>NC_139001.1:66405732-67005732 GCF_964374135.1 Grampus griseus
TAAGGCTAATTATTCCCTACTACTAAGTGAAAATCCTTCTGAAAATTCTACCCAATGGCCCATTCATATAGTGTCTTCAAAACCATTGTTACATGTATTTAGTCTGTTTTAGTGGTTGTTTCAGAGGAAGAGCAAATCTGAGCTGTTACTATATCTTGATCAGAAGCAGAAGTCCAAATAACTTTTGTGCATAGTGATTTTTTTCAGATGGATGTTTCCAAATATTTGAAGCATTATTCAAATGTCAGTAAATCCTTGGAATCTTCGTCTTACCATTGGGTACAGAGCAGTATCATGGTTATAGTTTATTGAGTTTTATGAGAAAAGCCATAAACAAATTTGGTGATTCTTGAAAATCTTATAAAGTATACATCATGCTTGCCATAAATTTCTATATTTCAAGTATCTAAGAGTTTATTCCAGATCACTACAAATAAAACACATTTGTAAGATAATGAAATAAGATAGCTATTTGCAGGGCAAAGAATTTCTTCATTTTGAAGCTTAAATAAATGTTATAGGAAATAATATACATGTATACATAGATAATGCACAGTTGTATTTTAAAGCATTGGATTATTCTATTATCATTTATAAGAGCAGACAAAGCGATGTGCTTGAAAATACTAAACAGACATACAGTACAGGGGTAAGAATGTACTCTGAAATTCAGCCACTTTAGGGAAAATATGGCATCAATTAAAAGAGTATAATCTTTTAAATTTAGCAGTAAAAGTGCACTATGTCTAACAGAAGTTTAAAGAACTTAATTATCTCTATCCTAATTAGGTCAGCTAAAAAAATGTCAGTTCTTTTCACTTAAAAGTCAGTTATTGGATTACAGTGATCAAATCATGATTTGACTCAGCTTTAGCTTCATACACAAAAAAAAATTATACTGATTCCAGGGTATCTTATCCCAGTGTTTTAATATTGACTGGGATGGCACAGGACTAAGTTAATTTTACTTCCTTATTGACAATGCAGTTGGCAATGACCAATAAATAGCCAGTGTTCAAGGAGAGGAGGGAGTGGAGGCAGGTGGGGGGGGGGTGGACTTAGTCCACCCATGAGATCACTGGTGCTCCAGTGTAATGTGAGTCTTGCTGACCACCTCTGACTCTTCAAAAGCTACTATCTAGCTAATGACTTCATGAAGCCTAGCATCATTTCCATTTTTATTTAATAACTGTTGAAGGACCTCCTAGTGCTAGTCATTGTTTAGACATGAAAAAAAATTTTCGTATTCAGCTCAGTGGATTCACAAACCAAGTACAACTTTAAAAGACAGAGAGAGAAAAGCCAACAAAGAAAGAAATGCTTTGTCCTATACCGTCATATTTGTGTTCGGCATTTAATTTGTGATCTTTAAACGTCTAATAGTGCCCAACATAGCATATTCCATAGCAGTATATATTGGTCTGATAGGAAAAATTTAGGAGTAAGCTTTGGGGCAAAATTAGAAATAGTGGCATTTAAGAGATCCAATATAATTAGGGGTAGAATTGTAATAAGTATAGTTAATGTCTTGTAGTTTTAAAATGGGATTTTAAAACTGGATCTTATGTTTACAGTGAAGTATAATCACACATAGTCATGTGGTTTTATTTTTTAAGGACACACAGATACAGTAAGTTATAGAGCCTATTTTGAATCACACAGAAATGATATAAGAAAAAGCCAATGTTATTCCCTGTGGAAATATTAGCACATACTTGTTATTTGTTACAAGAGGAATTCAGCAAGGCAGTTGTGAAAGTAACCCTATTAGTCTAAGTAAACAGGACACTGGCCATGTCACAGAGCTGGGTATAAACAGGTACACAGACATGGGAGGTGACAGGAAACATCTGCCTTTGAAAGGGAATTGGCAAATCCCTGGAAGTGGAACAAGTGACAAATTTGAGTTAACGAGTGACACAGAAAATGTGTTGTGTTGGGAGGTTACCGTTGTTGCCTTGCAAATCTGTTTGGTTTTGAGTTACTCCAACTGTTACCCATGATAGGTAGGGAAATCATGTCTTATGCAAAACAAATTCCAGAAGTGATTTAAATGAACTGAGTTTCAGAATTATGGCAAGGGAATATTACCACCACTTCCACGTCCTTTGTTCCTGATGACAAACAAGCCAATAAATTATTAGCACTATGTGTTGTGTGTTTCTGCCTATACAAAATGGAAGGGAGAACTGACTTTATTCGGATAAAAAGAAATATATATATATATATTCATTCTTTCAAGGAGTGGTGTATATTATGTATCTCCTATGTATCAAGCACTATGCAACTATATTTAACTTGCTACAGATTAGTACTTCATTTATCCACTTTATTTTACACATTTATATTAAACATTCATATTTATAAAGGGCCCTTAATATTTCTCATCTTTCATTACTGATGATATTAAAAGTGATACTGATGATCAAGAATTCAATAAAATAATCTGGTTATCTGATTATATACAATTCTATAAGTTCTGAATTAAAGTTTCATTTAAATGTTAGGCATTGTCCTATATCGAGTCTTAGATCTGGGTTTCCATGATGAATATAGTATTCAATATAAACATTTTATGTGTTGCTTAGCCTAACACACATATTTAGTACTATATGTAATGCTATAATTCCCATCCCTGGGGTCATGTTAATCTCAGAGAATTTGTATCACAGCACCTTTAGTTTTAAACCTTTTTTAAAATCTTTAGTTGAGATGAGATTCAGAAATGGAAGCTACTTAGGAAGGTTTGCTTCTCAAGGAGGAGGAAACATAAAGCACAACATGTTGTCAAAGCATTCAATATGAGTTTTATCTTCTTTTCTAAAATATGTTTCTATTATACAGACCATTCTGACACATAGTTTTTATGAGATCTTAAAAAGTCAAGTCTAAGTATGTCTTGTTCTTCCCCCACCCTCACTCAGTGTCTAAGACAACTGACAGCACGACGCCTTTTTTCGCCTTAATTCACCAAATATTTACTGAGTCTTTTTTTACGTCAGGAGACAGAAGAGGCAATGTGCGCGCGCGCACACACACACACACACACACACACACACACACACACAAATGACAGAATTCCTAACTAGCTTAGAGTCTAAGTGGAGAAGATAGAACAAAATGGTAGCTATATTAGATTTGTTTGTATTCAGTAATGACATATGTAAAGAGTTGAACCAATATTCTCATAATTTAATCATTTATGTTTATAAACAGGAATATACTTAATGAGAACTCAGCTTTGAGTTTCATATCTTCTCCAGTTTGGTTAGATCAATTCCCATCTAAAACTACTATTCATATAAATAAAAATACAAAACATCTGGCATGCCATGTTTCACCTCCGACCTGCTGTGTTTCTTTAGTAGGTACAGAAATTCAAAATGCTTAAGTATATTTAGTGATGAAATATGAAAAGAAAGTATTTCAAGAAGTACTCATAATCCCTTGAATGATTATTTCAGGTACTTACTGACTTATATGTTAATCATTTGTTACTATTTATAATAATAATAAATAATATATAAACATTTAAAATTTAAAGCTAAAAGTGCTATCTAATAAATTAATCATGTTAAACTGTGAGATTAATATGACCCCAGGAATGGGAACAATAACACTGAATGTGATTCAAATAAAGGAAGAGGATCAACTAGCCAATACATTCCCACTACTCCCATCTAGAGGTAAAAGAGTAGACACTTTAAATGCTTTGAGTTCACAAAAAAAGAAAAGAAAAAGACTTTTGTCCTAGATTTAGAAGGAAAAAATACCACTAGGTTGTTCACAATCACAAGTG
This sequence comes from Grampus griseus, assembly GCF_964374135.1. Classification (NCBI taxonomy): domain Eukaryota; kingdom Metazoa; phylum Chordata; class Mammalia; order Artiodactyla; family Delphinidae; genus Grampus; species Grampus griseus. The sequence goes on from NC_139001.1 coordinate 66,409,532, forward strand.
GGAGGAATAAACCTATGGATGGAATTGGAATAGTAATCAGACCAAGAACCACCACTTAGAGAACATTTGCTTTTAAAGTGTAGAAGATATTTTTAAGAGAGCAGTTGTTCCCTGAAATGAAGCTAATCTCAACAGAGTTTTTAAAAAAAAGACTCTTCAGAAGATGTGCCAAACCAGACTTTTCTAGTCTTAATGCATAAGCTAACATATTGCTTTATACTATTTAAAATTGTCATTATTAAGTAAACTCTCTTGTAGTAAAACACAATGAAATGACCAGAAGACATCATTTTCACATACAGTTAATAGTCTTAAATAGCAACATTTGTATCACATTCAACGGTTCCAAAGTTGTATGTTCTAAATAATGCCTGGTTTTGTTTAAACAGGCAGTTGCAGCAGCAGCAGCTGCTTCAAGAGATTTCAGTGGAATAGGTGGGTTAGGAGAGCTCTTGGAAAGCTCTTCAGAAGCATCAAAATTAAGCTCTAAAAGTGCTAAGGAGTGGAGGAACCGAAGAAAGAAAAGAAGACAGAGGGAGCATCTTGAAGGAAACAAAGGAGCGGGAAACAGGTTTCCCAAATCTGTATCTGAGGACAGTGTCAAAAGAAGATTCCTTTTCTCCATGGATGGAAATCGACTGACTAGTGACAAGAAATTCTACTCCCCTCATCAGGTATGGTTTTCTACTAAGTGCTCCAGTTTGTTTTGTCATTGTTGTACTTTGGTATATTTTTTGTAATACCTGATTTAAATGAGGGACGGGGAACTAACATTTAATATGATTTATTTAAATTTATACCCTAAAGTGTCTTTAAAAGGGACTTTTATTAAATCATTAATAACTTTTATTTTAAGGTAATCAGTTTTAAGCATTGCACTATTTTGAGACCATTTTCTTAATCAGCTTTTTGAGGAAGTGGGGGAGTGAAAACTATCTATCAGATTTTTTTCTTCAGTGAGACAGTTTTGTAATCCCTTGTTTACCTTTTCCATTTTGAGACCTCAGATGAACCTACTTTTTTTGCATATGGGTTTCTGCCTTTATTATCTGAGGTTGTGATGCAAGATATGTATGGATTTTGAAAAGAAATGTCTCTGGATTTTTGCTTTTATCTTTTTTTAAAATAAATTTATTTATTTTATTTATTTATTTTTGTTTGCATTGGGTCTTTATTGCCGCACGTGGGCTTTCCCTTGTTGCAGCGAGCGAGCGCTACCCTTCATTATGGCACGTGGGCTTATCACTGCAGTGGCTTCTCTTGTTGCAGAGCTCGGGCTCTAGGCACGTGGGCTTCAGTAGTTGTGGTATGCGGGTTCAGTGGTTGTGGTGCACGGGCTTAGTTGCTCCGCAGCATGTGGGATCTTCCTGGACCAGGGCTCGAACCTGTGTCCCCTGCATTGGCAGGCAGACTCCCAACCACTGTGCCACCAGGGAAGCCCTGCTTTCATCTTTTGATATGAGAACTGTACTCTCATGAGCTTCCATTGTGCTGATATGGTGTCATGCCTTGATACATTAGAATGAAGTTATGACCTAAATGCTCTCGAAGAGAACTAAATTAAAGACAGTCTGTTTTTGCTCTGATTTAATGCCAAGTACCCAATTCTTCAGCATATTTTCAAGTCAAAGAGGGAAAATAGTTTCAACTCTTTGTTTATAAGTTTTATCAGTTGCATAATGAAGAGTAAATAGTTATGAAATCTGTGATAAGTACAATTATGGCTTTGAACCCTATCTGGTTCCATTAGAATTTCATGGGCTATGAATTATTAACTCTTCTAATTATATTAATCTGGGTCAGAATTATGTCCTAAAGATAATGCTTTGAAAGACACGCTATATAATTAAGTTAAATCAAAAAACTGTACATCATCCAAGGGGTCTTATAAAAAACAAATATTTTTGAAAAAATGGAGTGATAAGCACAAAATTCAGTATAGTGTTTAGCTCTTGGCTGAGGAAAATGCATATGCTAGTTAACAATGGGTGTTTATTTTATAGTTTATATTGAATATGTAAGAATTTTAAAAAGAAATAAACTCTATATTAAAACTTATAACTTGAATTTTCATATTAGGACAAAATATATATGCACACACAAAAATTTATAAGACAAAAACCATTTCCCTACAGATAATGCCAGTATCAAGAGATCCAACTATTACCTTGCATAGTACAAATATAAAGTATGGTATTACATGAGTATAATACATTTGGGATTAACTTGAGGCTCAATAGGCCAAGTTAATTTCTCAGATTAGATTTTTTGGCTTAAACTTCACTCCTGATATTTTAGCATTATTAAGACCATTAGGAGTCATTAAGATTAGGAATATTTGATATTATAGCATAATGACTTAAGGCTTATGTTCATATCTCCACTCCAAATTAGTTCTGTGACCTTGAGTCACTTGTACTTTGTAAAATTTCTGTAAAATGGGGTAATAATGTCTACCTTAAAGAGCTGTGGGTGCTTAAAGAGTTCTATATATTAAGCAATATATAGAAACCCTATGTGACAAATAGTAGAGCTCTTATTAAGTTAAAATGGGTCATTGAATTACAAATTAGGAAAACTAAAATTTTTTGAGTAGTTTCAGTTATCACAAATGTATACACATAGTAGTAATAATTACATGAACATATTTAGGTGTTTTGAAAATAGCACTATTTCCATCATTGTTTCATCATATAATGCTCAAATAAAAGCTTGTGGATCAGTTCACTCAGCCAAAAGCTTGTGGATCAGTTCACTCAGCCAATCCACATTGATCACCTACTATGTGGAAAAAAGAGTTCTAGAAAAAAATCTCAATGAACAAAACAATATAATTCACTGACCTCATGGAACTTTATACTAAAGGAAGAGATAGACAATAAACAAGATAAGTAAGTTATAGACTATGTCAGAAAGTGATAAGTGCTATGGAAAAAAAAATAAAGCAGGAAAAGGGGATTAGGAACACTAACCGGTGGTACAAAAAAAAAAAAAAGAATTTAAATAGGGTGGGTTGGGAAGCCCTCACTGTAAAGGAGAAATCTCAGCAAAGATTTCGAGGAGGCAAGGGGAGAGGCTATCTCATCAAAGAGCATTTCAGGCTCACTGAAGAGCAAGTGTAAGGCCCTGATGTGGTAATATGCCCAGAATGTTCAAGAAGCAGCTGGAAGGCCTCTGTTGAGTGAACCACAGAGAGGGAACAGCACAGGGAAGTTAGCTGAAAGCCAGAGTTTAAATACTAAAAACAGAATTGGCATATACCTACGTTATATGTAGTTCATTTCATATTTGTAAATAGACAGATAGTGACATACGTAGAGGTAGGTAGGTAGATAGGGAGAGAGAGAAAGAGATGATAGGATGATAGACAGATAGATAGATAGATAGGTAGATGAAATAGATAGATAGTAGATGTTGCAAAAGAAAAAGAAATCGCCTATTAGCATTGATAGTTACATATCCCAGTAAAGACAGGCAGAGAGCATCACCACAACTCACAAGCAAAAATATACCAGAAGCACTTTACAGTGTCTGGTTGTATAAACAAACTCTCTAAAAGGTAAGAGAATCAGTGGAGGTAGTGGGGATAGGAAGCATAAGATGGACATGGCATAATGTTCAACACAAACATATCTTCTAACAATGTTAAGGCCAAGAAGCCATAAATAATGGGTACCCTGTCCTCTACTAACATAAACTTTACATGTTATTTTATATTTATTATATTATTTTATTCTTAAATAGATAATACATGTTCCTAGACAGCATGAAAAAGTACTTAAAGGCATACAATGGAAAGTGAATCCCCCCAAAGATTTTATCTATGTTGTCTGGACATGAGGAGACTATTTTAAACCAGAAGCTTTATAGCTAGAACCAAGTGTAGTTGTTGACTTATTGAAAACATTGATAAGCTACATATATTTAACTTGAAATGCTATTAAGTGAGTATTTGCAACAAATACTCACTTTACATGCTTCTACTAGAACATCTTCAAATTCCCTGCATCTTCCATTTTGACATCCCATTCCACTTCAGGTTCAGTCCCTACAGGCAGGATTGTGTCTTACACACCTAAATTCTTCTATTTTCCCTTTTGTTACTGAAAATTAAGAAAAAGAGTTCAGATTTACCTTCTTGGAACAAGGCAAAAGAAAAAGATGCCTGGAATTTATATTTTGGCATGCCTGAGGCAAAGAAAGATGGCCTTTAGGTCCTTAAAACATAAAAGCTTGTTTTCCGTAGAGAAAGAGCTGCCACAGCTGTGGGTATTCCCTCCACTCTGCTGCATCTTCTAGTGTGTTATTTTTGGTTTATTTTCCCTCAATACTATTTTTGCTATCTTCTTTTCTCAGTTTCTGTTGCCTTGAAAGCTGTGCTCACACCCATTATTATACTTTCCAAAGAGTGCATAGAAGTTTCAAATAAACCCAAGGATCTGGAACGCCTTTGAAAACAGCCTGACATAAAAACATGCAAATTAAAGGCATGTACCAGATACGTTATGGATGTACACACATACCACATACTCCCAACCAATACTGTGTATACAGATTTTCAGTTTCCAAAGACAGTATTCTAACACAGGTATATTAAGATGATTGTATTGAGCCATCCTAGGAATTAGTGTAAGACAATGTTGGTATTCCTCTTAGTGTAGGGTGAGGTCCACCTGCATTAGAATCACCTAGAATGTATGTTGAATACTCAGATTCCAGAGTCCTACCCCCTGTTTACTGAATCCCAATTCCAGAAAGCTGGGACCTAAAAATACACTAAGGTTTCAAATATGAGTCTGAACATACAAATATCATATTGATAATTTAAATTGAGTCTGAAGAGACTAAAAACATTACCATTCCTTATTACTGAGAGCTGAATTAATGTCTTCACAATGTCTAATTTCTTGATCACTTTGATGACTGGAAAATTAGTCTAACTACCGACTGACATTGGGTAAACAAACCTTCTGCATGAACTGAGTATCACATACACACAGTCTCAGGCTAGATAAGCTGGGCAGTCAATAATTCCTGTGAATGTTTCTAACCAAATCCAAAGCAATAGCACATTTCTCAATGAATAGTATCTTTCCAGAACATCACTGAGACAGACGGCAAAAAGATTATTCTAGTGCTTTGCAGGCAGGGAAAAGCCATAAAAATAAAACTAAAAATGGGGCCTAAGAAAATCAGCATGACCTAATTAGGCAGAGGGACCAAAAATAAATTTGAGGGAGTCTGCCTTTCTTACGTTTTTTTCCACTAGAATTATTTTCTTTGGTTTTACACCGAAGCTTGGAGGAAGAAAGGGAAAGTCCAGGCATGTTTCCTGCTGGCATATGGATATGTATGCGTATGTATGTGTATGTATGTATATACGTTACCCTGGCTATGCAGAGAGATAGAACAGGCCATGAGAAACTGCTGGGGGTGAGAGGGGAATATTGGAAATGTCATTGTTAATGAGGAAGGTAGTAAACAAAGATTCTGCAAGAGAATAGAGATGTTTTTGAAAACTCACCAAGGCTAAAATAAACACAGAATTATTTGATGCTGCTGATTTAAAGTCCATTGAAAAACTGGAAGAAGGGGCTTCATGCTAAATCCTCATTTTCAAGTACCAGAAACTGTTTGCTTGATTTATTCACAAACAAATATAATTTTAAAAGTTTCTGAATCATCCAGTTCCTTTTAATAAAGTTAAATTGAGATTAGAAGGATAAGCTGTCTTCTACATCACCCTTATTGGTAAAGTCATGTGTAAATGTCTTACTTTTTTAAGGCAGTGTTAAATTTTAAGTAAGAATAGTAATTTATACAGCAATTTAGGCATTCTCTCTGTTGTGTTTGCTATGACATATATTCCCTCAAAACAGGTGAATCATTAGTAGCCATTTGGGAAACTGTTAGCAAATTTAGAAGATAGCATCATAGGTTAAGTTTTGTGACTTTTATGCCCATGTGGATAGAGACAAGCAAGTCCAGAAAAAAAAGAGTAATTTCCTTTTAGAACTCAAAATAAGAGAATGGAGAAATAATGGTTTCATTTTTAAATCATTATCCAAAAGTAACATATTTGGTACAAATATTTTAAATTTAAGCCAACAGTCTCACTGAACCATAACTTGTTTTCCAAGTTGTGTGCCCTTTCAGACCATAGCATTTAGGAGTGAAAGCCACCTACCAAAAAGAATCATTTGTCCTCTCCAGCATCAGGTTCTGCTCCTAGAATATTACAGCAACAAAATCCACCTCACAGTACTAGAGTGAAGATTAAATGAAGTGGTCACGCACTTAGTAGATTGCATATCAGAATTCTTAATCAGAAAAACTACTCTTTTATACTTAAATTTGCATTGTGGTCTTTAATAAAAATATCAAAACATATGAGTTCTCTGTAAACTTGATTACCTGTGTTTAAGAGCAAGACTATTCTAACCCAAAAGCAAATAGATTCTGTAATATTAAGACTTTTATTAAATAGTTGTGTCCCCCATCCCAATTCTTTTCTTCCTTGCTCTCTCCTCAGTCTCTATTAAGTATCCGTGGCTCCCTGTTTTCCCCACGACGCAATAGCAAAACGAGTATTTTCAGCTTCAGAGGTCGGGCAAAGGATATTGGTTCTGAAAATGACTTTGCTGATGATGAACACAGTACATTTGAAGACAGCGAGAGCAGGAGAGACTCACTGTTTGTGCCACACAGACACGGAGAGCGACGCAACAGTAACGTTAGTCAGGCCAGTATGTCATCCAGGATGGTGCCAGGGCTTCCAGCAAATGGGAAGATGCACAGCACTGTGGATTGCAATGGTGTGGTTTCCTTGGTGGGTGGACCATCAGCTCTAACCTCACCTACTGGACAACTTCCACCAGAGGTGATAATAGATAATAAATTAGCTCTACTGACATTATATACCAATTTTAAATTACCAAGGCCTGGGCATTTTAGCCTGTTATACCAACCTGCTTCCCCAAACTGAAAGTCCTTAAAAATAATATATGATTTATTGAATGGAAAACAATAGGATCTTTAGAACCAACTAAATTGTGTGGGACCATTAACTTCCAAATGCTTTAGGTTAAAAGAGCCCAGTTTTTAGAGACTGGGATGAAACTCGTATCTGCAAATTCAGTCGACCTACCAGCACAAAATAATGGGCACTTTGACAACCAAATTGCTATTATAGATGTTTGTCGACCCAGAATTGTATAATAATCTATTCATATTCTGGAAATTTCATATACTTAAAATTCAATATTGTAATGACCAATATGTTGATAATGGGCACTTTTCATACAAGTGTCAATATTACAGTGACTCTAAAATGTTTTGATGTCTATTAAATGACTCTAAAGTGTTTTGATTTCTTATAGGATGGCATATAGAAATAACTAAAGAAATCTCAGGAAAGCACACACATTTCATTGTACATCTGTGTTTGTGCATGGAAAAAAATTGGCCCATATATGTCAATATTTTCAATAAAGCCTCAAAGATAATAATTCAGCCTTAAGACTATATAATACTATTATTTGTTTTGGGGGAAGATTGATCTGATTATTAATCATTGAGATAAGTTAAAATTCCTTGCATTTGAATGAAATGGAATAATATATGACTTTGGCATGCTTATGAAAATTTTCCCTGAAAATTCCAACAGGTAAACTAAAATATTTCTGCAACATAATTGCCTTATATAATTACATCCAACTAGTAAATTCTTGTTTTAACCCTTTAGGGTACCACCTGTGATTTTTTTAAGTATTTATAACAATAATAAATTTAGTATTTTACTATTACTTGAAAATTGTTACTTGGGAAAACTGCACGTAGCATGCCTTTCCAGAGAAATGCTATGTTGTGTTGTATTATTCATTGAAAAGGGTGGTTTGAGCCAGCAGTGTTTGGTTTGCAGGGTACCACCACTGAAACAGAAGTCAGAAAGAGAAGGCTAAGTTCTTACCAGATTTCAATGGAGATGCTAGAGGATTCCTCCGGAAGACAAAGAGCCATGAGCATAGCCAGCATCCTGACTAACACAATGGAGGGTAAGAAGAAGGTCATGGGATAGTCAGCTTCCTATGATTATATACTTTATGAAACTATTATTTATTCCCATAGAATTACGAAAGTCAGTTACCCAAGATCAAAATTGTATAATAGACCTAAGTAGATAATATATGGAATACACTATTATCACATTGATTACAAAAACTAATATTGTCCTTATTTCTTTTTGATTCTGGTTCTCATCTGAAGAGTGATATTTCACCACTTGATACCTCATCAGTGAGGATTTATCCTTATATCATCCTTAAGCAATTACAGTAAAAACTTGCCTTTTTAAGTTTTAGAAGCACAAGGAAACATCTCTTTCAAGCTTCAATCTGTTGTCCAGGCATGGAGGTAGTGATGGGTTGGGGAGGCATATGAATGAGTTGGAGGAATCAAAACCTATGCTCCACTTCGACAGGGACCCTAAAAAAAGATTTTTTCCTCCATCTTCCACATACACAGAAACCATTACATTCCTCCAATGAACAGCTGACACAAATATTTGTTGATTTTGATACACTGGAATGGGCAGCAACAATTACTTCCTTGTTCATTCATTAAGTCCCCATTTCTTCAAGTTTGGAGGAATATTATATTAGTACTGCAATTTTATAAATCATTTATAAGTCATATCTAATATGAATTCTTTAGAAAACTTCAATTACATTTTGTATCTTATCCCATTGGCTTACTAGATATACAAATGGGCATATAATAATTATAATAGGTTTCACCCATTAAATTACTAGTGCCTTTTTAATATATTAAGCTAAAATTCTGAAAAATATATGAGTAATTATGAATAACAGAACTAGATTTGGCTCTAAATCTATATTAAAAAGAAGGGCATACTACATTCTCAGTGTGTGGAAGATCAATGCTGATGTGGAGACAGAGAGAGGAAAGAATGGGTCACACACATTAATAAGGATCACAGCTTTAGACAGTATTCTTAAAAAGGTCTTTCAAAAGAATAATTGTTTGATATATTTAATAATTCTAAAAGCTTACTTTAAAATTCTGTTTTGATAAAGAAAATATAGCAATTTAATGACCCATTACCTATTTAATAGATAATTACGTTAGTTTGAGGCAAAATATTAAATTCAAAGTATTTATTTTCTGTTTAATTAAAGGAGAAAGTCTATTTACTTGACATTTTTTATGAATATATTGTGAAAATATTTAATGGGATTGTCTTCTCAAGTCTGTTAAACTAATATGAACTTCCAACCCCAAGTAGAAGCATCAATTTTATCAAATAATGTATAATCTGCAACAACAACAATTTGTTTTTATTGTTATTTACTACTCTTACTCTTTATTGTTCCTCCAGAGCTTGAAGAATCTAGGCAGAAATGTCCACCATGCTGGTATAGATTTGCCAATGTGTTCTTGATCTGGGACTGCTGTGATCCATGGTTAAAAGTAAAGCATCTTGTGAATTTAATTGTTATGGATCCATTTGTTGATCTTGCCATCACTATTTGCATTGTCTTGAATACCCTCTTCATGGCCATGGAGCACTACCCAATGACTGGTCAATTCAGTAGTGTGTTGACTGTAGGAAACCTGGTGAGTTCATTTGATGTTTACTTATTTACTTTGTCAGGGATGGGGCAGATAGACCAAAGAAGAAATCCATTTGTGCTGTGTGGAACCCCCTAATTATACCGTCTTTCTTCATAGGAAGAAATATCTAAAGGAATATTGAAGGTATTCTCAGTGATAAGGTCTAGAATTCGGGTATAAATGCTGACTATTGAGACCAACATCTGTGCTGACTGATCATGGTGTCTTACCCTTTGTAAACTTGTTAAAATCTTTACTGTCATTCTTGCTGGAAATATAGGCCCAGAGAAACAATGACGTCTAATTCTGGCTCCACAAGCATGCAGTTTTAGCACACATAGCTTCTGAAGAAATCATGTTCTTTGAAGAGAATACATAAGGATTGATTTCTGTGCAAAAGAGGGCATAGTTGTTTCAAATTGAACTTCTTAATAAAATGCTTCAGTAGAATTCACAGAAGAGAAGAAATAGTTGATAAAAATGCATTTGTAATTTAGCCACATTTTTGGTTCAAGTTACTTGGGCAGACATCTGTGTATGTGTATGCTGACTTGTACATTTCCTCCTAAATGTATATGAAGAATCTGAAATGGATGAACAAATAAGAAAAGAATTTACATAGTTTATTAATCAAGACCTTTTTTGGCACAAGACAGAAACAGAACTCAAACTAGCTTAAGAGGAAAGTCTTTTTGACTGACTCATGGAATGGAAAGAAAAAGATGAACTACCAAAACATATGAAGGGTAATTTTGCAATTGGGCTTCAGGATGGGCTTCAGGATATCCTTTAACCAAGGGACTGGATATAGTCCAAACATTCATTGCATCTTTTCTCTGTAGGTCAGGAACATGATCAGCCATAGCTCATTGGTTTTACATCTTGTAACCTCTGCACTGGAAAAAGACTGGATCTCTTTTTCAGTTCCAGCTCAGACTCTCGTGATAGGATTCTATTCAGCATAACCTGGGTCAGATGCTCACCTGTGGTTTCATCAGCATTGGCGAGGGTGGAGTCATGTGAAAATGGCAGTCCTTAGGAATTACACAGGTGGAGGAACTATTCCCAACAGAAAGAAGAAAGCGAATACTGGGCAGACAGTTGCATAAATGTCTACTCCAATAAGAGAACTCAACTTCACTGCATTATAGAACACCCACCAGATTCTTGACACTTTCTTCATCTTTGACACCTGTGATACTGATTGTTTTTTCCAGTTTCTCCTTCATCGGAAGGAGATGATTTCTCCTTCATCTTTCCAATCACTCTATCTCTGCGTCCTTGTCTGGACTTCTCTTCTTTTACCTATTAAGGCTATGTTTTTCACTCAATATTACTATGTACTCAACAACTCTAGGTATTATCTACAATTATAGAGTAAGTTGTGTTCCATTCCTGTATTTCCAACAGTTACAGATCATTGCTCCAGGATAACTTTAAACACAGTATGAGACATCTGAAATATCATCTTTCTCACAATTTACTGAAAGCCCTAAAAATCTCAATTTAGTCTTGTATTACCTCTAGTAGTAGCCTTCCAACTTCAAAGAGCCTTCCAGCTTCGAAGATAGCCATTTGACTTACTTTCTCTTTATTTCTTATATATTTATACAATTTTATATGAAGACCCATTATTTCTTTTTTTCCAGGTATCAACTTCTTTACTCCTGTAACTACTATTAAAATCATATTTCTAGTACTCTGCACTCAGTATGCTTCCATCTTGCTAAAGTATCTATTGCCTATATTTGTGGTTCAACACTCTTAACTGGTTTTCAAAACTCCCTATCTGATTCCATCCTTCCTATACCAGCTTATTTTCCTTTGGTTCCTAACCAACCACCAGCAGTCTTATCAGAACAGCCTTGTCACTATAACACACAAATGTTTATATGCTTACATATAGGATAGTATATCACTGTTCTCTACCTTCACATTTAAAGTACTCCAACTCAAATCACTTCATCTCAATTCTTCATATTCTTCAAGGTCCAACTGAAGCCTCATCTCCTCTAATATGATACTCAGCCCATATCAAACACACTTTTTCTTAATTCCTAATGCATTTGTGAATAGAACTTAGTTGAATATTAAACAAAATCCACTATAAATTACTCCATGGCAGAGCTCACATCCCATTTTTCTTTTGTATCTTGCAGAGCGTTTACATGGTTGTAGCTCGATAAATAACCAACTGCTTGTTTCCTACCCAAAAAGGCATCATGCAGCATCTTTTCATAAAAGAACATGGGTTTGGAGTCAGGTGGAACTGGGTTTGACCTTACTAATAATGAAGCATCTGGACAAGTTTGATAAAAAATCTGAGTCTTTGTTTTCTATTATTGAAATGGATATAATAATACTCATCTCCCAGAGTTGCTGTGAAGATCTAATGAGATAATGTGAAAACACGTAGCACTGTGCCTGGCATCTAGCACGTGCTCAATAAACAATTTCCTTCCTCTTCTGTATGCTATTAACCTTTCTTTGAAATACTGACGGAAAATAGTTCTGCTCTAGCTGCTGTATTTTTCCCAGGATATTAGACAGTTAGGGAAGTTGAACAGTTAGGGAAAATTTTGGAAATTTGTCAGAGTGAAGCAGAAAACTGAGGTTTTATAGAATTTCAATGTTGAAGCAACTGAGTATGGAGGGACAGGATAAGAGACATTGGATTATAGGACAATCAAATGGAAAAGCACTAGACTAAAGCAACAAATTTGGGTCCAAATCCAGTTGTCCATGCTAAATATCTGGGTGGTCTTAAAAAAGTCACAAGTATTTCCTTCTCATGAGCACAATGTGTTGGACTAGATGTCCCTCATTCTAAAATCTGTAACTTTGAGTAGTGATGGAGATAATGAAGTAGGGAAGTGGGGTTCTACCACTGGTTGACTGTTTGTGGTAGAACCATGCATAAGCTGAGCTTACTGTTGGGAAAACAAGACTCTTGAAGACAGAGAGTGTAGACGACAGAGAACAGACTTAACTATTTCTAACCTTAGGAATAAGAGAATGTGTAAACTGACTGTTACTATTGGCTAAAAGCTCATTATGAGTAGTAGTAATAATGTTGTGTATCTGTAAAGTATTTCATAGTTTTACATATCTTATTTTATACCCACAACAAGCTTTATAATAAATATTTATATATGAAAAATTATATATATATATAATATATATATACACAGAGAAAAAGAGAGAATATATTCCTTATAGCATGGGTACTTAGCTGAATTTGGATTTATATTATACCCCATGGATGGATGTTACATCGCATATTCTGTGGGGATTTTACAGTTTTCTCATTAAAATAAATTTAAAATTTCTATGGACTAGTTTATTACTACGCAAATGATTGCATATTGCCTTACAAATAAGGACATCGAGTTTTTTGGTTGAATTGATAACAAAAGAATTTTCCATAAAAGAGTTGTGGAACTTCCAGTCTTTACTTAGATCAATGTGCCTTTTTGTTTCCTCTTTCTGGAGCATATAAAAATTACATCACTTCCTTTTGATTGGATTGATCAAATTTGAGTATCAAGAGACCTCAAATCTCTATTGAGTTTCTCTAAGATGCTCTGTTTTGCTTTCATTTTTAAATTTTGTTTTAACCATTATAAAACCCATGCACTCATCTTAGGGATTCTATAAGCAAGGAATCTTCCATCAATCATAGTAGGTTAGATAACCTCTTCATCATACAAACATTTCCAACTAACCTGTAACTTTTTCTTCAGGGAATATTGATAGAGATCTGTAGCTCCTACACTATTTTTCTTACTATAACTTTCCTAACCAGTGATTAGAGGTCCATGATATCCCTTTATTCTGTTAGACCTAGATGGGAACTTAGAAAATGGTACCTGTTCTAAAAATCTTACAGGCTATTTGCAAATAAAAGTCTAAAGAAACATAATTAGCAAAATTATTTTAATTAAATGGTGTGGTGTAGGATATGAATTCAAAATCTCAGGAAAGGGACATGATAACTTTTTGAAGGAAAAAAATGGCTCGTTTATTGAAAGATAAAACCATGGGAGCCAAATTCTAGACCTCACCTATGAAGCCACTCTCATCAATGAAGAAGTGTTATTTGGCCATCTAACTCCTCTCCTAGTGTAATATAAAACTGCCTTCTCGTCTCTTTCTAACAACTACTAATAAAGTTCTTGTGTAACAATAATTGTGTGTACACTACAGTTTGTAATAAAATTTGCTAAGCAATATAATACTGATAGAAATCCAAGAATATTAAACACAGACCTGATGAAACATCTCACTATCCTCATCTGACAGATGAGATAAAAGAAAATCATAAATGTTAAATGATGTCCCACCATTTTTCTTTAAATATATTTCAATTTCATCCTTCAAAAAAGAATCAACAACAACAACAAATATTTAAAGATACAAATCCAAAAGGCATGAGGATGATAAAACTAAAACCATTAAAACAAGAAGCTAATAGTAATGGAGCGAAAGGCGGCTACAGTTATGTCAAATTCACTACAGAAGAGTGGAATGTCAGTCTGGACAAGAAGAGGTTCTGTGGAGCAAACTGATCGATATTCAAACTTGAGCCTTTAGAACTAACATTTCTATCTTTTTAATGTATGTATCAACAGAACTTTCCTCTCTAAGTAAATACTCAGTAAGGAAACTTTCTTATCCCTGAACTGAGACCTTAAGCCCTAACATTTGATCATCCAAGCCCAGTACCCCCCAAAACAAAATGCTTGAAATTTGTTTACTCTTGGTCCAGACTCCCAGGCTGATTCTCATCCCCACCTTTAGCACTTACACTTTTGCTGATTGTCTTGTGTCATCACGTACAATAGGTTAGAAACTTTTCACTGAACTTACCTCCTCATTAAAGAAGCTGGCTTAGGAAGCCTATAGATGTATTGTCCATAAGAAATTTATCAGCCTAAATGAATTAGGTTTATGCATTCTCAGTTTGTATATCCTAATTAGTACTGCATTTTCAAAGCCTAGTACAACGTCTAGTAAGTACTCAGCAATTTTTTATTAATGAATGAATGGCTACAGAAACATATAATCCAAAATTTCAAAACACAAAAAGCTTCTTCAGAAGACAAGATATATTATAATTAGGCTAAGTCCAAACAATAAACATTCAGTATGTTTTTATTAATTGTCTTAGTCTTAAAAATTCCTCATGATAAAGAAATTCAAAGGCAGCAGAATGTATGTTTATAAACCATACACGGATTTATGTACATAACCATATCCAGGGGTTGCAGTTCTCTGTGTTCTTAGCATTTTTTGATGGAGTTTTAAAATTTTATAAACATAAGCATCATGATCAATAGCCTCAGTTGACCTTTGCTAGAATGAGAAAGATTTTTTCAAAACTCTTAATCACTGACAATGCTAAACTAGACTAAAATGTACGTAAAACAATCCCAATGATTTATAGGGCCTAAACTGAAAGCATTTAAAGAGATAAATAGCTATGACATTAAACTGCAAATTGTAATTAAAATGTTATTTTTAAAGAGAATTTCATGCTGGGATTAAATTTTAGATGAAAGAATGTAAGTTTAAGGTATGGGTTTTTAAAATGCAGGACATCTTCTAGTCATTTCAGAAGAGCTGAAAAGTTCACCTTATGATTTTCTGTAGGAAGAGATATGTGTAGATCATTTACCTGGATTGTTTCTAACTCAATTTAACTCATATATTTCTATAATCAGGCTGTGTATTTCAAATAGTAGCTGCTCCTAAAACTTTATATAAGAAATAAAATTCATATAAATCAGAACTTATTTTACATTCACCAGGGAAAAAATACCCCAGGGTAAGTCCTTCTATAAATGAAAAAAATCACTTTTTAATGTGCATTCCGGCATATCTCGATTTTCACGTACTAAGCTTGCTTGAATTACATTTTACTTCTATTTGAGTGAATGAATGATGAACTGAAGTTAAGCTATCTTTTCTGCTATGGGTATTTCCCTTAGGTCTTTCTGTGATTGGGAAAATGAGATGCTGGCTGCAATTACACTTTGTAAGAGTAGAACAAGATTTCCTTTAATTAATATATTTTAGGAAACCAAATAATTTTGATACTGTTATTTTGACAAAGTTCCTTCAAGGTAAAGGCTGATTTACCTTGGTAAGTGGTAAGCTTGACTTTAGTCATAATATGCAGCTTTTACCTATAGTTAATATAATTGCTTTAAAAGATTTTTCGCAAGAATAATTTCATAGCTCTTCATGTCCTTGGGCGTCTTAGCCTGTGGTTTTGAATTAAAAAACAAAACCATTTTCAAATAGACATTCATCCAGCCACTCAAATAATTTATTAATCCTAATTTTGGGTGTATGCATACTGAGAATGTTCTCCTGATGCTTTCAATTGAATCTGCAGTTCCTTGCTCTACTTATCCATTAACCTTAATTCTGAGGCATAAATCCAGAGATAATTATTATAAAACATTTGTGGCAAACTCACTCTTATTTCAGGAATGTTTATAAAATTATAGAAATAAGATGATGTCCCTTAAAAACAAATAAAAATGAAGAACAAAATATGGTTTTTACCAATTTGAAGTAATTTTTTAGTGACTTCCAATAATACATAAATTGTTCTTATTGCAATACTTAAAAAAAATTGGTTGGGATTATGGTAGAAACATAGGGTACCAAAAAAGGCAATAATTCAGTAGCTATTATTTAGTATCGGATTTCAAATGTGGACAATGAAATGTTTTCAAATCAGCATTGTCTTGGAAATCTAGCAGATTCATTAACTAACACAAATCCACTTAAAATATTCCCCTGAAAAAAATGCTAAACTTGTATATCCATTTGTCACATTTCTTCACTTTAAATTTTAGGTATTTTTACTCATAACTGTTTAACCTTCTTTACAAATTCTTAGAGTGTCAAAACTTTTTCAATGCTTGAAGTACTGATCTCTATTTTACTTTAGGTCTTCACTGGGATCTTCACAGCAGAAATGGTCCTCAAGATCATTGCCATGGATCCATATTATTATTTCCAAGAGGGCTGGAATATCTTTGATGGAATTATTGTCAGCCTTAGTTTAATGGAGCTTGGCCTGGCAAATGTGGAGGGACTGTCTGTACTGAGATCGTTCAGACTGGTATCTGCATAGACTATGTTTATATTCTATCTTTCATTGGCAAAATACTTATTTCAAAAATGAATCAATGTGTATAGTTTTTATAGCTTTTTACCTCAATGATATTTTAAACTTAAACCAGTATGTGTGATATTCTAAGAAAATATATAAATGTTCTCTTTAAAGCTGAGTGTGACTGTTTATCAAGAATGATGAAAAATGGTTGAAACACTTCATAATAATTAACTATGTAAGGCACATTTAAAAACACACATGTGCTTCTAAAATTATGTTTTAAATTCATTAAAAAATTTTTTTTGCTTTAAAGTCTCTAAAGAAATATAAATAAAAACTTTATACCCAATAAATCTTATCTTTTTATCAACCTTACTTATATTAGTGGTAACTACTTTTTGTTTTTTTTTTTGCGGTACGCGGGCTTCTCACTGTTGTGGCCTCTCCCATTGTGGAGCACAGGCTCCGGACGCGCAGGCTCAGCGGCCATGGCTCACGGGCCCAGCCGCTTCGCAGCATGTGGGATCTTCCCGGATCGGGGCACGAACCCGTGTCCCCTGCATCGGCAGGCAGACTCTCAACCACTGCGCGACCAGGGAAGCCCTATATTAGTGGTAACTACTTTAAAGGAATATGTGGGAAAACATTTGATCCCATTAGCACTTTAGACAATGGTATAACAAATTTTTTTGAATTTAGCAAGAAAAATTATTTTAAAATATGCAAAATTTTATTGGAAATTAAGTAAAATGTGTATTTTTCAAATTGAAAAGAAGCTTTTCCTTAAGTTTATCAAATTAATTTATTTTACTTTTATATTATAAGTGTCCATTAAAAATATATAACTCAGGGCTTCCCTGGTGGCGCAGTGGTTGAGAGTCCGCCTGCCGATGCAGGGGACACGGGTTCGTGCCCCGGGCCGGGAGGGTCCCGTATGCCGCGGAGCGGCTAGGCCCATGGGCCATGGCTGCTGGGCCTGCGCGTCCGGGGCCTGTGCTCCGCAGCGGGAGAGGCCGCAGCGGTGAGGGGCCCGTGTACCACAAAAAAAAAAATATATATATATATATACACCTCATACTTTTAATATTTCTTTTTACTCTCGAAAATATAGTTGGAGGTGACATTAGCTTGCTAAATTCACAAATGTCTGTAATCAAAGTATTAATTTGTTTTCATGGATATATCTGTTGATGAATCAGAAATGTTTTCTCATTTCTGAAATATTTTCTCTCTCTTATATTTGCACTTAAATGATATTATGATTTGATTTACAATTCCAGTATTATTAACACTTTTTTCTGGATTTGAATTTTAGTATAGTTTGAGATTTTATATTCCTCAGAGGTGGGACTACAATATAGTATCATACTGATAAAATGATGTCTACCTAACTTTTAAAATTATATTGTGACTACTACTAAGAGTATATTTTCACTTGATTACAGCTTCGAGTTTTCAAGCTGGCAAAATCCTGGCCCACCCTGAATATGCTAATTAAGATCATTGGCAATTCAGTGGGGGCTCTAGGTAATCTCACCTTGGTGTTGGCCATCATCGTCTTCATTTTTGCTGTGGTCGGCATGCAGCTCTTTGGTAAGAGCTACAAAGAATGTGTCTGCAAGATCTCTAGTAACTGTCAACTCCCACGCTGGCACATGAATGACTTCTTCCACTCCTTCCTGATTGTGTTCCGAGTGCTGTGTGGAGAGTGGATAGAGACCATGTGGGACTGCATGGAGGTCGCTGGCCAAACCATGTGCCTTATTGTTTTCATGTTGGTCATGGTCATTGGAAACCTGGTGGTACGTATGTATTACAAATGCTCATAATTAAGAACAAGATCAGACAGTGGCTAAGAAGGTGGCCTGATGCAGCAGACACATCTGGTTTTATCATCAACAACCTAGACTCAAATCCCAGTACTAGCACTCTGAGCATGGGCAAGTTGCTTAACTTTTCTCAGCCTAAAACTCCCCGACTATGAAACTGTAAAAACAGAACTGAAATCTTATGGTTTATGTGAGGATTACATGAGGTATACCCGTGACAGTCCAGGGACAAAAATATTAGTTTTTAGTTTTCCTTCTTCAAAAAAAATGTTTTTATCAAGACTAACTTTGTCCTAATATTATTTTTTATGGCCTGAATTATTTTTATTCTATTATTATTTTGATGAGGTTACAATCTCCAGTAATTCTAAACAAAAGGCTATTAAAACTGTTCTTTACACATACATAGTTCATATTGTTTGCTTACTCAGAGGCATAAGTTGCATATTACCAAATTTTGAAGACAAATTTCAATGAAATAGTGCATTATATTTTAGCTATGTATTGTAATTATCCAAACATCTTGGAAATATATTCTTCCCTGAATTTGCTTTATTAAAGGAAAATAAATTATTGGGGTTTAAGTTATGCACATGTATAAACACTGACCAGATTTAAAAGACTTACTTTTAGCTCTGACTTAAAAGCACTAATATAGAAGCACAATTTGTATATTTATGTGTTTTAATGCTTACATTTTTCAATCATGTGTGGTCAGAGTGTTTCTTTATGCTATCATACTGAACCTTTCCTTTGAGAAGTACATTTCAAATGAGACTGCTTAAAAGAATGTTTGTGGGATACCTGTGGACATGCAATTTTTTCAGAATAGTAAATAAGGAAGCTCTACATTCTGAATAAATCTGATATAAAAATAAGGCAACAAACTGGGGTTCTGGCTTAGCAAGAGTCTTCCTACCATGTAACATATTTTGAAACTCAGTAACTACATTTCAAGCTAAAAATATTACTATAAATAAATTTTATTTTGTATCAGCTATAATGAATTCTTCTTCTATTATTCATATTTTATCAGTTAATTGGGTAATATTTTTCCCCATGTATCCAAATGATACACTGAGATTTCTTCATGTTTTCTGCAAAAAAAAAAAGTAAAAAGAAAAGTAATTTACATTATATGGGTCCAGCCTAAACCCTGGAATAATTTTAGACTTCTCTCCATCTGTTGAACTATTTGGACACATATATTTCAAAGTATACTGATGAGAAATGTGTTAAACCTTTTATAATTCGCCTTTAGTAATTTCTGCTGCTATAAAAGTTTGTGGTCATGGGACAATGGAATTTGTATTTCAGGTATGTTGTTTTAACACATATCCATCAGGCCATTAAACAGATAAATTCATTATTTACACACATGAAGCTAGACATTCCCTAGACAAACTGGTAAAATGCAGTAAAATGACTAAAATGAAAATATCTCTTTTTTTTCTCATTGGACAAAACCACAAAAACGGGATTTTTGTCTTTTCACTGGCAACCCTGAGTAGACACAATTTAAATCTTAGAACCTCCAATTTCCTGTTGTCCCTCTCGGTTTGAAAGGAAGGGTGCTTGTTTTACCATTTTGTCCTTAGAGCAGGTAGAAGATTTCAGGTTCTTTAAATGGTGTGTGATTAAGACAAGGTTTCTGAAATACAGTAAGCATTCAAGAAGCAGCTGTTGAATTAATTTTAGCAAAGATCTATGAGTTCCCTGTTTAAGCTATTATGTTTATGCATACTTCAATATTAATACAGCAAAATTTTCTTTTTTTCTTTTAGGTTCTGAACCTCTTTCTGGCCTTATTGTTGAGTTCATTTAGCTCAGACAATCTTGCTGCCACTGATGATGATAATGAAATGAACAATCTCCAGATTGCAGTAGGAAGGATGCAAAAGGGAATTGATTATGTGAAAAATAAGATACAGGAGTGTTTCCAAAAAACCTTTTTCAGAAAGCCAAAAGGTATAGAAATCCATGAAGGCAACAAAATAGACAGCTGTGTGTCCAATAATACTGGGATTGAAATAAGCAAAGAGCTTAATTATCTTAAGGATGGGAATGGAACCACCAGTGGTGTAGGTACTGGAAGCAGTGTTGAAAAATATGTAATCGATGAAAATGACTATATGTCATTCATAAATAATCCCAGCCTCACTGTAACAGTGCCAATTGCTGTTGGAGAGTCTGACTTTGAAAACTTAAATACTGAAGAGTTCAGCAGTGAGTCAGAATTAGAAGAAAGCAAAGAGGTAAGAATGCTTTTAAAGTTTTTCTTGCATTTCCTATAAAAACCATGCACAAGTTACTTAGTATTTTTATTGTGCTTATATGCATTATTAAAAAGTGTATTGAAAGTCATATATACAGTAATGTTGGAAAATTATGAGATATTCTTTTTTGAGAATTCCATCCATTGAAATTCCAACTTTCCACAGAAAATCATCATTCTGAATAATTAGTATATTCATCTTCTTGATAGTTTGAAAGTCTGATTAAAAGATGTGACCTTCAAAAAAACAGATTTTATTTAATACATTCTATTCTACATTCGATTATGCTCTTTAGAAAAAATAACAATGAACCATATTTTATTGATCATTGTTAAAGTGTTATCTCCTTACTTTCTATAATATATTAAGTTTTGCTATGATTTTTTTTAATGTGAAAGTTTTGTGTACTTTTTGTTCTCCTCTAAACCTTTTATTGCCTATGATAAGAGTATTATTCATTTTTTAAAATTTTACACATATTAGGAAATTAAAAGTAGTACTGATTACATTTTGCCCAGTCAAGGATGAGCAAATCTATAAGGCCTTCCAGATTAACTTGGAAATAGTAAGAACTATTTAAAAAAACTCTACTTAAGGATTACAGTTAAACTGTAGACTGGAAAGCTGTTCTTACTGCCATATTACTACTTATTTAAAAGAAAAGAAAGGAAATTGTTCCTCCTGTAGGATTAAAATGCACAGGATCCTATGATAGTAGCTTAGTGGTATTAATTCTGCAATTCTGCATTGTGCAGAACAGGATTAAATTTTTTATTATTACTTATTTATAGACTTCTGATATACCAGTAGGAAGTAGGAAGTTAAGTCTAGCACAGGGTTATAAAAGACAGGTTTTAGCATGAGGGTATAAATAGCGACACCATAGGAATCAGACAAATGATGTCTGATTCTGTGAGCATATTTTGGAACTTTCCTTTTTTAGTAATATGTCAACAGAATTTGTATAAGTAGTAAGTAGCTGACAGTGTCACAACTGATAGCCTCCCGATCCTTTTTTTCAGGCATTTCAGAGCTTCTGAGATATATTATAATGGTAAATTTGAAAATATTTTGAAAAAGGTAAAAATACACACAAAATGAGGTATAACATTCTTTCTCCGAAATTCCACTCAAAGTCTACTTAGAGAGTTCAATTCTAATTTATGTGTTGCTCATTCTGGTAAAATAAGAATTCAATTCTAATTTTATTTTCCATCACTTGACATAGATTTATTTAAGAAAATCATCAATTAATTAACAGGCATTTATTGAGCACTTTTGTGAATTCAGCACTCTGCTGGATACTAAGGGTAAGGAAGAGTTAAAGGAGAGATTCATAACATAACCCCCTTCAGGGAAATCTCAGCATCTTTGAGGAAGCTAATACTAACTCACAAAATTATTAAAAACCTATTAAAAAGTTTAATCCTGTAGGACTGAATACAAGATTATACAAGTATTGAGAACAGCAAGAACATAGCAAATTGTTAAACGGAAGAGATAAAATTAAAGTAGGCCTCAAAATGTGGGTCAAATACATGAACAGAAAGCAAAAAGCAGAAACTTACTAAACAAAAGCCAGAGTTAGAGTGAGCTTAGTATTAAGGTGCAGCAGTGAAATAATCAGCATGTATAAAGTATTGGTTGAAAAGACTGGAAAAATATGTATGGGTGAGTAAGGTAGTTTCAGATTATACAGTCTTTGAAGTAAGTCAAGGAGCTTGGAATTGGCTGCATAGTCAATAAGGTGCTAAGCAGGTGAAAAGCAATAGGAAAGTGATGTTTTAGGAAAATTTATTTGATAGCAATAAGTAAAACCATTTAGAGTGAGAACTGTTATCTTGGGGAATGTGGTAACAATCATTTGATAATAATGAGGTGACAGAATTCTGGGCTACGGTAATAAGTATGGGAACTGGGACTAACTGGCTTTTGACCAACCTAGTAAAGAATCTGAGAAATTGGGAAAATGGTGATGCAACTGTCTGAAATGGCCTTTTTAAGAAGGTTACCAGGTTTATGGGGGAAGAGAAAGAATTCAATTGGGACATACTGAATTAGAAGTGGGATATAGTGAGAACGAGAGACTGAATGAGCAGTCAGGGTTTAAAAATAGATTTAATAACGCAGATTTCATAATTATCTGATTCCTTGAAAATAGAGGAGTTCCCTAAAGAAGTAATTACAAAGAGAAAATAAGGGAAGACTCGGGACAAGACTAGCTTGGGGTCAAGAAGAGATAGAAAAGCCAAAGAGGCAGAGAAACATTTGCTATGTTAACATCATAGGTTTCATCTCACTGCACTCATGGAAATGATATATCTTAATTTCTTTTTACCAAAAAGTTGGTTTCCAGAATACTTCAAAGACTCACTTTGTTATACAGTAGAAATTAACACAACATTGTAAAGCAGTTATACTCCAATAAAGATGTTAAAAAAAAAAAACTCTATGATGTCCACAGATATTTCAAATTATTGCTTTAGGAGAATACTACCTCATTGTCATGTCCTTTTTTTTAATGACTAAAAAATCATAAACTTGGAACAATGAGATACAATGTCTTCATTTTCAAGTCCTTGAAAACATTTTATTATCTGAACAAAAATTCTTTGTTGGGTGATTTTTTTAAATAATCATCTGTCCTCTTCCAAGCTAGTTTTGGATACATGGAATCCAATTACAGAATGTAATAAAATTGTTTAAAGTATACAGAGATATTAGAGGGAAAATACTTAAAAGTAAATATAAAATTAAAACTTTTGTAAAGCTAGGATAAAATTTCAAATTATTTTGCACAGTAAAATTAAATTCAGCAGTAAGTTTTACGTGGATGATTTTTTAAATTAGTACCAGAAAAACCTTGAAAGAATAATAGGGCAATTCTCACGTATGCTCACACTAAGTTTAAAAGTACAGTTGACCCTTGAACAACACAGGAGTTAGGGGTGTCAACCCTACATCCAGTTGAAAATCCGAGTATAATTTACAGTTGCCCCTCCATATACATGATTTCGTATCTGCACTCCCACATCTACAAATTCAGCCAACTGAGGATCCTGTAGCTGTAGTATTTACTATTGGAAAAAATCTGTGTGTAAGTGGACCTGCACAGTTCAAACCTGTGTCGCCCCAGGGTCAACTGTACACTGTTTTCAAAAATAAAAGTAAAAATCAGCATTATAGAATAAATTTAAATAAATTCCAGCTAAGTTCAGTTTTGATCTGAAATTTCTGAAAACTGCTGGCATTGAACACAGGTCACATATCAGATTCACATTTATGTTGGCTGGGTTGTTCTTTTTTTATTAGCTATTGCACACACACACTCATACACACACACACACAAATTAAAAATAACGTATCCATAAAGTGGCATATCGGTTCGCACTTCTTAGTTTTTTGAACACAAGTAGATAAAGAACATTGGGCTGTGCTTTGGGGGACACAAAATATCCTTTCTCTTTGCTGACAAAGTGAAAAATCATACAAGTTAAACCTAACAGAATGATACATTTCAAAAGAAAGGAAGAAAGAAAAGAAAAAAAAATTTGCAACACATTTCTGCTTTAAGAAGAGGCAGTAAATTAATTTAGATAGTATTTGAAAACTCTAGCTGCTCTATTCCTTCCACTCATTTTCAAAATATCTAGCTATACCACAGTTGGGGAGAAATGATCTCTAGAAGTTTTTAGAGATAAAAATATGAATTGCTGTTATTATATTATGTAATACATATTTTATATATGTGTATCTATTATATGCACCAGTAACATAAACAGACTGGTATGGAAACGAACATACAGTTTTGCATGAAAAAAATTTTAAGGAAATTGAAGGCATGAATTTCAAAATAGTGATCCTTTTATTTTGTAAAACCTTGGGATTGTATATATCTTATGACAAGATATAATGTAGAATTCTGTTTTTATATAAACATGATTTCTTGACATTTTTATATAATTATGGATTTTTTACAGTTTAGTTCTTGAAAGCTTTCATTGTCTTCCCAGGTGAAGGATATAGAATAAATGCTCTTAAGAAGCATATTTGAAGTTGAATTCCAAAGCTCAATCTAGGAATATCATACTGTGACCTTCACTGCTTACCATTCTTACTTCTCACAGGGGTAAAATCAAGCTGGAGCCTTCAAGAATGAAACTCTGGTGTTTTTTAACCAGCCAGAGGCTCGTGCCACCACTTTTACCCAGGTTACCCAAGCAAGTTGTACACGTACAATCACTTTCTAAATAAATTTTGACTGGCCTGCATGCTACTCAGCTACGTTCCTTCCCCTGCCATGGCAAGGAAGTGCTAGACGTGCCCAGCTGCTCTCTGCTGAATCGTGTGACACATCACAGCATGGTCAGGCAAGACGGGCAGTCCCAACACCGTTTTTGATTCTGTTAATGACTTTCCAGTTTAGTCTGTTTAGGCTTTTAAAAGCAATAATTGCATGCTCTATAGGATTTATATCTATTTTAAAACATGATAGAAATGTTTAAAGTTCAAAATAGTTAAGAACTTGAGAGGATGCATTTTTTTTTCTGCTTTTATTTCATTAAAATAAGACCACAACTTTTTGCTGTTGTTGATTCAGCCCTTATAAGTAAACTGTATTACCAAAATGAGCCTCACAGGGTTTGTTTGACAGTGTTGCCATTTTCAGATCATTATATTCAGATCTGTGAATATAATTTTCAACCCATCCAATTCATGTGCTCCAGATAGAAATGTTTGCTTTCATGTTTTGGGGGAAAGCCTCCATTAAAAAAAAAAGAGCAAGGTGATCATGAGATTTTGGATATGAAGGGCCATAGTCTGTATACATTTGGGCACTACATATCTTGGATTTTCATGTAGTTTGGGGAAGTTGTTAAGTCATGTGTCTGCCAAACCCTAAATGATCACTGTAATTAAAAAATGAAAAGCATCATGATACAGGGTAGGAAAAGTTCATTGCATCTTAATATTAAGTAATTGGTTCAGTGTACCCATTTTTTTAAATTTCTCTGATCTACATTAATTTCTCCCTAAATGTTCTACCCAAAACTGAGCAGGCAAAAAAGAGACTTGGAAAATTTCCTACTTTGGATTATTAATTATTGATTATAGTTTTATGAGGAATAAAGGATATCTCCAAAAATTGCTGTAGGTTTGTGGATGAAATAAATCTTTAGTTTATTCTCTTGACTCAACTTTCTCCTGTTACTGGAATCACAGCCAGAGTGAGTGTTCTTGCTTGTTTGTTTTTGGGCACACCACACGGCTTGTGGGATCTTAGTTCCCTGACCAGGGATCAAAGCCGGGTCCACAGCAATGAAAGCCTGAGTCTTAACCACTGGACCACCAGGGAATTCCCCAGAGTGAGTGTTCTTGACGGCAAATTAAAAAGCAAAAGTGAAAAGTTCATGAGTATTAGCACTTTTCAAGGCTTTTGGTGAAAAAAAAAAACCTAATTAGAGCTTGGGGTTTGTCTGTAGGTTTAATTTATACATACTCTCTTCTTCTTTAGGGATAACTGAGAATTAGCTGTAAAATGAAACAAATTCAGACATAAAATTATAAATAAAAATTTTTCTAAAATACAGCCCCTGGTGATTTATGTAATTTTACTTAAAATGACTTTTTAGTTTTAGGAGTAAAACAAGATTATTAGTCATTGAAGAAAATCTGATTATTTTTTCTTCACAAGCAGGGCAGAATTAAATGGTACTGGAAAATTATCTTTTACACCATGTTTATAACAGGATTCCCTCTTTTTCAAAGTCGTTATGGAAACTTTGAAAATGATGCTTGACTAAGGTCCCAAGCACGTACCCTTCTAGAAAAGGCCCTGTGCTCCGTTTTCAGAATCTGGAGAGCAATGGGAGAATACCTCTAGCTTCCTATTTCTGTTACGTTCTCAGTGTCTTCCAAATGCTCTCTGAGAAACTGAATGTGGCACAGATGGGAGTGTGAATAGCCATTTTAAACCTATCTCGACCTTTAGAGAAAGGTTTTGGTGCTTCAGTGTACTTCTGCTGAAATAAAAATTAAGGCAAGTTTAGATGGAAATTTTGTATTATCTTCTTAACGTAAACCAGCTTTTTCTTTTGCCTGCTGGATGTCCTTTTACCTTATTCTTCAACTACCATATAATTATTGTCAGTTTCCTATATTATGTTCGTAGTAAGGTTCTTTTAAAATAAAAGGTGCATCAGGGGTGTTACACATTTAAAATATGTTAAGGCCAAACTAAATAGAGATGGTTTGTATTTTTAACCATTCAATAAGTGGTCCAGAAAAAAAGAGCTATTGGTTTTAGTCGTGTTCCTCCTGCCTTGGATATGCAGCCCAGTGACCTCACTGTGTGGCTACCTGTCCTTCAAATGAAATATCAGTCAAGATATGGATATACATATCCAAAAGATCAGACTAAGGCCCTGATAGATTGTGTAACCAAAAGATTTTCTTCTTTTACTTTCAAGACAAAACCCAGAAATTCTGAAAGAAATGGCTAGATTTTAAAGGCAGTCTGTAATGGCTGAATCTTTTATTTTTGCCTTTTGAATCATATAGCAGTTTGTGAGAGTCAAACATTTGATAGCTGACTGAAAATAAATGAAATGTGAGCGCATTTCGGTGGAAGTAGGCCAGTTGCTAACATTCTCTTCCATTTCTGAAAGTTAAATTTCACTATTTAATTGGATAAAAATTGAGCAATATTCGCCATAAGGGGGGATTTCTATATAAGTTCATGTTATCAGGGGAAAATGGCCTTTCTGGGTGCTGATTCTGTCATTTCTTACAAGTAGTATTTGCAGCTAACCTTGAAAACTTCACATTCAGGTACCATGTCTTTGAGAACATGGTTCTTGGACCAGCGTGCGGCTTCCACAGCATTGCGCCGGGCTTCTGCTTCAGCCAGGCATGCTTCCTGTGGCTGAATTAGGCCTGGAGAATGTTGCATCTTCAAACCTGCTTTCCAGTGTGCATTTGTAGAGCATAAGTCATCATCCCTCTGTAGACTCAGTAGTTTCTACAAGGGATGGAAGAATCTAGCCTTAAGTGCCATAAAATATTGGACGGATAGGGAGAAAACAGTACAAGAAAACAAGTGATGAGCTTGTACTATGTGGTTTTATATGGAAGCTTTCTACTGTTATGCCTATATACCTAATTACATTTTTATAACTACTTCAGAACAAGTATTAATTTTAGTTATTTAGTATAGTCATCAAGTTCCTTAATGTGGAAAATTTCATTTCAGGTATCATTTTTTTTTATCATTTTAGTAGCACAGCTATGGCAATTTAAAGAAAGTAAGTTATTCTTTGTATTTATCATCAGTCACCTGCTTTTAAATCAGTTATGTGTTTTTAAATAAAATTTGGAAGTCATTTTGGTATGGTTATGACAAAATGTATGACAAACTACCCTCTACCAGAGTATGAATGCCAAAATGTTGAACTTAATTAGAAATGTTTAGATTATGAAGATAGTATTATATCCATGTACAGAATTTTAAATGCTTAAGTAGTTTTCTAGGATCTAAATTTCAAAATTTTAAAATACAGTAGTAAAATTCTTTATGTTTCCAGTGACTAAAGCTTATCAGGCAGTATATCTTAATTGGTAAGTTGTTGTAACTTAATAAGAACACAGTCTAAGCTTTAATTTATAAATGTAGGTAAATTCACAACTTTAAAATGTTTATGTAGTTGATACAATATTTTTATAACTTCATAGGATAAAGTATATGTACCTTCTTATGACAAAAATGTGGCCTATGAAGATTATACCATGAATAAGCCTGACTCTCCAACTAGCAGGAATTAACTTTATGCCAACTTTCATAGGAAAAGGAGCCTCCCACAAAACACTTTCAGTGGCAGAAACACTAGCCTACCAACTATTTTTTAAACCTTGATTCATCAAGTCTCTGTCTAAACATTCCTTAAGGAGTTTTGCAGAGCATAACGTTAATGAGCTTATCCTTATAATCAGAAAAACTCCTGGATAACGGTGAAGCAATTCCACATGTAAAATTGGTTCTGCTCATTTGAGAAGAGCAGAATACATGCAGAGTTTTTTTCCTTGTCTGTTTTCAAAAGACATGCTATGCTTCATAATGCCAGGCAGATAGAGGTAAACTAACTCACACACGGACCCTCTCTGCTTTACAATGTACATTACCTCCATAGCTATTTAGAAAATTGAAATTATTTGTATTTTAACATACTAAACACATTCACAAAAGTTTACAATCTAAAGACAGTACCAATAACAAAGATACATCCAGAGGTCGATACTTGGTAAATGGTGGATACAATTGCCATTCAGATTAATGGCTACCATCACTTGTGCTGTAAAGGATTTGCTTTAAATATTTGTATTTAAATATAAGACACTTGTGTAATACATGGCAGAGAATTATAATGCAAAAAATTGAACATTTCACAACTGTATTAACAGTGGTAAATAAGAAGTGAAGGGTGAGTATATTTTCTAAAGTTTTCAAATGGAAAAGTATATGTGTATTTGCGTGTGTATACATATATACTTATAACTTTCTTCCTTCAGATTTCTTTATTGAATGTCTGCCAATATTTTAGAGAAACATTTTGGAAATATGTGTTTTTATCACTAAAATATCATTAATAATTCCTATTCATTAAGACAATGCATTTTCTAATACAACTAAACAGACTTCTGCAAAGGCCACAATTGAGTTACATATCAAAATGAAGAGATCAAATTATCTAAACGCTATAATTCTCTCTATAAGAGTAATAACAAAATGCATTCAATTATTCATTTTTCATAAATTCAACATAACCATTTAGTGTCTATTCTATGCTTGAATCTTTTGGTGTATAGATGTATATTTGTGTATGTGTGTACATTTTAATATATATGTATATATGTACATAAATATACAATTTTATGTATATATATAATTTATATATATATATATTTATGAGACTATTTGGTCAAAGCAAACAAGTATTATGGGCAAAACGTTCTATAAAATTTAGCATGGAGAAATCATAAGAAAGAAAGGCTTCATGGAAAAGGTGGATCGTGACCAGGCTCAGAAGAAATTATTCAGCTTGGATTGGCCAAAAGGAAGAAGAAACATGAAGCTTTTTATAACTAACCTCAAAATAATTTGGTTTCTTACTGGTTTTATTTATACAGTGGATATTATTGCTGCCACTCATCAAATGTCAGAGTGTCCAACTCATAAACCACCAATGAAATTGGAAGGGAAGAATTATCTAGTATTTTCTTGGTTATACCAGAGGCTGCTGCAATTCTATCCAGCAGTAGCTTTCCTGGGATTTTCTTAAAAGAATAAAGATATTCTGGCTGTAAGAAGCAGAAAAATCCTGAGAGAATAAAATACGTCTTTACCTTCCACCTCTCCAAAAAGTAGAGGATTTTAATGGTAAAAATTCTTGTACTCTAATGATCCTAAGAACCATAGGCCATAATCGATGGCCTAGCCTCTCTTTAGCATACTCCAGACTAGGACACATTTTATTATAGAATTATATTTTGACTTAGGGTAACTTTCATAATATATTTAATTGGACATGGTTAACGTCACCCTCAAAGTAATACCACAGAAAATATCATCTGGACACTACTCTTCCATGTTCACGTTATAAAGTATTAAACTACATTTGCATGGTGATTTCAAAAAATCAAGAATTTTGAGCCAAATTTCCTCCAATATGACTGATGCTTAGGGAGTTATCCAGGTATTTTTCAGTAACACATTAACTCTTTCAGAGGGTTAGGGCAGAGTGACCCTATCACTCAGCTACTAAAGTTAATGGGGCCTTTGAAACCATTAACATGTCCATGTTCTTTCATTCTAAAAGTTTTACATTCCCTGGGTTGTGCTGTATGTCATATCTTTGCATCACTTTTCATAAAGCATTGCACATCCATAATGTCATCCCAAGTGGTATCAGAGTACTTATTAGATATTTATTCTTGCAACACTAAAGTGGCTCTTCCTAGCCACGTGGCATGTCACAATAATTTTTTTAAAGGAAAAATTCACAGCCTGATCACATGTTGAATTCGGAATATGCTCCTAATGAAAGTCTATACAGATTTTGAACAATGTCATTTATGAAGAAATTTCCATTTCGTTTAGAATTCTTTGGCAAGTATTGAATTCATTTAAGCAGTTCAAAAAAGGGAAAGAGAAAGAGAGATCTATCATTTTTCTGCTAGTAAAGTAAAAAGAAAATTATGTAAGCCAGAGAAAAATATAGCTCAAAGTTGAACTATAATGACTGTGACTAATGTTAATGTGCCACTCTTCCTTTCTAAAATTACAGAAACATGGACAGTAGTTACAGACAACTGGTAATGTTCTTTGCCCTCTGAAAATTTCCATTGAAGAGTGGAAATTACAATTTGATTTGAAGCATTTTAATTAATATAATCAATAGTGAATGTCAGCATACCAAACTTTTATCAAACTATTCTTGATTTGGCCTGAGTGTTGATGTATTAAATTATTTTCATATGGCATCCATAGACAAATAGAGATCATAAACAAGTTAATCAGTAAAATCACTCCCTTCCAAATCACCCACATTGAATGCTGTCTAACCATTTTTTGTCTGAATCAACTTAGTAGTTACATTGTTTTAAACAATAGGACTTCAAGTATGTTAAATTATTAGTACACAATTATCAGTACTGTTAACAGAGTCAAATGCTATCACTACCACCATCATTTTTTCACACCATCACAGAGCATTTCCAAATTGGCTGAATAAAAGGGGAGAAAAATCACATCTTTGCAATGCGATTTTGTTTCCAGAAATTAAATGCAATCAGCTCATCTGAAGGAAGTACAGTTGATGTTGCTCTGCCCCGAGAAGGTGAACAAGCTGAAATTGAACCCGAGGAAGACCTTAAGCCAGAAGCTTGTTTTACTGAAGGTAAACAAGCTCTAATATGGTTAAATGCAATCTCCCTTCTTTCCTTACAGAGACTAAATATACCTCATTTGAAGGAAATATTTCAATGAAATGGTGAAGGCATATTTATCTTTGTTTTCCTCTTTTCTTCCAAAAAGTTAATTTATCTGTATTTCCTGATTATACTATAGCAGCTACTGTGCCTGGACAATTAAGATAATTTGACACGTCCTTTTTTTCATCCTCCAGAATGTGGAGAAGTGAACCCTAGAAGATAAATGGCATTCTGGAACATCATCTCATTATTGATAAAGCAATCCCTTCAGACCTCATTGGCAATGTTGTGATTTGATTTATAGATGCTGCAATAATTACACTCCATCTCTAACAGTTTCAAATGTGGTTAATTTGGGCTGTGACCAGAGCTGTTTGGGGATATAGATGTGCTCTAGAGCCTTGTCAGGGAGACCAGCAGTTATTCTCACAGTGACCAGTACAGTGGCTAGCACACAAATCAATAAAGGTTTGCTGATTCAGTGTGATTGGATTGAATCCCATAAGTAGTAACTCAGAGCAGAAGAGTGGATGGAAGTTTAGAAATAACATGAAAGCTAAGAGAGGTAGGACAAAGGAAGAGAGATACTGACTGACAAGATGAGTCATAGGTGTGACTAAGAAAAGCACTGAGGCTGAAAATAAATAGCTTGGGAAAACTGACAGTGGATGATACCTTGGGAGACAGGGGAATTTTCTGTGTGAAAAGAAGTGTGTAAAAATCCAGGATCACATCAAAAAATGAATAAACAATTTGAATATGCAGTTTTTCCCCAAACCTGAGAGATGTTCTTGTCCATGATTGGCCTTGAGGCAAAGACAGATCCTAAGCAGGGTTAAAGAATGGAACCATTTATACTCAAGCAGCTCTTGGTAAAGTAATTCTTTGATTCTAGGTAGCTGGCTGATATGTAAGTCTGAGAATGATTCACTATACAGGAGGGATGCTGAAGATAACTAAGGGATGAAGTAGCCAGTTGCTGTATAAAATGATGATCTGAGACTAGGACTGGGGAGGGAGGAACAAAGTTTATTTCTTCCTATTTAAGATTGAAATATATATTTCTAATTTATTATATTTAATGTTATCTTTTAGGATGTATTAAAAAGTTTCCATTCTGTCAAGTAAGTACAGAAGAAGGCAAAGGAAAAGTCTGGTGGAATCTGCGGAAAACCTGCTACAGCATTGTTGAACACAACTGGTTTGAGACTTTCATTGTCTTCATGATCCTTCTCAGTAGTGGTGCTTTGGTAAGTGTAACGCATTATTGGCAAGAATCAGGTTCTAGTGAAACAGCTTATCTCCAAAAATACCAGAAGCATACACTTAGTTTAAGGAGCAAAACAAGAGGTGTATTTGTACCTTGCAGAGCTTGGCACCCAGGGTTTAACTATGCAAAATTCATTACAGAATAAATTAGAACCATGAGCAGCCAGATGGAATTTCTCGTCTGGTGCTTTTCTAACAGATGTTTTCCTTACTGAGACAACCATTTCCAGGGACATTCTGTAACTACATTACCTTCCATGTCAAATCCCATCCAGTTCTCCCAAATAATCATAGTAATATTTATGGACTAAAAGTGTATTTTTTTATGTCTAATCAATTTATTCTTTCAAAATGAGCCAGATCATTCAGAGAATTGATGAAAGTAAGGTTGGAATAGGCCAAGTCTATCCCTCGTTAACAGAACTTCTAGATATTTTCTGAGTTCATATTACTTCTCTAAGAGCATGTCTTTGTAGAAGTAATTGAGATACAGATTTTGGGGTGAGAGGCAGAGAAGAAAGCCCAAACTAAATCAGTAAAGATACTGACGTTTTCTTGCCAACATTTTCCATTAGTTTTAGTCTTTAGATTTCATCTGGTTCCACATTTGTCTGATACTAGCCAATATTTATCAAATTAGTGCTTTGTGCCAAGCATTCTACTAAGAATTTTATCAAGTATTTGGGTGGAGGCAAGCCATTCAAATAAAATAAAAGCATTCTTGATTCACAGGCTTTTGAAGATATATACATTGAACAACGAAAAACTATCAAAACCATGCTAGAATATGCTGACAAGGTCTTCACTTATATATTCATCCTGGAAATGCTTCTCAAATGGGTAGCTTATGGATTTCAAACCTATTTCACTAATGCCTGGTGCTGGCTAGATTTCTTGATTGTCGATGTAAGTATCCTAAGTGATTTTTATGAAATTATTCTTAAAAGAGGCAAGTCTGACATTTCATATATTTCTATAATTAAAACCTTGACTTTAATTAGACCCTAGTTTCACTAATTCTGACACAATTATGCAATTATCTTTTTAAAAAACTACAAAAAAATGCAAAAATGAGGTAAGTCTCAAGGGAAAGCAGTAGAAAAGGTCCTAAAAATGTGGACAGTGGTAAGAGAAAACACAGAGAGAGTTGTTCTAGGCCACAAGCAAATAGCTCTTCTTTTTCTGAAAATTAAGGATCTCAAGGTAAGGAATAGTTAAAAATCTGTTAATTGACAGATCTAGCTTATTAACAGTTCAATTGAAAAAAAATATCTCCAGGAGGCAAAATCAAGACATATTTGGGGCCAGGAATTGTCAGAATTGTACTCTAATCCCTTACTAGAGTGTATGTTACTAAATAATGTTAAAATAACCTATTCACTGTATTCATTCAGCCACAAACCCACAGAGACAATAAAATGTATTTCCATTCTTAAATCAGTAGTTAGATATCTCAGTAGCTAATGAAATATTTACCATGCAAAGAGATAGGTGTAGAAGCCCTGTTCTGAATCTGATTACCCTGAGGTGAAGAACAGTCACAGGAACATTGCCAATAACAAGACCTGTCTGACTTGCAGCCTACTTTTTTATTCCAAGCAATGGACAGGCACTGGGGCAAAATGAGAGTCAACTGGTCCTTTGTAGTCTGTGATGTTCCATTGCACAAGGCTTCTCAGCCTCCTCCACCTCAAAAAGGTGCTTTAAGCACTATCTCTAGCTGTTTCCCAGCAATTATAAAGCACTTAATTTTTAGTTCTAACGCTTGCCACTATGAATCAATGATTGTCATTATGTGTGCATTCATTCTTTTTATCGTCTTTGACAAGTGTGGGCCTATCTAAATTCTACTCCCCTTTCTCCCATACATACATACTCGAAGTTCTATAACCAAAATGTGTTCAACCCTTTGAGTTGAGACGAAATCTGGTGCCAAGTCACTATTAATAGATCAGAAATGACTTCCAACTTCCCGTGTCTGGTCTTTAATGAGTAATAGAGATGAATCTCAATACTGTCCTGAAAAGCTTCCAAACAGGGAAGTTTAATATTTTCATATTCTGCAGATTGAACGGACCTTAAAGAATATCTACGCTCTATTCTACACAGTCTTCTAAACAATTTATTGTAAACTAAAGCCTCAGTTTGAAGAATTTTCCTTAGATAGCACAACTACTTAGTAACAAAGTTGAGATTAGTGTCCTAATTTCCTAAATCTCAATTCAGTGCTCCTTTACCCTACAGATTTCTTATCTAACTCGTACAAATGTTATATTTATATTTTCATACTGGCTTTGGAATTCAGCATTTATGATCTCCAGCTTTTCCCTGAAATGATGGGACACGAAACACATAATAGTCTCTGGTTCAAAAAACTTTTGTCATGTATGAAGATCACTTAAAAATGTGATAGAACTTCTCCAGAAAATTCTGAAATTTACTAAAATATTTTCATTAACTGAAAATTTTACATTCACTGAAACACTTACTACATTGTACTTAAGTCCGTGTACTTCCCTCATATAGAAGAAATAAATGTGATGCAAAAATCTGCCAAGGTTTTGTATCATGTTTGAATCCTTAGAAAGCTAATATAGACACTTAGTTAGCTACAGAATAATGTCAAAGAATGGTGCCCCCCAAATTACTTCCCTTTTAGTAAGTTTAAATTAGTAAAATGGAACTGAGTACCTTTGGGCAAGTTATGTAATCTTAAATGGATCTATCTTCCTCTTTTCCCAAAGCAGGGACTAAAATATGTGAATTCATGTAACCTCAACCAACAACTTGTTCTCAGACCACTGGGTCCAATAAGCTAAAGTAAACAGAGTTAAAACAGTTTTTGAAAGTACAAGTAAAACATACTTAAAAGGGTTTCACAGTCCATAAGATAGATTGCTATACCAACTAAGCAGTCACAGAAAGCTCAAAACAAACCAAAGCAAAACCCCCAAAACTGAAGTATAAGTGAAGTAACTTCAAACCAGAAGAAATACACTTTTAAACCTGGAGAAATTTATCTATGTAAAATTTATCTATCTTCAATTCCCTACCTAAAAGTAAAGGTATTGGGTTATCTCTCCAACCTCCATTAATATTCATTCATTGATCTAATAAATATTTTGAGCACCTAATAAGGGCCACATGCTATTTTAGATAAAGAAGATATGAACAAGACAAATCAAGCCCTGTTAGATCTACAGGATCTAACACTCTAGGAGAGACTGGAACAGACAGTAAAGATGTAAACAAATAAAATCCAAAAATAAGATAAAAGCAGATGGTGATCACTACTATGAAAGAAAACAGGATAACAGGATAGAGAATGACTGCAGAGTGGGGAGCAGGAGAGTTTTACCCAGAGTCTCTGTGGAAGGTGTCTTTGATGAGGTAAATGATGAGAAGGTAAATGATGAGAAATAGTGTCTCAGTACCTGTGGGCTGCTGTAACACAATACCATAGACTTAGTGACCTGTAAACAACAGAATTTATTTCTCACAGTTCTGGAGGCTGCAAAGTCCCAGAATAAAGTGCCAGCAGATTCAGTGTCTGGTGAGAGCCTGCTTCCTGATTCATAGGCAGCAGTCTTCTCGCTGTGTCTTCACATACAGGAAGGGGTAAGCAAGCTCTCTTTTATAAATAAGGGCACCAATCTCATTCATGAGGGCTCTGCCTTCATAACCTAATACCCTACCAAAGACCCCACCTCCAAATACCTTCACACTGGGGATTAGGTTTCAACATATGAATTTTTGGGGGGACATAAACATTCAGTCTATAACAATGGGACAGTTATTTGAAGACCTGAGGGAATAGAAAAGAACAATCTCAAGGCGCCGAAGTATAAGCCAGGGACATTCAAGAGACAGAAGGAAAACTGTTGTGTTTGTGTGTGATGAAACACGGGCAAGAGACACTGAATTCAGAAAGGCACCTAGAGGCCATGGTAAGAAGTTCATGTTTTACTATAATTTAATGTATATTGTACATATTATGTAATTTAATGTATATTGATTACAGTTACAATGGGAAACTCAAGGGAGAAAGGGTGAGCAGGGATCTGTTCTACTGTTTTTAAATTATCACATCTGGCTATGGTGAAGGAACAGCAAAAAAGTCAAAGCAGGGAGACCAATTAGGGAGCTGTGTTAATAATCTAGGAAAGAGAAGATTATGTCTTAGACTAAGGCAATGAGACTTACTGATGAACTGGCTGTATGACATGAAGAAAAAGGAGAATTCGATAAACAGAGTTTCTTTCAATCTGAACAAATGGGTAGAAGATGAAACCATTAACTGGAATGGATAAGATCAGAAAACAGGCTTGACAGGGCAAGCAGATGGTAGGTGGAAGAGGGATGTACTAAGTTTGAGATGCCAATTAGACATTCAAGAATACACGGTGAG
The DNA here is from genome assembly GCF_964374135.1 of Grampus griseus. Classification (NCBI taxonomy): domain Eukaryota; kingdom Metazoa; phylum Chordata; class Mammalia; order Artiodactyla; family Delphinidae; genus Grampus; species Grampus griseus. Next base: position 66,447,065 of record NC_139001.1, read on the forward strand.
TTTTACCCAAGTCTCGAGTTCTGAAGAGAATCTAACACCTGATTATGGATTTGGCAGTCATCAGGAAAGAGATGACATTTGAAATCATGAACCTGGATTAGCTCACCTAGGGAGACAATGCAAGCTGACAAACAAAAGAGCCCAGACCAAACTCTGGAGACACTTCAACATTTAGAAGTTGGGCAAAAGAGAAGGAACCAGTAAATTAGATTGAGAAGTAGCAATTAGAAGAAAAAGGAAAACAAAATATACATGGTATCACAGAAGCCCAGAGGAGGATAGTTGGGTTTTTCCAAAGGAGAGGTGATCAATTTTGTGATCAAAAGGCTGCAAGGAGGTCAAGTGACAGGAATACTGAGAAATGACACTTAGATTTGGCAGAATGGACGTCATTGCTGTCATAGTTAAGAGATGTCTCATGGAAGTATGGGGATAAAGTACTAGAAATATTGGTAAGATTGAGGAAGAATGGAGGCGAAGAGATAGAGACAGCAAGTATGATAATTCAGGTTGGAATCAAGTAGGACAACTTAACCCATGCCTTTGTTGTCAGAATCGCACACTAGATGGACCACTTTTTCTAACTCTGTATAATTATTTTCTCCTATCCAAAGGCAAAATATACTATATTCATATGAAAACCAAACTATCCTGTATTATAACTATACAAGCTATACTTTAGATGCTATTATTATCCATAGAATGAATTAAACATGTGATCATAATTTATTGGAAAAAAATCACATTTCTTGCGGTCCTTATGGATTTTTGCATAAGTGTCATCCCTAAGAAAATTCGTTGAGCATCTATCATGACAACTTCAAATTTGGTTCTAAATTATCCTAAGGTGCTAATGTTTCCAAAACACACTCTTGGTAAAGATTCAACCATCATGAAATATTTATTGTCCACAAGTGATTTCCACTTTAGAGACAGCACAGGTTGCTGATGTGGTTGAAATGAGATGCTTGATGTCTGCTACTCAGATATCCTGCTTGCTCAAGGGCTCCTTAGAATCCTCATCAGCTGCTCTGCTGAAGTGAACAAAAGCAGAATAGGGACATTTTCTGATTCTAGTATGTATTTACAATTGCCATCAACCTCTAGAATCAGGTGATCCTGGCTGTTCTTGACATTTATTTTTGACATATCAGCATCCTCAATAATGAAGCCAGAATTGTTATTAATATTAGTAGCCACAATAAGATGCCTAGTCCTGAACACTTACTGTGGGAACAGCACTAATTCAGAGCCTTACCTAATAATAATAAAGAAAATTGGTAACGCTGATTTAATGCTTACTGTGTACAACTGCTGCTAAAATCACTTTACATGTTAATTCATCTAATCTTCAAAACTCTATGAGTTAGAAACCATAATTATTCTCATTTTGCAGATGGGGAAACTAAGACAAAGAAAAGTTGTTACTTGTAAACACAGTAAATAAGGAAGAGGCTAAGCTGGATTTTGTAACCAAGGAGTCTGGCTCTAATGACTGTGCTTCCTAACCCCTACATTACCAACCTCATTATCAGTATCTCTTTTTAATTATACAGTATTTATTAATCCTCATAACAATCCTGTGATGTAATTCTTATTTTTATCTCTATTTTGCTACTGATAAAATGAGGTTTAGAGATGTCACACAGCTATTAGGTCAGAGGTACCTCTGTCTAGCACTGTGCTCTTTCTTTGCCCCATATTTTTCAACAGAGCACAGATATACGTAAAATGTCATGTTGCACTAGTCAAAGAGTTCCCACATTACACTCTGAAGGTGGCTGCCTTTGGTGGTGGTGAATGAAAACAATAAGATGCCTTGCTAATATGTACACACCTGCCTTGAATTTCACCTGGAGCTCTTGTGGAAATATTTGATTAACTTAAAAACTTTGAGGTAAAGGAACTGAATAGCTATAAATTATTGTCATTTCATATCAATTTCTGATCTCTCTTCAAACATACTTCCATGTAAACAGTCTAGTATGTGCTTTGGCTTTTTCTACAAATGTCTCCTAATAGGAATGACTCACTTTGTTCCTTTTCAGGAAGAATTTAATTCTTTTAGCATTATCAATTTATTAATAAGAAAATTTTTTCACTGGTTATGTTTAAAGAGATAATCCTGTTAATTTAATAGCATAAATTCTATATTCCAGTTTTTAAAAGATTATGACTTTTAGCCAATACTGGTCTTCCCTTAAACCCCAATTCACATTTCTAATTGCTTCCTAGATAATTCTACTGATCCTCCTCCTGACTGAGTACATTCATTACTTTTTCCCTCCAGTCATGCATTTCTTCCTGAATGTCCTGTTTAGTCTGGTAGTGGTATATTTATGAAGCTAAGCTAAATGTCATCTTCAGCCTCTCCCTTTCTTTCACCCCTCACAGTCAATCAATCAGCAAATTCTACTTCAAATTACCAACTAAAAAATGAATTGGAGGTCTGGACCCTCCTCTTCAACAACACACCAACATCACAATGACTAACTAGACCAAGCAATGGCTTTTATTTCTTTTAACATCTTTATTGGGGTATAATTGCTTTAAAATGGTGTGTTAGTTTCTGCTTTATAACAAAGTGAATCAGCTATACGTATACGTATATCCCCATATCTCCTCCCTCTTGCGTCTCCCTCCCACCCTCCCTATCCCACCCCTCTAGGTGGTCACAAAGCACTGAGCTGCTTTATAAATGTTCTCCCTGCCTCTCTAGTCATGACCTCGTTAAATATCTCCCTTAGGAAGATCCACATGTCTCTTTCTTTTTCTAAAAGCCTTCCCATGGGATATCGTACCAGCTCATCACTGCTAAGATTCCAAGCAGTGACACTGAAGGCAGATAAGGGCTCTCATGTATAATATTAATAATGATTAACCTTTGCTTTAATTAATTTAATCATCACAACAACCACTGAGGTATCCACTGTTATGATCCCAATTTTGTAGATGAGGAAACTGAGACACGGAGTAATTACTTAGCTATTAAGTGACTATATAACATATGTTCATTAAGTAAAATGTAAAAAACAATTCCTATTTTCCTAGAAAAAAACAATAATTAAACCTAAGAACAGATTCACAATTATATACCCCATAAGTAATCATGCTCACTATCAATCAGACTAGCACTTTTACCAGTATTTTACCAGTAGAATACTTGATTAAAGATGATGCCTCCATTAGTAAAGATACTGTGATTTATCTTCTCAACATGAATAACATATAGCATTATATTGCTTTAATCATCTTGAAATTACTGAATTATGGAATTCCAGGCAAGGAAGTAAACTTAGAAATCACCTGATTCAAAGTCCTCATTTTTTTAAAAATGGTGTTTGCAATATTTCAATGAAATTCCTATGGAACCCATGGTGTCTACATGCCACAGTGCAGTCCCCAGCGATGCACCACCAGAATTTACTCATCCATTCCCCAGGAATGAGCACTTAGATTATCTCCAGTTTCCCTCTGCCACAAATACCATAATTACCAAGATGCTCACTTTTACATGTCTGGTGAGCATTATGAATTTTCTAATCATGTAAAAAGTTATAGACAAATAAATAAACTATAAAAGCCTAAGATAAAAGTAGGAGAATGTCAAAAGCAAAGAGGCAGGCTTGAGTTACAGACTTCCGTTACATAAAAGTGTAAGGACTTTCATTCCTGACTGACATTGCATACGAACTGCTCTTCACTTCTCAGACACTGGATGGTCTTCACTCTATTCCTACTATAAACGTTACCCATCCCAGCTGATCAAACCCTGCCATCTCCAGTATCCTCAACCTCCCATCTTCGTTAAGAGCCCTCTGCCACCACTTCCATGGAAGATTTGTACCTGTTCCCTCACCATCACCTGAGCCCCATTTTAGAAGCTGCTTAGCCGACTGTTCTGGAGTAGAAGGAAGGAGGTATGCACTTAGCAATCTGAAACTCCAGGTGCCCTTCTCTAGGAAATACTGAGTTAGTCTACATGCTATTTAAACCCTATGGTACTATTAATGGAAAACCCTCCATTGCATGATGTATTAAAGAGGCTTTTGTGGTCTCACAAGGAAACCCAACCACAATGTGGATTATTGTTGCTACGTTCTGACCTCTGTAACAAACACAGATTTTACTTTGTAAGTCGTGAAGGAGTATTACTCCATTCTGCTCTCTGGCAGGGCTGGAGAAGGGTGGGTGAAGGGACTCAAGAATGTCCAGCTTCCCTATACAGAGACTTTGAATCGATTCTGTTTTCAATGCCATCCATTACCGCCTGTTTTAGAAGAACACAGGGCCTCCATGTCCAGAAATTTTCGGAGTCCATTGGAACAATTTGACTTACTTCTTCAGGAACTTGGGTTTCTGCTGCTGCTTTTGCTCTGCTGAGAAAGTAATCATTCCGGTGTGCTTTATTTTTTCAAACTCCAGAATTTTTTTAAAACTCTCTTCCTTCTTGTCTCTTGCATTCTCTTTGTATTCTTTTGCTTTCCTTCGAGTTAAATTTCAATAAGGAGTATAAATAAATATGTTGTTCAAACAAATATATTAAAATGAAAGTTTAGAGGGAATTTGTATGTCATACTATTTGGTTAATGACCTTTTTGTTACTGATTTGTAGGACCTCCTTTTACATTAAGGAAATTTACTATTTTGTCACATGTGGTATGACTATTTTTCTGATTTGGGCTTTTGTCTCTTGAGCTTTTTTTTTGTCATGTGAAAATGTTTTCATATTGGTTTAGTCAAATTTATCAGCCTTTTTCTCCCTTTTTGGTTTTTCTCATGCTTAGAAGACCATTTGCTTTAAAGATTATTAAAACATTTTGTCATGCTTTTTCCCTCAGCTTTACTGTTTGAGTTTTGTTTCTTCATCCATTTTTATGTTTGAACTTTTGATCAGTCTGGAACTTATTTTGGTGTAAGGTGTGAGGTGAGACTCCAATTCTATCTTCCTCAAAATGGCTTCTCATTTTAGTTGTTTCTTTCACCTCTCATTTAAAATGCTACCCTTTTCTATGTGCTAAATCTTGGTATGCCAGTATGCCTTGCGTCTAATTTGGGTTTGTTTAATTCACTTCTTTGTCTACTAATATGACAGCTTTAATTATTGTAGATCTATAATTAGCTTTAATATCAGGTGGAATTTGTCCTTTCTGATTGCTCTTCTTCTTAGAACAATATTTTAGATTATTCTTATACTTTTATTTTTCCTTGTTAATATTTTAAAGTTTGTGTAGTTTCAAAAGACACACATAAACTTTAAAAAATTAATATGAAAAAAATATATTACAACCGAAAATAATTATATTATTGTTTACAATAGTTTTTCACTTTATTCCCCTGATTTTTTGAGGTCAAAAATAACATATATGTAAATAATGGCTTCTTCCACTTTTCTAATTGTTATAGCTCTTATTTCTTTTTCCAGAAAGTGTTAAATAATAATGTTGATAGTGGACATATTTTTTTATTTCTGGTTTTAATGAGAATGCTTCTAAATTTCTCCATCAAAAATTAAGCAAGGCTTTGCAATGAAATGTATCATCTCGATGTATGGAGGTGATCATATGGTTTTAATCTTTTAACTGCTTATACTGAATTTAAAAAATTATCTTTAGCCATTTTAAGGGAAATAAATTCATATCACTTAGTTCATTAAACAATCACAGGACTTCCAGGGTCTTCTTCAGAACCGTCAACTCCCTCCTGCATTATTCCCTTCCTTCTCAATCTCAACTGCCACAGGACTGTGGAAGGGTGTGGATGACAACTAAACCACCCCCTGTGGTTTCATATATTTTCTGGGTAGTAAGGTATCTAGAATCATGTAAATTTGTACTAAAAATTCAGTTTTTGGCAAAGAGTTTCTGTTACACTTTGCACACATTAGGAAGAATGCCTTTTGTGTTTAGCATAAGAGACTAAGATTAAAACATTGTGTATTGAAAGGTCAAGGACAAAGTTGCTGAGATGGGAAACACACTGGACTTGAAAACAGAAATTCCAGTTATGTGCTTGCCCCTTGCTACCTTTTCTTGGACTAGTCATTTGACTACTCTCAGACACAGATAATGAGTGAAAAAGATCACTGTAAGTTTTAAAGCACCCTACCAACATAAGGCATCATCTTCCAATTTTAAGTATGTTGAAAATCTTTAAAATTATTTATTTCAAAATTGCCTTTAAAGCATATTAAGTTTTTCACAATACTTAACTCAATGAGTTTTTGTCCTACACAAAATGACATGAAGTCCATTAAAAGAGGGCAGTTCACTAAAATGCAGCTTCTCTAGCAACACACAGAGCCGCCCCAGTGTGCAAGTGGTACCTCTCAGATTTGAACCCAAAACTTGCTATTCTTCCAGAACCTCCTGGTTCTGACCATTACCTTTCTTTTCCTTTCAAAGCGTGAGCTTCCTTACATCAGGGTCTTGAGAAATTTGCAGCCACTTTCCTTTAAATGCCCAAGTCTCAGGACTTGGTTGGGAAGATGAGGGAAGTCTTCAGAAAGCAGCTCCAGAAACTTAAAGCTGTGAATGCTTCCGGAGGCAAATGAGCCCAGAATATACAAGCCTGTGCATTCTCTGATAATAACTTTCCCCATCTTTCCACTCTTCTGTAGCAGCAAACACTAGACAGAAATGAATAGCTCGATAAATTATACTGCCACTAGTGAAGTTTAACATTCAAGTCATTTATTTTTCTGTTCAATTCTGCGAAATGTATGTTAAATTAAATAATGAGGGGACAGTGGCTCCATTTGCCTGTAAAGTCTCAGTTCTGGTTTTGGTGTCACCTTTACACCATGACCCTTAAGCCATCCAGTGGATGTAGTAAATTAACCTCTCTCCGATGCATCAAGAAGAGGACTAGTAATATAAAATCCTTGCAAGAATTGAGAAGATAATCATACAAGTCATTTTCTGTGTTCCGTGGTTCAGATTAAGGATGAATTTTTGATAATGGAGGAAAAAGGCTGAGATATGGTTTTGAAGTCAGATCACTTGGATTCTAACTTCACCTCTTTCTACCTGTACATCTTTTTTTTTTTTTTGAAGGGGGGAGTGTGGGGGAAACTCAACTTCCTCACTGGTGAAAAGGCAAAAGTAATAGTACCTACTTCTTGAGATTTATACATGTAAGACACTCAGAACAGAACCTAACATATAGTAAATTTTCAATAAATGTTATTATATTGAAAGAAAATAAAAGCAAATAAAGTCTCTTCCTCCCAAAATAGACATGTCTTCTTTAACCTTTCATATATTTAAGTAAAATTTAGCATTTGTGTAAATATCAGAAAAATGTATTATCATTCTGAATGAGAGGTACTATATTTTAAATTGTAAGTCCAGTAGTTTAGATAAAATATTTTTCATTACTATGAAACTATGTGGTCTGATAAAATGTTTTTCCAGGTTATATTTTATTCTTTTTTTATTTATCCAACATATATTGACTAAAACATATTCAACCAGACATTATTAGGAACGTTAAAAGAAAAATGCTTCATCTCAGCCCATAAAAAGTTAATGTGACCTGGAAGGGGAGAGAAGATATCTAACCTATTGACTCTATTACATGGTCAATGCCTCCAATACACATAACCAAGATATTACATAAATTTGGAAGCAAAGCATGATTTCTAATCAATGATATTAAGCACAGATCCGTGGAGCACATGGCTTTTGAATCAAATCCCAAATCATCAGTGGTGTATGCACAGGTTGAAAAGGGCTCCATGGGTAAAATATCTAACTGGACGGGTTTACAGATGTTTATATAAATGGGCAAAGACTCCAGTTTCACTGATAAGAAAAGCAATAATATGATATGAGGCTGGCAATGTAAGATGATTGCACTATGTGGAATATGAAGGCTGCCAAGGTATGTCTGAATTTTTATTTGGTCGGCACTAAAGAATAGATATATTCTTGGTGGACTGATTGATATTTGTTTCTTCTTTAGGTTTCTTTGGTTAGCTTGGTAGCCAATGCTCTCGGTTACTCAGAACTTGGTGCCATCAAATCCCTACGGACATTAAGAGCTTTAAGACCACTGAGGGCTTTATCCCGGTTTGAAGGCATGAGGGTAAGAAAAATACAGGTTCTCTGATGATTCATGTCAAAATTAAATGTAAGGATTTCCCTGGCAGTCCAGTGGTTAAGACTCCAGGTCCCAACGCAGGGGGCACAGGTTCAATCCCTGGTCACATGGGATCCCACATGCCACACAGCGCGGCCAAAAAATTAATTAATTAAATAAAACGCGTTGTTAAAAAAAATTAAGTGTAGGTAATGATTTAGATACAGAGGGCTGCCATACTCTTCTGATATTTATTTCATAGAATTACAAAATTTCAAAGCAGAAATCCTAAGGATCAATGAGCCTAGCCTCCTGAAACTAAAATAGGCACTCAAAAATTGTTTGTGGCAGAACTAGAACTAGAATCCAAGTCTTCTGGTGACAGTTCAAGGATATTTCCACAACAAGTAAAACCTATGTGTTGCCATTTATTTCTTTTCATTGCTTATGCATTTTATAATTATTTACTACTGACATTCATCCTAGGAGGAGATTTTTCTTCCTCTCAGTAGGTAGTTTGATTTCTAAAAAATTACCAGTAATGAATGAAAGATAGAATGGTTTTTGTATGCTCTACTTCTTCAATTAATATCAGTAATAAAAGTTGTTGTACAAGAAAACAACACTAAATTGTAGTCTCTGACAAAATCTATATATCCTAAGCAACCAAAGTAGGGGTTAGGATAATTAACTAAGTATTGAAGGCAACCCCTGGGGTTTGTTTCATAGATCTCCCTTTTAAATGAGCATTCTGAATGAGGTTCACTTTTTCCATTAGCACTTGTATTTTCCTCTCCAGCTCTCTTCCTTAGTGTATATTTTATGCATCTAAACATAAAGTACACACTTATATACACATCTACTTGCCACGCCCCTCAAAATACTATTTAGCACAAAGGCCAGCTTTGTTTAATCCAGCTTGCAAATGCACATGGATACTGAATTTCTTCAATGCCATGGGGCTTTTATGTTAGGAGGTGGTTTTTTTAAGTGATAAAAACACTTCAGTTTTGACTTTGAGATTCACTCACCAGGAAGAATGAAACCACTCTCCAGATGCACTGTAAGCAAAGAAATACTTGCTTTTACATTATAAGTTTCTTTCATTGCTACTTGATAAAGTCACAAGACAAGATAAAGTTAATAAAAATGATTATGTAATTTCAAGTTTTTTCCACATCAATCTTTTACCATCATTCACATTATTTAAGCCTTCATCTGGCTGCATGGTTTCATATGAATAATTCTTTTTTTTTTTTTGCGGTATGTGGGCCTCTCACTGTTGTGGCCTCTCCCATTGTGGAGCACAGGCTCCGGACGCACAGGCTCAGCGGCCATGGCTCACGGGCCCAGCCGCTCCGTGGCATGTGGGATCTTCCCGGACCGGGGCACGAACCTGTGTCCCCTGCATCGGCAGGCGGACTCTCAATCACTGCACCACAAGGGAAGCCCGAATAATCCATTTTTGAGGGGAGACAGCAATTGAACAAAATAGAAAACTTCCAAGTTTACTCTAATCTGAAAACTATTCTAGTTTGGCATTTTTAATTTTGTCATATGGCAGAATTAACATTCTAGGTATAAAATATGGTAAAAGGCATGCATTTATTTGATGATAAGAGAACTTGTGGGAGGTCATTTTACACACATTTTAGAGCCAAGACAACCTGGTTTCAGTATAATATATATGACAATTTCTAAATGAAATAAGATTCAAGTAGCATAAGAAATTTTTACAATTTTGGATTTCAGGTTTTGATATTAATTCTTTGGTGTTGATTTCTAAAATAATGTTTCAGTATTTTAAAATAAAACAATCGTTTCATTTAATATAAGTGCCTAACAAAATAGTCCCAGTATGAGCTAGATTAATTAGATAAGAAAAGATACAAATCACTAGAGATTTGAAAATACACATTAATCTCTTCTGAATTTAGAGGAAAGATGACTGAATTTCTCCTTCATGAAATAGGTTGGCCTGGGTTGGTGAAGTAACATGTGCCCTGAAGTGAACATTTAAGAGATTTGGATCAATAATAATGGGAATACATTCAGTAATTTATGTCCAGAGATAAATTCCATCTCATTTCCTAATTTAATATACTTTTTTAAAATTAGGAATTATCAATATGGGGAAAAAGGACCTTGTAAATTCCTTATACCATTCTTCAACTTCATCAAAAGTTAACTTGATCTGGTGATACAGATTTAAGGCATTATTAATACTTTATTTGTAATGGGTTTGTTTAACCATGTTTTCAATCAATCATTCATGAACACACCTGAAAGTTAACGTGTATTGTTGAATGATGATTATTTCTTGTTGGTATTTAATACATCTTTTTTTTTTCTTTTTTTCCCCAGCATACAAACATTTTCTGACTCCATCTTACTATATCAGGTTTTTGTTTATTTCTTTTCACACTTTGGCATATTTTGCTTTCTTTAAATCCTTTAGCTCTTTAGTGTGTCACTGTTTGTTTTCCCCTACCGAATATGTCCTAGAAAATATCAGAAGAAACAAACTTGTCCACCTAGATTTTTATTTAACTCGTTTCACACCCATTTTATATTGAATAAATAATGGAAGAAATGGTTTCCATTTTAACAATTTGTAAGCTGCCTTATCCTTATCTCCTCTTCTAGGTGGTTGTGAATGCTCTTGTTGGAGCAATTCCCTCTATCATGAACGTGCTGTTGGTTTGTCTCATCTTCTGGCTGATCTTTAGCATCATGGGTGTGAATTTGTTTGCTGGCAAGTTCTACCGCTGTGTAAACACGACAACTGGTAACATGTTTGAAGTTAGTGAAGTTAACAATTTGAGTGATTGTCAGGCTCTTGGCAAGAAAGCTCGGTGGAAAAATGTGAAAGTAAACTTTGATAATGTTGGCGCTGGCTATCTCGCATTGCTTCAAGTGGTAAGTGCCTACTGTATGAGTTTTGAATACGTTTTCAAAATGTTTCAAGTAAAATCATTTCTCTGATGTTCTTTGAGTGATTAATATCTGATAGCACGAAAGTAGTTGATGATAACACCTGTACTATTAGCGTGACTTGACTAAAGAAGATGTTTTGCAGTGATTTTAAAATGTATTTTCCCCAGTGTTCAGTTAATATGTTTTAATGTGATTTTATATTTCTGCTTCCTGTCTTTTCTTACTCTATTATTGAGTGTTATTGTGCTATTACCATTTTTAATTTTCTGTAGCAATAAATGCCAAAGAAGCAATTATATGTATTAAAATAATAACGTATCTATTGTAGTGATTAATTAAATGTATAGATTATTAATCTATGTATTAATCTAAGTATTAATTAATTAACACACAGATACAGATAATGTACAGATTAATGTACAGATAATTGTACCAAGATCTAAGGAGTATAGTTCTACTATGTGTGGAAATGCAAATCTTATGGAGTGGATTTCAAAATGTGTAATATTTAATTATTTTGACTTAACTGACAGTATATTAACTAATCAAGAATTTAATGAAAACAGTTGAGTGTTTAAAGACACAAGAGGTTTGAATCATAGAGCTTACCTTTTGAAAGGGATTCGAGACTGAGATGAGAGTTTCACCTAGTTACATGTTAGTGTAGAAAAAAACAAAATACCTTCCAAGACAAACAAAGAAAAAGAGTTCCAGTTTTGAAATAAAATCTTGTTCTATTTCAATTTCATTTCTTCATTCAATCCATTTCAATCTCTTTGTAGAATATTTCATAATATTGTACAAAAAGTTATATTTAATAACACTATCATATTTTCATATGGTAAAATGCGTATTCTTGGATTAGGTTTTTATGCAGAATTCAAATATATGTTGTTTACAGGCCACATTTAAAGGCTGGATGGATATTATGTATGCAGCTGTTGATTCACGAGATGTAAGTTTCACTCAGATACTATTTATAGCTACTAGATTTTTCCATAGTGATAATTTAACTGAAAGGCCCAGAATTTTATATTAGAAGCAATCAGAACATTTATAACTGCATATAGAAATTCTCTTTTTAAGCCAATTCACTTCAATATAAATGATATTTTGGTTAACATATGTCTATTATAGATCTAATATGAAAGGATATCTAACTGCATGGATTAGAAGAATCAGATTGGTCCAGTAAATGAGACTCTTAAGATTGGGAAAGGCTGCTCAGTGGGCAAGTAATTTGTCTCTCCCTACCCCTGGAGAGTATGATAAACCAGAGTCTGTGAAGCAGCTTCCAAAAATATCATGATAAAAGCAAGCAAGTTTCAGGGAAACTCAATTTAGAAAATAGGAATAAAAATAGTTCCTCAGAACATATCTGTTTATGCTGAATTTTCCTCTTAGAATTTGATGTTCTGTTATTAAAGCCTTATCTCCAAGAGCTAGCATTTACAAACCCAAGGAGAAAATATTGCAAAAAAAATTATAGTAAGACTAATAACAGGTTCAAAATGTTTGCCTTGTTTATACCACTGCTACTTACTCTAAAGAATAGGTACAGGTAAGCCACAATGGGAAAACAGATTTAAGAACAATCGTAAAATTACAAATTTTCATTATATTAGGTCATACTAACTTGAGAAAAGAATTGCTTTTGCAGAACAGTATCTCAGGTCAAGGCAAAAATAACTCTATAATAAGCAACAACACTCACCAAATTTTTAATTTACCTCAAGTATTTATTGTGTTTTTAAATATTATTTAATATTTTCAATATTATTTAGGTTAAACTTCAGCCTGTATATGAAGAAAATCTGTATATGTACTTATACTTTGTCATCTTTATCATCTTTGGGTCATTCTTCACTCTGAATCTATTCATTGGTGTCATCATAGATAACTTCAACCAACAGAAAAAGAAGATAAGTATTCCTCAGCTCTCATCTTTCTCCATTCTGAGGTTCTGTCTGTTTTACATCCAAATAACCAGGACACTCATAATCATGACGGAGTTAGATCATTTTTAAATTGTCTTCCATTCACTATGTGGTCAGTTCAGCTGCAGAGGAGCCCAGCCTCTAACTGGTGGCTCCTCTCCAGATTCATCCTCTGCAGATCTGCTGTAGTGTCTTTCTGACTCAAAAATATGACCACTGCTTCAAAACATCCAGTGGGCCTCAATGCTTTACCCTTGCTTACAGAGCCTTTCAGGAATTATCTCCACCCAGTCTTCCTGCTTCATCTTCTTCCATACCACACTTTCTATATGCACTTCCCTACTCCTCAGGTACCCACCATTAACACTATCACTTGCTACATACACAGCTACATGGATTTTCTGCCCTTTTCTGAACAAGGCATGCTCTTCTCCCTCCATGACTTTACATAGGATATTTTCTCTCCCTAAAGTGCTTTGCCTAGCAAACCCTTAATCATCCTTTAAGGTCTAGCTTAAGAGTACTCCCCTATATAAAGCCTGTTTCTGAATCTCGGAACAGATTCAGAAACAGATTATTGTTATCTCTGCAGTACTGGGTTGTTTTTGTTTGTTTGCATATAGACACTGTGTCTTATATATCTATGTAGTTCTGATACTGGGTGCACTGTCTAAGACACAGGAAGTGCTCAAAAAGTGTTGAATAAAGAAGTAAAATTGTCAACACTGAAATGACTAAGATTTTTTTTCTTTCATGAAAATATATTTGAGACTCCTGAGCCTCCTTCTAAATGTAATATAATCAAATTAGAATCCTGATTCTAATCAGAGTTTTATGTGATTATCAGAGTTTTATGTGATTATGGGTTTTACATAATGTTAAGGTACTCAGAGTTTTATGTGATTATGGGTTTTACATAATGTTAAGGTACTCAGAATTTCACATAAAAGGGAAAAGCAGGATAAATCTATATGAAGCAGGATAATATCCATTTAAAAACTGAAAAAAAAGCATTAAAGGAGAGACTCAGAAATACTTTTGTAAAAGTACTGTTGTAATACAGGTTGGATTGTAACCAGTTTTATACTATGTCTTTACTTTGGAGGTCAAGACATATTTATGACAGAGGAACAAAAAAAATATTACAATGCAATGAAGAAACTTGGGTCCAAGAAACCTCAGAAACCCATACCTCGGCCTGCAGTAAGAATTACTCATCTTCTTTAACATTCCAAAGCCCTATTTCCATATGATGAAATTGGGCAGTGCTCTGGATCAGAACATATTAGGTGATATCATCAATATATAATATGACCTAATTGTGAAGTACATACTGTGTAACACAATTTGCAACTACTACACTGTAAGAATTACTAAGTTCTTAAAAATGAGGCAATGTTCTTTAGTTTGTCAGTTGAAAACCTCCAAGTCAGGGTTCCCAATAACTGCTTCCAAAGCAAGGTTCATGCTCCTGCTGCCACCTACTGCTGCCAACAACACACCTGGTTCCAGCTCCTCTGATCTTGTTACATGGCACCCTCTTATCCTTTTAAGTAGATGGAGTTTTCCAGACTTCCCATTCTACACCCATGGGCTCCCTCTATGCTATTTGTTCTCTCCATTGTTATGACTAGAAAATATTTTTACCGTTTTTAGAAAGGAAAAGGGTATCATCAAAATAGTTTGTTTCAGCAAATATACCCACACACAAAAGATTTATTCAGAATGCATACTCTGTAGAGCTTCATTATAGTGGAAAGTCATAAAGATGGTGGACTATGTTCACAGAGCTGTATTCTAAATCACCTATCCTCTTAGATGGGTAAGGAATAAGGAACTGAGACCCAAAGAAGGTATATACTGTACGTAAAGTCACAAAGCCTGTAATCGCCAGAACTGGGACTTGACAAGGTCTCATGAATCCTATAAATGACTCCACTTTGCATTATTTTTAAGAGTAGTTGGAGTAGGTGCAGGAGGGGGGTGGGGGGGGAGGGGAAGCAGGGCAGAGGGATGATGTAAGGGAGGGCACAAAAAAGGGCATATACCTACTTTACTGAATGTCATTTAAATATTATAGTTAGAAGAGGCAGAATTAAATAGAAAACAACTGACATATTTTGAGGGACGGACAGACAGAAATAAGCTATAATTCAAAATCCCTAAAGCATTGATAAATGAATTGGCATATTCATCCATCTAAAAGTCTGTCTATATTAACCTACTTTGTAAATCTTCATTATTAGTTGTCATTATTTTTTGTAAAAATTATCAGTTATTAAAATCAAGCAAAGCCCATGCACATTATCAACCAGTTGCCACCAATTTATGTTTTATTCAGCTTTGTCTTCCCATGGGACCTAAATAAAACAATTATATTTTGTTTTTGTCATATGACATTCTTCATTTATTGCTCTTTTTTTAACAAATTTGTTTGCGGTAATGTGAGAAGGGTGCACATCCCATGGGCCATACGTAAAGGACTTCATCTGCAATTTTATGGATCAATATTTATGAAATATGCATATTAACCTTCTCCTTCCTCTCCTTCTAGAACAAATACCAAGGAATGGTCTTTGATTTTGTAACCAGACAAGTTTTTGATATCAGCATCATGATCCTTATCTGCCTCAATATGGTCACCATGATGGTAGAAACTGATGACCAGAGCAAATATATGACTCTAGTCTTGTCCCGGATCAACCTTGTGTTCATTATCCTGTTCACTGGAGAATTTGTGCTGAAACTTATCTCCCTCAGATACTACTACTTCACCATAGGCTGGAACATCTTTGATTTTGTGGTGGTGATTCTCTCCATTGTAGGTAAGAATGGTTTATTTACAGAGAAGTGCAGTTGTTGGAAAAGTCCCCAAAGCCTATCACCTGTGTAACATGGAAATTAGATCTGAGAATCATAATGTGTATAACTCTAAAGTTCAACACTCTTGTTCATTTTCCACTAACTGAAGAATTTAACTATTCAAAAAAAGAAAACAATATATTTGAAGATTTCAGAAATAGTCTTTGTTTGCTGTTGGCACATTTCATATGCGAGGATAACTATTCATAGTAATTGGGTGTATATAATCTTAAAATGCCATACCACTATGTGAGATTATTTAACTTATGGGATTTTGCAAGAGTCCATATTGGTTTATGACATTATAGAATTATTAAATAAAACTCTATAATCTTTCACTGGTAATATTAGGAAGTGGATCCAAACAGTAAAGGTTTATACACATAACAAATTTGTTGTTTTCATTAACCTTGCAAAGAAAAAGCATTCATATAAGCATAAGATACTCACTGTTTAGCTGTTTTCTGTATTGTTCCATAGGTATGTTTCTGGCTGAGCTGATAGAGAAATATTTTGTGTCCCCTACCCTGTTCCGAGTGATCCGTCTTGCCAGGATTGGCCGAATCCTGCGTCTGATCAAAGGGGCCAAGGGGATTCGCACGCTGCTCTTTGCTTTGATGATGTCCCTTCCTGCGTTGTTTAACATCGGCCTCCTGCTCTTCCTAGTCATGTTCATCTACGCCATCTTTGGGATGTCCAACTTCGCCTATGTTAAAAAGGAAGCTGGAATTGATGACATGTTCAATTTTGAAACTTTTGGCAACAGCATGATCTGCCTGTTCCAGATTACCACCTCTGGTGGCTGGGATGGATTGCTAGCACCTATTCTCAACAGTGCACCGCCTGACTGTGACCCTGACACAATTCACCCTGGCAGCTCAGTTAAGGGAGATTGTGGGAACCCATCTGTGGGGATTTTCTTTTTTGTCAGTTACATCATCATATCATTTCTGGTCGTGGTGAACATGTACATTGCTGTCATCCTGGAGAACTTCAGTGTTGCTACTGAAGAAAGTGCAGAGCCCCTGAGTGAGGACGACTTTGAGATGTTCTATGAGGTTTGGGAGAAGTTTGATCCTGATGCCACCCAGTTCATAGAGTTCTCCAAGCTCTCTGATTTTGCAGCTGCCCTGGATCCTCCTCTTCTCATAGCAAAACCAAACAAAGTCCAGCTCATTGCCATGGATCTGCCCATGGTCAATGGGGACAGGATCCACTGCCTCGACATTTTATTTGCCTTTACAAAGCGTGTTTTGGGTGAAAGTGGAGAGATGGATGCCCTTCGAATACAAATGGAAGATCGGTTCATGGCATCGAACCCCTCCAAAGTCTCCTATGAGCCCATTACAACCACTTTGAAACGCAAACAAGAGGAGGTATCTGCTGCTATCATTCAGCGTAATTTCAGATGTTATCTTTTAAGGCAAAGGTTAAAGACGGTATTAAGTGAGTATAACAAAGAGGCAATCAAAGGGAGGATTGATTTACCTATAAAAGACGATATGATTATTGACAAATTAAATGGGAACTCCACCCCAGAAAAAACAGATGGAAGTTCCTCTACCACCTCTCCTCCTTCCTATGATAGTGTAACAAAGCCAGACAAAGAAAAGTTTGGAAAAGACAGACCAGAAAAAGAAAGCAAAGGGAAAGAGGTGAGGGAAAATCAAAAGTAAAAAGAGACAAAGAATTATCTTTGTGATCAATTGTTTACAGCCTAAGAAGGTAAAGTTTATGTGTCAACTGGACTCCCAGAGGAGGTCTATGCCAAACTGTTTTAACAAATACTCATGGTCAGTGCCTATAACAAGACAGTGACCTCTCCATCACTATAACTCTGTGAGTCAGGGTATCAACACTGACAAGAGGTTGCTGTTTTCATTACCAGCTGACACTGCTGAGGAGAAACTCAATGGCTACCTAGACTGTAGGGATAGTTGTGCAAAGTGATCATTGTAACTACACCAAACACTTTTAGTACAGTACTTGCATCCACTCTATTTTTAACTTCCATATCTGCAATATTTTTACAAAATTTGTTCTAGTGGATTTCCCTAGTCACTACTTCATAGTTTATTCATAATACTATGTCACTATTTTTGCAAATGAAATTTAAGTTGAGAAAAAAGTATATAAGAGCCCTGTGTTCCTACTCCACAAGTTTCTCGAATAATCAGACAAAGGGTTTTGTCCAAGAGATGAAGTTCTTGCTCAAAACCAGAAAGAAAAAATCTAATAACAATTTCAGGTACTTCCGTTTTCTAGACGGCTTTAATTTTGAAAGTGTTTTAGTCTATGTTTGTTTATATCTAAACAGTTACGTGCCTGTAAAGTCTCCTCTAATTTTTAAAGGATTATTTTTATGCAAAGTATTCTGTTTCAGCAAGTGCAAATTTTATTCTAAGTTCCAGAGCACTATATTTAATTTTGGTTAAATGCTTTCCAAAAAAAGTAATCTAATAAATCTGTTCTAGAAAAGTATATCTAAAGTATCACTTTAGAATAGTTGTTCCACCTTCTGATTCAGTGTTGCTTTGCCATCTTCTGCTCTCAGCAAAGCTGACATTTTATGTCAACTAAACACACCCTCTTTTATGTAAATAGTTATTTTATCCTGTGGGGCATGTTTGGGAATATATATATATATATATTTATGTGTGTATATATATATATATCTCTCCTGATAAACAACTTCTATTAAATCAAGTATGTACCACAGTGTATGTGTCTTTTACGAGCTTCCAACGGGGTTGTATCCTGCACCATTCATTAAACATAAATAGTTTGAAGACTACCACTAATGCATGTTAATTACCTATGCTGCTCTATTTTACTCAATCCATTCTTCACAAGTCTTGGTTAGAAGTCGTCACATGTTGGTAGCAGAGTGATTTAACCAGCTCTATGTCTAGTACATCAAGCAGAATAGCTTGCAGTTATTTAAAAGCACCTTTCCTTTTGCATTTTTAATTCAACTTGTGTCATATGGTGTCTCTCTAGATTTCAAGGAAACACACTGCATACTGCCTACTGTCAAAACCTATACTTCATATTTTACTAAAATATGTCTAAAACTTGTTTAAATATAAATAATGTAAAAATATAATCAATTTTATTTGTTGCATTTTGTACATAAGAAAATTATTTTCAGGTTGATGACATGCCAATTTATTTTACTTTATGCTTTTTCTTTTTATTTTTAATCACAACGCCAAACTTTTAAATCCATAAGAATTTTCAATGGATAATTTCTTAAAATAAAAGTTAAACAATGTGTTTTGTGGATTTCTTTGTTATAATATATTTTCTACCATTCCAGTAGGAGAACATTGGTCAAAAATTGAAACCTAGATCATTTTCTACCAACTATGGTTGCCTCAATATAACCCTTTATCCATGGAAGGTTTTTTTTTACTCAACTTTTGTAGTATTTGCTTATGCAGACTAGTCTTATTTTTTTAATTCCTATTGCACTAAAGCTATCAGAGATATAACTTGGGCTCTGACCCTTTTAGCCATGAACATAGTGGCTAAGCTGTGCAATTACCTAACATGATATAAATTTTTGTTTTTTGCACAAACCAAAAGATTAATGTTAATTCCTTTTACACAACTATTTACTTGTAGTGTATTGATGAACTGCATGCAGGGAATTGCTATTACTAAAATGAATGGTGAGCTATGTCATTATTGAGCCAAACGAATAAATATTTCATTTTTTATTGTATTTAATTTCCTGGCTTCTGGGTTTTTTTTTTTATTGTTGGAAGTTTAAAACATATATAATTAATGAAACCTGTACTTGATCTGACATTTGTATACATAAAAGTTCCCATGAATTTTATAACAACCTACTGCATGATCCACCAAGCAGTACTATAGAATAAAGTCTATTAAAAGCAGTTTTTGTGAACTTTTCTGTGTGCAAAAGATGAAGCTCACATATTCCAACTTTCAAGTTCAACAACAATAATAGTAGCCATCTATAATGGTTATCCATTTCAATTAACTCCCTTGGCTGTAAACATTTTGACCTCAACTCCTCTCAATGTAATTACTGTAATCTCCAAATTTCTTGGCACTCAATAAATGTTATATTACATAGTTTGTTACTTAAATCCATTTTATGAACTCCTATTTACACATAAAATATTAATGATGCAGTGATTGAAAATTTATATTAACATTTTTTTCAGGGTCCCTTGGATTTATGTCAGGTCAAAACCAAATGTTTCTTCTCAGTAGAAAACTCCAGTTATAATGCTTATATTTTTGATGAATTGGATCTAAATACGCATTTCATAATTTCCCCAACATAAACGGTATGAGGTGACTTAATTGTAATTTGTTGCCTTCTTGCTGTTCAGGTAAATTTTCAGATCTTGCCAACACCACAGAGAAGTCAAGTATTACTCTGCAAAGTCCTTAACCTTTTTATGCATCCTATTATATAATCATTAGCCAAGCAATCTATTAATTGATATGCATTATATCTAAATGATCTTATGTTCAGAAGAGTCTCAGCTGCAAAAAAAAAAAAATACTTTAAAAAATATACCTAGCTAAAGGATATTCGGAATGTTCAGAACATTCAGAATACAGGGTTGTTCAGAATACAGGGTTGCTAATACAATTTGACAGATTTTTGAAATAACTACTTTCACAAGAAAAATCCTTCTATTATTAAACTTCATGATAGAATTTTGTAAAAAATAGAATTAATCAAGTTGGACATAGAAATAACAATACCATGAAATTAAAGAAACTTAAATTCACCAACAAGTGATACTAAATCAACAATAAGTGATACTAAATTACCAATAAGTGATCCTTTAGTAAAGAAAAACCATTTGTGTGGAGAGAAAAATGAGAATTCTGCATTTCAAATAATGTAGCTGAAAGATAATGTCTATATAAATTTACGTGTTTTACTAATCTTCAAATAACTAGAATACAATAACTTGAAAATCATTCTTGTGCATTTCAAACTACTCAGTAGTAATCATAAAGAAAGTTCTTACTGACCATTTTTGTGGAAATGAAAAATGTAAGAAGAACTGGACCAAGAGTTCTGACACTTGGCTTCTAGTTTCAGTTCTGGTATAAAACTAGCAGTGTAATCCAGGCAAACCAAATTCTGGCCCCTCAGATTCCCCCTTTATTTGAATGGGGATGCTGGATTAGGTATGCTGTCTCTAGTAGTACTTTAATTCTAAAATTCTATGTTCAAAATCAAATTGCCATTCAAAATGAGTAATTTCCTTTATATGAATAATACTTAATTTAAAAAAATGTGCATTGTCAATACACCATTTAAAACATTACTCAGATAACTTAAAATAGAAATGCAACATCTGATCTTGACTTTAGCCCCACTAATGAAGAAGTCTTCTTATCCTCAAAGATTTTATATGACAAAGTTGAAGAATGTTTTAAATAATTGAAAGGACAGCTATTATTTCTCTTCTATGATGTTACAGATTTCTAAAAGACAACACCTGATATGTAACAGAAGAAATTAAAACAAAGAAATCATTAGTTATTTGTAAAATTGTCTCGAACTACAAGTGTACTTACTCCTTCTGTCATTAACATTTGCCACAAAACTTAAGGAAGTTGGGCTTAAGTCTTATATTCCCTAGAACACTATTTTTACTGAAAAAAGAATAAAAGATGCACATCATTCTCTTATGATAACACCTAAAATGTTTTATTCTTTCACAGAGAAAGACATTTATGATTTGATGCAACCAAACTTTGTTGTAACTGTCTCCTTCCTATGTGTCCTTCCATCTGCAGTATTTCTCCTCTCCTCTTCTCTCCAGAGTCTCTCCAATATTCCGTCCAGCTGGCATACTGAAATACACATCTGAAATCTTCTAAACCTGATGGCATCCCATTATTCAGAAAATCCATTTCCCTTTCTTATTACAGAGTTTAAAAAAAAAAAAAAAACCCTGAATAATCTGTCCCTCACATATCCCACTACTATCCTCTGTCATTGGCCATCACTCCACAACTCATGCCTCCTCCCCACGGAATCACATAGTCTCCAATTACACAATTTTTGGACATCTCTCCTGTCTTGGCACATGCTACAGTCTTTGCCTGAAATGTCTTTCTCTTTTTTTCCCTGACAAATTGTTGCTCATCTTTCAAAAACTGGCTCAAATATCATCTTTTCAAAGCTTCCTCAGATTTCCCCGAAACATTTCTCCTCAGACTTCCTAATGTGCATCTAGGATTTTATGTACCATACCATGCTGTATTACCTCCTTTGCACTTATCTCTTCTAATAGATTGTAGTATATCCAAGGTATGGGATGCATCTCATTAATTTTCTCACCCTTTTATCCTTTATCAGCAATGACTAACAGGGTATGTGACTACCAGTTTTCAGATACATTGCTAGAATTGAGTCTTGCAGGAAAACACAAAAATACTTACGTGCCAAACAACACCACCAGTAAATTTTTTCCAGTCCTTACTGAGAATGACTCTCTAATTTATTAGCATCTAAATTCAGATAAAGCACTACCATAATTACAAAATATCTCAGAAATACAGTACACCTTGTAACTATAGTTTACAAGCAATGCCTATTGCCTAGCAAAAACTACTGAAAAAAAATAATTTCATTTCATTAATTCTGCCAGTGAAAGAATAGGTTTACTTAGTTGTCCTCAATTAGATGTATGCTGCATGGATGAAAAAACATAATCAGGTTTTATTTCACTACCTTAATCATGTATATATTCTTCACTTGAATAACTCATAGGTACACTGGTAATACACTGATAACTAGGATTTTGCTTGATGAATGTATATTTCCAGCATATAATGGGACAATTATCCTAAAACTCTTGTCACAAAATATCTAAAAACAGAATAAAATATTTTTAGAAGATCATTTTAATGTACGGTTAGCCTTACCAGAAAACAAGGGAAATTCCTTAGGGCTGATAGTGAAAGGTAAGCTAGCACTAAAGTCAGAGGCTATTCTGTGGGCTTCTATTGATCCCAGTGACCTATAGCTTGGTTTTAACTGCCTGCGTACAGAAAATAGAAGACAAAGATTAACCCAATATGGGTTAGAGATCCTGAATAAATTCAAGATCCACAAAAAGCTACACACTTAATGAAAGCATTTTTAAAAATCAACCTTGCAAAAGCAGATAGAAAGAAAACCTTAGCAAGGGAACACTGTCTGGTCTTAGCTCTAGTTTACAGAAAAAAGTCTCCCAAGATTCATAGTCATAGACCCAGAATTCAGAGTCTAAATAAAACAGAGAGATCATGCGTGGTAAAATTCATTATTAGAAAGTCATATATACAAACTGAGATATATATTATCTCACATATACATATAATGTAAAAAAATTACATCATACACATGTATGATGTAATTATTTTCAGTGCAATCACAACAAAAATCTCAAATCCAAGCAGACTTTTCCTTTATAGAAACTGATGACCTGATTCTGAAATTTATATTGAAAAGCAAAAGACTGAGTAAGGCCAAGATAATCTTGACATAAAAGAACATAGCTGGAGAATTTACACTGCCTGAAAAAGAAAAAACAAAGACGATGAGTGAGAGATACAAAATTATGAGGCATACTTGAAGGATATCATGCTATTTACAGAAATAAAGAATGTAATGATTGAAATCAAAACAAAATGGGAGACTTAAAATCCACCTTCCTGAAACAGGGCAGAAAAGGCACACTGAAACTGCTCTTCTCCTACCATCCCAGCGCATGCCCTGGCCTGACCTGAGCACCACTTAGACCCACTTGCTTCAGGACACAACTCCACACAGGGCGAGGGCTGCTGTGGCCGAGGGGTGTGTCGGCTGTAAGGCACAAAGATGGCTCAGACCCAGAGCAGTGTCTTAGTAGGGCAGGGGCAGACATTACAGGCACTTACACAGGCAGCACATCAGAAGCAGTCTGTGTCCCTGACTGCAGCCACATGGCCACAGCCCATGCCCCAACCCACACCTACCCCACCTGCTCTGCAGCACAGCTCCACACTACCACCACGGTAAGTCCTCTATGTTATCACCTATATGTGGAATCTAAAAACCAAAACAAATGTATATATATAACAAAACAGAAACAGACTCAGATATAGAGAACTAGTGGCTACTGGTGGGGAGAGGGATGAGGGGGCAAGAAAGAGGTATAGGATTAAGAGATACAAACTACTATGTATAAAGTAAATAAGCAACAAGGATATATTGTACAGCATAAGGAAATACAGCCATTACTTTGTAATAACTTTAAATGGAGCATAATCTATAAAAATATTGAATCACTACATTATATATCTGAAAGTAATACAATATTGTAAATCAACTATACTTAAATTAAAAAAAAGAATTCTAAGGTCTTCGTATTGTTCAGGAGTTTGGTAAAGATATTAACTTTAAATTTTGCTTAAAATGCTTACTAAAATCTTAAGGATATACATGTAAAGACAAAAAATGGAATAAAAACGTTATAACTACTATAGGAAGAAAATGGAAAACTTGATATTTAAGAAATTCAAAGGCACAAGAAGGAAGATAAAAGTAGGGAAAAATAAGACAAATAAAACCTACAAAACAACTTGGTGGAAATTAACAATACTCAACATGTAATGACTGCTTATTATGTTCTAATCTAGTCATTTTCAAATACTTTACATGGTAATCCTCATTAATCCACATTAATCCACATTAACCCGATGAAGATAAGAACTATGAAGAGATTGAGATACATGTAATATTCTTAACTTGCCCAATGATGCATTGCTAGGAAGAACCACAATAAAGATATTTATCCAGGAAAACTGGCTGTAGAGCCAATCTCTTAATCACTGCAACATACTCCTTTATTATCCAGGATAACTGTGTTACACAACTCCAGGGGAAAAATCACACTGTATTCTATAAAAATGGTATACTCTAGAGAAAAACTCCAGCATAGAATACAATATAACACCACGGCATTGGTGATATCTATAAAAATATGTCAGTAATATGTTAGTAATTACCAGTGAATACATTGAACTGCCCAGTTAAAAGGCAAAGAAAATCATGTTTATTTTTACAGTCTAGTTATTTAAAATAAATAAACCTAAAACACAAAAATACAGAAAACTTAAAAGTAACAGGATTTGAAAATTATCAGGCAAATACTAACATAATGAATACTCACATATTTGTATTAGAGACAAAATAGGTTTAAAACTCTAAAACATATACACTACCATGTGTAAAATAGATAGCTAGTGGGAACATGCTATAAAGCACAGGAAGCTCAGCTCAGTGCTCTGTGATGACCTAGATGGGTGGGATGGGAGTGGGAGGTGGGAGGGAGGTCCAAGAGGGAGGCGATATAGGTATACGTATAGCTGATTCACATCATTGTACAGTAGAAAATAACACAACACTGTAAAGCAATTATACTCCAATTAAAAAAAAACTCTAAGACATAACAATTTTAAGCTGGACGCACTTATTGAAATTATCTTTAAAATATATAAAGCAAAAATCTATTCAATCCCAAGGGGAAACAGACAAATTTATCATACAATGAAAGATTTTAACATTTTTGCTGAATAACTGATAGCTCAAGTGGACAGGAAGACCTATAAGGATATGTAATCTTTGATTACAATTAGCTTTACCTATTAGACACATAAAGAACTCTGCAACAACATTTGAAAAAGTCTCAGTTTTTTTTTCAAGTGCACATGTTGCATTTACTAAAACTGCATTAAATGACAGATCAAAAAGCAAGTGTCAAAAAACTTCAAAGTACTGGTGTCATACAGAGCACACCACATTTTCTGATTTGGATACAATTAAATTACAAATTTAACTTTTAGGAATATATTTGAAGGCTTAAAAATGAACTTCTAGTTTCCTCTCCTGGAAATGATGAGGTAGATAATATCAGACCAATGTTCTGATAAATAAAAACTGTAGATCTTGAACAAAATACAATTACCTTTTGGTATAGGGAGTGACTCCAAAAAGCCAGAAAACTGAAAAAAGGAAATGGCACTGGATGAGTTTCCTGTTTATTACTGTTTTCATCTGAGTTCAGGATCCAGTCAGCACTGAGCTGAAATCTTGATAGAAATTTAGTCTTACAATTTGAGAAATCAGAGCATAGAGTTTGAAACAACCACAGCAGCTGGAAAGTGACAGAACCATACAAATCTGGTTGAGCCCTTAAATTTGCCCATGTGCAACAGATTTAGGGCTGCAATGCTAAGTCTTAAACATCCAGGGTTTTCAGCTGTTGCCCACTGCAGGGAAGATAGTCTGGAGTTGAACTCATCTGATATTTTTCAGAGGAACAGAAGAGAAGCCAGAGAATCTGCACGATACCTTTCACAACACTCGAAAGGAAAGGCAGGGCTTCCCTGGTGGCGCAGTGGTTGAGAGTCCGCCTGCCGCTGCAGGGGACACGGGTTCGTGCCCCGGTCCGGGAGGATCCCACGTGCCGCGGAGCGGCTGGGCCCGTGAGCCATGGCCGCTGAGCCTGCGCGTCCGGAGCCTGTGCTCCGCAACGGGAGAGGCCACAACAGTGAGAGGCCCGCGTACCGCAAAAAAAAAAAAAAAAAAAAAAAATGAATCTTCTAGCACGGCTGAGTAAGAAACTCAGAGAACTCTCTCATCAGTAAAACAACTATTTAATTGGTCAAAATTATTAAGACCAATTATTTAAGGTCTCTGGAAATTGTCCTAGGGGCATACAACAAATGGAGAAACACTTCTTCAAGAAAATCTACTAAATATCAGGAAAAACAATAAGGGTATGTGGCATTTGAGCCACAACTCACTGTCTTCCCCTGCTGCCAGTTCCATGTTACAGGAGCTTTATCCTGGGCACTCTGAGAACGCAGGACTCCCTCTGCCCCTAGTGCTCAGTCCCAGGAGAAACAGGCTGCCTTCACTTCTCATTCTCATCCCCATCCCCACCCGTAGCCGCATACTGCAGGAACTCTATTCCAGACAGGCTTTCCTGAGAGGACCAGGTGTCTCTTGCCCCACCCAGTCTCCGTTTGCATAGCAAAAATTCTATCCGCGGCATGACAGATGAGGAGTACTTGGGGCCCGAACTACACCCACCTCAGCTCACTCAGAGGTCAGAGTTTCCACTACAGGAATGCCATGTCTAGACCAGGGGCTACCACCCACCATCGAGTACCCACTCCTAAAGAAGGATGTCACTGAGGGAGAGGCAGGACTCTGATTCGGTTGCAGTGGTGTGGGGCTCCTATCCAGAGAAGGCAGGCCAAAAGGAGAAAAAACTCTAAAGCAGTTCGTGAGGAGACTGACTTTATTTGGAACAGGAAGTGCAGAACTCCATGTCTAAGGATGTTTTTGAAAACAAGAGTGATCTAGGTGGACTTTAGTCGAGAGGAGGCTAGTAGTTCCACAATACAAGCAGAACAGCAGAGCAGTCATTAGTTTAATAGAGTAAACGAAGGAATGAGAAAGGCAAAACAGCCCTGTTGAGGTCATAGCCAATTCTATGGGTCAAGAGGACTGTATACACGCACTAGGCTTCACCCACTCAGGAGAAATCTGAAGAAGACATGGGGCAGACATTAAAGCACTCCCTGAAATGCAGGCAAACCCATCAAAATAGGACAGAAGGCTCACTTGCATGAAAGGCTTAAACCCAACCTCCAACTAAACACTGACTGAACAATAAACTTTTCTGACCCAGAGGTGACTCCTAGGCGGCCAGGATTAAAAAGAAATTCATACTCATCCCTGGCAGTCTGAAAGACTGTGTTCATGTCCAAGACTGTACTCCCTCAGGAGCAATCACAGAGGAAAACTCCAAGCTACTAGTTCCTGGCTGAAAACCAAAAACCAAAATCCCTGGCCTGGGATAACAGCCTCCAAGCCACACACACATCCAATGGCAAAGTGTAAAAAAATTAACTGGCCTAGAGGGCTCAAGCAGAACCTTTGACAAATTAAGTAGCTAATGCTGATCCCAGGGTAATACCAAGGTATCCAGGCTAAGAAAGAAAAATAAGGGAAAATAATCTGAGCAGGGAAATTAGAGGCTGCACTAAGGAAATAGACTTTCCAAAATTAGTTCACCCAAATCACTAAATAAATAAAAAGTTAAAAAAAAACCAAGCAAGTAAATAACAACAACCTAGAGTTTAAAAACACAATAACTACGGTGGAAATTTCATTACAGGGGTTCCACAGTGAACTTCATCTGACAGAACAAAAGTCAACAAAGCTGAGGATAGATCAATAGAGATTACACAAAACTGAAAAACAGAGGGAGGAAAAAATGAAGTAAAATAAACAGCCTCAGGGAAATGTGAGATACCATTAAGCACACCAACATACGTGTAATGGTTGTACCAAAAGGAGAGAAAAAAAGAGAAAAAGAAAACATTTGAAGAAATAATGGCTGAAAACTTCCCAAATTTTATGAAAAGCATTAATCTACACATCCAAGAAGATAATAAGTATTGGCAAGCACGTGGAGAAATCGGTACTCTTGCACAATGCTGGCGGGAATGTAAAATGGTGTAGCTACTATGGAAAACAGTATGAAAGTTCCTCAAAAAATTAAAAATAGAACTGCCATATGATCCATCAATCCCACTTCTGATTATTTATCTAAAAGAATTGAAATCACAATCTCAAAGATATATCAGCACTCCCATTTTCATTGCAACACTAGTCAAAATATTCAAGTTATGGGAACAACCTAAATGTGCAATGACACATGAATGGATAAAGAAAATGTGGTATGCACATACAATGGAATACTGTTCAAGAAAGAAGTTATGCAATATGAGATAACATGGATGAACCTTGAGAACATTATGGGACGTGAGATAAACCATTCACAGAAAAACAAATACTGCATAATTCCATTGATACGAGGTATCTAAAGTAGTCAAATTCATAGATTCAAAGATTGGAATGGTGATTGCCAGGGGTTGAAGGAGGGGGAAATGGGGAGTTAAAACAGGCATAAAGTTTCAATTAATCAACATGAATAAGCTCTAGAGACCTTCTGTACAACATTGTACCTACAATTAACAATAATGTTTTGTACACTTAAAAATGTGTTATGAGGGGCTTCCCTGGTGGTGCAGTGATTGAGAGTCCGCCTGACAATGCAGGGGACACGGGTTCGTGCCCCGGTCCAGGAGGATCCCACATGCCGCGGGGCGGCTGGGCCCGTGAGCCATGGCCGCTGAGCCTGCGCGTCCGGAGCCTGTGCTCCGCAACGGGAGAGGCCACAGCAGTGAGAGGCCCGCGTACAGCAAAAAAAAAAAAAAAAAAAAAATGTTATGAGGATAGATCTCCTTAAGTATTCATGTAATAAAATAAAATTTTTTAAATAAATTAAATAAAATCTTGCTGAGATTTACTTCAGAGATGGCATATAGTCTTTTTCAGTAAATATTCTGCATGTCTTTGAAAACAATGTCTATTCCGCAATTGTGAGGTACAGGGATCCACATAGTGTTTACTCATCTCTGTATTGACGTTTTGTCTGCTTATTCTATTAGTTACTAAGAAAAGTAAGCTAAGACCTCCCATATAACTGTGGACTTGTCACGCTTAAATTTGGTCGTGCTTCACGCACCTGGTCCAGGATTCAAAGAAACCAAAAGCGAAGATTCCGAGAGCGGGTAGCCTGCCAGAGAGGCTGGCCCCCCGCAACGCGAAGCCGCACGCCGGCCTGGTCCCGGACCCAGAGAAGGAGAAAAAGATCTGGCGGGAGCTAGACGAGTCGCAGGCCCCAGTGCTGCCCACAGGACAGGCAACCACAGGCCCAATCTCGCACTCCGCCTGCGACCACGCGCCACCTCAGAGCGCAAATATGGCAGCTGCTCCGGTTCTGCGTGTTCACGTCACTACGCCGAAGTCGGACCGCAAAGGGAATTCTGGGAAACGTAGTTCCCGCTTATCTGAATTCGGTCCACGTGCAGCCCCCACCCCAGGGTAAGGAAGGATCCAGACCCCAAGACGCTCTTGACACAGTAATTCATTTGATTCAGTATGCTAGTTGAAGCCACAAACTGGAAGAGACGCCTTGAGAGAAAACGTAGAGAAGAGAGGGAAGGTTATTGTACCAGCCCAGTACCATTACCAGATAGAGCCACGGGGCAAAAAGAATAATTTTTTTTTAACTCATTTCCTTGGAACAGAGCTTATTTAAGGGAATAAATATATATGTTAAATATTGCTGAAGATTTGTGGCAAATGTAAATCAAATGCTCACCCCCTAATGAATTAATCTGGTAAATTTAGGTTTGCACAATGTATATGGCACACATCTCTGTTGTCTAAGGATGAAATGGTTTTTTTGTGCGAGCTACATTTTTAAATTATACTAGTAAGTCTGTTTAAACAAAAAGTAAAGAAACAAACATTTTTTTCCTTTCAAATATTCATAATGTATAGCAACAATATTCCCAGGCTAAGGCAGCGTTTGGCTTTCCAGTGATCATTAATATTTAAATCATTTCAGGGAATTGGAGAACTAGAGATAAAGTTAACACAAAACGGGAGAAGAGGATGTGAAACTATATGCCAGATGCTAGAAAAATCCCTGTGATATGGCCCTTTGTTTATGAAATAAGGTTTTGGGTGTGTGGCTTTTGGGTACAGCGTTATGCAGAGACATAATGCGCTGGTAAGAGGGGAAATGAGGTGAGATTTTCCTCA
The DNA here is from genome assembly GCF_964374135.1 of Grampus griseus. Taxonomy (NCBI): domain Eukaryota; kingdom Metazoa; phylum Chordata; class Mammalia; order Artiodactyla; family Delphinidae; genus Grampus; species Grampus griseus. The sequence goes on from NC_139001.1 coordinate 66,477,605, forward strand.
GAAACGGCCCCTCCCCCAGCTCTCAGAAGGTCTTTAGCTACAAGCAGCTTCCCAAAGGACACATCGTTGTCATGGAGACAGGAGAGGCCTCATCCTCTGTCCTCGGAGTAGAAACAGCAGGGCTGGTTGGTACTAGCTTGGGAACACAGTGGTGAACCCTTTTGCTGCTTGCTGTGAACATCAAGCAATGACCTAGTACATTGAAAGAGAGAGGGAAAAAAAAGGAATACAAACAAATCCACCCCCTCCTTTACCCCTGACCCACACAGACCCAACACAATGATATTAGGGACAATAAGGATACTCTTTGATCACCTGTTTACTTAGCTAAAATTTAAATAGATCAAAGAGCTGATTTTAGAAAAGCCATTTATTTCTTCTAAGGTTTAATAAAGGCAAAGCTATTATTACTCTAATGAAATTCAATCTCATTGTAGTAATAGTTATTACTAATAAGATAAACAAATAATATAACAGAAATACACAAATTCTCTAAGAAAGTTATATACCAGTTTAGTAACTGGAATCTTTCATTAAATACCACTAATGTGTACAGAAAGATAAGCACAAATAAATATTTTTAAATTTAAAATGACTAAGACAGGCATAAATAGAAATATGAAATCTGGTACTTATAAAGAACCTCTTCTTTCATAAAAATGTCCTATTTATATTATAAAACAGAGCAAATTAATTCAACTAGAATTAAAAAGTAAAAGTGAAAATGTGAGTCAGTGGTATTTAATAGTATTCTTTATACATCAGCTGTCTGAACAAACATAAATAACATTTCTTCCTTTATTCTGTAGTCATTAAATTCTAAGCACAGCTACTTTGTCTAGAAAATCTACAGTCACATCTTCAGTTTATGTTGACATCCTGTATCCGTTAGCAGAGAATGCAAACCTGAAAAAGGAGTATGTAAATGAAAAAGGTAAATAATAAAATGAACAATAAATTTACATGTAAACTATTTTATTATTTAATTACTGCAAGCTACTTCCCTTGAATAAAATTCTAAAAGAAAATGAACTCAATCACATTCTTGGATTTTAAGTCCTTATATAAAAATGCTGTGAATGTCTTGTTTCATATATGGTTCATGAACTATATATAAAATACTAAAGTTACCAATGTATTTTTTTTAAAACTTAGATGGTGGATAATATGGATAGAGTTTTTGACCTTTAAATAAGGAAACAGATATTTATTAAAAAGACTTTATCTCTCTAGATTCTGAGAGCACAATCAAGCATGTAAACACAGGAATTTATAACATAATTCCACCCCAATCCTTTCTGGAAAAAAAACATGGAAAAACAAACCAAAAATGGATAAATGTTATATGCAAATGGATCTTAAGCTATATGAAAAGGCAAAATGCACTTCTCGGGGGATACCCATACTTGCCTTACTTTCTGAAAAATGATGTCATGATCATATTTAAGCTCTTCATGACTTTGGGGACATTACATACTCTGACAATAATGTTAATCATAACAAGAAAAGATCAAAGATAAATAGAAATAATTATGGGAATTTATCTTCAGTAAATTAGCTGATGTTCCTGGACTTTTATGACTACTCTGGCTTTTCACTTTGAAACTTGAAACAATTGAAAAATTTCCTTCTGTGCAGTATGCCTGAAACTAAAACAACATTGTAAATCAACTATACTCCAATATTAAATAAAAACTAAATATAAAAATTTTTTTAAAAAGAAAAATTTCATTCTATTTTCTCCTTATTCTCTCCTTCCCCCTTTCTCTCTCTCTCATAAGGAGTATGTGTGTGTATGTATGTATACATACATACTTATGTAAACTTTAAAGATAAAAAAATGTGTGTATGTATACATATGGAGAAAGATTAAATTAAAAACGTATTAATAGTGTCAGGCAATATAACACACACACACACACAAACACACGCTCCTCATGTTTTCATAGAGGAAATTTCCAACCCATTCTCCCCAAGGGCAAAGTGTGGAAAGAATATTTCCAGGCTCTGTTCACCTCCTTACTCCTCCCAGGGGAGGAGAAGTAATGTCTCTGATAGGGGTTTTAGTAGAAAAAACAATGAAAACTTGGCTTCCACCTGCTGGGGTCTATTTCTGGGTCTTCTTGCCAGAGAGACATTCAGATTTGCTGTGAGTGGCAGTAACCCTTGTGGGCTGGCTTTGCTCCAGTAAAGACCTGAGATTATGCAGCTGTGTCTGTGTTTGAGCAGAGTAAATTTGGCTTCCTCCAAATCTTAAATATATACATATAATGTGTGTGTCCCTGTGTGTATAATTTTTCCTTTCTTACTTTTCAAATTTTACTTCAAGAAGTTAACCCAGATTCAAATATACAATGATTTCTCGATTTGTAGTTATCATACAGAGAATAAAACAGAAGAACTTAATCAACTCTCCCAGACACTATTTTTTAATGAATTCTGAAACAAAGGATGTCATAGAAATCTTAACTCTAGAATTAGCCTACATTTTTTGCATGTACTATGTGCAAGATTATTTTGAGTTATAATTACCTCATTTGCATGTAGATGTAATGACAGTTCAAGAAACAGATTTTAAAACAAGTCATTCCCAATTTCAGTCTCTACTCTGAATAATATGATTTTAATACTGCTTTTACAAAAATAAAAATACACATTTTAAAAGATTTCTTTTCAACTTTAATATTGTGCTTTGAAAAGCATATCACAGGAGCAATCATTTCCTTTAAAATAAAGTGACATATCGTGCATTCCAGTTTAAAGTGGCCAACTCTCCTTAACTTAAATAAGTACTTTCTACAACTCATTTTGGAATTGGCATTTTTTAGTGGCCAACTGATTAAAAGCAGGCTCTATGCAGAATTGTATCCTCTTCACACTCTGGTCCAGTCTCCAGATTTCTCCATCTCTGGAAGCTGCAACATAGAATCCGTTTGTTTACTGCAGGCACTCCTATGTACCCACAATTATAAAGACCCAGAAGCTTTTACTTGCACTTAAAAGTATGTCTTTTTTTGTAGAAGAAAAGAACCAATAAATATGCAGGCATAATATACAAATGTAAAGAATCTCCTATTTATCTTAAGAAGCCTCTTAAAGGTCAGAAAGAAAATAGTAAAACAACTATAGACCACTGTACTATGTGCCTGGTGTTTATCAAATTTTATCTTATTTATCCCTTGTAAGACTCTAATTAGATAAGTTTTATTAATACTTTATAAAAATGGAGAAAGAGTCTCAGGACCACAAAGTCAGTGGCAGAGCCAGTGTTCAAATCCAGATCTGGCTGGTGCCAAACCTGTCCAAATGCAAGCCCTATTTAGTATACTGCCTCTCTAAAACTATCAGACATGTTAGCTATTCCACTGCTATCTTTAGTCAATATTTTCTCTGAAATCACATTTCATATTACTTAATATTTATTGAATAGCTTTTTATGTAGAGAATCAGAAGGTGTGAGAGAATGGAAAACTCTGTAGTTCCTGCCCTTGAGCTTAAAATAATTTAATTTCAGAACAAGTTATTTCAAGTCTACAGCCTTGATCACATGAACTGTTCTGTTCTGGACATGGAAAAAGATTGATTAAATAGACAGTGTCTTACCCAATTAGGGTCAGGCAGCACTGACACACAGAGAAGAAATAATTAAACACAAGCACTAAAAAATGAAGCAAAAAATATAAATAGGGACAATGGAGAAGTCAAAGCAAAATTCAGGCAAAATAATCATTGATTCATTTAATATATTTGTTGATAACCCACTATGCCTGGCACTGTGCCTGGCACTGTGCTAACTGCTGAGGAAACAACCTCAGCCAAGAATATACACTCTCTACTGGTGGAGTCAACCAGCTAGTATGAGGCACAGAGAAGCAAATGAGCAATGTCATGCTGTGTGATAAGTCTAAGAAAAGGGGGTCGTACGGGCTGCTAGGGAACAGAAAAGTGGGCACTTAACACAGTCTTCACTGGTTTCCTGTACAAAGGGATATCTAAGTGAACCTGAGGGACAAAAAGGAATTAACCAGGTGGCAGGCTATAAGCCACTTGAAGGAACTGACCATATAATACCACAGGGCCTGGCAGATTCCCAGCAAAGAGTAGACAATAAACATTTTGTGACTCACTAAACTGACCGAATGAATGAATGAAGAGGGAGATAATCTTGAATCCAACCAAGGAAGGAATGATAAACCAGTGTTAAGAGCTTATGTTTAAGGAGAGGCTCCTAACTCTACTTTTGATATTTTAAATTCAAAATAATTAGCTACCCGTTTCTTCTATTACAATGACACAATGATTAATCTTGTACATATGTGATGTTCTTTTGCAGAATATCTATATATTCCTGGTAGCAGATACTGTCAAATAAGAAATGGCAGGGTATAAATTAATATTACTGTATGATCAGTGTCTGGCAAACAAATGCACAAATAATTTATGCCTTTGCATCATAGAAACATATGCACAAGAATAAACACACTTGCATGTGAGGATATTTATGGGTAGGAGTTTAAAAGATATTGGTAATATTAGCACCAAAAGGTTAACAGTGTTTATTTCTTTATTTTTTCATGTTTATTTCATGTTTCTGATTTTTTAAAATTCCTATAATAAGGCTCCTCAAGAAACAAACACACACACACACACAGAATATATATTCAAATATACATGCTTAATTTGATAAATCATTATGCACAATTTGCTAAGGAAGAAACATACTCAGCGCACTTACTTTTATGGTTTAGTTAAATTAAGTAATATACATGCCTCTTGTTCTGACAATGATTACTGTAATTGGTATACAAGAAAGAAAAAATTATCCCTTACAACTGTGTAGAATTGGAGGTATTCCACCTTTAACTTCAAAATATCTGAGTGTTTTAATTTTTGTAAGATAAATATCTAACATTTATAGGCCTTAAATTCATATACTTTGTGCTTTGCAAGAATTATGTCAGGTAATTTTCCCAACAACCCTATTAAAGAGGCCACTATTTTTAGCCCCCCTTCACAGATGTGCAGACTGAGGCTTAGGTTTAAAAATGGAACCAACGTCACACAGCCACTAGAGGGCAGGTATTTAAACCAAGGTGACTCCTGAGCCCATGGTTTTAAGTACCAGGCTAAACTGTACCTTTCAACTTTCTCATAATGCTGTAAAATTTATTTGACAATATATAGGGTAAAACAAACTATGCTTGGAAATGCATAATTTATGCCTTCTAAGATAACCTCTGCTTTTATTTCTAGATCTTAATGAATGTACATTAAAATAATGCTAATTAAATATGAAATTTTAAAGGGAAATATAAGATAAAATTTAGTATTTTTAAACAAAGACTAAAATTCTGATTACATCAATTTGATTCAATCAAATTGTCCCTGTATGTAGAGTACATATGTAAGGTTACTATGCCAACAAAACAAGATTTTTTTCCTTGGTTATTTTCAAGTACCTAGTCTTAGAAAACTGAAGTCATCTAGGTCTGTTATATATTAAATGGAGACCAAAACATATTCTTAGAAGATAGTTGATAAGATAGTCTACTAAGAAATAGAAGCCATCTTCTAAAAGAACACTTGCATTTGCTCAAGTTCATTACCCCTATTATCCTAATTAACAATCCCAAGTATGAGGGATCTCTTGGTAATACTTAAATGCCCAAGAGTGTGAGATGGCAACAGAAATGGGATACACACCTACAGATGGTTTCTGGCTAATTGTGAATGTCAGAAGGTTGTCATCTAAATAGGAAAAGATTTATTAGCTACTTTTCAAATAGTAGAAGACAGTATTATAACTGGTGAGGCTGTTAAAAAGGAAACTAAGATTATATATTCTGGAAAAATATTTTTAAAGGCACTTTAACTGATGGGAAGGGTTTTTGGGGTTTTTTTTTTAAACAATTTCGGTTGTCTTTCACTACTTAAATAGGGGCACATTTGAAAATTAGAACTACTATTAATATTAATACATACAAATGACATTCTCATTAAAATTCTACTCCGGGAGAGAAAATCTTGCAGTAGAGGCTGGGTGCTTCCTTGCCAGCTGGCAAAAAGTCAAACATTTTAGCCTCAGAAGTAAGTATTGAATGAGACCTGGGGAGGATGGTGCTTGTTAAACCTCACTCATCTCTACCAGTTAGACCAAGGTTGGTGAAGATACATTGAAGCACATTTTTATAAAGGTGGCAATACACTTTTCTTCAACACAGGTTCTTAATTGCTTATGAATTATAAATTTTGTAAATTTATACCCCTCCTTTGTCTCTTAAAGAAAGAAAAGTTACAAACTTACTGTATTTAGAGATGAAGTACTCAAATTTACAACTAAAGTAATAAAAGTGACTTATCTAGCAGAGAAAGTTTAAATGGGTTATTTCCTATGTTTTGTCAGTTTGGGAAAACCATTTTATCACTTCTGACTTGTCATTCGCATGTGGTGCAAGGATTTTTTTCACATTTCATTTTGGAGTTCTGTAGTAAAAGTTAAAAAGCAGAAAGTGGCTGCTGAGCTGTGGCTGTTAGCATCACATGGTGAAATGGCATACTAATGAGTAAAGTAAAATTAAGGATTAAAAAATATAATAATAAGGGCATCCTTGGAAGTGTTGTCCCAGGAGAGCAAGAGGCATCATACACAAGGTCTACCAATATATAACAGAGTTTATGATTTGAAACCTGACCTGAGCATCACGTCCAGCTCTTTGAGCAGTTTTTGGATGGCAACCCACCTGCAAGCTCATCAACAGTGAAATGCAGCTGGAACGAAGCCTATTCTCTGACACAGTGCAGCACTCTCTATCTCCACTGGAAAAACTCCTATAGAAAGCTGATGTGAATATGATAAGCAAGCAAAGAAAGAAAAAGGTTATTTCCAAGAAGCTCAAACTGGTGAAATTCTAAAAGGATAAGCTGAATTGAAACCATAGCAAATATTGGCTAATTTTTGCCTACTGTGAAGTAACAGTATAAAATAATAATAACAGTAAAAATGATTATACTATCTAACATTGAGTGAGCTCTACTGTTTCGGAGGCACCATGTTAAGGGTTGTATAATTGGATCGTTTAATTCTCATGGAGAAGATGTAAGATAGGATCTATTGTGATTTCCATTTTACAGACAAGGAAAAGGAGATTTGGAGAAGTCTAAGAAAGTGACTTCTCTAAGATCACACTGTTTGTAGCAAATTAAAGACGGTGACAAGTTACTTTCACTTTTCCCATACAGAAGTGGGTCTATGTTCCCCACCCTTGAGTCTGGATGGGTTCTGTGACTGCTTTGACCAGTAGATTTCAGTAGGAATGACACTGCCAATTTCTGAACCAGGGCTCTCATTTCTGTCTCTGAGAAAAGTCTCTGGGAGAAACCAGTTACATGTGAGAACACCAACTAACCCCAGACCATCATGCTGTGAAGAAGCCCAAGCTAGCCAAGTGGAAAGGCCACATTGAGAGCGGGATGTCAATCATCCCTCAGCTGTTCCAGCCCTATTACCACAGGCAGACATGTGAGGGAGTATGATGGTTAATTTTATATGTCAACTTGATTGGGCTGAGGGTGACCAAATAGCTGGTAAAACATTATTTCTCAATCTGTCTGGGAGAGTGTATCTGGAAGAGATTAGCATTTGAATCAGTAGACAGAGTAATGAAGATCCCCTCACTCATTCGGGTGGGCATCATCCAATCCATTCAGGGCTCGAACAGAGCAAAAAGCTGAAGGAAAGGTGAATTCGCTCTCTCTGCTTGAGCTGAGACATGCATCTTCTCAGACTTTGGTGCTTCTGGTTCTCGGTCTTTTGGGCTAAGACCGGGACTTACACCATCATCCCCCACACACCCCACACACCCCTGCCCTCTCCGATTTTCACAGACTTTGACTGAATTACAACACTGATTTTTCTGGTTCTCCTATTTGCAGATGTCAGATCATGGGACTCCTCAGCCTCCATAACCATGGGAGCCAATTCCTATAATAAATCTCTCTTATATATTAACTATACGTGTCTTAATGATTTCTCTGGAGAACCCTGACTAATACAGGGAGGAAGTTGTTAGATGGCTCTGCCCTAGCCACTGACCTCAACTGCATTAGAAACCTTAAGTAAAAGCCACCTTCTGAAGTTAACTAATTCACAGAATTATGAAAGGGAATAATAAATTGTTGTTTTAAGGCACTAATTTTTTAGGCGGTTTCTTACATGGCAATAGGTAAAGAGAACATGGTTATCGAGTGGTGGAGCCAGGGTTTAGACAGTAGCATGCACGACCTCTGCAGGGGGTCTACTATTTTCATAATAATACCAATTGTTAATATCAATGTATTAACAAGATGATATGTGCCTTTTTCACTATGTTGACATTTGCATTGATGGTGCAAAAACATTGCTAGATAAAACTGGAGATGTCTTAGTCTGAGTCAAGGAAATGACAAGAAACAGTATGAGTAGGCATTAGATGTTTTTAAAATCCAATTTTACTTAAAAAGTGTGCTAGATGAAGCAGTAAAATGTATTGACTTTATAAAACTATGACCACTGTGTACATGTATTTTGAGTTTTGTGTTACAAAATGGGACTACACACACCAAAAATCATTCTGCTTTATATCTGCCATTTTAAGGAAAAGCAATAGGTGGTTGAGTTTGGAGATAAACTAGCTGCATTTTTCATGGAACAGCATTTTTACTTGAAAGAACAACTGACAGACAAAGCTATGGTTATTCAGACTTGGGTATCTGACAGGCACTTTCTTGGAAACGATCGAAATAAGCCTGTCACTTATATAGTGTCAAGGCTGACACTATTTTGCCAGTGATAAAATTTGAACTTTCAAGCAAAAATAAAAATTTGGAAAACTTGTATCTGCTGCAGGGAATCTGACAGCTTCCCAATACTTAAAAACTCTTCTGATGAGTTCAGTGATGATATTAACAAATGTATTTTTTTTGTACTATATAATGAAATGTGTTTACATTTGGAAGATCAGCATAACTCAGTGAAGTATTATTTTCCAATTGACCAATCTATGATGGTAAAAAAAAAAACACATAGGAGTTGATATCCATTCAAAGTGCAAGATAGAGCAACAGATTTTGAATGTCACAGAGTATCCAATGTTATTGATTTAATTTTAGATTGCATATTGCAACTAATTTTTAAGAAATATCCACTTCTTGAGTTTTAGTGTAGTATCAAACAACAATATCCACAGCATATCTGAATATATTTGAAAAGCTATTAACATTCTTCTTTCTTTTCCAATTACATATCTATGTGAGGCCACATTCTGTACATACACTTCATCCAGAACAATGTTTTTCCATAGATTGAATGCAGAAGCAGGTATAGGAATCTAGCTATCTTCTATTAAATCAGGCATTAAAGAGATTTGCATAAGTTTAAAAGTGTCAGTCTTCTCATTAAATGTCTTTTGTTTTGAAAAATAGAGTTGTTTTTCACACACACAAATGTTATGTTACCAGTAATAATTTTATTGTAATTTTAAAATAAATTAATACATATTTTTAATTGCTTAATTTTAATTTCTAATACAGTAAATAGCAATACATATAACTCACATTAAAAAAAGCTCATTGGAGTTCTCAATAATTTTTAATATAAAGGAGTCCTGAGATCAAAAATTTGTCACTGCTCTAAAATAAAACATTACTTCACATACCACACACACAAGCATTGATCTGATTACACATTTATTATGAGGTAAGAGATCATATGGTTCATGCAGCAAAGAAGTAGGCCCAGAATCAGAAACGAGTCTATCAAAAATCATCCACAGATGGCATCATAAGAGCAATTACAAGTGTATTCAATGTAGAATGGTCTGATGGTCATATATTATAGACACATCTGTAATAGTGCTTTTCATTATTGCATTTGACAATGCTATTTAAGGATGACAAGCTCTTTATACTAATTATACACAAGGACTTCACAATTTATATTTATACACAGAAACACAGTATTATGTCATAGAGCTGTTATCAGATGTTAACATAGAAATTTTATCTTTTGTTGGGTTTTATTATCACTAAGCAAGAAAGCTGGATAATAAACCCCTGAATCCCACTTATAGCAATAACATTCTGGGGTTGACAGCATGTCTTCTAAAAGAAGTGTCACTGTTAGTATCCTGGATGGAGAGTTGTTTTACTATTCCCTGGGTTCAGGCACTTAACACTCTGTAACATCCTTAGGACATTTTTACAGTCTTATTATTGTATGAGTGGCAGGATTAAGTCTACCAGTATGAAAAAAAGACTAAGTCATTAGGGAAAGAGATTAGAAAATGTGCAATTCTGTGTTATGCTTGGATTCTTCTTTAGGAAAATTTCAAACACAAATTTTTCATTTGAAGCTTTTCTGGAACAAGGCCTTTGGTGAGAATGGTGTTGCTAACTCTGCAATTTATTTTAAGTCTGAATTACAGATAAACCCTTTGTTCTGTTTACAGCCCACACACTCATGAAACATGAAACATTCCCTCTTTTCCTCACACAAGAATCAGTTGCTGCAGTGCTCTGGAAACAGAGTCATGTTGTCACTACCAGAGCATGACTCATTTCAATAAGGAACCCAAAGCATTTCATCAAGATAGAGTTGCCATGGCAAACAGATACAGTCTCTAGTTCTGTGTGAATCAGGGGGAATAGAATTAACACTTCAAGTGTATACTCAGCTATATTAGTATAAATGCATACATGCATGCTAATTCAAATGTTACTGGAGTGATGTCCTCCTTCTCTGAGAGGCTTACAGGAAATGCTGTCAAATCTTTTTTTTTTTTTTTCTGGTCACATGAAGAGTGTCAACTGGTTTCCAAAAAAGACAAAATAACAGTATTTTAAATATATGTTTTCCTAACTCCTTTTGGCAAATAAAGGATATTTCTCACTAATGGCAGTTTCACTGATATGGAGAATGACATACCTTTAAATAATTTATGCTTCTTAAAAATTCCTATGACTACATCATCAATTCTGTTTCAAATGTGTACTTACTTAAAGAATCTAAAGCTTTAGGCTAAGAGCTATACTAATTTAAAAAGTGTTTTCCATTTTTTTCATAAATAGGAGAATGCAGTTGAAGTACTGACCAGATTTGTGTGCAAAAAAACTGTATATTAATTACAGAAATGTTATTATATATAACCTTAATGTTTCTCTGAGCTCACTGTAAGTATGAGCCCCTCCTCCCCTCACATCTACTCCTTCCCATCTATACACAGACACTGGAAATTAAATTTGGTTCCCCAGGAATGTTAAATAACTCTAACAGTGACATGGCTCAGATTATCTAAGGAAGTAACACCTGAAATAATAAAACCCAAAAGAGTAACTTTCCTCATTAAACATATTAATTTTAATGTAAATTAAATTGGCAAAATTTTAAATTAAACTTTATCAAAAATTAGAGAAGTAACATAGCTCTTGATTCACTGGGATAACGGCTGTGAGAGAGGTGGAGTAAGAAGGTATATATAAGACTGGATTGGAGCTAAAATAAAGATAGATTTAATGCAAATATATATGGCTAAAATGACATACAACATTTCAGAATGCTTTTACAGCTCAATAAACATCACACCAAACAGTAAAAATAACATGGTAGTTTAAGAACAGTCAATATCACATAAACTACTTCAAAAAATGGCCAAAAGTTTACTATCTACCAAAAATATTCTGTCACCATTTTTCACTTTTAGGCTGTTGGTTTTTTTGGTTTTTTGTTTTCCACTTTAGTCCCAGGTAAATTATCTTTCTCTAATCCTTTCTCCAGAGCCTAATCCCTCCACCCTGACTTGGCAGTGTTTGTATCCACAGTAACACAAGCTCTCCTTTGCTTTCACCATGCAGTCAGTCCGAAGCCGTCTCAGAAAGAATATTGGCAAAGAGCAGGAGCTTCTGAGGTACTAATACAGCATCCATTGACCACTCTGTAGTTTCAAGTAATAGATACATTTTAATTCGCTGATGATTTTGGTTCTTAATTTTTAAAAATGTGTCTCTAGATTAATGGAGTTGAGCCCAAAATAGTCCATTCCAGTTCACTCAGCATTTATTGAGGGCCCATTATACGTCATATCACTGGCTTCAGTGAATTCATAGGTGAATAAGTGATCCACACAAGAAAATCAATGATTTTAGGTAGTATATTTCAAGTTTCAAAATTAAGTGGTTTTTGTTTGTTTTTACTTTTGTTTTCTTTCGGGTTTTTTTGTTTGTTTTGTTTTGTTTTTTGGGTTTTTTTGTTTGTTTTTTGGTTGTCAATAATGGCAATCAAATGCAGAGACTTTAAGCAAAGAAGGGAAATTGATTGGAAACATTTTGAAGTAGCTTATAAAATTCAAAAGTGCTGAACAAGCAAGTTTCAGAAAGTAGAGAAACTGGGCCATCCTAGTAACCTCCTCAGCAGAAATTTGTAGATCTCCCTTTGAGTTGGCTGCCTCTTCCTCTCATAGTTCAAAATACCCCACTTCTGAATGGACAGAAACAGGTTGTACAAGCACAGCTGTTGAAGGCTCATCTGGAAGACCTGGTTGTATCTGGGTCCCACACCTGGATGTGAGTAGCATATTTAAGATAATAAGAACAAAAATCAACACACAGAGAGGAGACAAAAACAATTTATCCTGGGAGCAGGGCCTAGTGGGAGAGGAAGTAGTTAGAAAAATTACTGAGTTTAGAAATACTACTGGTTGAGTAGTAGTTAGCTTGGTGGTTCATGGTACAGGAAAACAGCATTGAAAACTGGAAAATATAGCATATCTGGGAAAACTTGGTTCATTCTCTCTATATGGGAGACTACTTGTTAAATACAATGGGAGATAATTAAAGGCAAGGATTTGGAATGCTATGAAGGGAGTCTAAATTTTATCTGCATATCCTAGTGCACTTGCCTGGGATATACTTGAAAGAGTCCTCTGACCACATCTTCTTGGCAAACCCCATCTGACCTTTAAAGACCCAGCTCAAAATTCTCCCACAGTGTAAGGTCTTCAAAGACAAGCAGTCTGCTACCTCTGTGTATCATCATACCTTTGATTGCACTTATCACATTATGTTTTTATAATTTTGTCACATGTGTATCATAGTAACTATGGATGTGTGAATGGCCCAGCGCCTGACAATTTCTGGTATACAGAGGTATTCACCTAAAGTTTTTTATAAATGAACCAAAAGCAAAGGGGAAATCAAAGCATTTTGAGCTGTACCTGACATAACAAGATTTCTGGGATGGTTCTGTGGTCACAGATTGGAGCAGGACAGGACTGGAGACAAGGGAAGAGGTTAGTGGAAAGTCCAGTATAAAAATGCTGTGAACTGCAATGAATGCGATGGAAGGGTGGGGAGTGGGGGGGGGTGTTGAAAGAGAGAGAAGGATTAATTGTGAATAAATAGTATTAGAAATTGGGAGATAAAGAAATGGAGGCTTGAACAAGAGTTTCAGATTTCAGAGTTGGTGGCTGGATAAAGATGGCAGTACTGATGTTTAAGATAGCAAATACAGGCAAGGGGGCATGTTGGTGGGAGAAAGCAGTAAGATCCATTTAGGAAATGTTGTATATGGGATATTATTGGGATATCCTGGTAGATTCACTTTCAGACCAACTAGCTCTAGAGGGTGTGCTCATAACCCCTAAACGGTGCCACACCTCCCAGGGCTGTTGTGAATAGTAAATATGTTAATGGTTATAATGGACTTAGTGCAGAGTTAGGAAGGACTTTTTCAAAGTTTGCTGTAATTGTTCTTAAAAGTGAGAGGCTATAAAACTTTACATCAAGATTGTATTTTTATTGCTCAAAGCCAGCTTTTGATGACTTTGATCAACAAAAGGTTGATCTTCTTTAAAATCTGGCCCTAGCATACAGCTCAGTAATACTTTCTCTTTACCTTAAAGTAAGTCCACATTCAAGGACAATGAAAAGCTTATCAGGTCAGATGGTGTGATCAGAATAAAGACTCTAGAAATGATGAAGTTTAATTTTATAAAGCTTTTCCTTATGTGATAGTTCTATTATTTTCCAGAAACAGGAGGATTAGGTAAATATAAACATTCAAATGCAAGATCTAGGAATGTGGCTCAAGTGAAATTTTCAGACTTTTATAGTCATTAGTTTTTACTGAGCTCATATTTCACATTTATAAAATTCAATAACTAAAAATAAAATTAATGACTTAGTCGATCTTTCCTTGGAAGCAAGGCTTATATTTTATGCTTACTAGTAATCTTAGCTTGGCACATGGTTGTCACATAGTAGGTGCTCAATAAATTGTTTTTGAATTGAAATACTAGTATAAATTAGAAAAGTTTTTGAAATATCCCTCTAAAATACTTTTAGCTAGTCAATTTATTATGCCCTGCTTCTTAATGAAATTCTCTTTGAAGAGAAGAATGGAAGTTCAAATAATTTACACAAATAATAAATAACAGTGCAACTTTGTCTAACTACCTGCTAAAAAAGATTTTTCCAGTAAACAGGGACTCAGGCAAATTCACACCTTCCAGCCATTGCTAATAAATAGAAGCAAGCAAAGAAGTATTAAAAGCTAATAAATAATAAAAACAATAGGCGATGTCTAGTCTGGTCTAACATAGATCACAAAAAGAAACAAACTTCTTTGATTTTGTTCTCTTCTTTCCCCATAGATATTTATAAAAGAAAAATGATGATCAATCAAATTGGGTTGGCTTAATATAAAGCAGGAAGCTGGAAGCTGTAGGCTTCCACAGAGTAATGTAAGGGAAATGAGTCCAAAGCCTACATTGTAAATTAATAGCTCTAGCAATTATTCATGAAATCTGCTTTTAAAACCACCTGGACCAAAGCAAGCACCAAAAAGAAATAATCCATAGAATATGATGAACAGGATTAATCCATTTAATCTAGCATAATAATTCTCTGAAATATTTTATTGACTTGCTAAGCAATAGGGAAAAAGTTATACAAATCATTTTTTTATAAACACTGTCATACAGTCCCAGAGATAGTTTTTGTGTACTACTATGACAACCTACATTCTCATATCTGCAAATCTTGGCTACAAGCTTCTGAGTTTTTTCAAAATACAATTAAAATTTAAACAAACATGTGGGAATATGCTCTTTTGCTTTCCACTTTCTGCAAAAGACTGTGATATGAACAGTCTAATATTCAATGTGCATTCATTTCACAATCTAAAATGGCTAGATGCAATTAACTCTAGTTTGCTTGATGAAGTGTTCTCCCATGAGCAACAAATCTCATCCTACAAATCAAGGGATGTAAAATGAACCACCAACCCTACAGAGAAATTTGCTGATTTGATTTTTTTTAAAGTTTAATGGCATTTGATTGCAATCCTAATCCTTGTTTCTCTTATTACCTTTAAATATTTAACTGTCTCCCATCATGATCTCTCTGAGTTCTTTGAGCTTGGCCTCAGCACAGCTGGGCCACTCTAACCTTTAGCTCCCAGTTGTGTAACTAATGAATAAAGATCACGGGAACAATGATCTGGGGAGTATGTTGGGTTACTGAATAACCGAAGTGCAGTCAGGAGCTACTCTCAGCCTCTCTAACGTGTCTATTTCATGCAGATAGTACCTTCTGAGCTATTATGTAAGGAAGAAATTTGAGTTTAGAACATGGAGTTCGGAGTAACCCAGGTTAAGGCCATTGTCGTCAAAAATCCTGCACTTTGTATCTGTCTGTCTTGTGTGTATCTATCACTATGTCATCATCTACCTATCCATGTAACTACTCTACCACCAGAGTTTCCATATTTAACACATTCTGGTACAATGCTATTATATGGCAGGTGTTGGGAAGATATTGGGTTGGCCAAAAGTTTGTTCAGGTTTTTCCGTAGCATCTTATAGAAAAACTCAAACGAACTTTTTGGTCAACCCAATGCTAAGGTAAATAAGTCTCTGCCATACATGGCCAATACAATAGCTAACATAGAAACTCATGTTAAAAAAAAAATCACAATTCAATGGAGGAAGTAATACAGAAGATAGAAATATAGCCTTTATTGTGTCCCTCTTTCTTCTCATTTTAAAAACAAGCAAAGGGGCTTCCCTGGTGGTGCAGTGGTTAAGAGTCCGCCTGTCGATGCAGGCGACACGGGTTCGTGCCCCGGTCCGGGAAGATCGCACATGCTGAGGAGCGGCTGGGCCCGTGAGCCATGGCCGCTAAGCCTGCGCGTCCGGAACCCGTGCTCCGCAACGGGAGAAACCACAACAATGAGAGGCCCGCGTACCGCAAAAAAAAAAAAAAAAAAAAAAAAAACCGAAGCAGAAACCCATCATCTATGAAGTCTTTCTTAAAAGAGAAAAAAGAAAGTTAAAGTTCTCCCTGATGTAATGTCACATCCACCTCTCATCAGATTTTTAATCACTGAATTAAACACATTTATACTCATGGTTTCATTAGCTCAGCTCTTGGTGGTTTGGTTCTGTGTGTACTTTTATTATAGTTTATTTTTTGTCTTATTTGATAATTGCTCACTATGTACATGGGAAGTACAGTATGATACTAAAGAACTGAGTCTCTGAAACCATACTATCTGGTTTGAATCCAGCTTGATCATTTACTAGTTATGTTCCCTTGGGAAAGTTACTTAACCTCTCCATGCCTCCATGCTCATCTGAAATTTTGCATAATAATTTTTACCTTAGGAGGTTGTGATTTAATCGTGGGGTTTTTTTCCTGTTATTTTATGATACTTCGACATCTTGGGACCTTGTTGACCCAGAGAGGGACCAAGTCTCCCAGGGTTAGGTAATTCCTAAAGATAGCAAGCAACTTGCCTGTGAGCACAACTCTGATATGCAAACCCACCCACCCAGAGTCCATACCTCCACCCAGCTTCTTATCAGGTTCCCAGAGTCAGGGACACTGTCTGCCCGAAATCACCGAAGGATCAGGCACTGAACAACTAGGAACCACCCCTATAGCCCAGAGCTTGCTGAAATTATTCAAACTATCTGATCCTAAACCTACTCAGTTTGTTTACCCGCCTTCTCCATTCTTTCCGGTGAAAACCACAATAAAGGCTGTTGTCCATGTGCTCCCATCACCTGTTTTGCCCCTTGACTGACCCTGGTGCTGTCCCACATGGCCCTGAGTGGTGTGGTGAGCCCCTCCTCTTGGGAACTGTGGGTAACAAGCTATCTTTTCTCCTGATCTGTTGGCCTCACCATACCTGAAAAATTCTAAAACCTACATTTTAAGTATGTTTTATAAATATTCATTTGTTTATATGTATAAACATCCTAGGACAGTTCCTTATATTATAAATATTCAAATATTAGCTATTCTGTTTGATATTATTTCCATAGAACTATATGCATATGAGCACTATATAACTAACACCTTCATTCATTCACTCAACTTACATTAATTCAGCATTCCCTATTTGCCAAAAACTATGTTAGGCATCGAGACAATAATGATGAACACATAATAGGGTCCTTATCCACATGCTTATGATCTTGTTAATAATTGTAATGATTTCAAGTTATTTGCTCTTGTTCGTTAGTAATAATTAAAACAGTTGGATTGATATTATGTGCATAATAACTTTTTTAAATCAAAAAGGAATTATATCTTTCCTCAGTATTCTTCTCTCTGAGTTATTCTAATAAGTCCAGTTTTCACAGTATTAATTTCTATTATTTGCCTCTACTAGTCTTTCTCTCTTCTACCATTTGTAGGTAAAGGAGAGAAGCCTAGAATAGATGCATTATGGTAAATGACCAGTATGGAAGGTCAGTACATAAAATCCTCCTATTAACATATGTCAAATGACAGCATTATCCTATCGATTTACAGCTAGTCATTAAGTAGAATCCAAATAATTTTGAGCCTATATTTTTGCCTGGACAGTCATTCTCCATCTGTTTAGTTTGCTTTTTGTTCTTAAATGTCCTCTGTATATCTATATATAAATTTCTCACCTCCTCTTTTCTGGTTACTAACATGTTAACTATACTTTGGGGTATCTGCCATGTCATGCCCAGTATCACAAAATCTGCCAATGCCCACAGCTCCTGCTGAGTGAGCATCACACACCCAATAACCTTGCCACTCCATCGTCAGGTAAGAAAACCTGATGCAAGGATAACTAAATCAATCAGAACCTTTCTCTTCTCTCTCCCTCTTTCTCTGTCTAACAGATACAAAGACTACAGCTAGTTGGCGCTGGGCAATAATGTTATGTAGCCCGTAGACGAATAACTATGTTCAATTATTCAAAAACATTTACTGAGCACATAAAGCAGTGAAAAAACATAAGCACAGTCTAAAATGTTTTCTGGTGCAGGAGACTGACAATAAGCAAACAAGTGCACAAATAATTATTTTCAAAGTCTAGGCTAGGCTTTCCTTTTATATGACCTCGTCGCTAAGCAGAGGACAGGAGGAACGTAAAAGGACTGTAGGTGTGTATGTTTGTGCACACATGCCTGTGTGTTTTGAGGGAAAGAACTATAGGAGAGGCAGCTTTCAAGGAAATAACTCGAAGCTGCAACATAAAAAATAGTTGGCCGAGCAAAGGGAGAGAGTGAACAGTTTAGGCAGGAGACACTAGATGTGTAAAAGCTCTGAGATCAGGAGTTGGTAACATGGGTACAGTGGAAGGATGCACGGCACGCTGGAGTTCCGTGAGGAATTGGAAGAGCAGGGTGGGTCAAGCCATGAAAGGCAGGCAGGGGCCAGATCATGACAAACCTCGTAAGCTGCCTTAAGGAATCGGGATGATGTATAAGTAAAGTGAATCAGTAGAAAGAGAACAAGAAAGAGTGAAGCTTATATGAGAGACCACGGGGCCCCTCCCCTGAGTAATGCCTTGCTCCTTAAATCTCCCCGCTTCATGTCCCTGCAGCCTGCAGTCTGTCTCTCCTTTGTGATCTACGCTCCATGCTGCCACAAGTACTCTCTTTGTAAATACAGATCTTATTACATCACTTCCCTATTTAAAAAATTCTGATGACTGTCCATGTCTTAAGGATATATTTCTAGTATACAATACACTTCTCTAGAATCATCTTCTGTCACCTCATCCTATACCCCCTGTACTTTAGTCATTGTGGGCTATTCACTGGTTCTTAAAAGTGGCACATAGCATTACATCTCCTTGCTTTTGCTTATGCCCTTTCACTGCAGTGTCTTGTCTGCCTTGGAAGTTCTCAGAAGCTTCAAATGTCATCTCATCCACGAGGTCTTCCTGGACTATATTTTCTGTACTCCAGTAGCATTTTACCTACATTATTTATATAAACTATACCATTTTTAAGTTTTATTTGTGCATTCCCACCCTCAAAATATGAGTATATTATGGACATTTTGTGTTCAACTTTCCACTGTACCCAGTACCTAATACAAAATGTTTAGCGAATAAATAAACATATTATCTTTTGGCTAAAAGCAAGATATTTTATAGCACTCCCCAAACTGAATTTTACATATAATTATAATTAATGTTTATTTTCTCCCCCACTGAGTCATCCAGTTACTAGATGTTAAGTGCAACAGAATAAAGAGAGGTCTAAATTATATGTTACAAACAGACAATTTTTACTAGTTATGGATTTTCCTTACCTAAAATATGACTCTATTGAAACCATTTATATGTTTAAAAAGATGAGGTAATAGGGCTTCCCTGGTGGCGCAATGGTTGAGAGTCCGCCTGCCGATGCAGGGGACGCGGGTTCATGCCCCGGTCCGGGAAGAACCCACATGCCACGGAGCAGCTGGGCCAAAGATGAGGTAATAGTTGAAAGATATTACTAGGTTATCTTTGCTAAAAAAAAGTGGTTCAAGGAAAGGAGTGAAGTGGAAGATGGGTAAGAGATTTTAAAAATTACTTCCCTTTTATATCGAGGTGCTAGAAATAAAGAAATATCCTAGGGCTCTTTAAAGACAATAAAAAGCTACCTGTCAAAAACAATTTTAGGAAACTTCTATCCATGGGAAGTAAAATGAAATGAATAATATTTAAGGGGTCCTAGCAGGCCTCTGATGCTCAGATCCTGATCCCTTACTGAAATGAAATACCCCATTTGAACCAGGAGACCTTATTCTGGACACAGTTCTGATACACATAAACTCTTGGACCTTGGAGTTCACCTGTCTTCCTTGGACCATTTATGTATTTGTTAAATGATGAGGTTGGATTTAGCAAAATTACTTCTAGTCCTTACATTCTATTATTGCACATCAAAAAAATATTTCTTCATAAGAAGATCCAGATATAAACTACTCTCCAGTAAAAGGCTGGTAAAATTGATTTTAGAATATTTACTTTGTCTTTTCCATATGTATTTTAAGAGATTTCCACTTTTTTTAATTGATCTTCTTTGGCATCATCCTTCCATACCCGGCTAATGCCCACTGGTGACCACTAAACAAACATGCTGGCACTTACAGGCTGCTCAGGCAAGCTGCTTCCCTAAGAATGGTCCCTGTGAGCGTTTGCACCAGGATTCTACCTCTTTTTGCAGAATTCGAACAGCAAAATTCTCCTTTAGGCTTAGTATCCGGCTGACCCAGTTTTTCACGCAATACTGCCTGCAGCTCCAGACAGTCTGCTGAGATAATGATTGCACCTCTCTCACCTTTCCCCTACTGGGCAAGGAGCTCCCTTTCTGTGAGGATTGCTGTTAATGAGAGGTAAGAATGTCCATATGTCCTCCCACTTTAGTCATCTTTTACAGAGAGCTGTACCAGACCTCACAGTTCTTAGCACAGCCTTACATACAGCCACTAATAATCAATTAGGGTTGGCATCTGAGCTGGAACTTGCCACCCCAGGCCAGATGGTCTCAACATCTACCTCCTAGCTTTTTTCTAAAATAACCAGAGAACAGATTTTGGATTGGTTTTCACTGAACAAGTTCCGAAATATTTAGAAAAGGCTGTGTCTAGTTTGAGCTACTTCTCCTAGTTTAATTCGGTGGGTATAATTAGAGGCTATAGGATGTTAAGAAATTTTTTTAAAGGCTATTCCTATCTTATTTTCATTTTCTAACTGGGACTCCATAGTAGAGGAAGCTAAAATCTAATTGGCTTCATTTCACTGTTTAATTATAATATTATTGACTATATAATCTATATAGGGTCCAAAAGTCTAAGGCAGAATGTCTAAAATTTAGCAGTGACTGAGAAAAGCTTGACAAGTTTCTGATACCCATTAGGATCACAAAACAAATATCTCTTATGGAGATATTTAGAAGACGTTCTAAATGCAGTAACGAAGACGTTGGGTCTTCGTTACTGCATGTGGGCTTCTCTAGTTGTGGCGAGCAGGAGCTACTCTTCGTTGCAGTGTGTGGGCTTCTCATTGCAGTGGCTCCTCTTGTTGCAGAGCACGGGCTCTAGGCACGCGGGCCTCAGTAGTTGTGCCTCGATGGCTCTAGAGTGCAGGCTCAGTAGTTGTGGCTCACAGGCTTAGTTGCTCCGCGGCATGTGGGATCTTCCTGTACCAGGGCTCGAACCCGTGTCCCCTGCATTGGCAGATGGATTCTCAACCACTGCACCACCAGGGAAGCCCAAGCTGCTGGTTTTATTACCTTCCTACATAGCAGAGGAGTCTTCCTATATAGCAGAGGAGTCATCTGATGTCATCATGATTTTTATCCTGTTACAAAGAAGTTACTTTTTAAGACCTCAATGCTTTTGAAATATTTTATAACTCTATTTGAATTTTTTTTAATTACCAAGATATGCCTACCTATACATTTCTTTGTACTGATTTTTGCCTGGAACATAGAGAACTTTTTCAACCAGCATTATCAACCGAGGACATTTTTCATCAATTATCTTTGGTGCTTCTGATCCTATTCTAGTCTCCTCCTCAGAACATGTATAATTTTGAGATTGATTTTACATTTTTGGCTCTTCATAACTATGATTGTTCTCCTTGTCTTTTTCATCACTTTGCCTCTTTCCTCTATATTCTGAGAGAGCTACTCATTGTTGTTCATGTTACTGATTCAATTTTCTGCAGTGTCCAATCTGTCTTTTGCAGTCTCCGACACGAATTTTAATCCAGATATTGAACTATCATCTCAGCTTCTATTATACAAACTATATATATGTATGTGTGTATATATAGATATATATATGGCATTGTATCAAGGATGCCAATCATTTTTCTAAAATCTAATTCTTAGGACAACATTTGTAATCCCCTGGGTGTTTGTTTCCCAGGTAATTTTTCATTATCTCCAAGGTGGATATTTTTCTTTTCAATTACTCAACACTAAGTCATGCCTGTCTAGACTCTCAACATTTATTGATAGAAAGCGTTTAGTGACAGCAAATGAGTGAATTAAACTTTGTCCACCTTGTCCTGATACAATCTCTCTCTATCGTCTACAATGTTACGGCAAGAATATAAACACATTCTTAGCCCCACTCTCAAAATACTAGCAGCTTTTAATCCAGTGAGGTTCCTCTGCCCTGAAGTGGGACCTTCTACTACTCTCACCCACTAGCTCTCAGATCCTCTTTGCAGTGAACCCAGGAGCACAACAGGCCACAGAAAGGGCCGATACCATGGCTCTGGGCATCCTCTCTGCAGTACTTGACTTGCACGGGGCATGGCTGCCAGAATGCCACATGCTACTGCCGGTTTGATACACTACCAGCCTCCTTCTGCCTAATATCCCTTCGACTGCCTTTACCATGTGTAGATGTGTGTTTGTGGGTGGAGGGGAGAGCAAAATAATAGTTCAGTTGTGCCCTAGGTTTTTGTTGGTTCACACCTTCTGAAGTGTGTGTGTGGAGGTTAAAGGTGACAAGGTAACCTGAAGGAGAAAAAAATATCATTTTTCTACTCCTCTCGACTAGATAAAATCATAATAAAACAGCATAAGATTAAAAGTATATTATCTGCACTTTAAAATCTCTTTGATGATTCTTGCAGTTATTGAAAACTCTCAGATTTTGGCAAATAGGTTAAGTTTCAGCTTCATATTGTGATTGCATAGTTAGAATTCCTCTTTGTAGGTAGTGAGAGAATCCCTCTTTATCTGCATCTCCATAGGTTTTGAGAAGTCAGGAGAGGCTGCGGTGAGAACTAGTGGGAGAAATTTTAAGCAAGAATCCAATAGAGTGTCCCTAGTTCAGCCAAGACAGTATGCTTTATATTTTTCAAGAGCTCCTGGTATTAAATATAAAATACTTTTCATTTAACTTTCTTCATGATTTTTGATTAGTCTTTGAAGTTCAATAGAGTAACAACTCATACTGCTTTTGATCTTTACGGTTGCTGCATAGTGACTCTTTAAACATGCTGGGCTAGATAATTTACATACCAACCTAATAACATCAAAGATTCGTGAAGCACTCTGAGCATAGAGTTTAACAGACACAGCAGGCTGCTTTTGGTTTTGACACTTCTGCTGAGTCACCTCCTATGCAATTGGGTTATCTGAAAATCATAATGGTGATATTTGACTCTACTGCTACTTTTTAATGGGACAGTCAAATCAGAATAACTACGTGCTACATTAAAATATATTTTTCCAACACTATTAAGTTTGACCCAATAGTATTATAGCAGTATGGACAAAGCCCTCATAAGCAGACTTCAGGAGCCTATTTTGCATTGGCAGGAGATGATCTAACAGGACATTTTCATCTCTGCCATGACAAGTAAAACACTTGCCTTAGCAACATTATGCATGCAGATTCCAAAACAAATTCAAGTTAAAGGTTCATCATAATCAGAGGCACAGTGCTATTAACTACTGCCATTTCCTTTACATTCCCTACAATTCAGTCTATAGGCTACTTCTAAAATAACTGTACTTTTTTCTAATTCACCTGCACTGCCACTCTAATGATCTTCTGATGAAATGTCCTCTCCTTGGGAATCATGTGCTGACGTCTAACTTTGAGTATCAAGGTGTGTTATATAAAGATCCCTACTTCCTAATACCATTCCTAGGTGGTATGCCGCTGGCAAGGGTGGAAGCATTCTCTCCAACTTTTTCATTTCACTAACTTGAAGTTTCCATTAATTGAGTTCCCAGTACCTCAACCACAAATACGACATAAATCATGATAATAAGTCTATGATAAAGGCTTTAATTCTCTTTCCTTGTAATTAAATGGATTGGTATATAAGTAAATTTTTTAAATAAAGAAAAAGAGAAGAGAAAGACTCATAGGTTAATTGTGGTCAGTAGAGCTATAATCTTTCTAATAAATAAATGTAATAAAAATTCAAACGGTTTTTGTAATATGCTTACTGATGCATATCTATTGCCAATAAAAATATTATAAACATCAGAACTTTTCTAGCTGCACTTTAGAAAACTGACAAATTTCATATCCATACCACCACACTAAACAGCCTTAGAGACTGAATAAATGAATTTTAAGCAGCATATTCAATGCAAATATCTGAGTTTAGTTCAAAGACCTGTTTGTTTGGAACATTTCTCTGACTATATCTCTGTTTGATATGTAAGATGGGTGTACTATTTAGAAAATCTGAAAAATAATGGCAAAATGAAAAATAAAACCACTGCGGGGAGGTAATTATGGTACATACTTAAACTAGAAATAACAGACAAAATTATATAAAAAGTTGCCATTAAAATAATACATTTATATAATTCACATATTTTACTTCACATATTTTTTTTCCAACTGAAAGTACCTATAGGTCACTGGCTTCTCCTAACACCCCAACACTGGATCCCCAGTTCCACGTCTACCAGTAGCAGGGTAGTACACCATGTATTAACAGAGACCACGGAGCGCCAAGCTAGCCTCCCTCAGCAGGAGCAGCCATGTCAGTGGGGCTGGGCAAAGGGGGCGGGAGTGGAATCCTGCTGCAGGTGGGAGGAGAGCAGCCTGTGCCACCACGTAACTTCAGGGTCAGAGCCTGGCCCACTGCTATCCCTAAGGCCCCACCTCTCCCTTGTCTAGGTCCTGCTATGGTGACCGAGAAGGGTGCTGCCCTTCTACTTGAGAAGAAAACTCCAGCGAGCACCCATGAGCTCTGGGCAGGAAGACAGAACAATCCGTTTTTCTCTAAAGAACTTTTTCTTTATAAAAATTCCTGTTTATTAAAGTAGAATAAAAGAAAATAAATTTTTAAATAAAAAAAATAAACAAGAACACCGAATGCGACATCTTGAAAGGTTTTAAGGGGTTAAATATTTCCCATCTTTTTTTTAAAAATTTTTATTGGAGTATAGTTGATTTACAATGTTGTGTTAGTTTCAGGTGTACAGCAAAGTGAATCAGTTATACATATACATATATCCACTGTTTTTTAGATTCTTTTCCCATATAGGTCATTATAGAGTATTGAGTAGAGTTCCCTGTGCTATACAGTAGGTCCTTATTAGTTATCTATTTTATATATAGTGATGTGTATATGTCAATCCCAATCTCCCAATTTGCCCCTCCCCCCAAGACACTTCCCATCTTAATTCACTGCCATCAATGACTCTATCATTATTTGTACTTCCTGTCAAAACGAGCGATCACTACTCTAGAAAAATCATGTCCCCACTCTATGCAGATCTCTCCACTAGACTTCCTCAACTAGTGTGCAGCAAATGGGTTACCATCTTAGGAGATGGATCTATCTCTTCACCCCTCACAGCTGATAGATGGGGGCCTAGAGCAGCCCAGACTCCTGGGCTGTAACCCTGGCTAGAAACATCCTCCTCAGGCTATCTATTTGCTGTATAAATATTAATGTTTTCTACGCAGCATCTTGAAAAGATTGGAGGCACTACTTTAAACTAATAGTTATTAAGGTGTTTGGACTGTGGAGTCCACTTCCATATATCCCCAGGCAGGTTTAAAATGAGGGCTCCAGTGTATTTTCCATTTTCATTTTAAATATTGATCCACAATAATGTTCACTTACCTATATAAATGCCTAACCAGATGTTTTATATTCAACTTAAAATCTCTCAGGATTTCTTTTCACATACAAGATAAACTGAACACCTTATCATGGCCCCAAAGGCTCTCTGGGATACTCTTCCTGCTTCTCTTTGCTGATGTCTCCCAGCAAGTCCCACCATTTACTCATGGCTTGATCCATATTGAATGGCTAACACTTCATAAACATACCATGTTCTTTTTGTCTTTGTTGTTTCATTTGCCTAAATGTCTGCTTCCTTTGTTCACCTGTCATATTCTTACACATTATTCAAGAATCAATGCAAACATAAGTATCACTGCAAAGGCTTTCTTGATAACAACCATCTCCATAGCTCACCAAGCATAGTTCCCCTTACTTCATAGCTCCATATCCCTAGGCAAGCTGGTTCACCTTCTCAAAGATCCTAGAGAGCCCTGTGAAAGCTTTTATTGCTGCATGAGTGACACTGCCTTCAAGGTATCAGCTTATAAACCTGCTGTCCCATGAGATGGTGAGCCTTTCATAAACCAAAGTACATCTAAGAGATCTTTTTCCTGAAGTACATGGCAAGTGATGGGGTCATGATTACTTTTAGTTTTCTTTGCTTAGTACTCCTCTCCTTGCTATCAACAACACCATCATTCTTCCCCTACCCCACCCCTCCTTTTTGGAAATTAGGAGTTATTATTTTCTTGCATTTCTCTAACTTTATGGCCACAGGATTTGGTTTTTGAGTAAGTATGTGACTCAAGATTACCTTCTTCAGTCCTTTTCTAGTATAAAAACATTGATAAATTTCTTTTTAAACTAGGAACATATGGTCCAGGAAGCTACCAGAAATCACGGAAACAGACACAGGGATAACGTGAAAGAGGATGAAACATGATGAGAGAAGCAGAATTGAAAGAGGGAGAAAAAGCATTCTGGTGGCATTGCAGACCCTGGTGTCGGGTTGTTCAGCTCCACCATGCACAAACCCTTTTCTGCTTAAGCTGGTTCAGGAAATTAAAAAGTCAAATGGCACAGGAAATCCTTGCAACCTCACTAAACTCACTCAAGGATTCAAGTTTTCCAACTTCTAATCAGAATTATTAGTGTTGGATGGCAATCAGGTGTCAAACTGAAACTGCGGGTAGTCATCAGTTACATCCATTAAACTATATCACCTGCCACCTGAAGGTCACTCCGGTTGACTGAGTCCCAGACCAAATAAACAAAGCCTGCTCCTTCAGCAAATCCTCCAATAGATGGTCCCCGGTAGAAGGCCCTGTTGATATCTGTCGATGCTGTAACAAGGGGCGCTGTGGCCTTCCAGGCTGTTCCAGGAGGCTGTCCCACCTGGAGGGACAGTCTGTTCCCCGCAGTCACAGGCATGTGACAGAAGAAGCAGATGTCACAGTGGAGCCACTGATCTTCCTGGGGAAAACTAGAGACCATGGTGTGGAAGGGCCCACCTCCCTTCCACTTGCTTAATAAGCAATAAACTGTAACCTGCCTTCACTGATCCAGCTCACTTTAATTGTTTATACAAAAATTTGCATATCCTCTAAGTGTCACATAGCCTAAACAATAAGTAAGAAGACCCCTTTACTGTCCCTATAGAGAGTATCTCTGACACAAGAGTCTTAAGATGTTTGCTCAAGTTGTTTTTCAGGAACTTGGAGTCAGCTGTAGTCTAGTTTGAGCTCAAACCTGTTAAGACTGGTTGGGACCAACGACCCTCCAGCTGGGCATGCACAAGTGTCTAATCGGTGACTTTTTGACGTCAGAGGGCCAAAAACTCCACCCTCAGAACATACTAACACAGCTATTTTCTGAACATGCTTCCCATGAAGAAGCATGTACCTTAGTTGCACCTGCACAGAACGACGATTACCTCACTTTTTTCATATCTCCAATCATTTTTCCTCATGCCTTAGGCCAACCTGCTTCTTTTTCCCATAAATACCCCAAGGCCCTTGCCTTTCAGGAGGCTGATTTGCGACTTGTTATCCCATCTCCTTGCTTGGCTGTCTTGGGAATAAACCCTCCCTCTGCTGCAAACCTTGACGTCTCAGGTTGACTTGCTGCACGTTGGGCAAAAATACATGGTTCAATAACGAAATCTTCAAGATGGAATTTTTTTAATAAAGGTTTGTATGAACACAAGAATCTACTAGGCAATTCACACAATAACTATTAGAAAAGAATTTTAAAACTCCTTGGTTTTAAGTTAAAAGTTCTCTATTTACAACTCAGAAGTCTTCCAGAATTAAAAAAATATAAATATGTGGCTATGTTAATTTGGCCACTAGCTTCCAAAAGTTTGTAACATTATTTTGAGATGAGAATAAAAGCAAATTGCAAATTTTGCTCTAAAATGACCAACAATTTGAAATATTGAAAGGTTAATACAAAAGGCACTTTGAGTCTGATGGATATTTTGCAGTTCTGAAAAAGATTTCTATATTGATTGAATATATTCTAAATTGATTTTTGAAATTTTAGAGTCTAGTAAGCCATGTGTAGGTTTTTCAGGTATACACAAATAGCACTGACCTGTTTACACTTCCCCTTAAAACAACCAATTCTTTAAATACTGGCCCTCGCATTGACAATCCATCGTATTTTATCATAGTGTAATACGCGCTAAAAGCAATATGCTAGGCGCTGGCTAGAAACCGCAGATCCAAAGTAATTTTTCAAATGGAAATTAATTCAGCAGTCTAGGGAAATACTATCACAAAACAATGCCCTGCTGAATCTCATTAAATCAATTTGGAAAGGCATATGGGTGGAAAGGTAAAAATAAATCAATAAGATTAAAAAGGAAGTATATTGCTTCACAACAAAAAGAGAGGAGTTATAGTATCTGGTTGCTAAGTAACAGGATTTTAAGTAAGAATTATTTGTCTTCCTTATAGGATAAGGCAATTTTGAGGATTAGAGCAAAATACTGTTTGCATATGGTCCAATTTATACAAACTGCATTTCCCTCCACAAGACCTCACTCCACCTTTGAAGAGGGAGATGAGCTTTCACCGGCAGAGCCATTGCCTAGCAACAAGATGCTAAGAAGGCAAGCTGAGTCCTCTCCAGAAAGAGCTCTCTCTTTCTCTCCCCATCGCATTGCAATGACCTCTAGCACAAACTGATGCCCTTGAGAGAACCACCTTAACAACCAGAAAGCTACGGGGGAAGAGTTTTGCTAAGATCGCTACAAGGTCTAAGCTTCTTCTTTTGTTTTTAAACAGATGACACAGTGCTCACTCCTCGGTGCTTAGCACTGCACAAAGCATTTTCACAAACACGCTTTTATTTCTTTTTAGCCCCTGACTCTCATCAGTATTGAGTCGTATGACTAGTTATGGGCCTTGGGTCTATCTGATCTTACCTGACTTCCAAATGTTTGCTGAAAAGAACTGCTCTCCATCAGCTTTGCTTTGGCTTCAAATGTTACGTTCCCCACCCCCGCCCTACAACATGCAGGGTAGCAAATCCTCTTTTAATCTCTCCTTCACAGTGTGAAGAGTCCTCTGCTCCTCTTGCCCTTTATTCCCACCTCCTTGATAAAGATTCTAAGTATCCTTTTCTTAAATTGGGACCCTACTAAGTACTCAGTGCTAGGTGCTGGAGATAAAATTAGGAAAAAGACATAGCTCCCATTGGAGCTTACAGGGCTCCATGGGAGGAGATAGGAGAGGCACGCAATCGCCAAGAACAGTGAGAAGCAGTGGGGCAGGCTGCCTGGAGAGAGTACCTCTACTGTGACCTGACGAGTCTGGAGGATTTAGTCAGGCAAAAGAATGGAATGGCTGGAAAGTGAGGTGGGATGGAGTTGGGGAAAAGGCATCTGGCTGAGAGAACAAAGACGTTCTCAAGAGATAGGGATCCTGTGGCAGGGAGACTAGGTTAACCTCTATCTTTATAGTTCAATATTCACTAGTTTTCAGTTATGACTCAAACTGATCCAATAACTTTCTGTTACAACCTAGGATACAGCCAGAGACGGTTCACAAATCTAATACAAAAGCTGTTGCACTTCACCAATCTTTTATTCAAACTGTGTTTCATCGAAATGCGCTTCCATGTGTCTCCAAACAAGAGACAGGGCTTGGACTGTGCTCAAAATAATTATTCTTAAGGATATAGGATGGTACCGTTGAGTAATTATTAAGTAAATCTTTTGTCAAATTGTAACTACCCAAGAAAAATTAGGAAATGTATTCTGAGCAAACACTGCTTGAAAATGCCTGTGTTCACAGGTACTTAGCTATTCCTGGACACAGGTCCGATTTTTCTTTTAAAGGAGAAAAGCAGGCAAATCGATCGACTACGATTGTTTAAAAAGATAAAACATGCGATTTAATTTTTGAAGGGGTGTTTCTGAAAACGCTACGCCCAAATTTAGAGCTTCAGGTTTCTCTGATTTGCTCTTCAGGGTGAGCATCTACTCTGCCCCTCTGCTGCCCTCGTGCGAGTTGATGGAGCATAGCAGCACAGAAAATCTGGCCTCCGAGAAACCTGCCAGGTCCTCGGGCAGGGATGACATGACAAGCAAAAGCCTTTCTCACAGATTCCAGGAATCTGGATTTGTTGTGACTCAATCACTGTGCAGATGGGTTTCTGTCGAATAATATTTTCAGGGCTTGTTTCAAAGAGACGAGAGTTTTTCCAACATCTCAAAATATATATTTAGATAATAGTAAGGATGAGGAAAGCAAGATTTAATTGGCTAATTAAGGTTTCAACTTGTACAATTACAGAACAATTATTGCTCCGCCAAGAACTAAACCTTACTGGGGTTTTTTTCCACCTTAGAAGTGTTACACCATTCTTTGCTAGTGGAATGGTATACATCAGGGACTTTAACCTTCTTATTTTACTTGAGCTATTTCCTTTAAAAAAAAAAAAAAGAAAGCTATCTTTGTTAACTTGTATTGCATAGAAAATGTGAAAAAAATTCTTCCTGAGCTAACTTTCCTGGAATTTCCTTCAAATATGCCAGTTCTTTCTTCTTTATTTCTATTCTGCGCCTTACAGATTGTAAGTATTGTCATAGCTCCATAGATCACACTTCTGCAGATGATTCTCAAATGGTCCTCCAACTTCTCTGTATACCAGACACTAATCTTTGAATGTCTCAACACAATCTTGATATAAAAAGATGATTCCTCTTGCCTTAAAACCTGCTTCCATCCTGATTGTCCTATATTCTTGGGGAGTATTCTTGTCATTTTTCCAGGCTTAACACTCAAAAGCTTTTTTTGAATCCCCTTTCCTCTTTCCTCTGTATTCATTTTCCAACCAGTCAATGCTACGAACCCTGCCATGGGCTTGCTTACAATAGATTGAAGATTCCTGGTGAAAATAGATGCTTAGGAAAGATTTATTGAATGGATGATTCAGCAGATGGATGGGTGGATGGATGGGGAGGAAAAGATAGATATTAGATAATCATAATTTTGAAAACATTCTAAGAGGATAAGTATGCTGTAACAGGGAGATGGAATCGAATTCGAGTCAGGAGTACAAAAGGAATAGGCTTCCATGATGAAGTGATTTTTAAGCTAATGTTTATAAGACAAGAGATTGTTGATCTGGTAAAAAGAAGGAGGAAAGCATTCCAGGCAGAGAGAATGGTCAGTTCTTAAACTCTGAGGTAGGAAGGAGCTTGACATATTCAGGAAACTGCAGCATGGGCAGAGGAGAGAGGAGGGCAGGTTTTTCCTCTCCTTTGGCATGTTTACAGTTTACTCTTTTATTTTTAATCAACTCTGAATACCTTTAGACAGGAAATACAGCTTCAGAAGCCCCAGGCCCCCACCATTCCCTATAGTCTTATAGGCAGGTGGATCACACACTCACGCCTACCTAATTTGGGGCTAGACACTTTCGTTAACCTCCGAACTGGTCACCCTGCATCTGGACACTCTCTACTCCACAACACTCAGCACAGTTTGGCAAATTACATATCATAAAGACTAAGTATTATAGTTGAGATAAAAATCGAGCCTTAGAACCCCTGTGATTAGAGATTTATCCTCAGAGGGGGGGGAAAAATCTGTGGAAAATTTTTAACAAGGGAAGGGACACATTCTGATTTGAGTTTATAAAATACACTAACGCCTTTCCATAACAGAGTAAGTGTGGTCCAGAATTTTCCACTGCTATTATATGTGGAGTTTTGTTATGGTTAGGTTAATGAAGTGACCTGGACCAGCCACAAGGACAGTAGGCTGTCAGTCATTGGAGTGCAGAAGAGCTGCCCAAATTCCTCCAAATTGGGTGGGGTCTGCATCCCAGCCTCTGTTTGGCACCATCTAGTGGCAGCTGCCCATTCTAGGTTAAATACTGGTAGGGATGATTCTGAGTGCTTTGGAAGGGATTTCTAAGACAGTAGCAGCAATGTCAGAAATCTTTTGTTTTGCTGATACCACCTAGGGAAATAGGACTGGAGAAAACTGGGGGAGTGGAAGTCCCTTATCCACTTCCCAAAATAGGAGTTCCTGAAATTCGGTGGGCCTTGAAGTTCAGTGGGCCTTGCCGTCTTGTATGGGCCTCTCCAATGAAAGATAAAAACTTTACCCCACCTCTGTTTGAAAATGGCGAAGGATGGGAAGTAGTAACCAATCACATCCTCTCCAAATTCGCTTAATTACTGGTGGGTGTCATGGGCTTTTATAGTAATACTGCAGCTGTTATGTGGAAAGTGGATTGTAGGTGGAAGAGAGCTTGTTTAGTGAGCAAATCATTAGGAGGCAATTGCAATGGCTCAAGTGAGAGGTGAAGGTTTACGAAACTAAAGTGGCAGCATGAGAAATGGAGTAAGGGGGCAGAGTTAAGAGATTTAGAAATCAGAATCAGCTTGACTCAGTGACTGGATGCCAGCAAGTAGAGGAGGAAAAGTGCCAAGAACTATCTGTGATTACCCAGGTTTCTAACATGAAAAAGCTGGTTATGGTGGCCAGTTTACTGAAATACTTGGGAAAAGAGATATGCAGGTAAATATCATGAGTTCAGTTTTGAACAGGTGTTTGAGATCCTCTGAGACATTGAAGTGGATTTGTTGCTTAAGCAAATGGATATGCATGTCTTAGAGCTCAAACAAAGGATCGTGGCCGGAGGTGTAAATTAGGGACCTGTCACTGAACAGATGGTAATAGAAGTGGTTAGCAAGAATGTGATTGCTTGGGGAAACGGGGTTGATTAACAAGAAAAGAAGGACTGAGACTCAAGAATGAGGAAAATGAGGAGAATGAGGTATTACAGAAACCAAAAGAAGAAAATGCTTCCACATAGGATGAGCCATAAACCATGCTGAAGCCTGTTCAGAGGTGAGGCAAGTCAGGACAGAAAACAGTGTGGCTGTGACTTCTGGAGGGCACTGGTGACCTTAGCAAGGAGAGTTGTATGCAAGAAGTGGGAGTAAAACCCAGACTGGAGTTATTTGTTAATTTATTAAAAAGTTAGGAAATGCAAAGTAACCTGTTTGATTTTTGTTTTTGTTATTAATTGAAGTATAGTTCATTTACAATGTTGTGTCAGTTTCAAGTGTACAGCAAAGTGTAACCTGTTTGATTTTATATAACTGAGCAGACTTAAGCAGTGATCCTCAATATTTCTTCGAAACTTTGAAAAACCTGAGTGGTAAAGAAAAAAAGGCAGAGCTATAGATGAGAGGAATTTTTGCTTTTCAGATAAGAGAGATTTGAGAATGTTGAAAGAAAGGGACCAATGATGAGGGGGAAAGGAAGGATAGAGGATAGAGAAGAGAGATGACAAGAAAGGTTCTTGAGGAACTGGGAAAGAATGGCGTCGAGAACACAGGAGATCGGCCTTTGATTAGAGGAGGAAGAGTCCCGCTATTGCTTTAAGAGAGGAGGGGTGCGGACCACAGGAGTCTCATAGATTCTGTGGTTGAAGTTCCCACTGTCTTCAATAATTTGGGGCTAGACACTTTCGTTAACCTCCGAACTGGTCACCCTGCATCTGGACACTCTCTACTCCACAACACTCAGCACAGTTTGGCAAATTACATATCATAAAGAACTGCTTCAATAATGTCACTTCTCCACTTAGAACATCTTCAGTGACTACAGAGAAGGCTACTGAAGAAGAGATGCTGGATACTCTATTATATAGAGAATGGATAAACTACAAGGTCCTACTGCATAGCACAGGGAGCTCTATTCAGTATCCTGTGATAAACCATAATGGAAAAGAATATGAAAAAAGAATGTGTGTGTATATAGATATAGTTATAGATATATGTATATGAACTGAGTCACTTTGCTATACAGCAGAAATTAACACAACATTGTAAATCAACTATACTTCAATAAAATCAATTTAAAATAAAAGAGAGATACTGGATACTCAAAGTTAGAATCAGGTCAAAATGGGGGACTTGGCCTTAACTCAGCTGTATACTCACCTAAATCTCTTCACTCCTCTGTCCCTGTCTAGCCAAACTCTTTTCTTTATGCATTCCAGTCTCCCCGAGCTGTTGCCACTTATGTCATGACATATCATTGATCGTCAAGGTTTACTTCTTATTTTCTCCATAACTTTCACTGGTGACTCTCTTAGGGAAGCCCAGCAACTCTCATTTGGTTCTTCTGTGTACTAACTTAACTTTCAGTTGAACTTCTCAGGACTTTACCCAAAGCCTCCAAAGGCAGGTACCATATTTCTATTGGTCATTATAACTAAGAGACTAGCAGAGTACAATATTTTTGCAATAGTCACAGAGAAAGAAAAACAAGAACAAGACAAGGGGTCTTCAAAAAGTCACTTCTTTTGCAGCACTGTGCTAACACTCACAGCCATATTTTTATAGGAATGTTCAACACATATTTCTTAATGGAAATATGCTCAAAAGAATTCTCTTCAGAAAGTCAGAAGAATTCAATTGAGTCTAGTCCTAGTGTAGCTCTAATTAATTGTTTAACCTTGGGCAAGTCACTTCCTCTCTGGGTCTCAGAGTCCTCATTTGTACCAAAAAAAAAAAAAAAAAAACAGAACAAGTAATCTCTTATTTTTCTTCTAGTCATAAAATTCTATGAACCTCTTTTTGAGAACGAGGCTGATTGTGGGTGAATAGGCATTTTATGATTTAAAGATGGCTACTACAGTGTGATAATTCTTAAAAGGCATAGTCCTTTCTCTGCATTTGGAAGGAAAAAAGTGCTGAATGATGCTTTCATTTTTTTCCCTGAGCCACGTCATCCTTCCTGGGGAAAGCCTACTGCCACCTTTAGAATATTGGACATGGAGCAGTGAAATGATAATACTCCTGAATTGCTTGCTGAGAAGCGATGTTTGATGATGATTTCATGGACAGTCTCATGGTACTACCTAATAGGGAAATCTGCTTTTAGATGAGACTCTAAGCATTAAACTCTTCCCATGAAAAAAGAAAAAATCAATACCCCATCATTAAACAGCAAATAACTCTAGTAACAATAACAATTATTTCGCCTCTGCAACTTGTAGCAATTTGTATCTGTGTAAAATAATCAGCTAACATTTTACAGAATTTCTTGGAAAGAAGCACACTTTCAACAAAATAAATAGACTCAGTTTATTGATTAAATGAAGGCATGAACTCATGAATAAATAAAAAGAGCTAAACCGTATTCATTAATAAATATTTAAGCAAAGACTAGGATTTGTAATTCTGTGGTTAGAAATTAAATCTCTGGACCAAGATAGCTACATCCCAGCTCAAAGATCAGTAGCACCTAACAGAAGAAGGGCATTAGTGTGTAGGTATAGCAACAGCCTCCCAAAGATGCCTACACCCTAATTCCTGGAATTTGTGACTATGTTACCTTACATGATAAAAGAGACTTTGCAGATGTGATTAAACTAAATATTTTGAGGTGGAGAGATTATCCTGGATTATCCTGGTGGATCCAATATAACTACAGGGGCCCTTATAAAAGTGAGGCAAGAGGATCAGACTCAAAGAAAGCGATGCAATGAAGGAACCAGAGGTCAGAGTGTTGTGGGCTCATGAGACAAGTACATTATTCACCACAAGCTGTTTTATTCTCCTTCTTCTGTGTGAGTTCTATACACAGCTTTAAAAAAGTGAGAAAGCAAATGCAGAATTATGTGAATATATTTGTCTTACTCTTTAAATGGCTCTACTAAGTCTTTTCATGGTTTATTTTTAGGTAAATGTACTTGTTTCCTATTGCTGCTATAACAAATTACCACCACCTTAGTGAATTACAAACACTATTAAAGATTTTCATGCAAGGAGTCATAGTTTTTTTCAGTGTGTATGTGCGTGAGTGGGTGTGTATGTACCTAAGTTAACTTGTATAGAAAACACCCAAAGTTCTTATAAGTGTGTGTTCAATCCACCTCAACAAATTCTTTCACTATCCTTATTCTAATTAAAGACCTCCTCTAGATGTTATTAAATATAGGAACATGAGCTGTTCATATCAATTTATCACCAATAGATATAAATGTGATTTTCTTCTGAATAGCAATACTTTACAGCTATCAACATTTGATGGGATCCTATGTTGTAGGAATTCAGAGGCAAAGAAGATGGGACCCATACTCTCAAAGAACTCAGGTCATCCTAGAGGAGAGGATGATTTCAATTGTTTCATAATTTTTTATGAGGATAGTATATCAGAGTAATATCTTAAGTTATTTTAAATCTTATTTCTAGACACATTGTGCCTTTGAAAAAAATATTATAGCCCCTAATAAAGATATACAATCTGTAGAAAGCATTAATTTTGAAAATGCTTCCTGACGGTGCATGGCTTACTTGTATGACTAGACATGGAATGCATATTAAAGCTTCGTTTAGTCTCCAAATACAGTGGAGAATATTTATTTTACCTTTTTCACCGAAACCACAAAACTAAGCACTGTTAAATGTTAACTGCTGAGAGATTCCATGTAACAAATCACCTGAAGATAGGACGGCTCTCTCATTTACACGGAGCCAACGGTCCTATTCTGGAATCCACAACTCAGTAGCAGAAGGGCTTCAATGAATCTGATAACCCCTTGAAACTGCAAGCAACTCTGTGTGTGTGTGTGTGTGTGTGTGTGTGTGTGCGCGCGTGCGCGCGCGTGCACGCTTTTGGCTATAGGGTCAATAAACACAATCAGTGCTTAAAGGGGGTCTGTAAAGAGAACTATACCCTTCCACAGGCTAATTTCAGTAAGCAAAAGGTTATGTACTTGAAGCGAGTTTCATTCTTAACCTAATTACACCTTTCCGGTTGTACCTAGATCAAATAATTTTATCTTTTAATATATCAATATCACATTTTTACTTCCTAAAATAGGGCTAATGATGATTCCCTGATGCCCCATATTATCCAAGGCTCCATTTGGAGACAGACAGAGGGAATAAATACCCTGACCTCACTCTCTTTTTTCCCTGATCTCATGCTAGAACTCCCCGTCAGCTGAACGTAACTGTAAGCCAAAGTGCAAAATTGCCTCTTGATGTGGTCCATACAGCCTGTCCTCCCCATGACAAAAAGAAGGGTATAGAAGGGTGGAGAGTGGATCCTGGGGTAGTGAGTAAAAGAAAGCTATCTGGCACATGCCCTCAGGTATGAAGTTCTTAAAGTTCAATGTACTAAGACATGGTCTTTACATTTGCTCTTCCAGCTCCTTCAAGTCCTTGCTCAAATGTTATCTCTTTGGTGAGACTTTCTCTCATCACCTTATTGAAGTAACAACACATGCCCCTGACTCTCCATCTCCCTTTCCTGCTTGGAGTTTGATGGTAGAACGACCACTTTAGATGAGCTTCACACTTCACTTGCTTATTTTTTTATTGTCAGTCTCTCCCCACTAGACCATAAGCTCCAAGAAAACAGGGAATATTTTGTCTCCTGGAACATCGCTTATCTTCAATGCCTATATCAGCAACGTCTGGTACCCAGTAGGTCTCTAAGCTATGGCCTGGGGTTGCTGCAAGAATTAAATAAGATGATACATTTAAATCATTAGGAATAAATGCTCAAGTGTACCTATTATTAGCCTAGTGTGTGCTCACTATTTGTTAAACAAATGAATGGCTATAGTAAGACATGGAAAAATGAAATCCATACAAGATGTAATTTGTCCATGTCGTTGCTTAGTGATATATGAGGGGTCTTTAATGTGAACCAGAAAATAAATCTATGTTAGAGTGAGGGCTTTCGCGTCAAACTGCTCACAATCAAATCCATCCCTTACTACCTGTATGACTCTGACCAAGTATTTAACTTTTCTACCCCTGAGTTTTCTCACCAATCTAACCCAGAGAGAACAGAGCCTTGGCATACTAAATGATCAATATCACTTGTTACTATAGACACTGAAAGCCAAACTGAAAATAAAAAAACTTTTCTTTTAATCTGACAGGCTGTCAGACATTCACAAATTTTAAGAATTTCGTTTGCATGCTGATAAATAAAAAGCTATAATTAATCTATTCAGAATTTCTCATTGCCAAGGTCCTTTCCTTTTAAGACAGGACTAAACCATAGACATTTAGGGAAAAATACTTCAAAACAAGCAATGTTCCAAGAGGTAAAATATAACTTCAAAAATCCTTTTATGTGTTTGTTAAAAGTAATCCTCAAAGCAGCTGTTATTAAAACGTTCTATTTTCTGTCATCCAACAGTGTTATTTCACAATCATTAATAATTAATCATAGGTCTCTGATTCATTCTTGCACACTCTAAAAATAGGAACCCATGAATAGGCTTAGATCCTCAGCAACAGAATATTGAGTACTCTATCAGCCTAACCTGGGTACCTATTCGCATCTTGCAAACAGATTTGTCTTGGGATTGCTAAATTGGAAGGTATCTCGTGGCAAAGTCAGACAACATATTTTTCTTATGTGCAGTTATTTCAAATTCATCTCACTAAAAGCCTCTACATTTCTTCTGTTCTCTCTGCCTGGGGGTTGAGAGCAACAGAGTTTGTGCTACCATCTTGAGACCTTGAACATGGAGGCCAAGCATCAGATTTGAAGCCTGCAAAACCAGCACCAACCTGGCCAGCTACCTGATGGGATTTTCCGATGTCCACCATGTGGCAGATATTTGAACGAGCTCTGATGAGTGAGAAAATGTCATTAATACTGGTAGCATCTAACTTTTTATTTAAATTTTAATTTAATTTGTTAAAATAAACAGTGCAAGGCACTACTCTATACACTTTACAAATATGAGTTTATTTAGACTTCATAACAACCCCCTGGTGAAACCTACGGAAAAGTTTAAGTATGCCTCCAAGAGTCACACCATAATAAATGAGTCCAGGATTGACACCCAGGCAGCCTGGGTCCTGAATCCAAGAGCCTAAGCCTCAAGCAATCCAACAAACCAGTAAATCATGGATTTGGTTGACAAATTTCCATACAGCTCTTGCCTTAACAGCAGGACAAATGTGGGGATGGGTTGGATGTGTATATGTGTTTCTTAGCTTAGTATTCAAAATATTCAACTTACCAAGTGATAGCCTATGTATGGACTTCACTAACATGAAATAATAATCAGGGGACAATAGAGTTGAGCATAAAGACGTATAACATAGCCTGATATAAAATAGTGGTGCAATAGCTTAAGATACTTGACACTTTGCAGTAGGTAGTTCTGGGCTCACCTGAGAGCGGAAAACAGCATTTGCTTTTTTTCCCCATGAAAAGTAGTCATTCTCTTTCTATCTCAGATAGATGACAGACAGAGAGGTGGATAGATAGTATCAATGAAAAAAATATTGCCTGCCAAATCAGTAAACAAAGGATGTTGCAGAGATTACACCCCTCAACCACTCACCCCCGACGGTGCACCCTGAGGACACTCAGCATACTGGCCCCAGATAACTGAGGTGCGCATCAAAGGAATGATTTCAGGGAGCCCAGACTCTTGCATCTTCTCATACATAGAAAAGCGATAAATTCCTTAACTTGAGATATCAGTTTTTCTTTAACTAACAGTAATCCTGGACTTCCCTGGTGGCACGGTGGTTAAGAATCCGCCTGCCAATTCAGGGTACACGGGTTCGAGCCCTGGTCTGGGAAGATCCCACATGCCGTGGAGCAGCTAAGCCCACGCACCACAACTACCGAGCCTGCGCTCTAGAGCCCGTGAGCCACAACTACTGAGCCCGTGTGCCACAACTACTGAAGCCCACACGCCTAGAGCCCGTGCTCTGCAATGAGAAGCCTGCGCACCACAACGACGAGTAGCCCCCGCTCGCCACAACTAGAGAAAACCCACACGCAGCAACGAAGACCAAACACAGCCAAAAATAAGCAAATAAAATAAATAAATTTAAAAAAAAGACAGTAATCCTTTGGTGTTCTGACTACCTGGTCTTTGTTGCAAAAACCCCTATATAGCCTGGCTCTCCCCTGCCTGTTCAGAAAAGTCCCTCAGAACGATCTGAGAGGC
The DNA here is from genome assembly GCF_964374135.1 of Grampus griseus. Taxonomy (NCBI): domain Eukaryota; kingdom Metazoa; phylum Chordata; class Mammalia; order Artiodactyla; family Delphinidae; genus Grampus; species Grampus griseus. The sequence continues at coordinate 66,517,941 of NC_139001.1, forward strand.
AGCAGTATCCCAGGCTTAAGTCCTCAGTTCTGTCCGCCGAATAAAACACAATTTTCAACTTGCAAGTTGTGCATTTTTTTCTGTTGACACTATATAGATAGAGATAACCCCCACTTCCTCATGTGACCCAAATTCCTCTTTTTTCTTTTTCTCTCCCACAAATTAGATATACTTTCAAGTCTGAGCTCACAAATGTCTCTCTGATACCTGCAGTGTCCAGTACAGTAGCCATGAACACAAGTGGCTACATAAATTCATTAAAATAGGCAAGTTAAAATTTTAGTTCCTTGGTCCATTTGACACATGTGGCTAGTAGCTATCACTGGATAGCACAGATATGGAGCAGGTTCATCACCACAGAAAGTTCTGCTCTAGAGAAAGACGGGAGCCACTGCCCTTTCTGTCCCCTGAAAGTGGTACTAATTCATTCATCTTGTCTGAGTTACCCTATTTTTGTCATCACAGAGCTACACAATTAAGTTTAAGAAAACCATGTACTATAAATATTGAAATTATTTGGCAACATTTACTTTATCAGACACTTCCTTCAGTCTGCCAACATTTCTTGATCAAGATCATTGGCAAGATTCCATGGATTTTTCAAGTATTTTTTTTTCTTACATGACATCCTTCCAAGTAGCTAGAATAGAGAACTTAGTATATGTGAATTTTTAAAATCAAAGCAAATACAATTACAGAGCTTATTCTTTTCTTTACCTAAAAGTTTCATTTAAATGTATGCATTATTAGGGAAAAATCATCTTTACCACATTGCTTTCTATCCTGACGTGGCCTCAACTCACTTTGTCTCTCAGAATTGTGTCCAAATAAATGAAACAATTGCTGTGGGCTTTCCACATTTTATCACTGGTAAACTGGCAACAATTAAGCCACTGAGTCAGCAACTAATAAAATTTAGACAAGAAAAACATGATTATTTTATTCTAAAGATTAGACTAGTTCCTCCATAATCTCTTTTGCTAAAGTGAATTATAAAATCTACTAATGCATTTATCCATCAGATGCTTAATTATCACTTACTATATGCCTGAAACTGTATTAGATATGCCCTAAAATTTCTTACAATACTGTTGGGCTAAAATTACTGAAATAAAAAAGTGTTAGCCATTGCCCTTTGAGTTCCCATAGGGTGATGGTGACCACCTAAATTCAAATCTCTACTCACATTCTCCAAAGACCACACAGATTCAAAAAGGGAGCAAATAAAACCACTGGACCGTTGGTAACCCATGCCTACAGCACAATCAGGAGACAGAGAATGTGACAAACTTCCATTTACAATGTAAACAAGGAATAAACCTCCAAAGCTGTAGAACCATGCCGGGGCTCAGGCCAGGGCAAAAGCGAGGAGAGGGCAAGCGAGGAGAGGGCAGTGGGGCCCACTAGCAACAGAACCCTAAAAGATATAAATCACTCGCAGAAGGAGAAAGTTCCGCCTGGACTGGAGAAATACTTAGAACAGGGATGAGACCTGGGATCAGAGCATTGGCTCCTGAAGAATTGACAGGAAGGGACAGAAAAGTGCACAGGAGCAGAGACAGCAGTTTGGGAAAGTATGGGCTCTGGGGTGGAGGCAGGGAACCTGGTGATGGGGTGGCGGAGGCATCCCTTGGAGGCTTGGTGGTAAAGGAGGAGCAAGGGTTAGAAATTAAGGAAAACTAAGAAACCAAAGAGGATCAGAACCAGAATGTATACCAACTGGTCTCGCCAAAAAGTGCTACAACAGGATAAGGCATTCTCGAACTAAGAATCCCAGCAAACCACTCAAATCTCTCACCTCTGCACACAGAGAATCAAGGTGATAGAAAATAATTTTAAACATGGAACAACCCAGAGAACACAGTACTCGTGAGTCCATCCTTAGGATCTACTAGCGGGGAAGTTTCAGCCCGCCAGATATGAATTGGGAAACTAGAAAAAGGACTTATGGTGAGCACTGAATATATATAATATATATATTTAATGGTAGATCAAAGACTACAATAAAGGTGGAAAAAAGGTGAAAGAATAGTATGTAACTGTTACATATTTTGGTAAAATTTTAAAATATAACTAAAGAAATGGGAGGAAAAAGGAGAAAAAAAAAAGAAACACATTCACTGAATATCATATAGTAATAAAAGGGTATCATTTTCAGGTGACAAACAAAATAGTAGAAGTGTAACCACTAGAAAAAATACAAACTTTCCTAAACACCAAATTGAATACTCTGCCCACTCCAGCTCCCTCAAAAAAAGCAAAGAAACAGACCACATGGAGAAACATGGAAATTATAACAATAAGTATATACAGTAAATATAAAAAACAATGGGTTGAAACCAAACGTCTTAGTCATACCAATATATGAAAATGAGATTAATTTAACTATTAAAGAGATTTTCAAATTGACTCACAAAGTAGAACCCAATTCTGTGCTACATGCGGTAGATACACGTGAAACAGAGGTTCAGGAATGCTAAAAATAAAGGGATGGACAAAAATTTTTTCAGGCTAAAAGAAAAGCAAGGTTGACAATCAAGGAAGGGCATGCTAAAATGATAAAGGTCAAATTTATAATGATGATAATATATATGTTTTTTTTAGCTGTACGCGGGCCTCTCACCACTATGGCCTCTTCTGTTGTGGAGCACAACAGGCTCCGGACACACAGACCCAGCGGCCATGACTCACGCACGGGCCCAGCTGCTTCGCACCATGTGGGATCCTCCCAGACCGGGGCACGAACCCGCGTCCCCTGCATCGGCAGGCGGACCCTCAACCACTGCGCCACCAGGGAAACCCATGATGATAATATTTTTAAATACTCATGAACACCACGACAACCTTCATAAAACAGAAACTCCAGGAAATGCCAAAAGAAATGGTCAGAATCTCAGTAATAATAATGAGAGTTTACTGTATCATTCCCAGGCCAAGAAAACCAAGTGGACAAAGAACAAGGAATGATACCATTATTCATGTTATGTATGAATAAGGTAGATCCTGTGAATCTAGATTTAATTTTACTACCAATAATAATTTACATATTTTCTTCTCAAGTGCATATAGAACATTCACAGAAATTGACCATATTTCACATAGAAACCCTCAGTAATTTCCATAAAAGTATAAATAATTCAAACAATATTCTTTAATCAGAGTACAATATAAATAGAAATTAATGACAAAAATTTTTAATGTCTTTTCCAGCTGAAAATGTAAAAACTCTCTACTAAACATCTCTTTGGTAAAAAGGGAAATACTAGGTTAAACTGAAGAATTTCTTTTTTAAAAGGTGATAATAAAAATATAATAAATGAGGGCTTCCCTGGTGGCGCAGTGGTTGAGAGTCCACCTGCCAATGCAGGGGACACAGGTTCGTGCCCCGGTCCGGGAAGATCCCACATGCCGCGGAGCGGCTGGGCCCGTGAGCCATGGCCGCTGAGCCTGCGCATCCGGAGCCTGTGCTCCGCAACGGGAGAGGCCACAACACTGAGAGGCCTGTTTACCGCAAAAAAAAAAAAAAATATATATATATATATATATATATATATAAAATAAATGAAATATAATTAAGCTACGATCAGAGGGAAATTCATAGCCTTTAACAGTTATATCAAAAAAATAAAATAATAAAAATTTATGAATTTAAATCCCAACCTGAAATTCTAGGAAAAACATGCAAACAAACAAACATTGTAAACCATAAGAAATCACAAGAAAGTAATAAAAGCAGAAATTATTAGAATTAATAAATGATAATGCTGGGCTTTGTGGGGGAAACCACTTGCTAACTTATTTAGGAATAGGATAGGAGGCATAAATGTATAAAATAAGATATAACCACTGATAGAGAGGGAATTAAAATATTTAAGAACCTATTTTGTACAACTCAGTGCTAATAATACAGAGATGAAATACAAATTTCCTAGTAAGTTTAATTGATCAAAATTGATCCCATTAAATACAGGTACTCAAGTAGACTAATTTCCATTGAAAAAAATAGAAAAATTATCAAAAAACTACCCTATTGAACAAGCAATAGACCCAGATGGCTTCACAAGAGAATTCTACCAAACGTTCAAAGACCAGATAATTCTAATTATGCTTAAATTATTCCAGAATATAGAAAAAGAAAGAATACCTCCAAACTTTTTTTTATAAAGCAGGTAGAACATTGCTAATTAAATCTAACGAAGATGATACCAGAAAACCAGTTAGTTACTCCTCACCTCACAAATGTAAGAAATTGTACTCCCCCAACCACAAGGCTTAGGGAGGAATAAGTATGGAAAGCCCTGAGATCAGCTTTGCACAAGCACTAGGCATCTACACTGCCCTACTTGCCCTGCTGGGGATACCTAAGCCCAGGATTGAGTCTGCAGGTACAGAGCCGGGGTATTGCATCATCCCAAAGAAATGGAAGGAGAAGATTTTAATTGAGCCTCTTGCAGACAGGCTAGGCTGCCTCCTTCCCCTGGGCAAAGCTATCATCCTACATGAGTTCAAAACATCTCCCTTTTCCCCATCCCTCAAGTCAGGGGTCTCCCACAGTTCCCTCTGTTTTTCTCTCCCTGTTCTTCTGGGGTGGATTTGGGAGGTGGGGGTCAAAGAGTCAGTATTCCTGCTAGATCCACCCCTTAGGTGAAACTGGAACCTCAGCAGAGAAAGAAAATTTGACTGGTTTGACTAAAAGTCAACATTCTTGAAACGGAGTGGTGGAGGATAAAGTTAAAAAGTTGTGTCAGAATTATGAAGGTTGGCAAATGACTTAATTTTGGCTTTAAACTAGATTTGGTAGACCTATGAATGTTTTCCAGTGAAGGAAGATTTCAATAGTGCTATAGAAAGATCAATCTAGTGATCATCACATAGGAGGCTATTGTAGTATCCTGGAGAGCCCTGCTACTCAAAGTATGACCCACATAGGTCATAGGCATGCATAGGCATCACCTGGGAACTTGTTAAAATGCAAACTCCCAGGCCCCACCCCAGACCTATGGAGTCACATCTGGATTTTAATAAAATCCTCAGAGAATGTATGTGTACATTAAAATGTGAGAAGCAATGCCCTAGACATCATAAAATAGCCCCTGAAAAAAAGAAGGGATAGATGCAAAAGAAACTGTGCTTCAAAGAAATAATAAAGGTCAGAGAAGTCAATAAGGTTTCAAGATTAGGTTGCAGGAGTATGTGAAAACTGGCCCAAGAAGAAAATTCATAATGGGTTTGACTGTAGTTAATGGCTTACAGCTGCATTGCTGCTAACTTTCAAAATAATTTAAATTGTTAAATCATAGTAATATTTCAATTTGGAAAAAAAATCAATGGAAACCCTGCTATTACTACCTTAACTCTCGAAGATTTTACATGGCTTATGTTTTAAATGAAGCTATCCATCAGATTTTCCATTTTCTGTCTTACAATGTGGTAGATTTAGTCTTCCTCCAAATTCCCTTTGTCACTAACCTGGGCATTTCTCCAAGCCCAAAGATAGTAATGAAAATTATAGGCTCTTCCTACATACTTTTCTTTTTTAAGCAACTAGATCTGGGTTCCATATTAGCAAGCCTCAATCTTTCCCGATTTGCAGAGGCTTTTTTTTTTTTTTTAAACACAAGCAACTCCACAGTCCTGTCCAGAATAAAAAGCCTTCAAAAGAAGCTAAGCTCATTAGTGTGCAATTAAGGATGCTGATTTATATGGTTTATATAATTTCTTACCAGACTGACTTGAAGTATTATAAATATCATGATAGAATTATAGAAATGTGGAAGTATCTTAAACAGTCAAGTGTTGAAAAAGCCAATCAATATAGAGTGTTGTCAATTTGGTTAATATGATGTAAACAATATAGAAATAATAATACAGAAATAGAAAGGTGAGCCCCTCTGTGTAACACAAATGTATCAACACCACTCTAAAAATGTTTTACCTTCAAGCTAAAGTCAAAATTAAGAAAATTTAGCTGATCTCAGTAACATACTGGTTCCCTCTCAAAAACAACAGAAAACTTATCTAAAGACACGTTGAGCAATTAAATCTATGCTTACACTTAAAACTGAATAGTAATAGAAAAAGACAATTTTTAGAAGTATCTCTGCATTTTAAAAAAATGCCCCTTAGAAGAAAGAAAAAGATGTCTTACAACCTAATAATTTTTAAATTAATTTTCCATAATTACATATTCTCTTCCTTTGATCTCTTAATCTTTTAAAATTTCTACTCTTTTTCTCTGAGACTCACCTTTCACTTCCACACTCATCTTATGCCTCCCTTGTCTGAATCTGTTTTTCCTCATTCTATGGTCATGATCTACAACAAACACACTTTCATAAAATCTCTCTAATTAAAACTTTATTACCAGGACTTCCCTAGTGGTGCAGTGGTTAAGAATCTGCCTGCCAATGCAGGGGACACGGGTTCGAACCCTGGTCCGGGAAGATCCCACATGCCGCGGAGCAACTAAGCCCGTGCACCACAACTACTGAGCCCGCGTGCCGCAACTACTGAAGCCCACGTGCCTAGAGCCCGTGCTCTGCAACAAGAGAAGCCACCACCCTCGCACCATAATGAAAAGTAGCCCTCAGTCACCACAACTAGAGAAAATCCCTCGCACAGCAACGAAGACCCAACGCAGCCAAAAAATAATTAATTAAAATTTAAAAGTTCACACTAAAAAAATAAACTTTATGGCCTATATTTCAGTATCAAAAACTCAAAAATTGGTGCATGGGGAGTGTTCAGGGATTCTGCTGGTCTCTGTAATTCTTCTATGTAATTAGTTTTATTACATATCTAAACAATATAGGATACACGATCTTTTCTCCCTGAGCACTTGACATGCACAGACTCGTTATTCATCCCTTGCTCACAAATTTTTCTCAAAAGTGTTATGTGCACATTCCTTTAGGATATACTGCTTCAGAGAAATTATGAAAACTGTGTATGGAATGTCTCACTTTCCTTTATGCTGATTGTTCAGAAGTTAAATTGCTTGTTGGACTGTGTTAATATCTTTGCTTCACAAAATTTTTGGCTTCCTGATATTAAAGACATGAACACTATCAATTCAAACATTTGTTATTAGAACAGCATTATTCTTACAGAATGGCAGAGACTATTCAGGGAATAGCTTTGAAAAAACAATTGTTACCAGAATACACCTTGACCCTAGATTATGCAAAATAATTATTCATCATATAAAAATCTCAGTGGAATCCAGAAGTTTTAATTGGTCAAGGCAAAGGAGAAAAATAAATGAGGCAACATTTCCTACATAAGAGTCCTGGGACTTGCTTGCAGGATAATTAACTTTTAATTAAACAAAAGGCAAAAGAAGTGCTATTGAAATCAAACTGGGTGAATAGGGAAAGGGATCTAAAATATACATTTATGCTGACATATATATGGTCTTGGAAAATGGGCGAATTATGAGTGGGTCGTTTTGTATAGTCAGTGATGTAGATATTTCATAAATAAATAACTTTTTATCAGTCTCAGTGGAATGGACCTAGCTAGAAGTCATTTTCACTCTCTCATCATATCCCAAATGAAGCATTAATGTCTACAACTCTGTGCTTATAATAAAATTTGCATGGGTTTAGCCCCATATTTGAACAATCTAAAACTTTCCCTGTAGGTTTAATTTCCTTAGCTCCCCATTTTAAAGACTTTTTTCAGTAAAGAGAATTATGGTGGTATGAATTGTCTTCATTTGGCTTGTTATTATTCATTTTTCCCACAAAATTGCTTTGTGAGAATTCTCTGGTGCTTAGAGCTTTCTTAGAATAAATAAGCATGCTCCTTTTTATTCTGCCCTATATGCTTTTTAAGACGGAAGTAAAATTTGAAAAAATTTTATTCTAGCAAATGTAATATCCCTCCACATTCTTTTTAGCATGCTAAAACAATTTGATTTAAATAAGCCACATATTAAAATCTTAAAGATCAGATAATCTGCCTTCTATTTAAACTATTCCATACAACAGAAAAAATAAATTCCCCCAATTAATTTTATGAAGATATGATGAGCAAAATTTTTAAATCCTGATAACATAGTTTTTATTTTATTTTATTGGAGTAAAATTGCTTTACAATGTTGTGTTAGTTTCTGCTGTACAATGAAGCGAATCAGCTATAATGTATACCTATAGCCCCTCCCTCTTGGACCTCCCTCCCACTCCACTATCCCACCCGTCTAGGTCGTCACAGAGCACCAAGCTGAGCTCCCTGTACTAATACAGCAGGTTCCCACTAAATATCTATTTTACACATGGTAGTGTATCTATATCAAACCTAATCTCCCAATTCGTCCCACCCTCCCCATCCCTGCCATGTCCACATGTCTGTTCTCTACATCTATGTCTCTATTCCTGCCCTACAAATAGGTTCATCTGTACCATTTTTCTACATTCCACACATAAGTATTAATATACGATATTTGTTTTTCCCTTTCTGGCTCACTTCACTCTGTATGACAGACTCCAGGTACATCGACATCCCTACAAATGACGCAATTTCGTTCCTTTTTATGGCTGAGTAATATTCCATTGTATTTACGTACCACACCTTCTTTACCCATTCATCTATCATTGGACATTTGGGTAGTTTCCATGTCCTGGCTATTGTAAATAGTGCTGCAATGAACACTGGGGTACATGTGTCTTTTTGAATTATGGTTTTCTCAGGGTATATGCCAAGTAGTGGGATTGCTGGGTCATATGGTAGTTCTATTTTTAGTTTTTTAAGAAATTTCCATACTGTTCTCCATAGTGGCTGTATCAATTTACATTCCCACCAACAGTGCAAAAGGGTTCCCTTTTCTCCACACCCTCTCCAGCATTTATTGTTTGTAGATTTTTTGATGATGGTCATTCTGACTGGTGTGAGGTGATACCTCATGGTAGTTTTGATTTGCATTTCTTTAATAATTAGTGATGTTGAGCATCTTTTCATGTGCCTCTTGGCCATCTGTATGTCTTTGGTGAAATGTCTATTTAGGTCTTCCCCCCCCTTTTTTTTTTGCGGTACGCAGGCCTCTCACTGTTGTGGCCTCTCCCGTTGCAGAGCACAGGCTCCAGACGCGCAGGCCCAGCGGTCATGGCTCACAAGCCCAGCTGCTCCGCGACATGTGGGATCTTCCCGGACTGGGGCACGAACCCATGTCCCCTGCATCGGCAGGCGGACTCTAAACCACTGCGCCACCAGGGAAGCCCCCCCATTTTTTAATTGGGTTGTTTGTTTTTTGATATTGAGCTTCACGAGCTGCTTGTATATTTTGGAGATTGGAGATTGTCAGTTGCTTCATTTGCAATTATTTTCTCCAATTCTGAGGGTTGTCTTTTCATCTTAAGTTTTTCTTTGCTGTGCAAAAGCTTTTAAGTTTAATGGGTCCCATTTGTTTATTTTTATTTTCGTTACTCTAGGAGGTGGGTCAAAAAATATCTTGCTGTGGTTTATGTCAAAGAGTGTTTTTGCTATGTTTTTCTCTGAGAGTTTTATAGTGTCTGGTCTTACATTTAGGTCTTTAATCCATTTGGAGTTTATTTTTGTATATGGTGTTAGGTAGTGTTCTAATTTCATTCTTTTACATGTAGCTGTCCAGTTTTCCCAGCACCACTTATTGAAGAGGCTGTCTTTTCTCCATTGTCTGTTCTTGCCTCGTTTGTCATAAATTAGGTGACCATATGTGCATGGGTTTGTCTCTGGGCTTTCTATCCTGTACCATGGATCTATATTTCTGTTTTTGTGCCAGTACCATACTGTCTTGATTACTGTAGCTTTGTGGTATAGTTTGAAGTCAGGCAGCCTGATTCCTCCAACTCCGTTTTTCTTTCTCAAGATTGCTTTGGTTATTCGGGGTCTTTTGTGTTTCTATATGAATTGCAAGATTTTTTGTTCTAATTCTGTGAAGAATGTCATTGGTAGTTTGATAGGGATTGTATTGAATCTGTAGATTGCTTTGGGTAGTATAGTCATTTTCACAATATTGATTCTTCCAATCCAAGACTGTGGTCTATTTCTCCACCTGTTTATGTCATCTTTGATTTCTTTCATCAGTGTTTCATAGTTTTCTGAGTACAAATATTTTGCCTCCTTAGGTAGGTTTATTTCTAGGTATTTTATTCTTTTTGTTGTGATGGTAAATAGGATTGTTTCCTTAATTTCTCTTTCTGATTTTTCGTTGTTAGTGTATAGGAATGCAAGAGATTTCTGTGCATTAATTTTGTATCCTGCAACCTTACCAAATTCATTGATTAATTCTAATAGTTTTCTAATGGCATCTTTAGGATTCTCTATGTATAGTATCATCATCTGCAAACAGTGACAGTTTTACTTCTTCTTTTCTAATTTGGATTCCTTTTACTTCTTTCTTTTTTCTTTTTTTTTTTTTTTTAATTTTTGGCTGCACTGGGTCTTCACTGCTGAGCACGGGCTTTCTCTCATTGTGGTGACCAGGGCCTACTCTTCATTGTGATGTGAGGGCTTCTCATTGCAGTGGCTCATCTTGTGGCAGAGCACAGGCTCTAGGCTTGCGGGCTTCAGTAGTTGTGGCTCATGGGCTCTAAAGCGCAGGCTCAGTAGTTGTGGGGCATGGACTTAGTTACTCTGCAGCATGTGTCATCTTCCCAGACTAGGGCTTGAACCCGTGTCCCCTGCATTTGCAGGAGGATTCTTAACCACTGCACCACCAGGGAAGCCCGGATTCCTTTTATTTCTTTTTCTTCTCTGATTGCCGTGGCTAGGACTTCCAAAACTATGTTGAACAAGAGTGGCAAGAGTGGACATCCTTGTCTCATTCCTGATCTTAGTGGAAATTATTTCAGTTTTTCACCATTGAGAATGATGTTTGCTGTGGGTTTGCTGTTATTATGTTTCCCATTTTCTGGAGAGTTTTTAACATAATAGGGTGTTGAATCTTGTCAAAAGCTTTTTCTGCATCTATTGAGATGATCATATGGTTTTTATTCCTTAATTTGTTAATATGGTGTGTCACATTGATTGATTTGTGCATACTGAAGAATCCTTGCATTCCTGGGATAAATCCCACTTGATCATGGTGAATGATCTTTTTAATGTGTTGCTGAATTCTACTAGTATTTTGTTCAGGATTTTTGCATCTCTGTTCATCAGTGATATTGGTCTATAATTTTCTTTTTTTGTGATATATTTTTCTGGTTTTGATATCAGGGTGATGGTTACCTCATAGAACGAATTTGGGAGTGTTCCTCCCTCTGCAATTTTTTGGAAGAGTTTGAGAAGGATCAGTGTTAGCTCTTTTCTAAATGTTTGACAGAATTCGCCTGTGAAGCCATCTGGTCCTAGACTTTTGTTTGTTGGAAGATTTTTAATTACAGTTTCAATATCATTATGTGTGATAGGTCTGTTTATATTTTCTAATTCTTCCTGGTTCAGTCTTGAAAATCGTACATTTCCTAGAATTTGTCCATTTCTTTTTGGTTGTCCATTTTATTGGCATATAGTTGTTTGTAGTAGTCTCTTATAATCCTTTTTATTTCTGCAGTGTCAGTTGTGATTTCTCCTTTTTCATTTCTAACTTTATTGATTTGTGTCTTCTCCCTTTTTTTTCTTGATGAGTCTGGCTAAAGGTTTATCAATTTTGTTTATCTTCTCAAAGAACCAACTTTTAGTTTAATTGATCTTTACTATTGTTTTCTTCATTTCTATTTCATTTATTTCTGCTCTGACCTTTATGATTTCTTTCCTTCTACTGATTTTGGGTTTTCTTTGTTCTTCTTTTTCTAGTTGCTTTAAGTGTAAGGTTAGATTGCTTATTTGAGATTTTTCTTGTTTCTTGAGGTGAGATTGAATTGCTATAAACTTCCGTCTTAGAACTGCTTTTGCTGTGTCCCATAGATTTTGGGTCATTGTGTTTTCATTGTTATTGTTTCTATGTATTTTTTTTTCTTCTCCGATTTCTTCAGTGATCTCTTGGTTATTTAGTAGCACACTGTTTAGCCTTCATTTATTTGTGGTTTTTACAGTTTTATTCCTGTAATTTATTTCCAAATTCATAGTGTTGTGGTCAGAAAAGATGCTTAATAAAATTTCAATTTTCTTAAATTTTCCGAGGCTTGATTTGTGACCCAAGATGTGATCTATCCTGGAGCATGATCCACGTGCACTTGAGAAGATAGTGTATTCTGCCACTGCAGGTGGAATGTCCTATAAATATCAATTAAATCTATCTGGTCTATTGTGTCATTTAAAGCTTGTGTTTCCTTATTTAATTTCTGTTTGGATGATCTGTCCATTGGTGTAAGTGGGGTGTTAAAGTCCCCTACTATTATTGTGTTACTGTCAATTTCCCCTTTTATGGTTGTTAGCATTTGCCTTATGTATTGAGGTGCTCCTATGCTGGATGCATAAATATTTATAATTGTTATATTTTCTTCTTGGATTGACCCCTTGATAATTATGTAGTGTTCTTCCTTATCTCTTGTAATAGTTTTTATTTTAAAGTCTATTTTATCTTATATGAGTATTGCTAGTACTCCAGCTTTCTTTTGATTTCCATTTGCATGGAATATCTTTTTCCATCCCTTCACTTTCAGTCTGTATGTGTCCCTAGGTCTGAAGTAGGTCTCTTGTAGACAGCATATATATGGGTCTTGTTTTTGTATCCATTCAGCCAGTCTGTGTCTTTTGTTGGAGCATTTAATCCATTTACATTCAAGGTTATTATCTATATGTATGTTACTATTACTATTTTCTTAATTTTGGGGGGTTTGTTTTTGTGGGTCTTTTTCTTCTCTTGTGTTTCCTGCCTAGAGAAGTTCCTTTAGCATTTGTTGTAAAGCTGGTTTGGTGGTACTGAATTCTCTTAGCTTTTGCTTGTCTGTAAAGCTTTTGATTTCTTTGTCAAATCTGAATGAGCTCTTTATTGGGTAGAGTAATCTTGGTTGTAGGTTTTTCTCTTTCATCACTTTAAGTATATCCTGCCACTCCCTTCTGGCCTGCAGAGTTTCTGCTGAAAAATCAGCTGATAACCTTATCAGGATTCCTTTGTATGTTATTTTTTGCTTTTCCCTTACTTTTAATATTTTTTCTTGAATTTTTGTTAGTTTGATTAATATGTATCTTAATCAAAGGTGTGTTTCCTAGGGTTTCTTCTGAATGGGATACTCTGCGCTTCCTGGACTTGAGTGACTATTTCCTTTCTCATATTAGGGAAATTTTCCACTATAATCTCTTTGAATATTTTCTCAGATCCTTTCTTTAACTTCTTCTGGGACCCCTATAATTCGAATGTTGGTGCATTTAGTGTTGTCCCAGAGGTCTCTGAGATTGACTTTATTTCTTTTCATTCTTTTTTCTTTATTCTGCTCCTCAGCAGTTATTTCCACCATTCTGTCTTCCAGCTCACTTATTCATTCTTCTGCCTCAGTTATTCTGTTATTGATTCCTTCTAGTGTATTTTTCATTTCAGTTATAGTGTTGTTCATCTCTGTTTGTTTGTTCTTTAGTTCTTCTAGATCTTTGTTAAACATTTCTTGTATTTTCTCAATCCGTGCCTCCATTCTATTTCTGAGATTCTCGATCATCTTTACTATCATTACTCTGAATTCTTTCTCAGGTAGGTTGCCTATTTCCTCTGCCTTTATTTGGTCTTGTAGGTTTTTACCTTACTCCTTCATCTGTGACATATTCTTTTTGTCATCTCATTTTTTTTTTTTTTTTTGGATGGGTGGGATTGTGTTCCTGTCTTACTGGTGGTTTGACCTGAGGCTTCTAGGACTGGAGTTTGTAGGCTGTTGGGTAGAGCTGGTTCTTGCTGCCGAGATGAGGACCTCTGGGAGACCTTATTCCAATGAATATTCCCTGGGGTCTGAGGTTCTCTGTTAGTCCAATGGTTCGGACTCAGAACTCCTACTGCAGGAGCTCAGGCCTGACCCCTGGCTCAGGAACCAAGATCCCACAAGCTGCATGGGCCAGCAAAAAACAAAAAAAAAGAAAAAGAAAAAGAGGAGCAGAACAATAACAAAGAGTAAAAAATAAAATAAGATTAGAAAACTAACAGATATGTTAGAAAGAATAAAAAAATAAAAATACAGATGAAACAACAACCAGAAGGTAAAACAGAACCACAATAGTAAAAAAAAGGAGAAAAAAGAGAAAAAAGCCAGAAAAGGCCTTGGCTGTGGAGGGCGGGGCTTAGGCAGGGACTGGGTTTAGGTGGTGGTTGGGGCCTATCCTTAGGACCCACAGGGTCGGAAAAGGCCCTGGAGGGTTGGGGAGTGGGACTTAGGCTCAATGCAGCAGGAGGGGCCCAGGAGTACCTCTGGCCTTGGAGGGCTGAGGACCAGGTCCAGGACCACAGCAGGCTCACTGGGCCCAAGTGGGCAGGGGAAAAGCTAAGCGTGTTCTCCCTTGATCCTCCACCCTGGAGGGCCCCACCCCGCTGGCCTCTCTTCTTCCCCCCCCCCACCCATGCCCTCCTATGTCCCTAGGACCCACGCAGCCGGAGGGGGCCCTGGAAGGCAGGGGACCAGACCTGGAAGCCCAACAGGCTTCCTGGGGCTGAGTGGGTGGGGGCTTCCCCTGATCCCTTGGTCCTGGAGGTCCCCCCGCCACCGTCAGCCTCTCCTCCTCTTCCCCCCCTCCTCCCTCCCTCCTATGCCCCTAGGACCCCTGCAGCCAGGTGGGGAGGGGGGGCCTCAGAGGGCCGAGGACCAAGCCCAGGAGCTCAGCAGGCTTCCCAGGGCCCAAGTGGATGGGGGAAACACCCGCCGCACCTCCCCTGATCCTCCAGTCCTGGAGGGTCCCCCCCCCACCGTTTGCCTCTCCTCCTCTCCCCCCTTCCTCTCTCCCTCCCATGCCCCTAAGGCTCACGAGGCTGGAGAGGGCCCCGGAGAACAGAGGACCAGGCCCAGGAGACCAGCAGGCTTCCCAGGGCACAACTGGGCAGGGGAAACGCTAGGCACGCTCCCCCCCGATCCCCCAAGTCCCCGAGGGTCCCTCTAGGCATGGGAACCCCTCCCCACTCCCAGCCACCCCTCAGGGGTGGGTGCCAGTCCTGTCCAGCCTCCACTTCTCCTCCCCCCTCACTCCCCACCACGTCCTACCCAGTCGC
Organism: Grampus griseus; assembly: GCF_964374135.1. Taxonomy (NCBI): domain Eukaryota; kingdom Metazoa; phylum Chordata; class Mammalia; order Artiodactyla; family Delphinidae; genus Grampus; species Grampus griseus. The sequence goes on from NC_139001.1 coordinate 66,533,038, forward strand.
TCAGGGGTTCCTCCCATCTCCTTGGGTGCCGAGGTCCCCCCCCAGCATCTGGCAAGAGCCCTAGTTGTGAGGAGACACAAACTCTGTGTCCTTCCCCCGCCGCCATCTAAATCCTGATAACATATGGGTTGATCGATGTCTCTTACAAATTTGGTTGCAAAATTATAAATGAAGTAATAACAAGTCAATTCAACAGTATGTTAAAAGCCTGATATGATGATAAAGTAGAATTTCTATTAGCAATAAAACTATTGTTCATAATTGGAATACGTAACATCACATATACAAATACAAGCAAAAGGTATATGACCTATAAAAAGTCAACTGGAAATTCCTACAGTTATTCCTGTGTAAAGAACTCTAAGTAAAATATGATTAAGAAGAAATTAAATATGCTAAAGACTAAAAGAAACAGAGAGAAAAAAGTAAAATCCTGAAACCATTTTTATTAAAGTCCAGAATAATGTTGGAATACTTACTAGGACTATGATTATTTAAAATTTGTTTGGAATTTCTAATAATTGCAATAGTATAAAAAAGTAAAATATTTGCTATGAATGTTGGAAGAAACAAAATCATCTATACGTGCAGATGAGATTATTATGTAGCTAGAAAACCCAAGAAAGTGTATTGAAAAGCATTAGAATTAATAAGAAAATTTGATAAGGGGCATACAAAATAAATATGCTACAATCAATAGTTTTACTATTTTATCATTAATACAGATAGAAATGAAAATTAAATCAAAACATTCTCATAACAACAGAAGTGTGAAGTTCCTAGGAAGGTACAAGGGCTATATAAAGAAAACAATAATATATTACATATTATATCCATATTATAACCATTCCAAATTAATAAATACATGTAGCATAATTCCACAAACATTAAAATTTACTATGAAGCTACTGAACAGAAACTCTCCATTTCTCCTCAGTAGAATTCATTTTTGTCATTCCATGTCAGTAAAATTTTAAAAAATTCAAACTAAACAAAAACAGCATCATTTTTCAGTCTTCACATTCTCAATTTAAAAAAAAAAAAGAAAAAGGTAACCCCAGTGCTGGCAAGGATGCAGGGAAACCAACACTCTTTTACATCAATGCTGGGAGTCTAAGTTATCGCAAATATTTTAGAAAGAAATCAAGAATTATCTATTAAAATTAAAACTTCACGGGACTTCCCTGGTGGTCCAGTGGTTAAGAAACCACCTTCCAATGCAGGGGACACGGGTTTGATCCCTGGTTGGGGAACTAATATCCCACATGCGGCGGGGTAACTAAGCATGCGCACCTCAACTAGAGAGAAGCCTGCGTGCTGCAACAAAAGATCTTGCATGCAGCAACGAAGATCCCTCAAGGAGCAACTAAGACCCGACTCAGCCAAAAATAAAATTAAATAAATTTTTTTTAAGTTTAAAAAAAATTTTAAAACTTCACATACTTTTGACGCCCAAATTCTATTTTTTTAAATGTATCTGACAGAAAGAAAAAAAAAAAGGCATTATTATGTAGTGGTATTTCTATAATGATTTTACTGAAGTATTATTTATGGTGATAAAAATTAAAACTGAAGATATTTATATGTCTATAAGCTAGGAAATACATCTTAGTGATGTGTTTTTCTACTATTTTTTTTCAGGCAAAGAAACATATATTTATATATGTTTATATATGTTTATGTGTGCCAAGAACAATGCTGGAAGGATATACAGCATATATTAAGTTGATTACCTCAGGAGGTGGGGAGGTAAGACTGGAGACACTGGAGTAGGGGGATGCTACTGTTTTTCCTTTATTTATCCTGGAAATCTTCCACTTGTTAAAAGAACATGATAGGACTTCCCTGGTGGCGCAGTGGTTAAGAATCCACCTGCCAGTGCAGGGGACACGGGTTCAAGCCCTGGTCTGGGAAAATTCCACATGCCCTGGAGCAACTAAGCCTGTGCGCCACAACTACTGAGCCTGCACTCTAGAGCCCACGAGCCACAACTACTGAGCCCGTGTACCACAACTACTGAAGCCCACGCGCCCTAGAGCCCGTGCTCCACAAGAGAAGCCACCACTCACCGCAACTAGAGAAAGCCCGTGTGCAGCACAAAGATACAACACAGCCAAAAATAAAATTAAACTTAAAAAAAAATTTTTTTAAAGGTGATATTAAAAGAAAAAAAGAACGTGATAATAAATCATGAAAATTTTTGGCCAGAATAAAGTTATCTTGTCCATTCACCTTATTTTACAAATGGGTAAGTAAAGCTCAATGTTCAGGTTCCCCAGGTTATGCAGCCATGGCTCAAAAGGAGAGTTTTGACTCTCAGATCAGCACTCAAACTCAAAATATAAAATCAAATTCTGAAAATAAGTTTCAGCTAACTCTATAGCAAACTCTTTCATGAGCCCATTGCATGATACTACTAATTGCTTGTCTTCTGATCTGCCTATGTGATTTACACACGACACACACACATTCTTTCCCTAGCGTATAAAAATCAATACTCCCTTAGATAAATGAAGTTATCTCTGTTGTCAGAAGATAAAAGACAAAGGTGATATTCAAAATATTTATCTGTAGGTATAACACAGCCTTGAACAATCAGCCCTCAGACACCAGCCCAGTCAAAACAGGTACCAAAGGTCCAGGTGTAAACATCTGTTAGAAACAGCAATATCAGACCTGCTTAATGCTTAAATATGCTGACACATTATATCTTTAAAAGGATTAGGATATTTTACTTGAAAATCTCATACCATACTAAATCAATTTTCCTACTAAAGCACCATTTTTTTTAAAGAACCATTTCTTTTAATTAATTAATTTTATTTATTTTGGCTGCATTGCGCCTTCATTGCGGTATGCAGGCTTCTCAATGTGGTGGCTTCTCTTGTTGCAGAGCAGGGCTCTAGGCACGCGGACTTCAGTAGTTGTGGCGCACGGGCTTAGCTGCTCCGCGGCATGTGGGATCTTCCCGGACCAGGGCTCGAACCCATGTCCCGGGCATCGGCAGGTGGATTCTTAAGCACTGCGCCACCAGGGAAGTCCCTAAAGAACCATTCTGACAAACATTTTGGTTGTCACTAAGAGCCAAGCTGCTAATGGATATGGCTTCGTAATACTATTTGACATAAATAATACTAATAGTAGAATTTGACTGATTTACCTAACAAGGTTTTCAATGTATAGAACAAGAAATATAAACATTCACTCCACAAATATTTACTGAATGTATCCCATTTCCCAGGTCCTCCCCTAGGTACCGGGCATGCTGCAGAACAGATTTGATTCTTGCCTTCATGGGGTTCACGGTCTATGAGCAAGACAGTCATTGATCAAGTAAACAAAGAGGTGAGTATACAATTCCAAATATGAACAGGGTGCCATGAAATAGAGTAATGAGGAAGGGGGTTCATTATGTAGATTAGGTGGTCAGGAATGGCCTGTCTGGGAAAATGACATTTCATCCATTAGAGTTAAGAAGTCAACCTTATGAAAGTAAGGAACAAGTTTTCCAGCCAAGGCAAGTGGTCTGCTTTTTACTTATGAGACTGGCTTATTTTTTTTACATGAATCACAATGCCTAATTGGTACTTCACTGGTGCTCAATATACATTTACTTATTGAATCTAACCATTGGATCCTGTGCACTATTCCATCCTCTTAGCAAAGGGCTGTTTATGTGTTGAACTATGGTACGATGGGGCACTTTAAGAAGAAATAAAATATTCTGAAAGTACTATAAGTTTCACATGTTTATTTGCCACTTACACACTGACAGTAAAAGACCTAAAGCATATATACAAATAATAACATAATCAAACATATATACAATTAATTCTTTATATAGTTCTGTCTTTGTGGTTCTCATCCTTTTTCCCCCATGTCCATAATATTCACAGTTCAATACCTCCCCTTCGGTATCATCTAATTACATGGAATGATTCCCATCTGGGAAAAGGAGTTGAGAGGGGTCACAGAGGTCTGCATCACAATGAGTGAGGATCCTGTGCAGTTTGAAAAGAATTCCTTGGATACTGTGTTATGCTGTCTTCTAGGGAGTGTATCCTTCTGCTCCTTCCCATTTAAGAATAACTGTGGTGTATTATGACTATCTCAGTTCAGAGCATTGATTGCTTACCTATCACAAGCTTAGCACTGTGCTTGGCTCTGTGGAGAACCCCAAAGCATGTTCATGCCTCAGCTCACTACAGGCCATGTTCAACCCCTATGGCTCTTTTGAACAGGGCCTTCTAGCTGCATAATGCAAGTCTTATCTATCTTCTCAGACCTACTATTAACTGAGCTCTTTTGACCACACCCTCCTCTTGAATCTATATTCTCCCTTGGCATCCATGACAACAGTCAGGGACCCTTTGCTTTCCTGGCTCATCTTCCTTTCCTTGCCCCATGGAATGCTGGTTTTCCCTGAAGTTTCACAATTAGTCCATTAATGTCGGCAATCTCTTACCCACTTGGAGCTTCTACCATCACACACACACTGGTGGGTCCCAACTCTGCATCTGTGGCCCAGATCTCTCTCCATATTCTACATTCTGACCTCCTGTGCCCTCCTGACATCTCCACTTAGATGTCTCACAGATAGTTCATGATAAACGCAGACTCTTTTACTTTGCCCTGGATCTATGCTTCCTCCTCTAACCCCTATACTTATAATGGCTCCTTAGACCATTCAAGAATCTGGAAGTTATCCTAGTCTCTTCCCTCCTTCTCGCCTTCCATATTCAATTGATCACTTGATCCTGAGAGTTTTGCCCTCTTAAAATTCCTTTATGCTTTTCTTCTTTTCCTTGGTTAGGCTCTTAAATTGAATTTCCTTGGAGAAATTCAACAGTAATTTTAAACTAGTCTCTGCCTTCCTAATTACCTTCTCCAACTACAAGTCATCCAATGTATCTTCCATAAGACCACCAAAGGGACTGTATTAGAATATGAAAGTACAGTATCAAGTTAAACTTAGTGTTTAGTGGCAATATTAAGGGTTAGAAAATTCAGGAAAGAGAAAACTACATCCACTTTCCTCATCATGGACTCCCTCCAACAGGATTAGGTTTCTAAGAAACAATGTCACCTGAAATACCTCGCTTGTGAACTCTACAGGAACTCTGACCAAGAAATTTCCATCATTGGGCTTCCCTGGTGGCGCAGTGGTTGAGTCCGCCTGCCGATGCAGGGGACACGGGTTCGTGCCCCGGTCCGGGAAGATCCCACATGCCGCGGAGCAGCTGGGCCCGTGAGCCATGGCCGCTGAGCCTGCGCTCCGCAATGCGAGAGGCCACAACAGTGAGAGGCCCGCATACCGCAAAAAAAAAAAAAAAGAAAGAAAGAAATTTCCATCATTAAGATTGGCTATGGAGACTTCCCTAGTGGCACAGTGGTTAAGAATCCGCCAACCAATGCAGGGGACATGGGTTTGATCCCTGGTCCAGGAACATCCCACATGCCGTGGAGCAACTAAGCCCGTGCGCCACAACTACTGAGCCCGTGCACCTAGAGTCCACGTTCCACAACAAGAGAAGCCACCACAGTGAGAAGCCTGTGCACCACAAGGTTTTCATGTATAGAACAAGAAATATAAACATTCACTCCACAAATATTTACTGAATGTATCCCATTTCCCAGGTCCTCCCCTAGGTACCGGGCATGCTGCAGAACAGATTTGATTCTTGCCTTCATGGGGTTCACGGTCTATGAGCAAGACAGTCATTGATCAAGTAAACAAAGAGGTGAGTATACAATTCCAAATATGAACAGGGTGCCATGAAATAGAGTAATGAGGAAGGGGGTACGAAGAGTAGCCCCTTCTTGCCACAACTAGAGAAAGTCCACGGGCAGCAACGAAGATCCAACACAGCCAAAAATAAATTAATTTAAAAAAAGAAAAAATACTGGCTATGTGTAAGGACAAAGGAAATGGAGTATAGGACACTGCTTTAGTAATTTACAAGAAATCATGCAGTTATGTTTCAGGGACTAGTCTCCACATTAATGCTCTGATTTGTGTCCTGATGAAATGAGACAAAAACCAGGAAAATTGGAAAGTGATATAGAGATGCAAGAACAGGCTCTAGGAATGAAATTGAAGGTCTACTATATAATTATAGGGTCCCAAAGATGTCCTTCAGGTAATTCCCCGTCTAACTTTTTGCTTGTCTTGCTGATATCACCCTTCTTTTCACTTCATTCAGGAGATTTTCATTGAGCATGTCTTCTGTGCCTTACCCTGAACACTGTAGGGTATCAAAGAGAAATATAAAACATAGTTCCCATCCTCAAGGAGCTTACAATCTAATTGAGGAGATAACACATACAAGGCAAACACACATGAAAATATACTAAATGAGGAGTTACAAAAATAAGTGGTAACAGAGGGCTTCCCTGGTGGCGCAGTGGTTGAGAGTCTGCCTGCCAATGCAGGGGACGTGGGTTCGTGCCCCAGTCCGGGAGGGTCCCGCGTGCCGCGGCCGCTGAGCCTGCGCGTCCGGAGCCTGTGCTCCGCGACGGGAGAGGCCACGGCGGTGAGAGGCCCGCATACCACAAAAATAAAAACAAACAAACAAAAATCAAAAAATAATAATAAGTGGTAACAGAAAGTAGACAAGTATAGTAAGGATGACAGAAGAAGCAGCTCGCATGTGGGGTCCACCAGCAAGGCATGGTGAAAGGGAAATGGAATCTGCACTGGTGTCACTGCCAAGAGATTTTGTGATATGTACACATTTTTGTATGTAGCATATTTGAAGGGGGGCATTTAGAAGGTCCCCCACCCCAGAGGGTGATGATATAGACCAGAAAAAGTACATCAAAAATGTACTTTAAAAGCAAATCATCTTGATGGGGCTCTGTAATTATGAATTTCAATTTTAAATGTCATGATAACTTTTCACACATGAAGACTAACAACTTGGTCTAATTATTTGGTTTTCTGCCTAAGTATTGGTAAAAGTCACATAGAATTATTTCTTCTGCTCTTTGAATATCAATCAGGGAGTGGTGGGTTTCATCTGAAGATCTTCCACACCACAAAGCCCTCCAGATACAGCTCTGCATTTTGTAGAGCAAATCTTAAAAGAAGTAAAATGCTACCCTCTAGTGGTCAATGTACAAAACTGATGAAAACTTTCATTGACCTTTACTCATTATTCAATAGCGGCTGAGGCCTAGGCACAGAGCAGTATTCAGGTTTTAAAAGGGTTTGCAATTTAAAGGACTAGAGCACTTTGATGTGATACAAGTAAACCCTTCAAGAAATGAAATTCTGAATCAGACCGGATTAAAGTGTTTCAAAATGGGGCCCAACACTCTAATTACCATGATAGCGTATAAACAGATTTTTCCTGCAAGGAGTTCAAAATTTGACTTAAAATCCAATTATCTTAATTTATGATCCAATCCTTACCATACAGAGAACTATTTAGACTAACTGTTCCATAGAAAATGTATCAGAACCTATCTCTTGTTGTTCCCAGCCAGATGTGTTCTTTCCCTGATCCGAATTCCAGTCAGACTTGATTCAACATTTGTACAGGTCTTGTGTCCTGTTGGCAAGGAATATATTTAGTCTTTTTGTGCCCTCTAGGATGGGCATGGCGCTTGAGGAGTACTTAATAAATGTTTGAATGAATGAGGAATGGACAGATGGATATGTGATCGAGGGTAGAACAATAACCCTTATTTAAGGAGAGAAAAAAATACTATTCATTGCACAAATACAAATACTGGCTCAGAGGCCACAGTGCACAGCTTTTTTTAAAAAATCAGAAAGGCAAGAACAACTCCAAATCAAGCCTAGGATCACTACTGTACTCCGTTGACAGCAGAAATGGACACTGGCTCTGCCTGCTACTTCTGTAGGCCCTACAAGGATTATGCAGGTGCTTGAGCACAAAAGCAGAGGAGTAGAAAACTTGAGAAGGCTGCAACAGGTTCCTCACCCTACTACCGTTAGCTCAGGCACTGTTTGTGGTTCAGGTGCTCTGTGAATGATCGGTGATGTTGGTGGTTGTGATGCAATAACATGTAACAATATTAAAAGCCTGCCTGCTTCAGACTGCTTACATGACCCCTGCTTGCCCTTGAAGGAGCCAGCTGGGAAAGTGTGGAGTCTTCAGCAGGCATTTAGACTTGGCTCCAGGCTTCTCCACACAAGACCCCACTTGTTCCCTCCACTGCGGGTTGTTTGAAGCTTCCTGCTCTTCGGCCCCATTCCTCTAAGCTCAACTCCCATTTTCTGGAAAGCTACAGATAACTTGACTTGGTCATAGTACAACAGACTCCAGGGTAGTTTTTTGTATCTACCTCTGCCTTTCAGCACCACGGTGTGAATAAAAAACTCAGTGTTGTGCTCTGCTTGGGCAGTGTGACAACTAGACAACAGGCTTGCCTTTCAGCCAGGATTCCAGTTCCCTAGAGATCAGGAGGTATTGGAAGAGATAGGGCATAAGAGGCAAAAATGAACAAACTAAGGGAGAGTGCCCCCCCTCACACAGAACATATACAGCACAATCAACACACACACACACACACACACACACACACACACACACACGTGCAATTCTAACTGCCAAACTCTCTTCTAAAGGATGTTTGAGACCAGCACCATTTTCTTACCGTCTACTAATTCCTTGACTTCCTTTTACCACAATACACAGACCTCTCTCTTAAGGAACTCCGGTGATCTTCTTGGTGAATACCGTGATCTTTCCTCAGTTCTTATTCTCTTTGGTGTCTCTTCAACATTGGACACTTCTGATATCTTTGATCACCGATTCCCAGAACAGTCTCATGATTTTCCTCCCAAGATAATCATTGGTTAGCAGGAGTCCAAACCACTTCCATTTTTTAATAGTCCAAACAATTTGGTATGTTTTCAATGTGTGCTGTTATTAAATTCAAAGTTTTAATACATACTCACAAAATACCGTGGTGTGATCTCACTTGGAGATCACATCATAAATCTAAACCTGAAGTCATGATGACTGTGAAGGCCCACCATGAAAGGACAGTGATAAGCGTGTCCTGCTTTTCTATCTGGCTTCTGCCTCTCCTTCAGTAACTCTTCGTCCTCTTTTTTGCTGCAAGATACAGTCCTCAGTCCCAATATCAATTCACTTACATTCTGTGGGCCTACTGCTCCTGCCTTCTAATGCCAATGATCATTTCCTACTAATGACTACACAATTGATTTCCCAAACCTAACCTCTCACCTAAGCCTGGATTCCAATACCTCCACAGTTGCCTGCAGGACATCTAAACCTTTCTGTCTGCAAACTGAACACATCACCCTCCTTCTGAGTAGCAAACTAGCTTTCCTATTTCTCCTGTCTTAAATCTCAACTCAGCAAAAGCCAAGGGTTCCGTGTATGGCTACTTACCTGTCCTATTTGATGAGAAAATAGGATGCTGAGATAGAGAAATACAACTGAAGGAGCTTGAAGCAGAGAAATCTATCTGAAGGAAATTGGTAGATAAAGCTATTTATAATGTGATGGAAGGAAGTTGTTATACCATTCCAGAACAAGAAAGCCCACAAAATAAAAGACAGAACTCTCAACTTTTATAAGGACACTGGGGCATAGGTTATGGGTAGAGAGGGAACTGTTAAGGTTGTCCAAACAGTTTAGGTATCTCTTAACCAAGTAGGAAGCTATCTCCTTCATGCCATAGATCCAAGTCCTATTCCTTAATTACACACGTCATGGTAATAAGCTGAAAAATACAATTTTAAAATTACACTTAACTTTTGTTTATCCCTCCATAAATTATTCATTCTGTGGATTTTTGTAGGCAATTTTTAATTCCAGTATTAAAATAATCTCTCAGGAAATCTCATTATAGTGTAAGGTCATCCAGCAGCACCATGTACAATCTGTCCTCCTCAAAGATGCACCAGAGTCAATCTTAAGCAAGTTATTGCAGCCACGAGTGTCTTCACTGAAGACACACTATGCATATTACCACAAGGAAGGAGATCATGTGATGTTGGCAACTTCCCTGTGAAAAACCCTTCTAAGATGAGAGATTATGATTTCTTGCTTTCTTTTTTTTTTTTTAGATGTAAACACTTTTAACAATGTATGGGAACATGCCTCACAAAATGTGTTAGTAAATGAGGGTTTTTTTAATTTTTATTAACTCTCAAAGGCCACTCACTGACACAATAAACAAGATTATCAGAGCAACTTTAGTACCATTCCTGAGCAGGTGAAAAATGCCTAGTATCAGTGCTATTTTAACATAGTAGGGAAAGTCCTAGCCTATATTGTTAGATATGAAAAACAAACTCAGAAGTATGTATCTGAAGAGAAAACAATTTTTCAAATTTACAGAATATATCTGTACATTGAAATCGCAAAGGAATCCACTATTAGACTTTAGCATGGTGTCCATATAAATAAAAAGCAATCAGGGGAAACAAAGGCCTAAAAACAGAATTGACTGAATGGACCACCACCTCAAGGATGAGCAGGCTTTTCAATATTGGAGAATCCCTACAAAGGGTCTAGGAAACTGTATAGGTGGTGGGAAAGCATCCTATGGGGTAGACCTTCAACCCCAGTCTTGCCCTTCCTGCCTCTAAACCCCGCCCTGGGCCTGGTCCCGCAGCCCCGCCCCTGGGTGTGGGCAGGGTCTTCGGCCGGTAGCCCCGTATACAACACTGTTTCTAGCCTCCACCTCGTCCCTTTGGCCCGAACCTGTCCCCAGTTGCCGCGCTTAGCCGAGCCAAAGGCCCATCCACATCCACTCCAGAGGGAACTACGTACAACTTGTGTGAAGTGGTCTAACCTGGCTGATGCCCGAAGCCCCGCCCCTACTCTCTGAGGCAGGGAACGGAAGTGACGCAAGCGGTTCAGTCAGTCTGTCTGGCACCGAGTCTCTGTCTCCCAGAGCGATTCCACTTTCGTGGGGATCAGTCCCATCCCGGCTTGGTGAGGCCCGCGCGAACGAGAGGGTCTTGAGCTGGATGAGGGCGTCCAAGAACAAGTTTGTCCCAGGAGGCTTCACGGGCCTCCTTGAGGCGGCCTGGCCCGCTCTGCTCGCGTGTGCTGGGACCGCGGGTCCTCCAGGTCCAGCTGTGACCTAGAGATCGCTCCTGTGATCGGCTGAACCGAGTTGGGAGATGCATCCAGAGAGCGTCCACCAGGTCTTTCCACCCGTTCTCTACCTCTGTTCAGAAGTCTTCAGAGTCAGGTTTGTTCATTTTTTTATGAACACGGCACGATCAGTACCTTCATGATGACCAGAAGGCGCGGGGGGCCTGAGCAACCTGGTTGGAACAGCGGATATTCATGTCCTCATGGGCTAAAGGCACAGGCTTCCGAACAGGGAAGCACGTGCCTGACAGAACCCGTAGACACCTCTTGCCGCACCTACGACCTCGCTGAAGGCGGGGGCTCAGGTCCGGGCGAACGTGAGAGGAGGGGCCAGGCCTGACCAAGGAGACCCCTCTGAAAGCCCGAGCCAAACCTGTCCTTTAATGCGCTCCGTACATCCCAGAGCACTCTCTTAACGCGGGCCTCACCAAGGACACGCTGCAATGCAGGATGACCAAAGCGACTCCCTCCTTCTTGCTTTCTGAAGTTTGCATCAAACAGAAAAATGAGCTTCTTAGAGTCACAATGAGTATTACCTTGACCTACCCTAAATGAGGTAAGATAATCGTGATTGGATATCATCATTGGACCACAATTTCTGTCCTGAGAAAAGTAATAAGGATTGAAACTTTAGAAGAGCCACCCATTCTTATTTCAGAAACCTGGCTGTAGGAAGTGGACCCTCTCTGCTTAAAAATCTGGAGTGGCCTAGGCTACTCAACCAATTTTAGGGATCTAGATTATTCAGATAACTGGAGATTCCTAACTTCACAGAAAACGCAGGAGCAGTGCATGAAATACCTGAGTATGGCAGGGTGTTGCATTTTGTAGGAAAGAAGGGGAAACTGAAACCCTTTGTACAGTCTCTTCCTCAATGCACTGTACTTTCTCTTTTGTTTTAATAAGAAGGTCTGGCCCAGAGGAAAAAAAGCATCCCAAATGTTGGCATTTCCTAAGACACCTGGCCTGAAATTCCATAGCCATCCAGGGCTACATCATCAAAAAACACAAAAACTTTTAAGTATGAGCAAGATATAATTATGAAGGAGAATTTCCTTTTATATATAACAAATCAGTATGTATACGTTTCAAAACTAAAGGTAAGTTATTTTTAAATTATCCATTTTTAAATGCTCTGTACAAATATTCCTGTAGACAGGATTTCTAAATATAAACTCTTAATTCTATTTACAAATGAAATATAATAGTGTATTGAACAAATATGTTTAATATGCAGGAATGTGAACTGAAGTTCAACTTTTACTTTGGGACAACAGCTATTTTTCCAAGAGATTTATCAAGATTATAGAGAAGGCTATGTGGCTGGATTCCTCCAGCAAATGGTGGTCTACCTCTATAAATTTCTATCACAGAGTTTTTTTGTCCTTATTCTAACCTGAACAAATTAATAACTCAATTTCCATCACAAATAAATCAGAAAGAAGCTTTGGTGAATTTACCTTGTAAGAGGAAAACTTGAAAAAAGAAAATAGCACAATATTACATAATGTGTAACAACATTCACCAGGAAAATTCTACAATTAATATAAACCAAATATATTTAGTAAAATAAGAGTTTATTATTTATCATTCAGCTATCAGTTCTAATATATTTTCTTCACTCTTCTAATTTTTTTCTATTTTTAATACACCTATTCCTACAAACATGCCCAAGTCTCCATGAGCCAACGTGAGATGGTTGCTTGATGCTATCTTAAATTATAGTTTCATCTTCATCAGTCTCATCACATGCAAATATTTGCAAAGATACTGACTCTAAACATCTTTCCTCAATTTCCATAGTTCCCTTACTCCCTGGTTTCCATTCCTACAACTCTTTTGAAACTTGCTCATGAAGACTGTTACTAATAATCTAACTCTTGAGTCCAATAACATTTTCTCCATCTTCATCTCAGTCAATTTTAATCAATATTTGACCCCACTAATGTCTTCCTTTTCCTTGAAACTTATTTTTCAGCAGTTTTAATCTGGCTGATCCCCTGCATTTCTTTATGGTAGTTCCCTTTCATTCCCTACCTCTCCCACTCACTGAGAGCTTTTCTCTGGTTCTCACTTCTCCTCTCATATACAACCCCTAGTTCATACAGCCCCATTTTGTATCTCCGCTCTCTCATTTTCCTAGGCTTAAACACTTGGAGAAATTTTCTCTTACCGCTCCCCTAAAATATGAGTTTACCTAATGGAGATTTAATAGAGCAAATGCTTTCTCCACAAAGATATCTTTGGACCTCTAAAAATTCAACACTGTTCTCAAATAAATTCTCTCCCTTTGTATTATTAATGGAAGCTAAACACAATTCTCCAAAATGACAGTTCCCCTCCCAGAATTGCTTAAGAAAATCAGCCCATAGAGTCAGCTGAGATCTAAGGGATATTTAATAACAGAAATATCAATGCATCTCTGTGCTCCTTTCGGATGTTGACAGCAACTTTCATTTGGGGTCAGGGTAGATGCTTAAACATTTTAGCAAGATGATCTTTTATTCATTGGCCAGGACTGATGCAGACTCTGCCCACTTCTTCCCTAAATTCACCCACATAATACTGAACTAACAGTGTGATAAAGCAGGAATATACAAAAGCATACACCTAATAATTAAGATCCCAGCAAAGCTTTGGTGGTATAACTTGAAGGGAAACCCAGTCATTTAACAAGATTAGAGAGAAAAAAGTAAATCATAGTCAACGACAGATCTATTCTTAGTTTCAGTTCTATGCCATCAACAGTCCTGAAACCCAGAAGCAAAGGTTACATGCCTGACCCTACCTGAAAACTTCAGTGTAGTCCAGTCTTAATGCAATCTTGAATTCATCCAAAATTAGCAACAATGGTCCCCCTCTTAAATAGGCTTTTATTGTCATTGTCATTTCCCCCTAAAGTCATTGCATTCACCCATTGTGTGTTTCATTTGGGAAGTCCTTGACTGGGCTATGAATCTCTTTCCTCACTCCCAGTAGTTTTTTGTTTTTTTTTTTCTTCAAACCTTCAAGTGTTCCCTTGGGACTTGAGTAACTTCATGCTCAGGATATGTACAACGTGAAGGTGACTGCTGGACAAAGGACGGGTTCCAGGAATCCCGAAAGTTTGTGGGAGACCTTACCAAAGTTTAGTCCTAAAAGTCATGATGACCAAACATTTTATAGCTAAACAATTGGTGTTCCTACACCATAAGATCATCTTCTTGGTAGGTGACACTTTGACCAATATAAGTTATTATTTAATTCCATGAGCTCCTACAACTCATCCTTTCAGACTAGAACTTCTGGTTCCAGCTCATTTGTAGAGATTCACGATTTATGCTCTTGTGATGGTTAATTTATCTTTAGCATATTTCCATCAGAAAAAAATGCTCTAAATCCACATTTTAAAATGACTCTATCATTGCAGCATTATTCACAATGGATAAAAGGTGGAAGCAACCCAAATGTTCATCAATGGATGAATGAATTAAAAAATGTGGTCTATACATACAATAGAATATTACTCAGCCTTAACAAGTAAGAGAATTCTGACACATACTGCAACATGGATGAAACTTTAGGACATGTGTACAGTGAAATAAGCCAATCACGAAAAGAAGTTACTGTATGATTTTACAATACTTATATGACTTACCTGGCGTAGTCAAATTTATAGAGACATTAAGAGTGGTGGTTGCCAGGGGCTGGGGGAGAGGAGAATGGGGAGTTATTGTTTAAAGGGTAAGAGTTTCAGTTTTGTAAAATGAAAAATGTTCTGAAGATGAATGGTGGTGATGTTTGCAGAACAATATGAATGTGCTTAATACCACTGAACTGTACACTTTAAAATGGTAAAGATGGTAAATTTTATGTTATGTATATTTTAACACAATGAAAAAATTGGGGGGGGGGGGAAATGACTCTGGTGCCATATCACTATCCTAGGACAAGTGTGTACTTTTTCTTCCCAATGCAATGTTTTCTCATAAAGTACTCATCCTCTCAGACACCCCTATTCACACTGCATACATCCAGGTTCTGATTTCAAATATAATCATTCCAGTCATGGATTATATATAGTTAATTCTGAGTGGTACAGGTTGAAGAATGACTTACCAAACCTTCAGATAACAAAAGACAAGCAACAGAGTTTTAAATAACCCAGGTGGTGATCACTTGCCCACCTGGTGTTTATATTTACTCACCTCACTGAGTAGCCATCTCTCTTTTGTCTAGTGAACTTCAGTCTCATTAACCCACTTAGCAGCAAATACGAGCACAGCTGGCTCTGATCAAAAGGTGTTCCAACTTTAACGAGGGACTTTGGATTTGTACAGAGAAGTCTGAGTCCAGAGCCATGCTTTTAAGCCACTCCACTATATTGCCTGGATGAAACATAAAAACACTTTAAAAATTATAATTTATATTATCAGCAATGTAGTCATATTAATTATAATCATTACAAAGATTTGAGTCATTAAATCTATGAAAAGAGAAAAATCTGAGATCATTAAGAGTAGTTTCATAAGGGCAAAACTGTGCATGTCAAATTTAGAAAGCCCATAGAAACAAAAAACAGTAAATTAACTCCTTTAAAATAGGGAGAAAGGGATAATTTATAAAATCAACTTTGGAAATTTTTCCAGAACTAAAAGGAAAAGAAAATGTATTAATAGTTGAAGATAATAAAGAAATTAAGAGACTTGCTAAACAAATTGTGGAACATCCACACCCAGGAATACTACTTGGTAATGAAAAGGAATGAACTGTTGATACATACAACAACTTAGATGGATCCCAAGGGCTTTATGATGAGTGAAGCCAATCTCAAAAAGCACATACTATTTGATTTCACTTATTCTCAAATTACAAAATTATAGCTATTGAGATCAGGCTAACAGTTTCCAGGGACTAGGGATAGTAAGGGGTAAGGAGTGTGACTATAAAGGGAAGGAGATCTTTGTGTAGGTGGACTAGTTCTATATCTTGATTGTGATTGTGCTTACACAAATCTATGTATGTGATAAAATGGCATTTAACACGGTATTAGGTTCCTGGTTTGATACTGTAATATAGTTATGTAAGGTGTAACCATTGAGGGAATATGGATGAAGCATACAGAAGATTTCTCTCTACTATTTTTGCAATATACTGTGAATCTGTAATTACCTCAAAATAAAAAGTTTTAAAAAATGATAGATGTGCTCACTAAATTGAAGAGATCCGATACACATACATGAAGGAAGAAGTTGAAGAAAGTAACAATCAAGAAGAAATAGAGGAAAATTATGCTAAGCCAAAGAAATACCTGTTTCTATTTTAAAAGGGCCAATCAGGCAAAATCAATGTAATGTAACCCACAGCTACAAATATATTTGATATTTACAGATTTCAAGGATGATGAAAATTCCTATAGGCAGAAACTACAAACAATACACAAAGGGAAAAATAATTCAAGTTGACATTACACTTTCTTTTTATAACACTAAATTTCAGTAGTGACTAGAGCAAATTCTACGCAAATAGCTTTTAAAATTTGAAATTACTTTGAAACCTTATTTAAAATACAGATTCCTGGACCGTATTTTTGTAGATTCTGAGGCAGATGGCCCAAGAATCATTATTTGAATAATACTGTTCTACTGAGTTTTGCAGAGAAATGATTTCTATTTAAAAAAAAAAAAAAAACCTGAAGCTAGTTAAACTTTTATTAGAAACCAGGAAAGCAAGGATCCTTTGACACATCTTGAAAAAAAAAAGTACTTGATACTTGAAAAACTACTACAGCTGACTAAAAGAACAAATAAAAATTATAAAATCTCAAGAGGTTATATGATATTTAAAAATTGGTAACATGTAATTCACCCATTAAAATTAGCATTAATATGTAATCCGTAGTTTTTAACACAACTGTGTTACATAATTATAAAAATATTTCTTGGGAAAGAGAATACATGATATTAAAAAAAGAAATTCTTAATGTCAAAGAATTTGATCTAAATAAAATCATTAATACATGTTTTGTGGCTTTTTTTGGTGTTTTTATTTTATTTTTTTATTTATTTTATTTATTTTTTAACATCTTTATTGGAGTATTTACATTGTTGTGTTAGTTGCTGCTGTATAACAGTGAATCAGCTATATGTATACATATATCCCCATGTGCCCTCCCTCTTGCGTCTCCCTCCCACCTTCCCTATCCCAACCCTCTAGGTGGTCACAAAGCAGGAGCTGATCTCCCTGTGCTATGCGGCTGCTTCCCACTAGCTATCTGTTTTACATTTGGTAGTGTAATACGTGTTTTGAGGGAGGAAAAAAGGGGAAAGTAAGAACTTTATGAGTCTTGTGTTATACAGGAGAATTAAGAGTAACCTTATATTCTTGTCATTGGTTTAAAATTACATATATATGTATATTAAGCTGTTTATATATAAAAATTATACATTTATGTAATATGTAGAAAATATATGTAAATTATAAAGCTAACACCGTAGAACAGAAATGGGACAAACGCACATTCTACAAATACTTGTAGGAAAAAATAAGTAATAGGAAAAAGATAATTTTCAGTGACACATAATACACAGGTGAGAAGAAACAATAAGTAAAAACCATAAATTATAAAATAAAATGGCAGCGGGAATTCCCTAGTGGTCCAATGGTTAGGACTCAGCGCTGTCACTGCCATGGCCTGGGTTTAATCCGTGGTCGGGGAACTAAGATCCTGCACGCCATGTGGCATGGCCAATAAATAAATAAATAAATAAATAAATAAATAAATAAATAAAATGGCAAAATAAAACCGTAAATCATTTGCCATAGTAAATGTAAATGGCTTAAGAGGAAAATACCGTCAGATTGGATCAAAAGGTAAAATTGAAGTCATTGTTAATTACAGGAAGCATACATATAAACAAATTGAGAAAGAAATGTTGTAAATTTCCCTGGGGTTCAAAGAGGTTCAGAAAGTTTCTTCAGTCAAAATAAATATTTAAAAGTCAGAGAAGCAGAGAAGTAAAAACATTAGAATCAAAGTGTCATGTATCATGGCCAAAAATATGAAATGAGAAAAAATTATTATTATATATCTATAAAAGTTATAGTGCACAATAAAAATATAGTAATTGTGAGCAATACATATAGCATAGAAATACATAAAATATAAACTATTAAGAAAGAAATTAAAATTTACTTAAAATTTAACATAACTTTTAACAAGTAGATCAAGGAGATGAAACAATTTCAAGAAGAATTATAAGAATTACATTATAAAGAATGCACACTTTTCCACAACATGCACAGAACAAATATTAAAATGCCTCTATCAGTTTTAATAAAGTAGCATTTTTATTCATCCACCCCAAAGGGTATATTCTTTTCATATCCATCATGAAACTCAGGATGTTTAGAAGTAATCAGTATTCTCCAATCCTTAAAAGATCTTAGCCCTAAAGATGGGAGTTATCCCCGATTTGGTTGCTGTCTCATAAGACTCTTAGAGACCGCATGTAAATAAAAGTCACATCAGCCTCTTTACACACTTTACCTGACTATACTAGACTGAATAAAGGCCTCCAAATATGTCCCAATCCTAATACCCCGAAACTGTGAGTGTTACCATACATGGCAAAAAGTTCTATGCAGATGTGATAAAGGATCTTGAGATGTAAAGATTATCCTGGATTATTCAGGTGGACCCTACATATGATCACAAGTCTTTTTTATAAGAGGAAGGCAGAAGGAAATTTTACCGCGCAAGAGGAGAAAGCAATGGGACCCTAGGGCAGAGACTGAAGTGGTAAGGCCACAAGCCAAGGAATGCCAGCAGCCACTAGAGCTAGAAAAGTTAAGGAATAAATTCTCGCCTTTGGCCTCCAAAGAGAATGTGGCCCTGCTGACAGCTTGGTTTAAGTCCAGTGATACTGATTTCAGACTTCTGGCCTCCAGAATTGTGAATTAATAAATCTGTGCTGCTTTTCTACAAATGTTAGGACATTCAGACAAGTTTGAGCAGGGAGATTCAAGCATTAAATTCAACCCTCTCTCCACATATATGAAATAAGAGGAGCTTAGTGATTTATCATACTCCGTATTTTATTGTACTGTCATTTTTTGTATATTAAGTTTGGTTAATACAATCTTGACAGCAGGGTGGAATGTAATTTAAATTTTAATATTTTCAGCTACAACAACAGCAATGTATTATTTCTGCATATGGAAAGATACCAGTTCTCTGATTGACTGATACAGCAGAGAGGACCAATATATACCCTCAGGTTACTTTTTAAAAATAGAAGTGAAAGATCATCTCTCCATGTCACCGATATCATGACATAATAGTTGGTTTGAATTATTCACTAAATTTCTTGGTGCCAAAGATCCCATCAAGTTTTAGAATATATATTTAGATATTTAAAATGGGGCTATAGCACAGGAAATATAGCCAATATTTTATAATAATTTTAAACAGAATATAATCTTTTTATAATAATATAAAAATATTGAATCACTATGTTATACACCTGAAACTAGTATAATATTGTAAATCAACTATACTTCACTAAAAAATAAAATTATTTAATTTTCAAAAAATATAAAAAATAAATCTGTGCCGTTTTAAGCCATCAAGTGTGTGTTTTAAGTCACCTGCCACAGGAAACAAATACACTGACCTTCTCACTGGGTATCTACCTAGTTCCTCTCTATGAGATTCTCAATGTATCAGCAATGATACCATTATTTTCCTTATCATCCAATCACCATGAATGTCTCTTCTTCTTATCTCTATATCCAAAGTTGGGGTGGTGGGGGAGAAATAGAGTGAATTTTTATCCCATCCCCTTCTTTTTTGGTGAATAAATTAAATTTTTAAAAATCTCCACAAGAGACAACTACATATCATTTAAAAGTGAAATCACCTCAGTTTGTATTCTTGTCCTCTCCTGGTGAAACTGCCAGAAATGAAGAAAGTATCTTAGCAACCTAAAGACACTGGAGATAAAATAGATGCAAGAAAAGTACAGTGCTTAGCCAAGTCTTTAAAACAGTTTCTTACATCTCTTTCTTTTACCAAAACATTAGGTTGCTAATACACTTATCACTATAATTTTATTTTTCATTAATACTTTTGGTGGAAAAGTGACATGTTTAAGAGATGTAGAAGCTATAATAAAGCCATTTGCCCTAAGAACCAAGAAGCACACAATCTAATGTAGTACTTTTTTTTAAATTTTATTTATTTACTTATTTATTTTTGGCTGTGTTGGGTCTTCGTTGTTGCATGCAGGCTTTCTGTAGTTGTGGCAAGCGGGGGCTACTCTTCATTGCGTTGCGCAGGCTTCTCATTGCGTTGGCTCCTCTTGTTGAGGAGCTCGAGCTCTAGGTGCGCGGGCTTCAGTAGTTGCGGCTCAAGGGCTCTAGAGCACAGGCTCAGTAGTTGTGGTGCATGGGCTTAGTTGCTTCGTGGCATGTGGAATCTTCCTGGACCAGCACTCAAACTCGTGTCCCCTGCATTGGCAGGCAGATTCTTAACCACTGTGCCACCAGAGAAGTCCTCTAACGTAGTACTTCTTTAAAGATTTCCCACACCTTGATTTACTTGGGACTTAACTTTCAAAAGATTCAAGTTGGCGGCTTCAATAAAAAAGTGGATCCTGTATTTCCTTCAATACTCAACCAAAAGGGACATAAAACGAACATTTTTTTGATGCCAGTATCCACGGTAAGAACTAGTTTGGGTCAGCTCAGTGAATGTATCCATGCTTATATTTTTCTTCCTGAATTGTTGAAAGCACTTTCACTGCTCTAAAGTAAATTGGAAGTAAACACTGCGGATTAGTCACAGTTTAACCAGAAAAACAGAAACAACTTCCAGTGTTCACAGAAGAAGGAATGGAAAATACACAGGTTCATGGAGAATGGTGAGGCTGAGAGTTTAACAGGGCACTATAAAATAACCCTGGCGACAGGCAATAGCAGAAAGTTTTATCTTTCTTAAGCTAGACGGATAATGGGAAAATAGGCAGTTCCTGGAACCAAGAGGCCAGGATGACCCTATGGAAACTAGAAACTGTGGTGGGTCTGGATGCAGTGGAGGCTGGAGCAGTGAAGGAGATAAAAACCATGAGAGAAGCCATCTGAGGCTGAGAAGAGGAGGGGGTGATCTTGATTTCTTTCTCCTCCAAACTCAGTCTTTACCCGGCCCTCCAATCTTCCACCATTGACTTAAGCCAGCCTCTCCCTGACTTAATCCTGCCAGATGTCAGCTAACACTGGAGCCTGGAAAAGTCACCTGGAGGGGATCATCTGCACCCCCGGAGTATATAGGAGAGAAGGATTGAACGTAGGGCAGTTGGGCCCAGGACCAGAACACCTCTGGTAAAATGATTTTATAATGTTAGATAATGTAAAATACCATATAATTCAACCCTTTCCTTTCACAGAGAGGAAATGAGGTCCAGGGAGATTAAATCATTTACCCAAAGGCAAGCTTTTAAGTCCCAGCACACAGCGTGCTTTTATTAGGATCTACTATTTACCATGAAACCTTTTCTGTTTAATTGAAGCCACATGGTGAAGTGCTTGGGAGCTGGGCCCATTTCCTATTCATCCCTAGTATCTGATTCAGCAGCTGATGCACAGAAAACACTCAACAAAATATTTATCAAACTAACACAAATTAAAAGAGAAAACATAGCCCATTGGCTGATTTAAGGTAGTTTTAAATATTTTCAAATTAATATGAAGTCCTGCGCAATTAAACAAAAGAGACTGCCAAAACTATACCTCTTAAATGTTTTAAAGCAGTGGTCCCCAACCTTTTTGGTACCAGGGACCGGTTTCATGGAAGACAATTTTTCCACGGACCAGGGTGGGGCTGGTGATTTGAGAGGCCACTTCTCAATGTACACTAAAATTCAATGAAGAAAAAAAGCATACACAAAGCAAGTACTTCAGAATAAGAAAAAATCAGACTTAAAATGAGCTGTCAATGTAATGTGCCATGTTAGAGAGGAATAATAATTAAAATATGCCTCAAAGGCTAAGTGATTTTTTCTGTTAAAGAATACTACAAAGGAGGAGGTTTGGGGTAAACAATTCCATCAAAATGGCCAAATCAACATGCTTAACAGGAGTTTCCTGTTCTTGACATCTGAGCCTTATTAGAATGCTCTATTTCCTGTATTTCCTTGCCTAAATAGAATCTTACTTCAGGCAACTTTTTGTCTGAACTTCTGTGTGTAAAAACCAGGGACTTTTATCAAATCGTTTCTCACTGGCTACTTAATGTTAACAAAGCACTGAAATGGACTGATGCCCTGGGGTGTGCAATGGAGTGTCCCAGCCTATCAGTTAGCTGCACATAGCACAAATACAGCTCATCTGAGGCAAGGCTAAATGCAATTACAGAACTGAGGGGTAATACACAGAGCACTGTCTTTTTAGGCAATTCACCTCTGAAATGCTTATGAAATAATTGCTTAAAAAATAATAATAAGGTAGGAAACAAAGATACTACCTAATATGTAGGTCTCCCCAAATAAACACACATTTAAAGGTTCATTTTTTAATAAGTTATCTGAAACCTGAAATACATTTTCATGAAGGGCAATAAATTCTGAGTGATGGTTAAGTTTTTATCACAGAGCTAAAGAAATAACTGTGGCAAAATAGTAATTGAATAAAACATAAATTCAATAAAATGGTATAAACATCAATGTTTTTAAATTAATTTTCATTGGAGTATAGTTGCTTTACAAAAAAAATCAATGTTTTAAATTTATCTTGATTTAAATATAAAGAGAATTAAATTGAGAATGAGAAAATGCGGCTTTTAACCTTCGTTCTGGCACTACCTATATGGCCTTGAGCAATTGCCTGGAGATCATACTTGATAGACAGAAGAGAACATACAATTTCTTTTAAATGCTTGAGAATTAGTTTTAGCTCTCTCCTTTCATAACTTGCTCAATGACTCATAAATACCAGAGAATGCTTTAAACTTTACTCAATTCCTGAGATGAGTGACATTTTCTATATCCAGTTAATACAAGTTCAACAAAAATTTATTGAGGGTCTTTTGAATTGTGGGTACTGTGTCTGAACAAACTATTTTAAAAGATACTTCATAAAAGTCATCAGTAAAATGCAAATTAAAATCAAATGAGGTTTCACTAATATCTACTAGGTTGTCTAATATTTTAAAGCTGCCAATA
Source organism: Grampus griseus (assembly GCF_964374135.1). Taxonomy (NCBI): domain Eukaryota; kingdom Metazoa; phylum Chordata; class Mammalia; order Artiodactyla; family Delphinidae; genus Grampus; species Grampus griseus. The sequence continues at coordinate 66,556,343 of NC_139001.1, forward strand.
TCAAATATTGGGAAGGATGTAGAGCAACCGGAACACTCATACACTGCTGATGGGAGAGCAAAATTGTACATCACTTATGAAGCTAAACATACATTTACCATGTTACTCAAAAATACCACTAAGTGTTCACCAAGTGAAAACAACTGTCCATACAAAGACTTGTACACGAATGGTCACAATAGCTTTATTCATAATAGCTGAAAACGCGAAACAACTCAAATATACAAGTAAATTGATAAACAAATTATGCTGTATCAATTAGTGGAATACTACTGAACAATAAAAAGGAATGAACTAATGATACACTCATTGACATGAATGAATCTCAAAATCATTATCCTAAGTTAGCGAAGCCAGACACAAATGAATACATACTATATGATTTCATTTGCATGAAATTTTACAGTGGAAAATCTCATCTATAATGACAGAAAGCAGATTAGAGGTTGCCTGAGCTCAGGGCTGGAGGAGGATTGACCATAAAAATGTACCAGGAAACTCACTGGGGTGATGGAGATATTCTATATCCTGATTGGCAAGATCGTTACACAGATGTATGGCTTTTTCAAAACTCAGAGCATACACTTAAAATGAGGACTGCCAAATTGCCAGGAGCTTCTGAGGGAGTAAACAACCTTGGTGGAAAAGTTCTGAGACCATAAGAGTCTATTACCTAATTGTCATAGGGGCTATTGGAAATACCATTTGGTAATGAGGGAACATTTTCCTACTGAATAAATTTGAAGCGGAGAAGCAAGAAACAAAAATGAAGTTGTGTTTTAATTACAGTGTTTACTACGCCAATGCAACTTTGAAACAAGCAAGGTAACACCATGACCATCCCCTGGCCTCCAGTCACCTCCTCACTGGTTCCAATCAGATTGCCTAGAAAATGAAGCTTCCATCAGTTACGACTGAGACCAGAGTTGTTTTGCTAAAATGTAGATGCTGCTGTTCCTTTCTTTAAAATGTGTGTAGCTATTAAAAACTAAAATGGTAGAGAGAGGATCTTAAAAAGAGCATATGGAAACTGTGCACATGATTTAGACTGTAAGTAGCAGCTGACAGTGTTAAGAAGAGTTAGCCTTTTCTTGTTCTACTGTGCACAATAAGAAGCACCTAAGTTCTTCTGCGTGGAGACAGTAAAGAGTCCACATCACTACACCCAGACTGGAACCTAGCCTCTGGGAAGAAAGAGGAAGGAAGAATGGATTGAGGCAATTGGTAGAGGGAAGAAATTTTTAAAAATAAAAAAAAAGAGGAAAAAAAGGAGAATTCCAAGATTCCTGAGGTAGACTCTATTAGGGCTGGCTGGTGACATGATGATAAAAGTTTTTAAATATTTGTACCATCCTCTGGACCCCAAATGTAACTCTCTAGAGATGCTGTGTAGCCAAACTGACTACATAGAAGTCTAGATGATCAGATGTCCCCACAATATTGATCCCAGGACCTGGGCTTCCTACTTCTTTAAGGACTAGATCACTGGATCTTGCAAAATGAATTATGAATCATTTAACCACCAAAGACCATGTTTCTCTGACTGTTAATATTTTTATTATCACTGGAATCAGTGAAGGGGTTGCCTCCCTTGAATCTTAGCAGCAGACACATCATACATAAAAAGATGTCAGTCGGGCTTCCCTGGTGGCGCAGTGGTTGAGAATCTGACTGCCAATGCAGGGGACACGGGTTCGAGCCCTGGTCTGGGAAGATCCCACATGCCGTGGAGCAACTAGGCCCGTGAGCTACAACCATTGAGCCTGCACATCTGGAGCCTGTGCTCCGCAACAAGAGAGGCCGCGATAGTGAGAGACCTGCACACCACAATGAAGAGTGGCCCCCTCTTGCCTCAACTAGAGAAAGCCCTCGCACAGAAACGAAGACCCAACACAGCCAAAAATAAATATAAAAATTAATTAATTAATTTTAAAAGAAAAGATGTCAGTGGCTTATCAGAAAAGTGACTAGAGGTCATTTGAATCAAAACAGAAACCTATCACAAATGGATTATGGCATAATAATAATTTCAGAGTTTGGTGCGTTTTACATTTCATTTTTTAACATCATTTTTAATCCTACCTTTACCCATAAATAATTGGGAAGTTGATAAATGAGACTTACATAAAACAAGTATATATAGTCACATAATGCTTAAAATAGAAAATTATTTCAAAAGGAATTTCTAAAAGGGAAATATATCTTCAACTAGGGTACAGAAAAATGGACAAATGACAAAAAAATGCTGTTGTTTTTCCCTCTAGCTGAATCAGTGAAGAGTTATGGTGCCTGATAACCACTGGGTTAGGTTCCAATCCCTCCTCCAGTCAATGGCCAGACCATTGGACTAGCTACTATGGCTTCCCTGCCAAACACTGGGGAATATGGCTGAGGAAAACAGTTTGAGCTAAAGGGGGCCCTGAGCCATGGCCTGAACCATAACCAGTATACATGGAAACACTACATAGTTTTCAGTTTCCTCTGGAACCTATAATTCCCCAAATCCTGACGCAAGGTAGGTTTGGAGGTGGACCTTGATCATTAAAAGTAAGATAAAGGTGTGGTTATGGCAATTCCCCATATGGGAAATAAGACAGAAAAGAGCAAAAGTGTACATGATTTATTTTCATTTTCTTCATTTAATTTGGGGTGTGTGTGTGTGTGTGTGTTTGGGGAAAGGGATGCATTAAACTTATCAGATTGCTCATATTTTTCCCTAGAAGTCACCCGTGGGGAAAATTTATAGACTTTTTGATAGGACATACTCCATACCAAAAAAATTCTCTGATTTTTACATTAAATTTTAAAACACACACACACACATACACACACACACACACACACACACACACACACACACACACACACACACACATACAGACACACAGTCTTATGTCTACTTACTCTGGTTGTTGCTACTATTCCACATTTCCAATCATTAAGTCCATGGGTTCTTCCCTTTAGATAATTTACTTTTTAATTGCAGTATGTTTTACATTATTAAATTACCATTTTTTCTGCCTTTGTAGTAGGGACACTTAAGGCCAGGACAGCATTATGCATACAGAGACTCAGTAAGGGCTTTGCTGTCCTGTGTTTCCCACCACATCTGGGTCAGGTCCCTGCAAAGCAAGGTCGTGAGAATGTGACCGCCTTCTGCGTTGCTCTTTTTCTGGCCCTTAGGGAAATGCAGGTCCTTTTGGACATTAAGCTGAAGAAGGTAGTAGTATTTAGAACAAATATGCATGAATTCTTATCATTCTTGCCTGTACTATTTTAAAACTTCTTTTTATAATTGGGCTGAGTTCCTGACTGGCTATGTGGTAAGAGGACACTTTGTTTACACTGACATTTTTCTAGAAAACATCATAGAGTCTCATATTGAGAAAGAGATAGGTTGTAATAGCTGTGGGAAAAAAAACACAGCTGAGGAAGGGAAAATTAAAGCAAAATGAACTAAAATTTAAAACAAATGCCTTTTTTAAAAAAAAGAAAGGATCAAGTAAAAAATGCTTTGTTTCATTCTTGCTTTCACTCCATTTTCCCACATGACTTTTAATGTAGAGAAATCAGCCACTAATAAGAATGAAGCCACTTACTACAACATATGATTTTAACTTTATGAAATATTCATAGTGTTTCATATTTTTAAAAAATATTTTACATCTCGACAAATTGAGTACCTTCTCTACTTTTTGTTTAGTAGTATATACATGGTACCTCCACAGTTAACAGGAGGAAAGTATATAGTAAAGGTCAATATTACAAACTGAAAAATAATGAGAAATAATAATAAAACTAACTAAAATCTGCTTTTCTCTCATTCCAAACACACTTTTTATTTTTATATTATTTACCCCAATAATACATGTTTCCACCTTATTTTTCATATCAGGAATTGCCATAACCTCCCCTTATCTTACTTTTAATGATCAAGGTCCAACTCCAATCCTACCCTGCATCACAGAATTGGGAAATTACAAGTTCCAGAGGAAACTGAAAAATATGTAGTGTTTCCATTTATACTGGCCATGGTTCAGGCCATGGCCCAGGCCCACCTTTAGCTCAAACTGTTTTCCTCAGCCATATTACCCAGTGTTTGGCAGGGAAGCCATAGTACTTAGTCCAATGGTCTGGCCACTGACTGGATAAGAGATTGGAACCTAACCCAAAGAAAACTCATCTCTAGGCTGGCAACTTCCCAGGAGGAGGTACAGCTCAAAAGGCTGTGCTCAATGGAGGTGAAGGTATTTAGCTGAACCTGTCAAATTCACTTCCTCCAGAATTTGCCCAGGAAAATTGAGTGACTAGCTGGTCAGTTGCAAGAGAGGAATGGATAGATTCACAGAAAGAAGCCAAATTTCCATGAAATAAAGATCACTATGGCCATGATAAACACAGAAAGCAAACAGTCATGGCTATCTGGAACACTGCCAAGTTTCTAGTCCTAAATCCACTATGTAAATTCTTCTAATAACCACCTCTCCTCATTCCTAAGAAAGCTCAAGTACGTTTCTGTTACTTGCAAGCAAAGAAGAACACCCAGCATCCTTCCTATCCTTCATCATTCCTCACACACTCTAACATGCAACATCCCTGCCCATGGTCATACCCATGTTTAAACATCTGCAGCAGAAATTTACCACTCAAGTTATCCGAGTATATCTCTAGGTAATTAGATTATAAAGCCATTTCCTATGTTGAGTAAATCTTTACTTCCCTGAATCTATATTCTCCAGCTATTTAAAGCTTCATGAGACCATTCATCATTCTGATTACTCTCTTCTGAAAATGTCACAGCATATTTGTAAATTTCCCAAATCATGGCTTCCATAGCTGAAAACATTTGTCCATGTGTGGTATGACCAACACAGATGGCCTGGACTACCACTTTTGTTGTTCTGTGTAGTATGTTTCAAGTACTGTTGGTTAAAACTGTTTTCAATGACGTTGTTGAAACATTTTAAACTTACTGTTAACCAAAAGCACTAACAGCTCATTTTGAAATGAGTTTCAGATAACCTACATGTCCCCCCGCCATGGACCTATGTAGTTGGGTTTTAGATCCAAGATCAGGATATTAAGTTTATGAGTTAAATTTTGTCTTTGCTGGGCTAAATTTTATCAGTTTCCAGTCTTCCATCAAATGTCCCTGACCATCCACCCCAGCCTTTTATGATCACTTGATCCTCTATATTGCTGTAGCAAATGCATCTATTGCATTCATTTGGTGCATCATTTATACAACTTAGTCAAGTTATTTATCCTTTAGTGAAGGTTGACTTCAAAGTGCAGAGCTGATGTATCTTATTTTTGGAACCTAGAGAGTGCTATACTCAAAAACTTTATTTGTAACTAGTAATGATCGAAAAATGAATATTGTAAGCATATCCAGTGGGTCCTACACTGTTTTTCTGGTCAATGCCTGTGAGCTTACAGATATGTGACAGGAGTGGCCTTATGCAATGGAGCCTTGTACATTCTTTCTCATTATGGAGGATGAGTGGATAATCCTCTTGAAACATGAATGGATTTTGGCCTTCAACTGTTAGTATTTTGGATGTCCTTTGCATCTATTTAAAATATTTCTAGCAAACATTTGTAAAACAGTACCTGTCATAGGTAGTTGAAAGGGTCATTTGGCTTGAGTCTTCAAGGTTTGAAAATTCTCAGAATTAGACATTAACTCTAAATGAAGTTGTACATACAGCTACAGAGATACAGTATAGAGGTTAAATTATGTCACTCACAATAAATTTTAAAATCATGTCCCATTAAAACGCCACTTCATTTTCATGCATTAGGAATAAATATATTAAATATTAATATATCCTATAATTATTGTATGAATCACAGAATGACAATGCACTGTATTTTGCAGTTAAAGACAAAGCATTAGTTTGTTAAATGGAAATATTTAAGATTACATCACAACTTTGTATCACCCTGTTCCATAATTTCTTTATTTTTTCCAATATTCTGGTTGCACTAATAAATGGAGATGAGCCAGCACTTTCTCAGTTTCACAGAGGCCCTTGAGGCAAATGAGCATCATAATCTCATTACTGAAGTATTCTCCTGATGGTCCTTATTTCTGGCCACATTAAACTTATTCTCACCTAACAACAAGGCTTTTTACAAGCTGATTCCTCTCAAGATTGTTTCTTCCATTTGGTACATTTTTAATGAGCAGCAGCAATTGTATGAATCACTGTGCTAGGTTCAGTGAAGAAAAAAAAACATCATCATCAACAGATCAAAATAAATGTGATCCTTTCCTTTCCCTCAAGGAGCTTATCATGCCCACTGATAAGTTCCAATTACCAACAGCACAAAGTAAAGGACTGGGTATTGTATTTTAGGAATAAATAAAATTTCCTGAGACCAGAGAGAAGGAGACATAAATCAGATTAGGAGATTTGGGAAAAATTGGCCGGCTCCATATTTCTACACTATGGGCAATCCTGGCTCTAGTCATAAAGTTCTTTTTTGTGCCTTTGCTCCCACTTCCTGATTTTAACCCCACTTGCCATTCTTGGCGAGAAAGAATATTTCTGGAGCACATCATGCAGGAGGAGGCAATGCCCCAGCTGGGAGAGGATACAGAGTCACAGTTGTCGCTAACAATTCTGCTGCCGAAATTCCACCCTACTCTTTGCTCCAGGACTGCAAGTTCTTGAGCTGATATAGTTGAGAGTACTATCTTGCAGGGTCTCTGATCTTCCTATCCACCCACTTGAGGGGTACACAATATCCTTTCTCTCAGTTTAATTCAACTGACATGGGGCTAAAATATTGCAAATGAAACTTCATGAAAACAAAAGGAGAAGAAATATCACCATAGGTGAATGAGCCCTTACTTATTTTAGTGTAACCTTCATAGATGACCTTGACGGGAAAAGCACTAAAGGGCACACACACCCAATTTCATTTCTTCAACCCTGTCAATGTGAGTGTGCTTCCTCATCCAAAACTGTGAGCATATTTATTAATAAGTGATAAAAACTGGTACTCTTTGATTATAAATCTCAGCTTGCCCACCTTTGTCATGAATTATGTTATTCTCATTGTGGTGGACATGAAGGGACTGAGCTGTAACAGCCATTCACATCCAGCTTCTGGAGCTTGGGAAATGGTTCTGATTTTACAAAGTAAATATTGTGAGCTGCAAACATGAAGGATCAAATTTGAGTTTGAATTCCCAATAAAAAGATTTATTTCCATGCAACATTGTAAATCAACTATACTCCAATAAAATGTTTTTAAAGATGCAAGAAAGACTTATCAATTAAAAAAAAGAGGAATATTTGTTTCCATAGAGACCTAAAATTGCATTCTCTATCACTGATGCAGAGAGGACAGGCAGTAGAGCAGAATAAGCTGAGCATACACTCAAGTCAAAGTCAGAGCTGCTGTTTTGCTGGGTCAGTTCTCGGGATAATGATTAAAGACTAAGAATCTGTGTGATGAGTGAAGCAGACCCTGAAACAAGACATTGACAACCAGTACTTTCCAGGCCCCTAAGGATCTAAGGAGAGGACCAACACAGGACACACAGAAGAGGACCCACATCATATTGAAGAGAGCATATTCCCAGCCATATTAGCCAAGGTTTCTTACCAGTTCATTAGTAAGGCAAAACTAAAAATATCAAAATCTAACAATTTATAGTTTATTTTATATGCTTGTAATTGTAAACTGTATATATATATTAATACAGAGTTTAATTAAGCACAATAAATCCTCCTATCACTTCCACAAGGAATTTGGTTAAAGGACCACATTAGGTGTTGTAACAGAGAAATATCCAGATTGAATGAATCTTATCTGACTATCAGAATGATAGTCTTGGTACCCAGAGGTTGTGTATTAATGAGGATTAGATTTGTCTATAAGTGACAAATCCCAAATAAAAGTACTTTAAACACGATCAAATTTTTATTTTCATCTCACATCACCTGAACAATCCAGATCTGGCATAACGAGCAGGGACCCAGATCCTTTCTATCTTGTTACTCAGCCTTGTTTCCAACAGGTGGCTGGCTCAGGATAAAGCTCCAGTTTCATCCATTGTGTCTCTGTACTCCAGCCGGCAGGAAGGAGCAGAAGAGAGGTAAAGGTATTACCCTTCTCTTTAAGAACTTATATTCTGCCTACATTCTTGATCCTAACTTAGCCACAACCAGCTGCAAGTGAAAAGGTGAATTTTATTCCTCCTTCTAAGTGGCCATGGTCCAGACAAAAATCAAGACTCTGTCATGGTGGAAGAATAGAGACGGTTTCTGCTGCAGTAGCCAAAATTCCCTCTACCATATATAATTTTAGCCTAACAAATTATTTTTCTGTTTGGATATAGCAGCAGCAAACATTTATTGAGAGCATATTCTGTGCCAAGCAATTAACTAAAACCTTTAAAAATACTGTTATAGGCTGAATTCTGTCCTCCAATTAAGATATGTTGGATCCTAACTCAAATACCTTAGAACGTGACCTTATTTGGAAATAAAGACCCTTATTGGGTCTTTATTTGGGTCTTTCCAGGTGTAGTCAAGTTAAGATGAGGTCATTAAGGCGGACCCTAATCCAATATGGTTAGTGTCCTTATAAAAAGGTGAACTTGGACACAGACCTACACAGAGGGAAGAGTAAGTGAAGAGTCACAGAGAGAATACCATGTGAAGATGGAGTAATGAAGTGACGCATCTACCACCAGAAGCTAGGAGGAGGTAAGAAAGGATTCCCCTACGTGTTTCAGAGGGAGCATGGCACTGATGATACCTTGATTTTGGACTTCTAGCCTCCAGAACTGTGAAAATAAATTTCTGTTATTTTAAGTCACCCAGTTTATGGTACTTTGTTACAGCAGCTGTAGGAAACTAACACTAATAGGTTAATTCATTTAATCCCACAACTACTCCTATGAAAGAAGTAGTTATTTTTCCTCTTTTACAAATAAGGAAATTAAGGCTCAAAAAGTGAAGCAACAAGCAAAGATCCCTTGAGCTTTGAATGACCCCTAGGTTTTTCTGATTCCAGTCCCTCAACTCCTAATCTGCTATACTAACTAAAGAATTAACAAAAATCCTTGTTTTTTAGATCTTCCATCCCTTCTCAGCTTGGACACCACTGGAAGAAAAACTATGAATCGCTATGCAAATATTTTGATATTATTATCCGCCAGGTGTCTCTGTAGCATGATGTTGTAACTGATCCTCAAAACTGGGACATTTTGGAGAATGCGATTATGCGATTCATAATTACAGTGGAACAAGAAGCCTAAACCAGGACTATCTTGGGCAAACCAGGTTTTACAGTTACACTAATTTTAACTCATTCCTGAGTGCCCCGTCCACTCTGACTCTTAACCAAAAATATCATTATAGTGGCTTACAGAATTCTAATAATTAGGTTAGAAAACATCGAAATACCTTAACTATGCAATAATAATAACATAGTACCACAAGAATAAGACATTCCTGGATAATGAGTAATATAGAGATCACAGAATATAGTTACAAGAATGATTTTTTAAGATGATAAATCCATTTTAAAAAGAACATACTTTGATTATTTAGCCAAAAGTATCTGAGCAGTCCTTCCAGACCTCTAAAGACTGAGGACCCCACCTTTGGAAAGTTAAGAAAAGCAAAAAAGAAAGGTTTATCTTGTTTCAGACTCTGCACATTAAGGCTCTACTAATGCTAGTAGAATTAATAATCTAATACTGTGGAGCATAACAAGCATTCATTTTTACAAAAAACAAAATTACTCCTCTTCCAGACTCCTTTCCAAAGTTGAGGAAAAAGTAACTTCCCTGGGGATGTGGGTTGAAAATTGTTGTCTTTAGTCTCATCCAAACTTGAACCTTAATGTCAGAAAGAAGTCAGGTTAGCTATCAGGGAGAGCTTTGTAAATTCACACTTCTGCCAAGATACAGCCTTCCCTGATTATTTCTAAAACAGCCAGGTGCTCTTAGAGGTCACCTAGTCTGGACTGTAACCAAATAATGAAGAAAAGTAATAATTCTACCTAAGCATAGTATACTACTTACATAATTATACAATCTGATAAAAAGCTCAAATTTAAGCTCTCTAACATTCCTGAAAGTCTGGCTTCCATGGCCTTTATCTGGGGCTAAGACAGGCTCAAAAACTGTTTACCTGCATGTGAACATTCACTTATCCTCTACTTCAAACACTGTATAATCTGAGTAAAATGCAAGGCTCCAAATGCTCACTGTGTTTACCTCTGCATGGAAGGATTTCCAGTGACTATGTGTTCTATTCTTTCTTCCTCATGTTTTTTCATTGAGAATAGAGTACTTTTGAAATTAAACAAATAATACTTTTCAAACTAGAAAAAAGAGATCTCTAAGAAAGATCATTAAAATAAGTATAAAGAAATTTTGGTTTCTGATCCAGCATATGAGAAGCTGGAATATGTCACTCTGTCTTGAAAAAACAAGTAAAAATCTAACCAAACTGAAAAATCAACAACTCTTCTGAGACCCTTCAGAGAAGTAAGGCCACAGGGCAAACCACTGCCCCCAAAATTAGACAGACCAACAGACAAATACAAGGAATCACAAACCTCCAGGGGAACCAGCACCAGACAGGGAAACCTGAGCTGTAACTGATGAATTTCTGGAGGCTTAACATTACAAGTCTGAGAGATAAAAAGTCCAGGGGTACCTAGTCATAAGGGGCCCCCACACTTTTGTGAATTTTACTTCCAGGAGCTCAACCAAGTTCTCACAGTAAATACTGGAGAAAAATCTCCTCTTGCTTCCTGCAGGAGAAGGGGAAAGGAGCTATTTTTAAACACTCCAGAGCATTCTGTACTTCTTAACAAAGTCTGCCCTCAGGATAAACTATTTAACTAGAGCCTAACCTGCTGGGGTTTTATCAGAGTTTAACTGACCTGGGGGAAGAAAATACACATCTCCAGCCTACTATAATCATCCTGTTCCAACTACAGGGGAGGAGAGTATTGAGAAGCACGGGTGGAATTCACAGTCCAGAGGTACAGGCTTACTAAAAGACTGAGACCTACTCATAGGACCATAGAATGCTTCCCCTCCCTCATCTTCACCATCATGTTACTAAAGGTCTATTTACAGCAGTTCCTTTTACCCAGTACATCATGTCCGGCTATCAAAAAAAAAATTATGACATACTAAAAGCTAAAAAAACAGTCTGAAGAGACAGAGCAAGCATTAGAACCAGACTCTGATTTGGGAGGGATGCTGGAATTATCAGACCAGGAATTTTTAAACTACGATTAAGATGCTAATTATTCTAATAGATAAAGTAGACAGCATGCAAGAACAGATGGGCAGTGTAAGCAGACAGACGGAAATCTTAAGAAAGAACCAAAATAAAATAATACAAGTAAAAAACACTGTAACAGAAATGAAGACTGCCTTGATGGGCTTATTTGTAGACCAGATGTGGCTGAAGAAAGAATCACTGAGCTTGAGGATATCTAAACAGAAACCTCTAAAAATGAAAAGAAAAAAAAAAAAGACTGAAACAAAAAATACCATCCCAGAACAGAATATCCAAAAACTGTGGGACAACTACAAAAGGTGTAACAGGGCTTCCCTGGTGGCACAGTGGTTGAGAGTCCGCCTGCCAATGCAGGGGACATGGGTTCGTGTCCCGGTCTGGGAAGATCCCACATGCCACGGAGCGGCTGGGCCCGTGAGCCATGGCCGCTGAGCCTGCGCGTCCAGAGCCTGTGCTGCGCAACGGGAGAGACCACAACAGTGAGAGGACCGCGTACCGCAAAAAAAAAAAAAAAAAAAAAAGGTGTAACTGTTGGACAATAGAAATACCAGAAGAAGAAGAGAGAGGAACAGAAGAAATATTTGAGAAAACAATGACTGAAAATTTCCCAAATTAATATCAGACACCAAACCACAGATCCAGGAAGTTCAGAAAACACCAAAGAGGATAAATACAAAAAAATACTACACTTAAATATCATTTTCAAACTACAGAAAACCAAAGATAAAGAAAAAATTCTGAAAAAAACCAGGGGAAAAAATAACCACCTGACTTATAGAGGAACAAAGGTAAGAATTATATCCAACTTCTCCTCAGAGACAACATAGTCAAGACGAAAGTGAAGTGAAATCTTTAACGTGCTGAGAGAAAAAAACCTATCAACCTAGAATTCTGTACCCTGCAAAAGTATCCTTCAAAAGTGAAGGAGAAATAAAGACGTTCTCAGACAAACAAAAGCTGACAGAATTTGTTACCAGTAAACCTGCATTGCAAAATTTTAAAATAAGCTATTTAGAGAGAAGGAAAATGATATGCCAGAAACTTGGATCTACATAAACAAGAGAGGAGCATTGCAGGAGTGAGTGAAGGTAAAATAAAAACTTTTATTCTTTTCTTTTTTAATTTTAATTTTCTTTTTATTATTTATTTTTGGCTGCACTGAGTCTTCGTTGCTGTGCGCAGGCTTTCTCTAGTTGCTGTGAGCAAGGGCTACTCTTTGTTGTAGTGTGCAGGCTTCTCATTGCAGTGGCTTCTCTTGTTGTGGAGCACAGGCTCTAGGCATGTGGGCTTCAGTAGTTGCAGCAGGCGGGCTCAGTAGTTGTAGCACGCGGGCCCTAGAGCATGCAGGCTTCAGTAGTTGTGGTGCATGGGCTTAGTCGCTCTGCAGCATGTGGAATCTTCCTGGACCAGGGATTGAACCCATGTCCCCTGCATTGGCAGGCGGATTCTTAACCACTGCACCACCAGGGAAGTCCCTTTCTTTTATTCTTAATTGATCTAACAGATAACAGTTTGTTCAAAATAATAATAGCAACGATGTATTCAATCATATGTGCTTATGTGTGTACTATTAGAATGGTGAAAATGTAGAACACTGACAACACCAAATGCTGGCAGGAACTCTCATTCATTCATTGTACCATTCAATATAAAAGCCACTTTGAAAGACAGTTTGGTGGTTTCTTACAAAGGTAAACATAACCTTACCATAGGATCCAGCAACTGTACTCTTTGGTATTTACCCAAAGGAGATGAAAACCTATGTCTACACAAAAACCCACACACCGATGTTTCTAGCATCAATATTCAAAATTGCCAAAACTTGGAAGGAACCAAGATGTCCTTCAGTGGGTGAGCGGATAAATAAACTGTGGTACATAGACAATGGAACATTATTTAGTGCTAAAAAGAAATGAGAGGGGCTTCCCTGGTGGCCCAGTGGTTAAGAATCCACCTGCCAATGCAGTGGACACGGGTTCAAGCCCTGGTCCAGGAAGATCCCACATACCGTGAAGCAACTAAGCCTGTGCACCACAACTACTGAGCCTGTGCTCTAGAGCCCGTGAGCCACAACTACTGAAGCCCAGGAACCTAGAGCCTGTGCTTTGCAACAAGAGAAGCCACTGCAATGAGAAGCCTGCACATCACTACAAAGAGCAGCCCCCGCTTGCTGCATCTAGAGAAAGCCCGTGTGCAGCAAAAAAGACCCAATGCAGCCAAAAATAAATAAAATAAAATAAATAAATTTATTTTAAAAAAAAGAAATGAGTTACCAAGCCATGAAAAAAAAAGGGAGGAAATTTACATGCATATTACTAAGTGAAATAAGCCAATCTGAAAAGGCTACATGTTGTATGATCCCAACTAGACGACATTCTAGAAAAGGGTAAACTCTGGAGATAGTAAAAATATTAGTGGTTGCCAGGGATTGAGGGGAGGGAGGACAGGGATAAATCAGCTGAGCACAGAGGATTTTTAAGGCAGTGAAACTATTCTGTATGATACTATAATGGTGGATACATATCATTATACATTTGTCCAAACCCATAGAATGTACAACACCAAGAGTAAACTTTAATGTAAACTACGAACTGTGGGTGATGATATGTCAATGCAGGTTCATCAGTTGTAACAAATATACAACTCTGGTGGGGAATGTTCTTCATAGGGGAGGCTATGGATGTTTGGAGACAAAGCATATATGGTAAATCTCTGTACCTTCTGCTCAGTGTTGCAGTGAACCTAAAACTGTTCAAAATAAAATAAATTCAAAAATGCAAATTAATTAATAAAAACTAACCACCAAAAAAAAAAATAGTATAGAAATCCTATCTTAGTTTTCTATCATCATGCAACAAATAGACCCCAACTGGTGGTCTAAAACAACAGTAAACATTTTTGTGGATGAGGAAGGAGCAAGCAGGTTGGTTGAGTGGCCCTGGCTCAGGTTGCATCTGGGATGTTGGCTGGGGCTGCAGTCATCTGAAGGGTTGAGTGGGGCTAAGGGATCATTTTTCAACATGACTTACTCACATAGCATTGGCAGAGGGTTCAGTTTCTTCTATGAGACCCTTGAATGTCCTCATGACATTGCAGCTGGCTTTTCCCGGAGGGAGTGATCTGAAAGAGAACAAAGCAGAAACCACAATGACTTTTATGACTTAGTATCAGAGATGACACATGTCACTTCCATCATATGCAGTTTATTAGAAACAAGTCACTGAGTCCAGCCCACACCCAGGGAAGGGAAATGAAACTCCACTTCTTGATGGGAGGAGTATCAAGAATTTGTAAACATGTTTTAAACCACCCAGAGAGCCCTATTCACAAAAAGGAAGTCACCACTGTCACATACACAGACAAATATTTAATATATTGAAAAAATTTATAAAGTTATCACTGAAAGTAGAAATACAAAATTTATTAAAAATTCTCCGTTTTACTTTACTTTCTACTTTTAAAAATCAAATATAGTTCTTTGGTAGATTAAAAAAAGGAAACTTTTACAAGCTCTATAAATTTACACCATAGGTGTTTGTGGTCAATATGGTGAAACTAATAGTTTTTAATCAATAAATCAACTTGGACAGAATTGATATCTTTGGAATATTTAGTCTACTTATCCATTAATTTGGTATTTCTCTCCATTTATTCAAGCCTTATTTAATGTCTTTTGATTGTTACAGTTTTCTCTGAAGAGTTTGCGTGTCTTTAGTTGAATTTATTCCTAAGTATTTGGTATTCTTTGACACTATTATAAATTAGCTTCTTTTTTCATTATTATATCTAGTTGTTTGTTGCTGCTGTAAAAATTAATATATTTTCAGGCAAATCTTATATCTATTAAGCTCCCTAAATTCTCTTATTGCTTCTAATATTTTCCTTTAAAGTCTGTTGAATTTTTCTTTTTAAACAATTTCATCATCCCAAAATGACAGCTTTATTTCTACGTTTCCAATCCTCATACCTATAAATTCTTTTCCTCTTCTTATTGCTTTAGGCTACGGACTCCAACATCATGTAAAATAAGGGTCATTATCATGTGCATTTTTGTTTCATTTCTTAGTTAAATGGAAATGCTTCCAAAATTTCCCCATTAATGAAGATATCTGCTATAGTTTATCAGTTTAAGAAAGTTGTCTTCTGTTTCTAATTTACAAAGAGGTTTTCTCCAATCATGAATTCAACATTATCAAATGCTTTATTCTATATCTAGTAAAACAATTACATCGTTTTCTCTTGTAATCTGTTAATGTGGGAAATTATAGTTTTTGGGGGGTTAACCCATCCTTTCATACTTGGGGTATACTCAACTTGGTCATGATATTGTTAGCTTTTTCATACACTGTTAGCTTCAATCTACTAACATTTTATTCAGGATTTTGAATCTATATTTTTTAGTGAAAGGGCTATGATTTTCTTTCTTTTAATGTACTTGTATCAGGATTAAGATTACTAATTTTAAATATTTCAAAACTGTAAACTTTGCATGAAAAAAATAGCACAATTTTAGAAGAAAGAAGCTGGAAGAAGATATGTACAAAATATGTAACTGACATACAGTTGGCCCCCCACATATATAAATAACTCTTACAGATCAATAAGAAAAAGACTAACAATCAAATCAAATGGGCAAAGGATAAAAAAAAATGAAATTAACAAAGAGGATAACCAAAATATTTAATTATATTCATTAAACATTATAAAAAGATCCTCAACATCACTATAGATTAAGAAAATACAAATCTATACAATATTTATATACCATTTTAAAACTCATCACAACGTCAAAACTTAAAAAGAAACTAACTCCTGATGTTAACAGTGCAGAGCAGGAATTCCATCCCTGCTGGTGGAAAAATAATTGGGGCTATCAATTTGTAGACCAGTTTGGAAATATTTAGTGAAGTTGAAAATATGCATGAACTACTTCCTCATAATTCTACTTCTAGAGAAACTGTCATTTAATATGCTCCAGAAGAGTACAAAATTAGAAAAAATCTTAATGTCTTTCTGTAGGAGGATGGCTAACTGAACAGTGACACAGATAAAATGAATATACTATGTATCTGCATGAATCTATATAATACATCTTGAAAACAGTACACTGGGTAAACAATAATGCTAGGAGGAAAATAGTGCAGTATGGGACCATCTTTGTAAATCTTGAAAATACTCAAATCATTGTTATATATCATTTATGGCTACAAATGAATGAATTAAAATATAAAGCATGAATACAAAAGATATACACAAACTTCATGAATTGGATGAGTCTAGCGACGTAGGGAAAGGAATTCGGAAGGGTAAAGGGGTTTCTGTTGTGACATTAAATGTTTATTTTCGCAATTTGAAGAAAATATGACAAAATATTAGTATTTGTTTCTTTGATAGTGGAGAGTATATGAAGTTTATAGTTCTCTTTAGGTTTTTCTATGTTTTTTAAATGCTTCATAATTTTAAATAAATGTTTATGAAAAAAGAACCACTTGAATTATTGGAGAAGTAGATGTTGCGTTATATTACCGCTCTAACTATCCTTGAAATTGTTCTCTACGTATTCTGTCTCTTTGTGATTGAATATTCTCTGGGCCTGCTTCCTCACCTGTAATGTAAGAGGGGTGAACAGATGGTCATTTCAGATTCTTTGTAGCTCAGATACTCTAAGTGCCTTTCCTTCCCCATCCGCTGACACCCCTTCCCGCCACCATTTTTTTTTTTTTTTTTTTTTTTTGCGGTACGCGGGCCTCTCACTGTTGTGGCCCCTCCCGCCGCGGAGCACAGGCTCCGGAAGCGCAGGCCCAGCAGCCATGGCTCACGGGCCCAGCCGCTCCGTGGCATGTGGGATCCTCCCGGACCGGGTCACGAACCCGTGTCCCCTGCATCGGCAGGCGGACTCTCAACCACTGCGCCACCAGGGAAGCCCCCGCCACCTTTTTAAGGTTCGTTACCTGACTCCATCTTTCTTTCCATTCTCCAAGTCTCCTTTTCTGAAAAGTCACCCGGAAACACTTGACCAAAGCATGCTCAGTAATCAAATTTGCTCAAACTCGAGAAAAGCTTTTTAACAGTTCCACATTTTCATCTGTCAGCTCTGACGGAAATCGGTGTAGGGAGCAGCAGGAGGAAGCAATAGAAAAGACGCTCCCTGGGAACAGGTGTGCTAGTGCGTTCTTACCTGGACGTCAGACTCCAGCCAAGGAGCAGATAATTTGGGAATGGACTATAAGGCCAGCTTAACTCTGTACAATCCGAGCAAGTCAGCGTGGACGCAACATATTGTACTTTGCAGCAGTTGGTTGGGTGGGAGGCGAGGGGAGAGAGGCCGCAGCTGGAGGTTTAAAAAAAAAAAAAGGAAAAGGAAAAAAAGGCGAGGTGCTGGGAGAGAGGTCTGCCCGAATCAGAAACACCCTGTAGCGTCTCCGCCTCAGGAGGAAGGCGTATTTCGCAACCTCCGAGGGAAATCGCCTCGGCCGCGGCGTCCAAGTGAGCTGCGGCCGCAGCCCGCGCAGCCCGCGCAGCCCGCGCAGCCCGCGCAGCCCGCGCAGCCCGCGCAGCCCGCGCAGCCCGCGCAGCCCGCGCAGCCCGCCCCCAACTCTCCCGCCGCGCGCTGACCCCGGGCTTGGAGGTCGCGGAGGAGGCTGTTCTGGCGAGTCGAGTACCCGCGCCCGCGAACCTTCCACCTGCAGAGGACCCGGGTGCAGCCATGGGCTACCAGGGTCAGCGGCCCGTCGTCCCGCCACAGGTAACGAGACTGGGGCTGGTTCTGAAGGCAGGTCATATCGTTCGTTCACCCTGCAACAGCGTTTAGCTACCTTCACCCAGCGTCTTGATGTAGCACCACAGAAGGTTCTCCAGGAGAAAAAAGAAATTTTGCCTTGATCTTTTTTTTTTCATAGCGGGCACTTTTCAATATAACCCCTTTAATTTCACAAAAATCACATCCTTTGCTCCTTAAGAGGTCCTAAAGTACTAGGATTTCATGCAGTAGTCCACGAACTTGGTGCAGCTGTAATCAGGACATTTTAGGATGGAGTTTGTTCACAAGTTCTGTTTGAATTACTAGATATTGTTGTTACTCTATTATTATCCTCATTTTCTTATCGTTATTGGCATTACTTATTATTATTACTAATATCATGTTAGTCTCCTAAATTGCATATTTGTCTTACAGTTTTCTGAATTTTTGAGCTAGTTAAATATTTTTTAATTGCACTTTTATATACTAAAATAGAGCCATCTAGATGACAGAGAAACCCTCGTTTCTGAACATAAGGACAAAGGGAAAACTTGTCGTCAGTCTGCTGCTGTTTTTAATGTTGTCAACTCGATTATAGGATCTGGTATAATAGGTAAGTTTTTTTTTTTTAATTTTCAGTGAAAAGGCCAAATTTAAGACACTTATTATGTTGCTAGTATTCATAGGTTAATTTTAAAGGAAAAAATCTTAAATGATAAAATTGGTAATTGTTTTTTCATAAAAGCCTTCCCTTTTTTCCAATGTAACAATGTGCACACATCAGTCTCTCTTATACTAAAACTGGGGTGGTGATTCACACTCTTTCCACATTTGAGAGCGTCCTCCGTGTGTGATAGATTAAGGTGGAGCTGCAGATGGGAGATTGCTGAATTTTTTTTTCATAGGCTGCATCGTCAAGTGATAATGTTACCTAATTTACTTTTTTCCCTGTTCCTGGAGTGGCCAACCGTTACTTGAATCACCTTTCCATAACCTTCTAGAGGTGTAGAACCTCCAGATACTTGCAAATATTGGAGATACAAAAGTTTAATGTGAAAACATAACAATCGTGAAGAATCAAATCCACGTAATATTTCCTTACCCATTTATAGAGTATTAAATTTTAAAGTACAAACTTATTATGATATATCAGTTGTAAATATAATTTAATCAATAAATAGAAATGGTTTTTTAAATGATTTTTTAAAACAAAGGAGCCAAATAATCAGAATTGAAAGAAATGAGCCTCTCATATTTTCCCAATTTGAAGCAAAGGAAAAGTTCAGAAAAAATTAAGTGCGTTGCGTTATAATAATAAAGGCAGTTATTTTTTCAGCGCTTTTGTTATTTGAAACATCCAATGTAAGAAAAAGCAAGGACAAAACAAAATCCTGCAAATACTCATTGAGAATATTACTTCTTCCTGTAAAGTTATGACATTTTAGTCTCAGTCATCTGGATTGAGTTACTTTTCTTAACTTTCACAAGTTGATGTATTTCTTGATTTTACTTTCCATATACAGACAATTTTTTTTTTCAAATGGTAAATAAACTGTAGGAAACTGAGGCAAAGTAGTAGCAAGTAGGCGTAAAGACTTTTTTGAAATTCAGCCTCCATGTACCATAGAGGTGTAGGCCGAATTCCAGAGTTAATTCCTGATATGAACACTTTAAGCTGATTCATGTCAACTTAAAAAGTACTTCTTAATTAGGCTCAGCAGATTTTTGAAAGGGGAAAGTTTTCAGAGAATAAATATTCTGGGTGGAATTATTTTAAGTACATTTTATTTTAAATGTTTCATTGTCCATAATCTAAAATTGCCCATTTCCAAAAAAGATTCATAAGAAATAACATTACATACTCCTTTCAGCTTTATAAAAAATACTTTTGCCTTCTCATTTTCCTCTCCTTTTCCTACAGAGTTGCCCATTTTGACCCCAGGGTTGGTCTTTCCTCAAATCTCATAACCCTTCTATACTCTTGTTATCATCTCTGTTTTCCTGGCCAGCACATAAGGAGAGCTCTGGGTCATTACTCTCCACATATTCTAGGTCATATGTCCCCCTCACCCTGAAGGGAACATTATTTGTGTGAACTGTCATCTGTTTTTCATTTGATGCTTTCTTACTCTTATTTTTCCACCTCATAAATTTGCTCACTTGACATGCCCTTAACTTACAACATTTTATTCTGAAATAGGCGTTAATATGCTAACATTTAATTTTAATATTCATATACACTGTTTAAAACTATGTCATATAAATATGTCAATTTACTTAGCCTATTATATACAGAAATTGGGGGAAAACTTCCGTGTTTCCATATGTTTTATTAATGTGATGAGTGGGACATTTTATGTTTTTTCCAGGATTGCCTTATTCAATGAAGCAAGCTGGCTTTCCTCTGGGAATATTGCTTTTATTCTGGGTTTCATATGTTACAGGTAAAATGCTATGTAATTGATTTTTCCTGCAATTTAAATTGTGCAATGACTGTTTTACACAAACACACACACACACACACACACACGCCCTGTAATTGAATTTCCTAATTAAAAAGTGCATCAAAGAATCCTAAAGAATTTAAACATTTGTATCTGAGGAGATTTACTTTCCTGCTAATCCTCTGAACAGATTAGAAAAGCATTATATATTACCAAGCCTAAATCCTTTTCATGTGCCTTTTCACTTTATGCCAAACGTGGTAGATAGAGGAGTCACTTTAAAGACTGATTAAGGCCAAGACCGTACTCTGAAAATGCAGACATCAGGGATTCCTTTCCCACAAAAACCTCGGGCAGGTGCACACAGATGAACAACCTTTTTGAGCTCTGTTTGTGCAGGTGGCACCAAGAGCCCCGGTGCTCAACCAGCAGGGATCCCCACTCCCTCCCCACCTTACCCCGCCTGCCCAGCCTCCTGCCTGCCACTGTCTGCAAGGGCAGCAATAAGGTGCTTCTGTATCGCTTCTTCTGTTCTGCTTCCCGCTTTCCGTGTAACATGTTCATTCACACCCATTCCCCTGTCTGAGTGCAGGCTTTACAACTCCTAATCATCTTCTCTTCCTGTTGTTCTCACCCCTGCCCTGTCGTCCCCCCAGTTCACCTCAAGGCAAACACAAGGTCTTTCCTCTACCTTAGTATCACTGCGAAAGAGGCAGCAATCACAAACAGACACCCACTGCAGTGGTTGCTGCTAGGGGGCTGCTATGTGTGATCACCTAGATGCCCTTTACCAGGTAATACAAAACACCTCAGCTGTCCCCTGCTCCAGAGTGGCGACCTGGGCCTTAACAGTATCACCTTCCTGTGAGGTTATGAACCCCAGCCACCATTTCCCCGAAGACTGAGTAACAGAAACCCCAAAGCTGTCCTCCTTGCCTCTGGGAGGGACCAATGTGCGGGGCCGTTGGAGCTCCAGAGCGCCACCACTGCAGGGCTTGGGCTGCAGCTGCTCTCCCCCGAGATCGAGTCCTGGTGAGCTGTTCCCCTGCCCTATCTTTTCACTCCCCTTCTCCTAAGAGCACTCCCTCAAATCTCTTGCCCAAGAATCTCTGTCTCAGCTCTACTTCTAGAGACTCTGACTAAGATGCCATCCCTCATAAAATCTCAGGCTTCCAAAACCAGCCTGTAACTCAGCTGTTTTTCCTCAGGCTGAGGAAGAAAGTAAAGCATGCAGCAGGTACCAGAGTCAGAGCTGCAGAGGCCCTCAACTCTCTTCCTCCCTGCTTCTCACCACCCACCACTCTCTAAACCTAAGATGCTTTTAGCTTCTACAGCTCTTAATTTGTAGCTTAAGACCCATAATTTAGTAATGTGGAATCTGTGACTTTGTGCTTATTCAGAGTTGCTGGTGCTTAAAAAGTGTATTTTATTTATGAGCACATTTATCACACTCAAAAACCCTATTCAAGGATTTACCCTTGTCGTTTTTAATTTCCTGTTTTCCAGTCAATCGGTACTGACAAATAATTAATTTCCTCCCAGGCATAATAACCATGGCTTGTTTAAGTGCATTATGAACATGTACACACATTGTACACCAGTAGACAGAAAGCATTTAAAAATATATATCACCTAAGGATTCAATCAATAATTAAGGAGAATGAATAGTTTCTTAAAGCCAAGTCACATTATACATACATAGATCATAATGTGAATAACTCTCTCAACTGATGCTATACGTAAACCTACAGCAATGTCTGTGAGCAGTCCTTTGCAAAGTCATATGTTGCAACTAATCAGCAGAAATTAGTTACTCGGTAATTTGGCTGCATGATGAAAATCCTTAAATAATTTTGATAAATTAAGGATGACCACACAGACACAAAAAATAATTATAGACTGTGATTCATTTTTTTCCTTAATTAGGATTTTAAGAGCAAAATCTACAAGTAGGGTTATAATATTGAATTGTTCTTTAAATTGACACTAATTATACAGTTGTTTGTCTCTACAATTATTCTTTTGTCTTTTTAAGGCCTTTGTCTTTTCAATGAGTTATGTCCAGTTCAACAAGTAGTGTTTCTAAGTTCTGTTTTCATGTTTGTGAAATGTTGGAGAACAAGAAAGAATTGTAAATATTTACAACAAATGATTTTATTTTAATTTACTTTAAGGTTCTCATATTTGTTGATTAGAGTAAAATAATTTTTATTGTCCAAGTATACATAACGATGTAAAAGAAAATTTTCCTGTTAAATAACGTACACTCATTCATGGATTATCTAAAATTTGCATACAGTACATTTAAAGGGAGATCAAAATGTTATAGTGATATTTGAGATTCCTAAAACTTTTGAGAGCTTTATCTATAGCCCGTATAGCATTTGTTATTGACTAAATTCTTAGCAAATTGTTACTTTTAAGCAGTACATTTTGAACTGTTGTACAATTCAGCAGTCTCATCCCAAGCATACAGTTCTTCACCAAAACTTTACAACATCTGTGAAATTGGTTACCTCCTGTTACTCCAGTCCTCACTGATTCTCTTCCTCGGCCAATAAGTTGCTTTTTAGTTTTCCTGCCTTTAGCATCTGTCTTTTGCTTTCTGATCCGTCCTCCATATTACTGCAAAAGTTATCTTTATGAAACCTCAGCCTGATCTGATATTCCCCCAGTCAAAACGTTCCAAGACTCTATAATGACAACAGAAAAAAATTTATTGCATTTAAATTCTTTCATGGTTCAGCCACAGTCTGCATTTCTGGTCTTATCTCCCACTAATATGACCTCTCTTTCACCCTGTCACCGACACTGCCCTGTGTGGGACTTATGTTTTAGCCATTCTGGACTATTCCATTACCCACATGTAGAATATACCTTCACACTGACTTCCCATAGATAGTCCCCCTGCTTGACTTTTTTTTTTTTCTTCTCTACCTGGTGAAATCCTGTTTATCCTTCAAGGCACTACTCAACTCTTCTGTGAAGCTTTTCCTAGTTTTAAACAAAGGATGTAGGATGAATTACCATGTCATTTGTGCTTGCAGAATATTTTAAAATATATTTATTAAGTCATTTATCATATTACATTTGAATCAGATATATAGACACCTAGCAATCCTGCTTTATTGATCACTGATTCATTCAACAGATATTTACTGACACTGCTGCCATTATAACAATGATAGCAATGATAGCTATAGCAATGATAGCATTATTCCTGCCCACATGAAGCTCACAATGTAGTATGTTAGGCAGAAAAAAACACACATAATTATAATGCTTCATGAAAAATACCATAATACAAATATGTGCATGACAATAGGGATACTGGCATTTAATCCAGCCTTAAAGGAGCAGACATGTTTTGGGGAGGAAAAGACGGCTTCACTGACTGTTTATGAAAAAATGTGAGAGAGCGAAGAAAATGGAAGGGTACTCCAAGCAGACGGTAATGTGGAAATGCAAGAGAGAACTATGTAAGTGATTCAGCCTGGCTAAAGTATAGGGTTGATGTTGGTAAGTGGAAAGAGATGAAGTTAGAGAGGTTTGCAGAGGCATTTTTGAAGGCTCCCATGTAATGATAATCATTACCATTTCCTGAAGACTGGCTAGATGCCAAGCATAATGCAGCCACTATACTTAATCCTTCTGACTCCATAAAGTAGGTATTCATGTTCTACTTTTTATGGAGGAGGAAATTGAGACCAGTAGGTTAACATGATTTGCCCAAGGTCTGCAGTTACTGGCAACAGAGTTGAGATTTTGGTTAAATGCATGGATTCTGGAGCTAGACTACCAGGGTCTGAGTCCTGTCTCTCCTTTATTCTGTGAAATTTAGCAATTTACTTAAGCTTCTGTGCCTCACTTTTCTCATCTATCAAATGGAGGATCATAATGGCACCTACTTAGGGCTGTTGTGATGATTAAACACGTTAATATACATAAAGCATTTAGAAAAAGGTCTGGCAGACAGAAAGTGTTGTGAAGTATTTGCTAGTGTTTTTGTGGTTTTTATCATCGTTACCATCATTATCATCAGACTCCAAATACAATGTTTTTCCACCTCAACACACAGCCTATAGAAGATAACTAAAAATAGCATGAGTTCTCATTCATTTAGCCTCCATAGTGTGCCAAGAATTGTGGTAGGCATTTAAACATCATCATCCTCATAGACTCTTCAAGGTTGGGGTATTGCCTTACTTTACAGATGAAACTCAGAGTCCTTCATCCAAGATCCCACAGCTAATAAACAGTTTTTTTCTGAAAAAAAATTATGAAAAAGTGTTGTTTTTTATCCAAAGGCATCAAAGTATTCCCCTGGAGGATTTTAAGCAGAAAACATGGTCAGATTTATGCTGTGGTCAGATTCATCTGGTACAGGGGGGAGGTCAAGAAAGTCTTAGTAGGGAGGGGATAGTGGATGAGAGAACTAATAGGAGTTTTTGCAGTAATCCAAGCAAGAAGTGATAAAGGCCTAAGCCCTAAAGTAAAACAGGTTAGAGACTAGAAGTGAGGAGATATAGTTGAATAATTTATGATGCAGTAGTTAATGGACTTAGTGACCAAAGGAAAATAGAAGGTGATGGATAATGAGAAGTCTAGTGTGATTCTCAAGTTTATCTTGATATTATTCACAGTTTGGAGAAATATGAATGCAGAAGCAGGTTCCAAAACAAATATATAAATTCTAATTTGGATATCTAAAATCAAGATGCCTATGAGGTCTTCAAGGTAAAATGTTTATTAGGCAGCTAGATATAGAAATCTGGAGTTTTGGAAGAAATCTGGGCTGGAGGTACAAATTTGGGAGTTACTAACATCTTTATGAAAATTGAAAGCATGACCATGAATAGGATCACATTAGGACATCTTGAAGAGTGAGGGAAAAGTCCAAGAATCCAGGGTTTGAAGAGAGTTAAAGAAACGTGAAAAACTAAATGGCCCAAAAGATAGGAGGAAATCCAAGAGAAAGTGATGTCAGAAAGGCCAAGGGAGGATGGTTGAGAAACAAGGGAATGGTAAACAGGGAGAAAATGCTACTGAAAAAGCAAATATGATTAATATTTAGGAGGTATCAATTGGATTTATCAACTTGGAGCTCATTGATGAACTTGTTAAAAAAAGTTTCAGTGAAATGGGGGTGGGGAATCAAGGTGGAAACAACACTGCAATGATTTGTATTTTCTTCTTTGTATTCTAGTACATTTCCAAATAACTTGATAAAAAATTCACCTGTGATGGAAGCACGAGCAAGAAAAAAGAAAAAGCACGAATCACACCCTCTGTGTAGCTGTGTACCCAATACAACTGCAGTGTCATTCACTAGGTGTTCAAAAAACATTGGGTTAAATGAAAGAGACTTTTAGTTATATATTTTCTGTATATTTGTGTCTTCAATTTCAACACTAGAAGTGGAACTTGGGAATTCTCTGGCGTTCCAGTGGTTAGGACTCCGAGCTCTTACTGCCAAGGGCACGGTTCAATCCCTGGTCAGGGTACTAAGATCCCACAAGCCACACGATGCGGCCAAATAAATAAATAAACAAAAAGAAAATTGGCCGTCTCTGTTTTTTTTTAAAAAAAAAAAGTGGAACTTAAATCTCTAAAATGTAAATTTCAAAAAAAAAAATTCTTAGAGTGCTCTCTTAACTATAATAATAATATAGTAAAGTAAACCATAATAACTATAAAGTTACTAGTTGTACTTTGTTATAAAACAAATGATCTGATTCTCCTAAATCTATTTTTTCTTCTGAATGCTTCCAGCACGTTTTATTCTCGGTCTTCACACATTGAACGCCTATGAGATATTGGATTACCTACGTTCTGTTGCTTGGACAATTGAGCCACATCCTGTTAATAGTCATCGCACTGGTTAGGTTAAGAAAGTAAAATGGAAAATTGAAGCTTTAACTCTAGTCTGCATACCCTCATCTGTCCAGTTCATTGCATGGATATATGAAGTTTATTTGCATCTCGATTGAAAAATATATAACTGGAAACAGTACAGTTTTATGAAAGATAAAGTTTTATGAAAAGAAAGTAAGACTTGCCATGCTAATTTACTGTAGCATTAAACTCTTCTTTAAAGTTCTTTTTTTCTTTAAGTCAAAACACTAAAAAAAAAAAAAAATTGTACTAAATGTAATCTGACATTTGTTTAATGGTTATTTTTGCCACAGACTTTTCCCTTGTTTTATTGATAAAAGGAGGGGCCCTCTCGGGGACAGACACTTACCAGTCTTTGGTCAATAAAACTTTTGGCTTTCCAGGATATCTCCTACTGTCTGTTCTACAATTTTTGTATCCTTTCATAGGTAAGGATGAATATGAAATTGAATATTGTAAGTATTTTCATAAACGGCCATTTCTGAATAAAATAGTTTTAATAGTCATTAAAGAATACTAGTAGTTGAAATATTTTCCACATTAAGTGTTTATCTTTAGCCATTTTTCCCTTGTTTTCTGTTCCTTTTGGTCAGTTTTCTGAGTATTTCATTGAAATAAAGTGAGCGTGATTCTGAGTTAATGCTTGTGATTCCCTAGCTTGATGAAAAATAGAATGATAGATTTCTTCTAAGGCTAAAATTTTTTTGAAAACCTAAGGATTTGTGGAAGTCATGTCCGAGGCCAACGTGCTGTTTAAAGTTGGCACCCAGCACTTCTTAAATAAGCAAAATGTTAATGTTCATCAGTGGCCAAATTGACTTCATTTTCAAAATAAGTAATACAGAAGCTATTGTTCAAACTAGTTTCTTATGTCTCTTCAGAAAGCTAAGAATATATTTCTCCAAAATTTTACTTTTTCAAATGAGGTGATATTTTGGAGCCTTGACAGCTTTCTATTATTGTTCCTCACTTTGAGCAAAATATGTGTTCCTAAAGAGTATTTGGAAACTGAACTTTAATAACAAAACAAATTGCGTTTTAAATGACTACCAAAACTCACTATTATTTAAAGATGTTCTGGAAAGAATCAATTTGTGAAGGGAAAATCTTTTGTAATACAAACTGATATTCTCCCACAAATCTGCTGTCTAGTTATTTTTAAAGTTGTACATATTTGTAATCACAATATATATTTGAAAGTAGACTATTTGGGAAGTGATAACTGATTACTTTCAAAATATTCAA
The DNA here is from genome assembly GCF_964374135.1 of Grampus griseus. Classification (NCBI taxonomy): domain Eukaryota; kingdom Metazoa; phylum Chordata; class Mammalia; order Artiodactyla; family Delphinidae; genus Grampus; species Grampus griseus. The sequence goes on from NC_139001.1 coordinate 66,583,954, forward strand.
GATGAAATATGTGATGGCTTGTTGGTGACTGTATTGTTTTAATTATGTGTTTAGCTATGATAAGTTACAACATAATAACTGGAGATACTTTGAGCAAAGTTTTCCAAAGAATCCCTGGAGGTAAGTCAGTATATTTATTTTATATAGTTTTTCATAGTTAATGTGATTCATAATAATTTAAAAATAAAATATTTGCAAGTGGAGGAATTGGATGACTTCAAATATCCAGTAATATCCATGATCCAATCTGATCCTAAAGTATTAATCTCTTATATATAGTTTATTTCTAATTTAGCTGTTTAAAAATTATTATTTATATAATTAAAATACTTTATATTTTAAATATCTTATGTATCACTATCTGTAGTATCATTTTTTCATGTAGTGTTTATACTACATCATTTCTTAAATAAGCAAGCTAATCTTTGTCCCCATTATTTGTATTAAGCTACAATTTAATATAGTAAAATTAACCCTTTTTAATGTATAGTCCTATGAGTTTTGACACATGCATATAGTCATATAACCACAGCCACAATCAAAATACAGAACCATTCCGTTATCCCCCCAGATTTTCCTCATTCCGCTTTGTAGTCAAACTTTCACTTATCTCCAGCCTTAGGGAACCACTGATCTGATTTCTCTTCCTACTTTTGCTTTTCCCAGAATGTCAAATAAATGGCATCTTATAGGAGCTAGCCTTTTGGGTCTGACCTCTTTCACTTAGTATGGTACATTTGAGATTCTCCATGTTTTGGAGTTTATTAGTAACGTGTTCTTTTTTTTAATTGCTGAGGATTATTTCATTATATGGATATAAACATTTTATCTATCATCCAGTTGAGGGACATTCGGGTTGTTTCCTGTTTGGCTTGATTCTGAAAAAGCCGCTGTGAACATTTTAAGCAGACCTTTTCAGCATGTGCCACAACGCCACTCCCTGTTCATCCTTTCACCATATCATGGCTATTTGAATAATTCAGAGATTGTGAGTCTTTTTGCTTTGAAGAGTTCCTCGTCCAAGCCACATAATCCCCATTTCATAATCGCCTAACTTTATAGTTGTTATTATCCTTCAAATTGATACAGAAACACGTTTTCTCTTAGTGTGTGAATCACCCATCCTAGAAACATGCCAACAAAATGAAACAAAACGTAAAACTGGAAATTGTGCCTATTCCTCTCACAGGGTTTAGTGGAAACTGAAACCAAGGAGATTTGAGCATCAAATCACTGACCCACTACTTGCTAGCTGTGTGACCTTGAGAAGGTTAATGCCCTCGCTGAGTTCTAGCCCCTCATCTCTAAATTATGAATTAGAGTATCACCTGCTTCATAGAATTATGGTGTGAAACGAGAGACAACGCAGACAGTGCCTAGCATATAGGAGGTGTACCCAGCACCGTTAGCTGTTATCTGTAGGTGCTGTCATAGCCCCCAGCCTCCAAATCCTGTTTTCATAAACTGAGATTAGGTGAGTGGATAGAATGTTAAGGAAAATGAGAAGAATATAATACCATATATACAATATGATCTAAATTATGTAAATTTTCTATTGCCATAAATAAGGAAAAAATAAAAAACATATATTCACATATAAACTGTGGTTATCTTTTAATTGTGCGATTCATGGGAATTTTTTGTTTCCTTTGCTATTTTTTCAGTTTTTCAAAGGAGCATTATTAATTTAGAAAAAATTCTTTCTTTTTTCTTATTTAAGAAGTAATACATATGTATGAGGAAAATGTTAGAAAACATAGCATAGTCTCTTTCTCTTGGGACAACCAAGTAGGCATAATCCTACCAACACTTCCTTCCTTCCTTCCTTTTCTCCTTCCTTTTTAATCTATACTTTCAGAATTTTAAGGATACATGTAACTTCAGACATCCGTGTAAATAAGATAACACTATATTAGTAGAGCAAACAGTTTGAAAGGGTAAACAGACCAGATACACAAATAATTTAATTCATATTATGTTCACCAGAAATATGTAAATAGTTGAGTTCAAGGGTTTTGGAACTTGACTTTCCTGTTTTATTGTTTTGACTCACAACGTTATGATGATTGTTTAGTTATGACTGAGTTAAACAAAAACCCACGATTAATATTTCCATTCTGGTACATACGTGTGTGTGTGTGTGTATAACTTATGCCATTTTGAAATTCCCACCTTGGAACTTCCTTACACATTAGTTTATTAGCCATATAAGAAAACTAGTCTTACTCTTCAGAGTAATAGCTCTCTTTTTTTGTTTTTGTTTTTTACCACATTCACTTACTTATTTGACAGACTTGGCTTCTACAGATTTTAGATTTTGCAGAAATTAATGCACAAAGACTTGGTACCACTGACATTGCAAAAGTATAATCACATGATCTCTGAAGGAATTCAATATGAGCTAAAAATTTAAACAATAGTGTCTTCATTGGAATAGATACATAGCTCCTAAAGTGAATACTGTGATTAGCACAGCTTTAAATATATATATATATATATATATAAATCCTTGTAAGTATGTTTTATGTTTACAAATTTTGTTTGTATTTGATCTCTCTCTCTCTCTCTCTCTCTCTCGCACACACACACACACACACACACACACACACACACACTATATATATATATATATTATTTCCTTGTTTTGATAGCCAAGAGTCTGCAGTGAATAAATACCAGGTTTCAGCAGCTTCCCTATGACATCTTCCCTATCCAAAAAGTTGCTTTGTCTGCTTTCCTTCAGGGAAATCACTTCTTTCTCAATAGAAGGGTAGAAATATAGTGAATATTTTTATCAAAACCTTGAGGTTTGAAATTTTAAGTTGTACTGATCAAGTCTCTCTGGAATACAGAAGTTAGAAAAAAAAAAGCCACAGAACATACCATTTCCCCATGTTGCTTACTTTATGAATGAAGGGTTTTGCCATTAGAGGGTTTAGGACAAGGAGTGACATAATGTCTTTAGCCTTTGGAAAGGATCTCTGTAGTTTCTAGGTTAAAAGTATACACTAAGGGGGCTTCCTTGGTGGTGCAGTGGTTGAGAGTCTGCCTGCCAATGCAGGGGACACGAGTTCGTGCCCCGGTCCGGGAAGATCCCACGTGCCGCGGAGCCTCGCGTCCGGAGCCTGTGCTCCGCAACGGGAGAGGCCACAACAGTGAGAGGCCTGCGTAACGCAAAAAAAAAAAAAAATATATATATATATATACACACACACACACACACACACACACATACACTAAGGGGACAAAGGAAGGAAGAAGCAGGACAACTGATGCAGAGGCTACTAAAATAATTTGAATGCAAAATATTATAACATTATTTGAATTATAGGTTCATCCTTAAGTTACTTTGTATTTACATTTTTCGTGAATTATTTCTGTTTTTACATGGTTGTATGGAATTTATTCAAAATTGTCATTTATGTAGCTCTTTGTATTAATTAAGTCATTTTTTTAATTAAATATTTGACTACTTGTGTCACTGGTGTTACTCATAAACACTTTATAATATTTATTGTGTTTTAGTTGATCCTGAAAACTTGCTTATTGGTCACCATTTCATTATTGTGCTTTCCACTGTTGCCTTTACTCTGCCTTTGTCCCTGTATCAAGATATAGCGAAACTTGGAAAGGTAATTTTTACATTTTAAATAGGCAAAGAAATGCACTTTGTTACCTGCATTAATTTTGTCAAACTGCTATCTCTATGGCCAAGTTCTTAATTACAGTATTCATCTTTAGTTTCTTTTAGTTTACTTATAATTGTATTGGAGTAAACTATGTTTGATATTTTATCTTATTTGGGGGAACTGATGGTTAAATACTTGATGACTATGAAATAAATAGGTCCTCTCTTCTCTTTTTTTAAGGTAGATACTCTGACACAGACAGCACACTTTAATTTTAGAAAATATAAAGAACTCTATTTAAACCAAGTCTATTTACTGAAAAATCTAGTCTATTTTCTATCATTCTTTGTAGTCATTTAAACAATTTAAAATTACATTAACTTTAATGAAGTAAGAATAAATCACTTCATTGGCTTAAAATTTTTTTGTAAATTACAATGTCTATTGTGCCCATTTTTTATCCAGTGAATTTAAATGTCAATATTTGATTGATTAATTGTAGAGAATTTGGCCAATATTTATGATTCTTATTGCTAAAGAGAAATGGTTATTTATTTCTAATGAAACCAACCAAGTACGTATTCAACTCACCACATATGCTTATCTGCATGCATTAGCCTTTATCTGGCTGCATTTTATTTCCTTACTCTCATGAAGTGTTTGTATTTTACTCAGAATATTATTGGTGTTGCATCCTCATTATGCCAAACATTCTGATAAAAAAAAATTTTTTTAAGTTATTCATGTGTTTTTACATTCTATTTTGAAAAATCCAACAGTTAATTAGTTTTACTTTTCACTGTGATGTTTCGTGTGTATCCACAGTGATGAAGCCCCCTCTTCCAGGTAGAGCTGAGAATGGGGATGATATTCCAGAGTTTTCTGACCATACTCCTTCCTTCCATAAGAGGCATCTAGAAATAAACTGAAGTGTATTAAAAGGAACTTTTTTGGTGAATTTTCTGAAATGTCTGAACTGTTTTCCATTCCACATGCTCAATGTAGACATAAATGCTTCCTTCTGAGAGCAAAAGGCAAGGCATTTATGAAAAGAAAGCTAATGTTCCATCATATTACTAATACTTGAACATTTTGACCCTAAGTGTCCCTTAAAAATGTCATATTGATGTATTTAAATAAATCTCCCATGAGCAAAGCAGAGTAGTTAGAAAACACTGATCTGGAGTCAGGCTGAGCATCTGCGTTCCCCACGGGCCACTTTCTAGCTATGTGACCGGATTCTTTCCCAATATCTGAGTGGATCAGAGGACTTATAATAGAACCTTCTCTCTAGTTAAAAACTAACAACCCAGGAAACAAGATTAATGACAATCAAATGAAATAAAAGCAATTTTATATTTTTCTTATCAGACAAAAATTTCTAAATGGTGCTTATCCATTTAAAAAATTAAGAGTAGAACACAGATTTAATGTTGAGAGTGCAAAGAACACATATACACACAGACCAGTTTATATTGTAACCAGTTAAAATAGTGACAGAAGAGAGAGGAAGTAGCAGAGAAGACTCTAGAAACACAGACCAAAGGACAAAACCACAGAGGAAAATTAGACTTAATAGAGCTAGAAAGCAGCAAGGAAAAAGCAGAGGCATCCCAAAATGTGTGTGAGTGGGTGGGGGGACGTTGTATAGGAAGGGGCAGGGTAGGACAACGACAGAAGCAAGAAGCAATTATAGATAGAAAAAAGCACAAGTCAACACTAAAATAAAACCTGAAGAAAAATGGAAACATAATTTCCCTTTATGAAATAGTCATATTTGGTACTTGTTCTATTTGGGGGGAAAAGAACTAAGACTAAGATCTAATAAAAAATTTACCTGCCTTAGATTATCAATACCAATCTGTAAGAATAAACTACTAAAGAATTGTATTTTAAAAACTGTACATAAGTTTACTCAAGTAAAAAGTGAATCACCTAATATTTTCAATAAAATTGTCTCTATTCTAAACTGACCATATATCTTTACATTTTCTTTTTCAGATCTCTCTTATTTCTACAGTTTTAACAACTCTGATTCTTGGAATTGTAATGGCAAGGGTAGTTTCATTGGGTCCACACATGTAAGTTTTGTTGCTTCATTGGTTGATATTTGATTTATACCCATCATTCAGATGTTCATATGATATATTATAAATGCAGAAACATAAAGTTATAATGGTACCAGAAGCATCATTTATCTTCAGTATTTGACAAAATGAGAGAAAATGATTACGTTTAAGTAGTAGCTGATGGGATTAAACTGAGTTTGCTTATTATTTTCATGGCCTGCCTAAAGAATTAAAATAAGGAAGGGATTTTGAATAGTGAGAAATAGGAACAAGGTAGAGAAGTGGTAGATGGCAGAAAGAGGAGAAATGGTAGATGGTAGAAATTTCTGTATCTATCTCACAGATGGATTTGTTCTTAACAAAGTTTTCACCAGTCTAGGTTGAAATGAGAAGAGTAAAGAATATAGTGGATGTTTTTCTCTATTTAATGAAATGTGGTCACCTTGAAAACCACCCTTTATTCTCTACTAAGATTATATTCTTTAATTGTGTTAAAATGCTTTGTCATTTGTGAACTAATAGTGATAGTTGGTAATGATATTTATGTGTTTTTTACATTATTATTTGGCCAAATAAAATGTTGGGAACTTGGCATTGGTTCCACAAATTTTAAAAATGTTACTTAGCCGTGAAATTCAAAGTAGAGATTCTACTGATCTAAACCACACAGTTCTTACGCTTTGATTATAGAATAGATTTATCAGATAAGGACTGGGTAGTTTGTATCCACAGTCCCAAGAGAATGCTGTAATGAAACTAGCTTAAAATAGCTTTAAACACAAAATTGGGTTCCCACAATGCACAATAACTATTTGTTGAATAAATTAATAAATAATACATTATGGAGTTTCCATGACACCTTAAATATTTTCTTTATCCTACATAAGACAAATAAAATTAATTTAAGACAATCTCTAACATAGTGCAAGGAACATGCTGGGTCTTCAGTTGTTATCTGTGAGGAAAAAAAGAAACTTGGTGAATAGCTATAATTGATAATGCCATCCCCCAGGTAACTTATTTTTTTCCTACTGAACATTGTTCTGCAAAATCACTTCATCTTCCACTATATATGACTTATGTCAGGCTTCTTAATTTACCAGGAAAATACCAAAAATTATGCCTTAAATTTATTTGAAAGGAAGTATGAACTATCTAGACTAACTACATTTCATATGGTCTTTTCTTTAAAAAAAAAACTTTTTTTAAGGTTTTCAATAAAAGGAGATAGCATAAATATCTGTAATGTTTATATTAATGTTATCTTCAAATAACTTAATCCCAGTTCATAGTTGTATTAGTCCGTTTGGCCTGCTAGAACAAAGTACTACAGACTGGGTGACATGAACAACAGATATTTATTTTCTCATAGTTCTGCAGGCTGGCAGCTTGGTTGGGTTCTGGTGAGGGATTTCTTCCTGACTTGCAGATGCCTGCCTTCCTGCTGTGTCCTCATGTGGCAGACAGAGGGAGAGACAGCAAGCTCTCTGGTGTCTCCTCTTATAAAGGCAATAATCCCAGTAAGAGTGTCCTACCCTCATGACCTCTTCTAAACCCAATTATCTCCCAAAGTCCTCATCCTTACATACCATCACGAATTTGGGTTAGGGCTTCAACATGAATTTTGTGGGGAGCACAATTCAGTCCATAGCGATAGTGTTTTTGAAATGTACCTGGTTCACTTCAATATGGCCATTTATTCCTTCATCTAGTAAACACTTGTTGAGTACCTATGGCTTCTAACTATTTTGCTGTGCAGCACTTACTGCACATTGTTCATGATCAACTATGGATGAGGGATTTATTTTAAAAACAAAAAAGAAAAAGAAATGACAATACAGTATTAGGAGTGCAAAATAGAAGCATAAATGAGGGGCAGTGTCAGCACCGAAGAAGAGAGTTCTTGATAGTCTGAATTAAGGAAGGCTTCCTAGAGGAAGAGAAATATGATCTGGACGTTTTGAAAGAGGAATCTGAATTTTTCCAGATAGATAAGGGTGTAAAAGGCATTACAGGCCTGGGAAAGGTAAGCTTAAAAGCACAAAAACACATATTAAATTCTACTGGATGTATTTAACATCTATAATATTGGTACCGTATTCTGCTCTGGTTTTCAGAAGCTGAATTCACAGCAACGAAAGGCTAATAAGTGTATTGAACAAAATACACTAATAATTTTTGCTTAAAATTTTTACTTTTATAAGCCAGAACTATTTTAATTGAAGCCTTTATCATAGAGAATAAATCAAGTTATAATAAAAGGTGTTAATAGATTTGGGAAATAGAGTACTATGAGGGAATATTGAGGGGAAAAAAGCAAGCAGCTAAAAGTTGGAAGTAAATAAATAAGCCATTAGTTGAGCCCAAGCAGAACAGTTTAAAGCAATGATTTTCAACTCTGGCTTCACATTAGAATTACCTGAGTAGCTTTAAAAAATGCTGATGCCAGGGCCCTACTTGCAGAGATTCTGAAGGAATTGATGTGGGGTCAGGCAACTGGATTTATTACTTAATGGTTTTGAGTTTGTGAACAAAGATCTAGAGCCTCTTGGTTTGAAGAGATTAAAATCATGAGTACACATTTTAACTGACACATTTCTAAAAATAGGCCAGAGATTTTGTTATTTTAGTTACTGTTGTGTTGTTACTTTTCATGATTCATCCTTCAGTTATTTTTTTCAGTGTCTTCTATATACAAAATGTGTGTGAGATACTATTGTGAACACAAAGAGAAAGTATCTCTGCTCTGAGGGGTGCACAGTTTAGTGGGGAAGATAAGATGATACAAATGACTGTCATATAGGCAGTGTATCTGATACAAAGGAAAGAGGAAGGAGAAGCCACTTCCTGGTGGTGCTAAATGAATTGATTTTTATGGCCAAGAGCTATTTATTTCTGTTATAAACAAAATATGACCTGTATCTTTTTAACCTTCCTCTAGTGCTGATAATCATATTTTATCTGAGTCTTTGAAATTTTTCTAATAACAGGGATTATTTAGTTAACTCTTTCAATATTTAAATGTTAAGGAAGTGTGTTTTTTAATACTGTGCTGCCTTTTATTTCTGTTTGAATACTACTGCAAACAACTTCTGTTTGTCCAGATTTACAATCAGGCTAATCAAATCCCGTGTTTAGGGGCTGGCACAGTAGCTAGTCAGGCAGGCTTTTCTCTGAAAATATGACAGCCACGAATGCTTATAATCCATAAAACATGAGAAATTCAATACTCCATGTGTGTTTTTCCTCATTTTTTTGTTCAGATGAATGATCAGAAACCCTATACTTTTTCATAGGACTTTTAAAGTGGTATTTGAGAAAGATCTTTAAACCCAGTATCAGAAAAGAGGAAGGTCTGCAATGGCGACTGGTATTGACCTTGTTACTATGGAAACACCTTTGTAGTGGTTGTGTTTTAAAAATAAAACATACAATTCAATTTCCTTTTCCATAACTCATAGGGCCATAAACTCTGCTTTTTGATATGATTTCAAATATCTCACAGTCCAATGACTTTCATTTCTTTTTGGAAATAGTGTGCAGTTTTATTGTGTTTTCTAACCTTTTGCTTTCTAAAAACTGAGGTGACAACGCAATCTAATTGCTTTCCAGAAAGTGTGCTAGTATCAAAATGCAATAACACATTTCTCCCATTTTTTTTCAAACTACAATCAGAGGCATTATCACTGTGAAAACCTTCATTCTGTGCCTCATTAATATTCAATTCTTTACATTCAGGATGGAAATGATAGCATGCAGTCCAAATTTATAACTAGTCTCCCTTCATATAACATTTCTTTTACAGCATTTTAATCAATAGTGTAGTGTGTTCCAAACATAATTTCAAAAAATGTGTCTACACTTTTAACAGGTATTTATGCATATAAAATGTGCCTTTTCCAAGGATCTCAATACATACTAGTTTTGTTACCCCTTATTCATTCTAACCCTGAAATTCCACAATTATAGCTATATATAAAGAGGAACTAGAGGGGATTAAAGAAGGATCAGAAAAAAATGGGTAAAGACAAAGGAATAGTACATATTTGAAAAGGGAATGATTAGTTCTGGCAGATACCAGCCACTGATTTGTTTTGATGGTGCATAAATTATTGCCGTTTTTGTTGCAGACGACAACAACCGTAGAACCATAACTGGTTGAGGCAAGAGAGAATTTATTGACACACACAGCTATAAAGTTCAAGGCTATTTCTGTTATTAGGTTTGGTTGGATTTAGGAGCTCAGTCAACAGAATCATAGTTTTTCTTTTTTTATCCTTTGGCTTCATATCCTATTTTGGCTCTAGTGTCTGAAAGACTTTCCCCTTATTGTGACAAGACGGCAATGGCAATCTTAGCCTACATCTATTCAAGTCCAAGTCCATAAAAATAGAAAGAGCTTTCTCTTTTATTTTACCTCAAACCTCAATTCCAGTATTAGTTCTGATTGGCTCTAGTGAGGACCCATGACGATCATGCCTTGTACTGTGTTGCTTATGTTTATGTTACATGACTACCTTTGAAGCTAAGGATGGGATCATCTCAGCTAAAGCACACAGACTCTGAGCAGAGGAAAAGGTATCCCAAAGGAAATCAAGGCAATGATGATGCCACAGGAAGCGGGAGTAGACTGCATGGTGTAAACTACAGATATCCACTTGAGGTGACAGGAGGTTACTGGTTACCTTCAGGCGTTTCAATCAAATGATAAAGTTGGAAAGTAGCTTAGAGAGAATTAAGATCTAAGTGAATTTGGCCAAAAAAAAAAAAAACCCTTTTGTTTTTTAAGAGCCTCAATGAATGAAAATCTCAGGACAAAACAGTGGCTTAAGGCAGTAAGAAGTCTAAAAACTACTGTTTTTACCATGGGAAATATGGAACATGTTATAGACCAAGGCAGAAGATGGAGTGAAAGTCCCCCAGGAAATCTTGAAAAGTTGGAATTCATGATATAGAGTGCTCCTTGGAGAGGATTGAAGTCATGAGATAATGAAAATGATCTTAGGACATTAAAAATTTAATACAAAAACATTCTCTGGCAAAGAAAATGTTCCTAAGGCTGCTTCCATGCTAACAAAATTTGCTCACTCATTTGCTAAAATACCATTTGACTCTATTCTGTAGCACTGCTAGAGCTAGTGTTAAGTTTTCCCAGACCAATTGCTGACATGAAGCAACAAATGGAACCATCATGTGACTTGAGTCTGCATGAAAATAGAAAAGAACAGCTGTAAGACAATATGTTCTCTGAGGAGATCAGTCCGGTCCCTGTGTTAGTGGAGCTGAAGGAGCAGCCTGGGTTGCTCAGTGTTAAGGACTCATCCCACTCATCATCAATTTTTTTTTTTTTTTTTTTTTTGCGGTACGCCGGCCTCTCACTGTTGTGGCCTCTCCCGTTGCAGAGTACAGGCTCCGGATGCGCAGGCTCTGCGGCCATGGCTCACGGACCCAGCCGCTCTGCGGCATGTGGGATCCTCCCGGACCGGGGCTCGAACCCGTGTCTCCTGCATCGGCAGGCGGACTCTCAACCACTGCGCCACCAGGGAAGCCCATCAATTATTTTTTTATAAATGGCTGCCTTAGTGAAATGTGCCACCTGTGTGTTATTTCCGATTAGAAGCCAGACTGGTCTGTGGTACAGATTAACAACCAAAGAGCAAAAATCGAATCACCTGTTCTTTCAGCTAATAAGCATTTATTAAATGTCTGGCTTATGCCAGTCACTCTTCTAGGTATTGAGGCTGCCAAGATGAGGAAAGCACAGTCCATGACCTCAGATATTTATAGTTTGTGAATGGGGAGAATAGACAGTTAATCTCAATATAATATTTAATAGAATATGGCAAAATGCAATGGAAACAGGAAGGGCCCTTAGCCCAACCTGGGCAGGCAAGTAATATTTCAAGATAAGACAGTATGTGATCTGCTGTTTTTAAAACAATGTACTGGGATTAGCTGGGTCAAAAAAGGAGAGAAGGGAGGAGTGGGAAGCTACTGTTGGCAGAAATGAGTGAGGCCCAGAGGTGTGAGGTGTATAAGGACCTAAAGATTTAACGTTAACAGGAGGTACCTGGAGAAGAAGGACACTGCCACTGGTTGGGGGAACTATCAAAGAAAATAAAAGTGCATCCCTTGACAATTTTCTCAAAAACTCTATCTTGCTTTTATGTTTCTCCTCGAATATATATTTTATCATAGTTTTAACAATGGTCATGTCTCCATATTATCTCTTTTGAAAAACTGCCGAATATTGGTGCTTTCCTAATCTACTGACCTCTGCTCTCTCATCGCCACCACCTGTACAGCTTCTGTTTTAGGGAAGTAACTAGAATGTTGGTGATCCTGAGTTGAAAGTTCAGCTAGAGAGAATGAAGAAATGATCGTAGAGAGGTTGGTAGAGACCAACATGGAAGGAAAGCTTTACATGTAGTGCCAAGAAAGTTGGATTTGTTCTTTAGTTGATGGGACATTGAAAGTTCTTCGGCAGGACAGTAACCACAGCGAGTCTTCATTTTGGACTTCTTGCACCGCAGAGGTGAGGATAGATGGGGGTTAAAGGCCTGGGAGGAGGCTCTCTGGAGGCAAGCATCCAGGCAAAAGACAACTGGAACAGTATAAAGGCAAGGTTGGCAGAAAAGAAAAGGAAACAGAGGAGGGTGTTGCCAAGGTTTCCAGCTTGGACAACCAGAATTGTAGATGGTCCAGAACTCACCACCAAAAGGAGAAAATGAAAAAGTCTGTCCATCCAGTAAAGCATTTACTAAATGCTTGGGAACATCGATGAAAAAACCCCAGCTTATTTTAAGTTGTTAACCAGGATAAAAAAGGAAGCAGGTCTGGAAAAAACATAAATTTTTAATTTTAATATCAATTTTGAGTAACCCTTGGGGTGGAGAGAGAGGAAAAGGAAGTTTTGGAAATGCAAGTTTAGAGTTTAGGAAGAGTCTGATATGAACAGGATTGTACAGGGACAGCATATAATAATAAGGTGGGGAATTCCCTGCCGGCCCCGCTGTTGGGACTCTGCACTTCCACTGTTGGTGGGGAGGGAGGGGGGCACGGGTTCGATCCCTGGTCGGGGAACTGGGATCCCACATGCTGCATGGCACAGCCAATAATAATAATAATGTGAAGAGGTTATTATTAGTAGAACCCCAATGGTAAATACAATTGACCCTTGAACAGCATGCGTTTGAACTGCTCGGGTCCATTTATTTGGGAATTTTTTTTTCAATAGTAAATACTGCAGTACCACACAATCACAATTGGTTGAATCCACAAATGCGAAACTCAGATAGGGAGGGTCAACTATAGGTTATACTTGGATTTTCGACTGCTCTGACGGTCAGTGCCCCTAAGCCCTGCATTGTTCAAGGGTCAACTTCCATCATCTGGAGTTCACATCTGAAATTACATTTATTTTAATATAAACCTTGAGCACTTCCGTTTAAAAACAAAAGGATCCGGGCCTCCCTGGTGGCGCAGTGGTTGAGAGTCCACCTGCCAATGCAGGGGACATGGGTTCGTGTCCTGGTCTGGGAAGATCCCACATGCCACGGAGCGGCTGGGCCCGTGAGCCATGGCCGCTGAGCCTGCGCGTCCGGAGCCTGTGCTCCGCAACGGGAGAGGCCACAACAGTAAGAGGCCCACGTACCGCAAAAAAAAAAAAAAAAGGATCCGTTTTGATGTTTAGGGTGATACCCAGGAAGAATGTTCCTGAACAGCTGTATGTGTTCATGTGGACCACAGCTGTCTATAGAACAGACTCAGAAGAAAAGTGAGGTGGGAGCGAGGAAATGGCAGAGAGCTGTCAGCTGATGTGGAGCTAGGGAAGTGGGCAGATCTGCTTATGTCACTAATAGCTTGTGGTGTGACAGGAAACGTGGAGCCTTTGTGTGCCAGCCAGAGCACTTAACTCCCAGATGCATCTGGTTGAAGAGGTTAATATGTAAGGCTCTCTTAAGAAAAACGCAGGCTCTGCCGGGATTGTATGATTTGGAAGGTGCCTGTGTTTAGCTGAAAAGAGTTTGGTCAGGTACAACAGACACATGTGGTGTCCGACCTCCTGATCGGAGGTCAGATGTTCTGGTGATCAGAAGCAATCCCTATGCAGCTTGTTTTCTCCAGTCTGTGAAGACTGGAGATGTATTTGGTGGGACTTGCTTCCTACTTGCTTATTACTACAAATCTACTGTTATAAAGATAAGGAAAAGTATGTCTTTCAAAATAGGATGCAAAACCTGAATCCAAGAACCCAAACTGAGATAATTTTGCAAAATGAATTTAAGCCCCGAAAACCTCCCCACCTCGCACACATAAGGAAAAGGCTTCTAAAAATTTTATAACTAAGCATGTCTGGATTTTTCAGAGTAAGAGAAGCAATCATTCTTGTAAAAGTATTTGCAAACTGCTACAAGGCAATCTGTATTCCTGTCAGTATTAAAATATGTTAAAACACTGGAAGCATTGCTTCTTAAATGATCTGAACCTTATGATAAACCTTCATTATGTTGCCATGATTTATTTGAAGTTTTGTAAGACATTTTAAAAGATCCTGCCTCTTCCCAATATTGCTTTCATTTGGATTTATTTTTCTCAAAAGAATATTCACATATTTTTACAACATCAAATATTACAAATTACTTTTAATGAAATAGAGCTGCCTTCTACCAAATCCTTTCCTATTTCAGCTCTATCTTTTGGCGTTTACATTTTTACTTCTAGGTAATGTGCTTGTAACTGCTATTTCTGGATTCTTACTGTTGTCATATAGTAGATGAGGATTTAGCTCTTTCAAATTATTTTTCTTCTTCTTCTATATCATAATATGTGAAGACTTAACACAAGTTTCAAAGTTAGTTATATTTCCCTTCTGTTACGTTTTTTCTAGAATTGAGACTTGCTTTTGGTTTTGTTTTTAATCATGTTTAGTTGGATGTTCAGTTTAGCTTTAAAAAAAAAATTTTGATTTTTTCAAAGCAGTTTTAGGTTCACAGCAAAGTTGAGAGAGCGGTACAGAGATTTCCCACAAATGCCCTGCCCCACACATGCATAGGCTCCCCCATTATCAACATCCCCTACTAGAGTGGTACATTGGTGACAGTTGATGAATCTAGGTTAGTCCATCATAATCACCCAAAGTCCATAGTTTACATTAGAGTTAACTCTTGGTATTGTACATTCTGTGGGTTTGGACAAATGTGTAATGACATGTATCCATAACTATATTATCATACAGTGCATTTTCACTGCCCTAAACATCCTATGTGTTTCCTCTATTCATCCCTTCTCCCCCACCCCTAACCACTGGCAACTACTGATCTTTTTACCGTCTCCCCAGTTTTGCCTTTTCCAGAATGAAATACAGTTGAAATCATATAGTATGTAGCCTTTTCAGAATGGCTTCTTGCACTTAGTAATATGCATTTAAGGTTCCTGTCTTTTCGTGGCTTGATAGCTCATCTCTTTTTAGTACTGAGTAATATTCTATCATCTGGATGTACCAGAGTTTACCCGTTCACCTTCTGAAGGCCATCTTGGTGGCCTCCGAGTTTTGGTAATTATGAAGAAAGCTGCTATAAACATCGGTGTGGCAGGTTTTTGTGTGGATCATATGTTTTCAGATTCTTTGGGTAAACACCAAGCAATGTGATTGCTGGATCCTATGATAAGAGTATGTTTAGTTTTATAAGAAACCATCAAACTGTCTTCCAAAGTAGCTGTACCAATTTGCATTTCCACTAGCAAAGAATGAGGGTTCGTATTGCTCTACATCCTCACCAACATTTGGAGTTGTCAGTGTTCTAGATTTTGGCCAGTCTAATGGCTGTACTTTTTTCTTTCTTTCTTTCAAGGTGTGTAGTGGTGTCTCAGTGTTGTTTTAATTTGCACTTCCCTGGTGACATATGGTTTGGAGCATCTTTTCATATGCCTGTTTGCTCTCAGGATCTGTTCTTTGGTGAGGGGTCTATTAGGGGGTCAGTGGATCTTTGGCCATTTTTAAATTGAGTTGTGTGTGTTCTTATTGTTGAGTCTGAAGTGTTCTTTGTATATTTTGGAGATAATGAGTCCTTTGTGAAATGTGTCTTTTAAAAATATTTTCTCCTAGTTTAGCTTTTGACTTTGATTATTTTTGTTACTCCTTTTCCAAATGCTCGAACATATAAGATAATCTACCAATCTTGTTATTTTTCCTAGAGAGGAGTCTCAGAGCCTTCGTCCTCTTACTCCTTTCTAGATAGAGTGATTTCTCAGTTTGCTGCCCCATTGTCTTTCTAGGACTTCCTTTCACCTCTTTTTTTGTGTTAGACACCCTACTTCCAGTTTCTCACATCTTTCTTTTTTTCTTTGTTTTCTCCTTTTGCTGGAGCATCCTGAGTAGCTTTCTGGTGTGTCTGAGTCCTTTATACACAGAGGTTTAGCAAAGTGAGTTAACTCTTTCACATCTTTAGCTCCCTCTATGTCATTGTAACTTAACACCAAGAATAACCCTTAATCTATGTGCATGTGTGTATAGATAGAATCTTAAAAATGTAAAAGGATAATTTTATACTTTTTTTCCTTTCAAGTCTAAGATGTAATCCAAGTGGTGATTAAATAATCAGGCAATTTGCCTCTCTATCCATTTTAGATGTCCAGTATCTTAAGGTTTAATGAGTGCCCTCTTTTGTTCAAACATTGAATTTATTCATTTTGAATTTATTCAAACAAAGATTCCATTGGTGGTAGTCTCCACACCACTGTAGCAAAATTTATATCAGCACAGAGAAGCTACAACTTAGCTGGGGAACTGATAGCTGGGCTAAGCTGTACCCTGGAGGGGGGTTGAGCAGCTCCACGTGCCCTGAGATTACCCAAGGGGTTTTCTGCAGCTGGAAGCTGCACTAATTTGGCAGACCCAGTTGTGCAGAAAACTGTATGGGGTATGGTGGGTGGGATGGAATACCGAACATTTATCTGTCAATATCTAAAGCATAAATGAATTTTTTCATCTTTTTCACCATAATCAAAACCAAACGGCTGCCCGTTTGGTTGCATTTGTACCATCTGTTATCAAGATTAAATGTTTGCTTATTTAAAATAAGATAGCTAGGGCTTCCCTGGTGGCGCAGTGGTTGAGAGTCCGCCTGCCGATGCAGGGGACACGGGTTCGTGCCCCAGTCCGGGAAGATCCCACATGCTCTTCTCACATGCCACAGAGCAGCTAGGCCAGTGACCCATGGCCGCTGAGCCTGTGCGTCCAGAGCCTGTGGTCTGCAATGGGAGAGGCCACAACAGTGAGAGGCCCGCGTACCGCAAAAAATAAAAAATAAATTAAAAAAAAAAAGATAGCTTGCCTTTCTCAAGGTCCCTTCATTCTCTAAAAGAATATGAATACCATGATGAAGATTGCATTTCACGAACTTGCAGGTCCTTACACCCAGACTGAGACATGTATTGTTACTTTAGTGATAACATGAGGAAAGGGAAAAAGAGCAGAAGAAGGCCCATCTAACACTGATTGTCCACTATATACCACACTCTCTCATTCATCTTCTCATAACCTTTGTGTCAGATATACAAAATACAATTAATATTGTCTCTGTTCTACAGCAGAAAACACTAAGACCAGTGTCATTAAGTAGTCTGCCCAAAGTCACCCTGCTAGTATATCATAAAGTTAAAATTTAAATCCTGCAGCGCCAGATGGAGGTACACGCGGTCACTGTGCGCGAGTGGCTGTCCCCCTGGACGCAGGGGGACCCTGCCAACCCCTCCCTCCCGGCAGATCACGCCAACCCCAGAGGAGACACGGAGCGACACAGTCAGAGCAGGGCCATGAGAGAGGGCTTTGGCATGGTGACCGCCAAGCATCCCCTCCCCAAGGGTTTGTAACTGCCCAGAGGAATGTTCTCTTCTCCATGTTATTTATTTTGACTGTGTGCTCTATATTTGTCTCAGAGATGAAAGTTAAGTTTTGCGTTTACCGTTACAAGGAGTAAAATAACAAAACGAGAGTCGAGAATTGATAATAGTCATTTGCAGATCACAACCAGCTTTTCCCACGAAGGGACCAAATCTTAAAAGCCTAATTTAGGTCTCAGTGAGACATTTTTGAATGTGTCTGAAGGGTTATTTGCAGAAGGAGGTATCTTAGGCATGACCATAGATGCTGCTCTCGGACAGTCGCTGGTGGAGACATTGCACAGCTAGGTCTGGTTTCTCACTTTCCTGTCTGATTCAGAAAGAGCTTTACTTCCCTGCAGGAGTGAGACTTCATTTGCACCTTTGGTTGTTATTTTATTTTATTTTGTTTTCAATAGCCATCTGTCCGTAGAATGTGTATATAAATATCGGAAATCATAATCTGATCTTTAAAGTTTATCTCATATTATTTAAGAATGACCCGAATTGTCTTTTTATTAATTGCCTTTTGAAAATCTGCAGTTAGGAAGTAATGTACATGTAGGATTTAGGAATGTCAGTCAGAAAATTATGTTTTGAGAAATGTAATTATTTTATTTACCTTGTAAAGCCAAATATTCTTAGGCAGAAGTTCTTTGTTATTTTAGTTTCACTTTCTTTTGAGGGTCTTTCCTTGTCATGAGTGCACAACGCCCACCTGTTTGACCCGTGGCCCTGCATGGCCTCACTCACCTTGGCCAACCCCCGGGCAGGCCTGATGGCCACCAGGACGCCCACACAGACACCACGGTCAGCACATGCTGACCTGATGCGGGAGGCGTGGGGCGAGGCCAGAAGAGAGGAGGGGAGGAGAAGCGAGGAGGAGGGGCAGGGCCAGGGCTCCCGCAGGCTCCAAACCAGGGAGCAGGGCTCCCTGAGGCCTCACACTTCTTTGCCCTTGTGTGGCAATGTCCACCAGCGCCTGTGTGGACATCAAGAGATATGCTGGCCTCTGGGTGGTGACAGCCTAAAGAAGGGTGAGAAGGCCCTTGACCCTCTCATCTGGAGAGCAGCGCAAGGGGCAGGTCAGCATGAGAGGGTCTTCCGAGGCTTATTTGAAATCAGACACCCCAGGTGTGTGAGGTCCCACCTAGAGTGACTGTGAGACTCGAGGTTTGTAAACTTGCCCCTAGTTTGCTAAGATGATCTAAAATAATGTTTACTGTTCCAAGTTAGAGAAGAGAGAGAGAGAGAACGGGTCTGTGCGGCCCTCTGTGCAGGTCGGCTGGTCTGAAGATGAAGTCTGCCGTGTTACTGATCAGGCCAGACACGCTCGTGTCACCGCATCACCTGGGTCTCTCTTGTGCAGAAAACAGCACGGTGTTTTTAATCTGCTTGTGTTCCCTCACAGTATGCTGTTAGAAGGTTAATTGATAAGATTAAAGTAGGCTTAATCACAAAGATGTTTAGTGTTTAAAAAAATTCCCCAGCAAGTATTGGAACTTCTAAAATACGTATATCATTTGTACAGGGTTAATCTTGGAAATTATACTTGAAAACTTTATTCTACTCTTCATTTTAAGTTGGAAATTGTTTTTGACAAATTGTTTTGTACCATTGGAAAAGAAAAATGGTAATTTATGTTCTTAAAAAAAAAATTTTTAATCCAAATCCGCCTGACCCCAAAGCTCATTAACTTTTTCCATTTCAGCTCTCTGTATTCCATATGTTTTTCCTTAGTCGAGAGAAAGTTCCTTCACAGTGGAAATTAAGTTCATTATTGTTCTAGTTGTCCCTTATTGTTAATATTAATCACAGTTTTATCTATAGCCAGCAAATAATCACATTAAATGAAAGAAGCAGGTAGGAGCCAGATGGGGATAAAGAGCTGGTTTATGCATTACTAGGTAACATTAACAGTTGCTGAAGAGATGCTATCGACCGCAGTGGACTAACTTCAAAACTGTTGGCTTCCATTGCAAACTCTAGACACACACCAGTAAATGTGGTTGGTTTCAGTTCTCAGGGAAATGAACTTTGATGGTGCCAACAGAAGAATCTAAAACAAAAAGAAACCAGAGAGTAGTTCTTATTTTGGGGTTTCTTCAGAAGAAAATTAGCCTCTCTTTTTACAAAAGAAATACTCCTGAAGAGTTGTATGTTAATATGTTTGATTTTGAAAAATCATTTGAAAACCATTTCCTGTTACAGGTTACTTATTGTGAATTATTCTTTAAAATTAAAAAAAAAGGAAAGTGCTCATCCTATAATTTAATCACTTTGTAATAACAGATTAGTCTTTACTTGGTTCATATTTAATAATATTTCAATATGACTACTATGTACTCTGTTTTCCCCCTATGTCTGTATTCATAATGACAATTTTGATTTGTTTCTCCCAGTTTGTTATTTTTTTTGCTTTCTTCATCTTCTTTTTCTTTTCTTCTTCTTGTTTTTTTCTTTCTCAAATTCTCTAGTAGCCATGGTTCTTTATAAGTTAACAAAGTATTCTTCTTGTCTACTGTTACACTCATCTCCTCCATTCTTCTTCTTGCCTCTCAGGAAGTTCAGTTGGTAAATAGTAGCTGAAACTTACCGCATAAGCTACACTGCAGGAAAAATAAATCCTCTTTAAGTAATTTCTTTAACTCTTCTAGACCATTAGAAGCTAATTAGGTTTTCTGCAACAAAAGTTACCTATACCACTCCTTTTAGATCTATGTTGTCCAACACAGTAGCAACCAGCCACATGTGACTATTTTTTTTATTTTATGATTTTTTATTGAAGTATAGTTAATTGACAATGTTGTGTTAGTTGCAAATGTTAATTTACAGTGTTGTTTACAGCAAAGTGATTCAGTTATACATGTAAATGTATATATATAAATATATATGTAGGCTCTTTCGGATTCTTTTCCATTATAGGTTATTATAAGATATTGAGTATACTTCCCTGTGCTATACAGTAGGTCGTTGTTGTTTGCCTATTGTATATATAGTAGTGTGTATATATGTTAATCCCAAACTCCTAATTTATCTCCCCCTACATGTGACTATTTAAATTAGATAAAATTAAATGGAATTAAAAATTAATTAACTCTAGCCATAGTATTAAATGCTCAGTAGCCACATGTGCATAGTGGTCACCATATTGCACAGCACAGATGTAGAACATTTCCATCAGCACAGAAAGCAATTGTAGAGGAGCAAAATTCGCCATGCCAAAAGGTGTCTCTTTGGCAGGTGGATTATTTCGAGCTGAAAACAAGACCCAAAAGACTCAGGAAGTACCTTTGACCTTCTTCCTCACTACCTAAAAGAATTCAGATAGAGGGACGTTCCTGGAATAGAGCAATCACCAGAGATACCTGCAAAGAATATGTGCTAGGTGTGGTGGAGAAACTTGGCAAGGGCTAGAGATCAGGGTCTGCTAAATGTCCCATGTCTCCACATGGCCCAGCAGACATTTCTTTACCAAACATTTACTTTTCCACCTTCATGTGAATTGCCTTCCTCCCCTTCGAAGTCCCAAACCACTACCCCCAACATCCTTGTTTGCCTTTAGCTAAAGATGGTATTTAATGTGAGGGCTTTGGCCATTTTGGCGAGTTACTCAGTTCCCTTGAGTCTCTCCCATGTATACCTGTCATTAAACTTCTGTTTGATTTTCTCCTGTTAATCTGTCTCATGTCAATTTAACTCTTAGAGCAGCTAGAAGAACCTAGAATAGCGGAAAATGTCTTCCTCCCCAACACACTATTGTATGCTGCTATTCTATATTATCATACAGAATAAAAAATATTTGACCTCTTTGTTTTGTCTTTTTCTCTGCAGCATTTCCAGTGGCCATAACACTGATTGCCACATTGGTAGTGTTCAGCAAATATTTGTTGAAAATTGAATGATTTGAATGACTTTCCAGTAGGAAGAATGTAATTTCAGTTATAGACTATTTATGGAAATTTAAGCTTAAAAATTAAGTTCAAATCCAAAAAGGTTTCATGTAGAAAATATTGTATAATTATATAAAGTTCAGAAAGTTTTAAATTGGGCTAAATCTTTTTGAAATAATTTTCTATATTTGGTTCCAGTCTTTATCAACAATGGACTATCATATTTAAAAGTCAATGTACTTCTCTTTCCATAGCAATAACTATAATTCTTAAGTTAGATTCATTTTTCTTTTCCCAGACATAACTATTATTCTTAAGTTGGTTTGAATCATTCCTGTTCATGCTTCTATACTTATACTATGCATTTACGTATTAGTATTGATTAGTATGTTTGTAAAATATTCATAAATAATCACTATGGTAAAAAAAATGTACATTCTCTAATATAACTCACTATTTTTCCCTCAATATTGTATTCAGTATATTTCCATTTTGATAAAATTAGCACTGGGTGACTCTTTTTAATTGCTGTACAGCATACAATCTGATGGTTTAGAAATTTAGAAATGTAATTGTTTGCTTATAAGCTTTGAGTACCTTAAACTTTACTAGATATTGCCAAGATCTTCTCCAAACTGTTTTATAGTTTACAGTTCCCTCCATAATAATTGTATCTTGTCCTAGCAACTTCTCAACATTGCTATTATTGAATTAGGTTTAAAATTTTTTTTTAATGTATTTCATTTGAGTTTTTCTAATTATGAAGGAGGGTGAGCAACATACAGCATATTTGTTGGCCATTCTCGTTTCCTTTTCTGTCAATTACCTGTTGTCTATTGTTCATTGGAATATCTTTTTATTATGATATGCAGTAGCATTTAATATACACTGGATAATAACCCTTTCTTGGTTATATACAAGACACATTTCATCTCCCAATTTTTAGCTTTTCTTTATTTTTTAACTTTGAATATGGATTAATTTATTATACATTTTATATTAATATTTACCTTCCATTGATTTTATCAGGTTTATCAATTTTTACCTTTATGGTTTTTGCCTTTATAGGTTTTGTTTTGTTTTGTTTTTGCGGTTCGTGGGCCTCTCACGGTTGTGGCCTCTCCCGTTGCGGAGCACAGGCTCTGGACCTGCAGGCTCAGCGGCCATGGCTCACAGGCCCAGCCGCTCCACGGCATGTGGGATCTTCCCGGACCGGGGCACGAACCCGTGTCCCCTGCATCGGCAGGTGGACTCTCAACCACTGAGCCACCAGGGAAGCCTGCCTTTATAGGTTTAAAACAATCTCTCCTCCATCGATATTATGTTTTATTCTTTGAAATTTAATATTAATTTGGAGAGAATTGACATCTACATGATATTGAGTCTTCCCATTCATAAATATGGATATGCTGTATCTCTCCATTTGTTTGTCTTTCAATAAAATTATGTCATGACATTAATATTATGCATATCTTTAAAAATAGTGTTTTTGTTGTCACTGCCATTTAAAAAACATTTTAACTGGTTCTTCTTTGTATACATCAACCCTATAAATTTTTGTGTATTAAGCTTGTATCCAGTGAAGTTGCTGAATGCTCTTATTAATCCCAATAGCTTGTCAGTAGATTCCCCTGAATTTTCTGTGTACATAATTATATTGTGTCCAAATAATTTATCACTTTCCAATGATTACATATCTTATCACTATCTTATTTTATTGCATTAGCTAAGAGTTCCAATAGTATATTCTGAAAGCTGTGATAGTGAACATCCTCATCTAGTTTCTGCCTTTAATTGTAATATTTCTAATTTTTCACTTTTAAGTATGTCACTTGCTGTAGGTTTTGGTATATATTCTTTATTAGGTTAAGGAAGTTCTATTTTAATAATAGCGTGCTTAGCATGCTTGTCAAAATAAATACTGGATTGTATGCTTTCCTACCTATTTTGAAATGGTCAGTCATAAGCTTTTTTCTCCATTAATCTGTTAATGTGATGACTTATACTAAAAGATTTTTCTATTACTGAACTACTCTTGCACTTATTGGAAAAAACTCTTCTTAGACATGATTTTTTTCTTAAACATTGCTTGATTGCATTTGATAATATTTCATTTTCTATTTCAGCATCTATATTCTAAAGTCAGAGCGGTCTGTAACTTCATTTTCTCATCCACACTGAGTATCAATGTTTCATAAAGTATACCAAGAAACTTTCTCTTTTCTTTTTTCTGTGGAACCATTTTTCTGGAACTCAATCCCAGGCTAATTTATAAAAGGTTGGAAAACCGTATTCAGTGTCTCTTTCCTTTATCTAGATTTGGACACACATTTTTTTCCTATCTGTAACATGTTTTTGGTATTTTCCATCTTATAAAATCAGCATCATTAAGCTGAACACAGAAAATCCAAAATCATCATAGGTACTATTTCACACTCCATCTTATCTAGGAATATCAAGGAACCATATGGACCAGGAAAAACCTTTTAAACTTAAATGAAAGAAGAAAAATAAAAATAAAACTCCTGCCTTTTCATTACTAATATAAGAGTTAAAAAGTAGGGCACCACCACAATCTGTACTGAAAGGAAAAATGAATATTATTCACCTGGGAATACCCTACCAGGGAAAGTAGATCATTTAAAACATATTAGAAAGTTAAAAATCTTCAAGCTTCTACAATTGTTAGTGCTGCCTTTTCTCAAAAAAATGTTTAAGGACTGTGGACAAAATTTGTATTTTTCCACATTAACATTGGAGTTTGACAGGTATGCTGCTGTCGGTAATGTTCACTGCAATGAGTAATGGAAGCAGCAGGTGGCAGCAGCTCCCACTCAACAAACTATGGGTTTCTGAGCAAGCACTGTAACAGCAGGAGGCCTCCCTTGCTTGCTCCTTAGTTCTTTTGTGTCTGTAGTGCTCATTTCAAATATGGAAAGAAGTAATATAATGCATAAATCCCACTAACTTTGACAAAACAGATGAGACATTTTTGTGTCTACATTGAGAATGAATAACAAACTTAGGAAATAGATGGATTTATACCTAGTACCTTTATGCTTTCTAGGACCCTTCTTCCCTGTCCCCCTCTTCTATCTTATGCCTTTTTTGGATCTCACTGAAGCCTTTCCTTTTCAGGGAAGCCGGCCATACTTTTGGACATTTGCTACCTTCTATTAAATGAAACTGTATAATAATAACAATGTTAATACATAAGCTGATAATACTAGTGACCATTTATTGAATACTTACTGTATGCTAGGCTCTCTTCCAAAGTTTTTTTTGTTTGTTTTGCGGTACGCGGGCCTCTCACTGCTGTGGCCTCTCCGTTGCGGAGCACAGGCTCCGGACACACAGGCTCAGCGGCCATGGCTCACGGGCCCAGCCGCTCCGCGGCATGTGGGTTCTTCCCGGACCGGAGCACGAACCCGTATCCCCTGCATCGGCAGGCGGACTCTCAACCACTGCGCCACCAGGGAAGCCCTCTTCCAAAGTTTTACATATTTTTCTTATTTAATTTACACAATAACTCAGTGAATTTGGTACTATTATTATTATCCTCATTTTATAGATATCAAAACTGAAGCACAGAAAGGTTAAGTACTTTGCCTAAGATACATAGCTAATAAGTGGATGGGGCCAGATCACACAGGCCGTCTGACCTTGGAGCCTGTGCTCTTCACTTCTACTCACGGATTTGTTAAACAGGGAGACCAATCCCTGCCTATAGACAGGTTGGCAAATATTTTAATTCCACTAGGAAAGAGACTTATTCAAGCTATTTAAAGTACATATATTTCTAAAACCTCTTTGAGAAGTGTATATACAGGTGGGAATTTGAGGGGACTGGCAGTTCAGTAAGGAAGAGACAGACCAAAGAGACAGATCTCAACTTCTTTACTTACTGTTTGTGGAAGCTTGACCAGATATGTCACCACCCAGAGCTTGACTTTCCTAGTACATTAAACGGTCATAATAATACTTAGGTGTTATTGTGAAGATTGAGATAGCATAGGATAGTTCCTAGAACATAGTTAAGTACCTTTTCAATTAATATTAGTTCAAGTCTACCTTTCTCAATAAACTGTAGCGCCAACTGTGAATTTCCCTTGGGTAGGATGAACCTGGAAGAGTTAAAGGGAAATAAAGGGCAGCATTGAGGGCTTCCTTGGTGGTGCAGTGGTTGAGAGTCCACCTGCCGATGCAGGGGACACGGGTTCTTGCCCCGGTCTGGGAAGACCCCATGTGCCACGGAGCGGCTAGGCCCGTGAGCCATGGCCGCTGAGCCTGCGCGTCCAGAGCCTGTGCTCCGCAATGGGAGAGGCCACAACAGTGAGAGGCCTGCATACCGCAAAAAAAAAAAAAAAGAGCAGCATTGATTAACTGAGGAAGAACTTTGCATTATTAATGTTTGAATCTCCCTCAACAAGTATCTCAAATGATGAGTGCATAACAAATGTTTGTTGTTAAATTGATAAGTAGATAAAGTCACAGAGTTAAGTGGTCAATTCTAAATATGCAAAACTAGAGTCTCTCCAAGTCATGGGCATGCATTTTCAAGGACTGAGGTTAACAGTAACATTGGTATTCCCAGGAAATTTATTTACAATTTAAAAAGATGGGGATTTCCCCGGCTGTCCAGGGGTTTAGACTCTGCGCTTCCAATGCAGGGGGCACGGGTTCAATCCCTGGTCGGGGAACTAAGATCCCACATGCCGGGCAGCACAACCAAAAAAAAAAAAAAAAAATTAGGGCTTCCCTGGTGGCGCAGTGGTTGAGAGTCTGCCTGCCGATGCAGGGGACGCGAGTTCATGCCCTTGTCCGGGAAGATCCCACATGCCGCGGAGCGACTGGGCTCCTGAGCCATGGCCGCTGAGCCTGCGCGTCCGGAGCCTGTGCTCCACAACGGGAGAGGCCACAACAGTGAGAGGCCCGCGTACCACAAAAAAAAAAAAAAAAAAAAGATGAATGGGAGCCCCTTATTAATTTCTGACTTAAAGATGTTCAATTTATAGTGTGACATCATTTCTTGTTTTCTTTTATGCTTATGCTTGCATTTGTTTAATCATTCATCAAATTAACTGATTTCTCTTCTAGACCAAAAACAGAAGATGCCTGGATATTTGCAAAGCCCAATGCTATTCAGGCTGTTGGTGTAATGTCGTTTGGTGAGTAGATGGTTTCCAAGGCCCTTTCTCAATATGGAGTCTTCTGTACCAGGAAAAAGTGCTGTGGGGCTTCCCTGGTGGCACAGTGGTTAAGAATCCGCCTGCCAATGCAAGGGACACGGGTTCGAGCCCTGGCCTGGGAAGATCCCACATGCTGCGGAGCAACTAAGCCCGTGTGCTACAACTACTGAGCCTGAGCTCTAGAGCCCACAAGCCACAACTACTGAGCCCACGTGCCACAACTACTGAAACCTGCGCGCCTAGAGCCCATGCTCCACAATGAGAAGCCACGACAATGAGAAGCCCGCACACCGCAACGAAGAGTAGCCCCCACTCACCACAAGTAAAGAAAGCTTGTGCACAGCAACAAAGACCCAACACAGCCAAAAATAAATAAGTAAATTTATTTTTTTTAAAAAAAGGTGCTGTGTGTCTGGAGAGCAGACGTCCTAAGTTTTAGACTTCCCATTAGCAGCATATGATCCAGTTTGTGCCAACATAAAATTAGGCTCGAACTTTTCTCACTCATCACCAGAATGTGCTTCAATTTGGACAAGTCTCTTCCTCATGCAGAAAACTCATTTAAGTCTTCTTATTTCTTAACTTGAAAATCTAGCAAGTGTTATGGACTTCTTCAAAACCTTGCACACAAAGTATTGTGAATTGGCCATCTAAAGTTACTCTGTTATATCCCAGATGGGAAAGGAAGCCCTGGACTGAAAATATGGTGTTGTTTAGATTTCCTTTAAGATTGGAAAGGCCACTGGGAAATGGGAGAGAAAGTTGGCTAGGCCTGGTATATATCAAGAGTGATATGAGGAGAATATAAGCCTAATGTGAATGAAATTTCTCATTCCTACAGCTGTTAGAAAGATTATTTCTGACATATTTAGTAAATTAGTATATCTGAACTTCAGTTCATTAGTATTTCAAAGTAGCGTACATCTCTGAATTTTCTGAAGGAAAGGGAGAACTATGGTGCTTGCTTTAATAATGCTTTTTTTTTTCTTGTATTGCAGCATTTATTTGCCACCATAACTGCTTCTTAGTTTATGGTTCTTTGGAAGAACCCACAGTAGCTAAGTGGTCTCGCATCATCCATGTGTCCACCTTGATTTCTGTATTTATCAGTATTCTCTTTGCTACATGCGGATACTTGACATTTACTGGCTACACCCAAGGTAAAATGAAAAATTCAGTATTAGCATATTTTGGTGTTCATATGGAGTGGTGCTATCACTTCTCATTTTAAGTACAATTATACCCAATGTTCTACTTCAGAGTAGAACCCATTCTCTCCCCTACCTTCCTGCCTCTCCTAATTTTCCTAATTTTCTCCTTTTTAAACTGCTGAGCTTCTTCTGTAGTCCATTCTCCCTCCTTCCACGGTATCACTTCAAAGCACATGAATTCCAGCTTCCCTCTCTACTAGTCCACTGCAGTTTCACTTTCGAGGACACCAATATCCTCCCACTCTTCAAAGCTAACAGTCTTCTTGGTTCTGATTTTCATGGACCTCTCTGAGTCACTTAACAGTTCTGTACATTCTTTCTTTCCTCCCGCAGAGAAAAGAGCACTACCATACCATCATTCACTCCTTTAATATTTTTTTCTTTCTGAGTGATTCATCTTTACTTTCTCCTACCTCCTCTCCCTCTCTCCCCACAACCCCCATTAACTGGCTCAAGCAAGTTGGCTTTTTTTCTCTCAACAAATTCTTGGAGATTTTCATTGTTTTAACTCTAGTCCAGAACTTTCTTTTCATCTCCAGCCTCTTGCCTGCAGGACATTTCTACTTAGTTGTTTCACTCTTGCCTTAAACACAAAATACACCTTTCCCACAAAACCAGGCCTTTCCCTCCTCACCCCAACTCTCATCCCAGGACCCCACACTGAATTCACTTCTCTTTTCTTCTGTTCATCCAGGCCCAACAACAGAATGGTCATCTCTTCTACATCCTTGACCCTTACATTCACTCATCTCTGTAGTGTGAGAGTTAGGGTATTCTGACAGCCTGCTAAATACTATGATTCATGCATTTCACAGCTTTTGCAGGTTTGTTATCTCATTTGACCTTCAGACAACCCTAGGAAGGTAAGTGGAATAACTAGTTTTACCCCCTGCCTAGAACACAAAGAGGCGGAGTAACTTGCCCAAGCTGGCTGCTGACAAAGTAGAAAACACATCTCCTAACTTTCAGTCCCATTTTCTTTCCATTCCATCTTGTCATCTACCCCATTTTGGATACATATGGCCCATTAAAAACTGTCTCTTAGCCTCTAGTTCTGCTTAGCTTACTTTTCAGATGACGCTGAAGTACTCTTGGGTGGGTGGTACATTGTTCCAAATGCAGGTTACAGGTGACTATGATTATAGGGAGAGATTTCTCAAGAAATAAAGAAGATGGCTTCATAAAAGAGTGCTGAATAACAAAATCCCAGTGCCATCGAAAATATAATACCGGTGTGTGCCATTAGAGTGCAGTAATGAAGTGACCTTGAAAATCTTGATTAAAATTGTTTCAAAACATTGCCATGTATCACTATTGCTACATAGTTTGCAAAGACAAATAGCCTGTAGGCTCCAGTCTGCACAGGACCTTGGTTTTAAATGCCTTTTCTATAAGACATAAACCCTTTTTCTTAGTCACACCTTCCTGGTGTTTTTATCATTAGTAATTGTGCAGATATAATTAAGTCTTTATATAACAAAGCTGACAGGTTGGTTTTGGTTTTAGTTGTCTGTTTTGTTTTGTTTTGTTTTTCTTTCTTTTCTAGCTATAATTCCCTAAAATACACTTAGACTCAACCTAGAATAAGCTGAGGTTGTTTCTTCAGGCCATTTTGCCTTAGGCAAATCTAGTCTTGTTTGCGCACACTGCATGCTTCTTTTCCCTTTCATTACATAAACTCCAGCTTGTGAGGCAGTGAGAACTCTACATTGTTCTTGAATTTCCCAGTGACTTTTGAAAAGGTACAGGGCCTGTTTTTTAGTGGAGGTTAGTGAACAGGGAGCTTTGGGCCTTTTTTCTCAGAGTGTTGGAACCCTTTCAATCAACCTTGGATGAACCTCTGCCACTACTGCTTTGTGATTTAATCTCCTTCTGCCCAAAAGGAACACTAAAAAGTAATGTACATTTACTTCAATTAACAGGGGGAGGGGAAAAGAGTCACTTAAAGTAAGTCTTGGGAAGAGGCAGGTCATTTAGTCTTTTAATGAAAAAAAAAAGTACAGAAGTATTATTATTTTGTTTTCTTTGTAAACAGTGTGGTAGTGTGTGACTTTTATCTAATTTTCTAGTCAGTCTCATCGAAAAATGTGACCAACATTTTAAAATGTAAGCATGTTATATTTAGGAAATAAACAGTCTCAAATATTCTTTGTTTCTATATTGGGAAACTTTTTGCTGACATGATCTGTGCCCTCATTAGGTCCCTGCATTTCCTCACAGGTGTCTAAGAAAATACAGTCTCTAAATAAGAATTGGTTCAATGTATATATGGTCCATCGTTTAGTTTGGAACTAATTAAATATAATACTCTGCCTGGGAAATAACCATATTTTCACAGTTTTGAATCAGTGCATTTACCTCAGACTCATCAGATAACATGGAAGATAATGTATGTTTGGAATTCCTTGCTGTGGCCCTGAGTTTGTGATTAAACTCTATAGCGTGATATACAGGAAATTCAGCTCCCTACATGTACTAGTCTACTGTTCCTTTCAGGATTGTCCTTGATCTAAGAATAACATTTCAAAAGGAAATTTGTTTATTTTAACAGACTTTTTTTTTTTTTTTTAATAATGAAGTCACTTACTTACCAGAAACAAAGACCAGAAGCAAGTTTATAAAACCAGTGCACAAGAATTTAGGGAGTTGATTCTGATGTAAGAAGACAATGGATAAAAGTATTTTTCAGAGCTTGGTACAAATATAAGGCTAATCTTCTAAAAACAAACACTGAGACTAAGAAAAAAACTATTAGTGATGAATTTGCTTTCAAGTGGAACATGTGCTACTTTTAATACCCATCAGTAATTATATAGTTTTTGAATGCAAAATTTATGTTTAGATTTGGCAGTCTATTCTATTAAATTAAATGCCGTTTATGTAGCTTCACTTATATAATAAATATCCAATATCTCATTTATTAGATATTCATCTCAATACCCAGTATCTATTAAATACATCTATTTTATATTATTCTCTAGGAGACTTATTTGAAAATTATTGCAGAAATGATGACTTGGTAACATTTGGAAGGTTTTGTTATGGAGTCACTGTCATTTTGACATACCCGATTGAATGCTTTGTGACTAGAGAGGTAAGCACAACTTCTTTCCAACACTTTACCTAGGTCATCTCTCTACTGTATTAATTTGGGGCGATTTATAAATCATTTGATTTTGCAAATTCCCAAGTGCATGACAAGTAATATAATGTATAAAATTTTCTCTTTTAACCAGTTTAAAGATAAATTCATATTCAAATGTTTACAAGATACTTTTTCAAAAGTTGGATTTGAAAATCATGTTTGGTAGTTTAGTTTATATTAACGTAAGTATAAATATTAATACAACTGCATTCCAAAGTGAATGCCAGCATTTAATAGAGTCAAACCAAGATTTTATTTTACTCATTCTTTTTTTTTTTTTTTTTGCGGTGCGCGGGCCTCTCATTGTCGTGGCCTCTCCCATTGCGGAGCACAGGCTCCGGACGCACAGGCTCAGCGGCCATGGCTCACGGGCCCAGCTGCCCCGCAGCATGTGGGGTCTTCCCGGACCGGGACACAAACCCGTGTCCTCTGCATCGGCAGGCAGACTCTCAACCACTGCGCCACCAGGGAATCCCTATTTTACTCATTCTTACAAAGAAATTAAGTACTAAGGTTTAAAACATGTTTTACAAAATTGTTTTTTGGCTAAAATGTTTTATAAGTCAACATGTTTTAAAGGCACCACAGGACAGATTTGATGAGTTTTATTAGTTTTAAAAAACTAAAATATTTTATTTTTCATGAAAACCCCAAATTCAATTTAAACCATTAGTTTTACAGATATATTTTATTCTATATTTATAAATTTATAAATGTTTATGTTTATGTAAATATAAAATAAACATTTCTTTATTCATTCATAAATTTATAAATATGTTTATTATGATAAATATATTTATTTATACTTATATACCATATAAAATAATAGAGAGTATATTATTTACTTATATCTGTATATTCAGATATTTCACTTATAAAGTCAACTCCAAGTTATGTTACATAGCCCACCTGAATTTGTAGAGGAAGATTAGGTAAAAGAGAACTAATTCTTTTTGTGTAAAATTGGATAATGTGGCTTGTCAGGAACCCCTTATACAGTATGCTAAAAATCCACTGTACCATTTAGCAGAACAACATGATCCTGCTTCATAGTGGTTCTTTCAGGAATCACACTGAAAAGGCTTAGTCTTAGGATCTATTCCTAGAGGCTGTTTACACAGTGCACCATGTCAATGGGTCTAATGTGTGAAGCGAAATGCCTACAGAGCTTCAGATACACTAACTAATGGGCAGGCTTCTAGAGGCACACTAGTGCTTACCTTATGCCACTTCTGCAGATAGGGAACTGCACAAGAAAAAGGAATGAGGAAATGTTCAGCACTATGTATATCCTTTGCAGTTAATCACTTGTCCTCACTTACAAATGTATAACTCATAGGCCAGCTCTCCTCAAATATAGGGAGCAGTAGACAGAACTTGATGAATATCTTTTAAATTGAAGAGCCTTTAAAATTTTTGCCAACTCTTGTTGGATGCCAGAAATGGTTTTATTTTAGTTTCTGCCCAGTACTTTAGGTTCAAATCTGATCTCTAGATCTGCAATAATAAATGGTGCATTCTCATGTGGTTTCTGGTGAACTGCTTGTGGTCTGTCAGAGTCACTCCACCTGTATAGCTTATGTCTTCAGTACTTGGAACTTGTGTTTCCTTTCTAGCTGCCATGACAGGAAGACAGAACTGAACCAAGATCTCTGCCATGGTAGCAAATACTAGGCAGAGGAACTTTGCATATACCTCACCCGTTCACTTCCTTTTTCTTTCTCTCCTTTCTGCGCACACACACACACACACACACACACACACACACAAATATACAGTTGGCCTAAATATAATCAAAGCTGTTTCTATTCACAGGTAAAGTAGCCAGCCAAGTACAAGGGTGCCACAAAGCCAGTCTGTGCCTAATAAATACTCTCACTAGCCTGCCCCACTCAGTGATCTTCATCTATAAGAATGAACTTCAGGGGCTCCCTTGGTGGCGCAGTGGTTGAGAGTCTGCCTGCTGATGCAGGGAACGCAGGTTCGTGCCCCGGTCTGGGAAGATCCCACATGCCATGGAGCAGCTGGGCCCGTGAGCCATGGCCACTGAGCCTGCGCGTCCGGAGACTGTGTCGGAGCCTGTGCTCTGCAACGGGAGAGGCCACAACAGTGAGAGGCCTGTGTACCGCAAAAAAAAAAAAAAAAAAAAAAAAAACAACAATGAACTTCAAATTAGATAATATTTGGAAAGACATTACCAATTGTAAAACCATAAATGAGTAAGAGTGACTAGTATCCCCATTTAATTATTAACAGTTATGGCAGTATCCCGTCAATGGGGGACTGTTACTCAACTAGGAATGCTACTTATCACAGTCATTAAGGTCCCCAGCATCTGACCCTCTCCCACCATTTCCAATACTTGTCTCATGGTTCTTTTGCATAAAGCTACCACCCTATTCAGGCTGTCTCCTCCTTGTCCCCCATAGGTATCTTTACTGTTCTTACCTCTTTGCTCTTTTTCACACTGTTGCCTTGGTCTATAATTCTGTTCTAAATCCCATCCATGTTTCAAGTCCTACCTCAAGCCAAGGTAGGACAAGCACATTTCAGGAATACTGTAAAGCCAATTACTCTCAGGGAATTAGATCTAGATAACTAAAGCACTGTCTAGTTCTGAATTGTATTTGATCTTTTTAATCTGTCAAAAATTGATCACTATTTGTTTCATTAGATTGGTTGGATCTCTCCAATTAGGATGTTAATTTCTGAGACTAGGAATCATCTCCTAGACATTTTCTCTTAGCAAGTCAGTAAATAAGTAACTGTTGATCGATTTCCTGATCTGAGTATCAATGGAAAATGGTAATCAACTCTTCTCCATTTTTGTTGAGGAAAGGTGAGATAAAATAGACTTGGCTTGTATCAAATAGGATTTAGATTATATGAAATTAATTTCCTTTTAGTAAAGGATATTACACACCCATTATTATTAAAGGATATTGTGCTAACCCCTTCCTTAGAGGTCATTCAAATAATCTAAATAGCATCTGTAGTTTGTGTAAGTGGTAAGCTTGTTGGACTCAAGGAGGAAGGATAAGGTAACTTCCCAAGGTCTCTCTTACACTTGAGAAATATATTTATACACACATTAGTATGCCGTGTTCTGAGTCTGGAATGTAATCCACTGCCTGTCTGATAGTTCAACAAAGAATACTTGTTATTGATATGTGTGTGTGTCTATGTGTAAATACTTTGGAAATGATAGAACATTCATTCATATGGCTTTGGCTTAAGATTTGATTGATTGCCTAATTGGTAGTGTTTTATACAGTCCTAACTACTATAATATAAAATACTCTCTTAATAAGTCCTGCACAACTCTGAGACTCCCTCTCTAAATAATCTGTTTATATTTGGCAGGTAATTGCCAATGTGTTTTTTGGTGGGACTCTTTCGTCAGTTCTCCACATTATCATAACAGTGGTTATCATTACTGTGGCCACACTTGTGTCATTGCTGATTGATTGCCTTGGAATAGTTTTAGAGCTCAATGTAAGTACATTTAAAGATTCTAAGAATCCCTTTTAAAATAATGTTTACATTTAACATGAGATGTATTTTCCCTTAACAAAGGTGTCACTTTCTAAAGTGGAATGAAAATGTGTTTGTTATATTATAGTAAATATTTATAAAGATGATATTGTGTACTTTATAGGACTATATTTTTAGAGCAGTGGTTCTCCAGTGGGGGAAACATTGCCCTTCCCTCTCCACCTGCAGGGGACATTTAGCAATGTCTAGAGACATTTTTAGTTGCCACAACTGGGTAGGCTGGTGCTAGTGGTATCTAGTGGGTAGAGGACAGGAATGTGGCTAACCATCCCACAATGTGCAGGGTAACCCCTACTACAAAGAATTATCCAATCCAAAATATCAATAGTGCTGAAATTACGATATTGGTTTAAAGGACTTTTTTCATATTCTGTTTTCTGTAGAACATACATATTACTGAAAATAACAATAAATTAAACGGATCTGGAAAGTCCTATGCAGAGTGAAGATAGGTCTAGAGAGATTAATTAAAATATGTAATGAAGAGACTTATATCCACACCCCACATTCACTTACCCTGGCGCAAGTTCTTCTTTTTTTCTTTGAAGTGTTTTTTTCTCCCTCTAGACTTTACTTTGTAATCTCTACTGCTGCTTCCCAAATCTAGGTCCTCATCATATCACATCTGAATTAGTACTGGCGTTTTGCTTCAACTAGCATATATTTAAGCTCTGCTTCCAATTTATCACCATCCTGCTTAAAAATCTCCACTTTCCTACCAACAAGCATAAAATCTGTTGCCTTTATGATCTGACTCCAAACCTTCTATGGAAAGTTTTTTACCATTAACTTCCCATAATCTGCCCTCCGCTCTAGTCGATCTTATTTTTGACCTATGAGTAAGCCATATTAATTCTTTCTTTTATCCTTTGGCTTATGTTTATTCTTTCCTGTAATTATTATTTTCCTTTCCTTTCTATGCAAATATTACAAAGATTTAAAATTTAGTGCATTTTCTAACTTGTTTATTTGTTGATCAGATATATATTGCATAATTACAGTTGAGCCTTGAACAACATGGGTTTGAACTGCACAGGTCCACTTGTGTACAGATTTTTTTCAATAAATATGTACTACATGAACCTCAGTTGGTTGAATCTGCAGATATGGAGGAACCAAGTATGTGGAGGGCTGACTATAAGTTATACACCGATTTTCGACTGCTCAGAAACCCCTTAACCCTTACATTATTCAAGGGTCAAGTATACTGTATTCCACACAACAGAAATACAAGGATGGGAGGAAATCAGAAAGGATCCATGCTATCGTGGAGCTTACAATCTCACAAATAAAAGTTCAGCTGCTATATAGGCAATGAAGAAAAGAAAGAGGTATAAGTAGACTCCGAAAAGACATTTTTGAGAAAAGATTGACAGAATTTGGTAACCAATTCAACTGGGAGGACAGGGGGATAGAGGGACACATCAAGAATGACTTCTTGGGATCCAGCAATTCCTCTTCTGGGTGTTTATCCAAAGAAAAACAAAAACACTAATTTGAAAATATATATGCACCCTGAAGTACCTGGCAGCATTATTTACAGTAGCCAAGATATGGAAACAACCTAAGTGTCCATCAATAGATGAATGAATAAAGAAGATGTGGTATGTATATACAGTGGAATACTACTTGGGCAAAACAAAATGAAATCATAGTTGGATCCAGAGTGTATTATGCTAAGTGAAATAAGTCACACAGAAAAAGACAAATACTGTATTATCTTACTTATATGTGGAATCTAAGAAAGATTAAAAAAAAAAATGAAAACAGGCTCATAGATACGGAGAACAAATGAGTGGTTGCCAGAAGGGAGTGGTGAGGGGGGTGAAATAGGTCAAGGAGATTAAGAGATACAGACTTCCAGTTATAGAATAAATAAGCCATGTGTATGTAATATACAGCATAAGGAATATGGTCTAAAGTACTGTAATAACTTCGTATGGGGACAGATGATTTACTAGACTCATTGTGGTGATCATTTTATAATGTATGTAAATGTCAAATCACTATGTAGTACACCTAAAACTAACATAATATCGTATGTCAACTATATGTCAGTTTTTAAAAGTGACCAAAAGAAAAAAAGAATGACTCCTTGGTTCTACTTTGTGGAAGTAGGATAATGATGGCATTTGGTGAAACATGAATAGAAGTGAATCTACCACTTTAGAGTCTTTCGTCTTCCCCTTCTACAGTCCTAATGAAATTTCTACTCAGAATCACACCACTTAGCATTCAACAATCATGCCCCCACAGGGAGGGCAAGCTTTTCAGATGGAATCCCAAGTTATCATTTACTCACTCCACTGAGAGTTAAGGGGAAGGGGAAGGTATTATTGTCAGTGCCCGAGACATTGTTCCCTCCAAGTGCCATTTGGATTTGAAGGTCCAGGCAAAGGTAGTGGAAGATTCAGTCAGGAACACTATTGGGAATTTTCCTGCATCAGAGTATGTGCAAAGTAGGGAGTAGGCAGCTCCCCTGAAACCGCATGGGACTAGGGAAACATCTATTCCATTAGCAATGGAAAGAAGGCTCATAGGAGAGTTGGATCATTATTAAAAGTAACTTTTACCTACATCCTAATTTTGCATAGGCCAAAGGCTAGTAGGTTCACTCAAAATCATTTCATGTTCCAACCTTGGTCTACATAAAGGGATGACTGCTACCTAAATGTGCTAACTTGATTTATGTATTATCTTGTATTATGTACTGTTTGGACTGTCCATAAGCTTGCCTTGCCTACCTATGTGCAAGTTCTTTGGAGACAAGAATGGTACTTAGCTGCCTCCTCCATCTTCCACAGTATATAGCACAGTGCCAAGAACACAGTGCTCCAAATTACTGCATGGGCGATTGCCCTTGGGAGCACAGTTGAGGAACTATTTCTACAAATGCCCCTGGACATAAGAGACATTCTTAGTGTAGCACCAGGAAATTAAGTGTTACAAAAAATTGTTGGGGTTGACAGTAATGGTAACCCTCTAATTATGCTGAGGACATGATCGGCATGACTCCCAGCTCGATGTTATTTCTTATTTTGTGAAATGTCTCATTTGAGTTCGCATGTTTGTTTGTTTGTTAGAATATTGTAGGATTGTCATATGAGAGAAAATGTCTTTATCAAGTGCCTTGCCACTCACTATTTTGATAGCCTAAGAATGTTTTGTTCCCTTTAAGTTAAGCGAGCATACACATATTGCTTATGTTTCAGGAATGATATATTTTTGTAAATTTGACCATTACTTTCTGTTCACTGTGAATCACACTCACACAATAAAATTATAAGCACATAATCACATTAAATATTCCCTGTTATGCTTATGTTGAAATTTTTGGTGGTTAAGACAGAATTCTGGTGTTGTAGTCAAAGAATAATATTTGGTGAATATCTGTTATGAAGTCAAGATCTGAGCTGGCTTGGAGGACTATTTTTAAAAATTTAATACATGATTCTAGATCCTTAGATTTTTTAAAAACCTGGTTATGTAAACATTCATAAAAAACAGAGTGTTAAATTGTCATGATCTAATAACTCAATTACACTAGTTTTAAAGCACTTTGTAGGAATTCATAAAATCTAAGATCTGCATTCTCTTCCAGACCACTTGAGTGCATATTTTTCCAGTCAACAAATGTCTTTTGGTTAGCACAATATCATAGTCAGGTCTTTGTTCAACTCCGTTTTGTGTGGGCATTTGTCATGTTTCATAAAGCCAGATCAAGCATCATTTCTGTCAGTAATGCAAGCCAGGTCACGCAACACTTTAGAAGTAGCTAAAGCATGTGGTGTTCCCCTTCTGAGCAACAGTGTGAGCTAGCATGTAGGGAGCATTTATTCTGTGCCAAGTGTTTTGCATGCATTATCCTCTTAATCTGTATTAATTGTATAGATGAAGAAACTGAGGCACAGAGTGATTGGAGTGATTAAATAGGTCACACTAGTTTTTTTTTTTAATTAAAGTATAGTTGATTTATAATAGATTACTTCCAGGTGTACAACATAGTGATTCAATATTTTTATAGATTATATTCCATTTAAAGTTAATATAAAATAATGGCTATATTTTCCTATGCTGTACAATATATCCTTGTAGCTTATCTATCTTATACATAATAGTTTATATCTCTTCATCTCCTTCCCCTATCCTGCCCTTTCCACCTTCACCCCTCCCCACTGGTAACCACTAGTTTGTTCTCTATATCTGTGAGTCTGTTTCTTTTTTGTTATAGTCACTACTTTGTTTTATTTTTTACATTGCACATATAAGTGACAACGTACAGTATTTGTCTTTCTCTGATTTATTTCACTAAGCATAATACGCTCTAGGTCCAACCATGTTATTGCAAATGGCAGAATTTCATTCTTTTTTATGTCTGAGTAATATTTCTCTGTGTGTGTGTGTATGTGTATGGATACCACACCTTTTTCCATTCATCTGTTAATAAACACTTAAATAGGTCACACTAGTTTTAAGTGGTAGAATCAAGAATAAGTAGAGGGCTTCCCTGGTGGCGCAGTGGTTAAGAATCCACCTGCCAATGCAGGAGACACGGGTTCGATCTCTGGCCCAGTAAGATCCCACATGTTGCAGAGCAACTAAGCCCGTGCGCCACAACTACTGAGCCTGTGCTCTAGAGCCCGCGAGCCACAACTACTGAGCCCATGTGCCACAACTACTGAGCCCATGTGCCACAACTACTGAAGCCCGTGGGCCTAGAGCCCATGCTCTGCAACAAGAGAAGCCACGACGAGAAGCCCACGCACCAAAACAAAGAGCAGCCCCCACTCGCCACAACTAGAGAAAGCCCGCGCACAGCAACAAAGACCTAATACAGCCAAAAATAAAAACAAATAAATAAATTTATTTTTAAAAAAAAGAATAAGTAGAATATGGACCTTTACAAATGAGATGTGTAATAGAATCAGACCTTCAACTTGCAAAGTTAAGGGAATGCTGTTACTTAGTATAACTAAAATAATACAAAATAAATTATTCAGGGTTATATTAGTTATTTAATAAAAAGCAAAACCCCATTTAGAACTTAGCTTCCCTTTTATTTTATTGTTTTCATGGCGGCAGACAACGACATATTTTCCAAGTCAAATGCACTCTCAATTTTAAAGGATTCATTTTAGAAACAAATAAAATAAATGTAGGTTCCATTCTTGGTAATAAGAATCCAGCATCTTGGCACTGACGTTGCTCTTAGAGAGAAGAGGCATCTGCAGTAATTGGGTCCTATGGGTTTCTACGTGCAGCAGAGCAAAGAGAAGAGATGAAGCAGCTGGTGCTTGTGGTCAGAGTAACCAGCCCAGCAAGCACTGTGTGCAGCTTACAGTGGAAGGAGGACAGCAAACCAGTTACCCAGCAAGAGCCCACATACAGAGTGAGGGAGCCATAGTCCAAGCTGCCAAAGACCTGTGAGCTAGAGTTTCTTTCTAAGGTATAGGAACACATTTCACGAGTCCAAATTGATTACTGAGTAGAAATTTTCAATATGTATAAGCATTCTTTTATTTAGTTTTCAGCTTCCTTGCATAAATGAGAGGTTTATATTCAGGTAGGAGAACTCAGATACTTTTCCAATCTGTATTGCCCGTAAAGATCTTCAACACTTTCTGTTATTTCCCCCTTGCAAACTACAAAATGCGCTGGCATCTGTGGTGTTATTATCAAAGGATAGTGCTTTCCCCCCACCCTTTATAATTAAGGCTATATTTTCTTGTCTCTTTGATAAATTGTTATGGTATTTATGTCCTGTCAAGAAATTTCAAAAATTATCCCAAAGCCAGTGGTGTAACCTCAGGCAAGGCTATATTAGATAGATCAAATTAGCTGGACTCATTTGTAGGGAATAGAGCAGATGGAACTGTTCTATCATTTTACTGATGATCTTAGGTCCTAACAACAATCTCTAGCAAGACGGAGCTCTCAAATATTAGGAAAGTAACCGCTATCAAGACAAGATACTCAACTGGACTTCTTCCAGTACAAACATCAGCTATACAATTTTCCCACTAATTCCCACTACTTTCTCAACCCTTAAAAATTATGGCATAAACAGAACACCCATTACTTTGCACTGCCCAGCAAGTTAGGTTTGGAAGAGTCCCAAATGCTGACTGATGACAGCTTCTTAGCAGCAGCTGGTGGCAGTTTTCATCCTGATAGCACTTTCACACTCCACAGTTCCAGATGAAGTAGTTTCACATGTTTGTTCCTATGAAGAGAAGAGACTCTCTCTCTCTCTCTCCACACACACACACACACACACACACACACACACACACACGCATACATATATAATTGTTTTCAAAAATTATTTCATAGAAATCAAAGGATAATTATTGTAAGCACAGATTGAGTTCTACAGTATTTTTTATAACTTGAAAAACATTGTCAGTTTCAAGTGACATGATGGAGCCTAAGGAATCCATAATTCATTTAACTCTGGCCATATGAAAACTAATCCTTTATATGCTGTGTACCTTTGTAGGTAATCATTTGTATTCATGTGCTATGAATAGCAAAATTATATTGTCCATATATTTTAAATTAGAATATGGTACCTCTTAGAATTTTCTCATTCTTATATCTCTGACTGTAGAAATATTTTCCATGAAGTGTGGCCCCTTCTATTCTTCCCCAGATTTTTAGATGCTGCCTGGCTAGTCTGACTTCATAATTTGTCCCCCTCGATTGATATTTCTCCAGACTTTTGCTGTTTTTGTAAAAATAAAAAAGTTACATTTTTGAAATCATAGTCGTATATTTCTTGTATGAGAGTAGTAATTAGTGTAAAATACAGTAAACTTAGTAAATGGTGAGACTGAAAAAAACTTTCTTTTAAAACTATTTTTAAGGTCTAATCTGTTCTTTTACATCATCCAATTTCAAAATCAGTTTTCTATGATTTTTCCCTAGGGACAATCTACCAAAATAATGTGTCAAAAGCTTTCAAACCATAGTGATAGGCATATAGGGTTTCATTATACTATCCTTTCTACTTTTCTGTATAGTTACAAATTTCCATAATAACTTTTTCAGGTATGGAAAATATATTTTTTATGGAAAGCTTCTTTTGTATTCTAAACCATATCATATTGGTTATTGTGTGTTTTAAAAATTTTCTGTATTATGGTTTAAGAAAATATCATTCGTCATTTGTCACATCATATAAATATATTTTGTTAATAATATGTGTTATGTTTTGTTTAACATATAATTAATTTTTAACATAATTAGAAAAAATATTACCTAAAGTGCATTAAATTTTAACATTACTTCATTCACAGTTACTAGTGCAGATTTGGCCTCCTCAAGGGGAAAGTCTCTTTCCTTTGAAGTCAGTAACTCTTGATCTTTCTATAATAGACAACACCACTTCCCATAATTTTCAATCTAACATTCCTCCTCAGGTTGGACTTATATCCATAAGCCAATGTGGGGGAAGGGTGAATGAGTCATAGTTATTTAGTTCTGCTGTCAATTTTCTAGGGTAATAATGTGTTTAGTTTTACTTGAAAGAGGATTTAGAAATGCTACTTCATGCTAAGTACCCTTAGGGGTACAGTTTTCCTTTCTCATACAGACAGGCACCTACTTTCATACAAAGTCAAGGAAAGAGGAGAGGAGAGATAAGACGTTATGCCCTATATACACCTCCCAATAGTCCCCTTTTGTACACAGCTGACAAACAGACCTCTCAGCTTTGAATGGCATAATAGATAACCAGCAATTTGAAATGAAGAGTATAAGGAAATATGATGTGACTGAAAATATGGGAAC
Organism: Grampus griseus; assembly: GCF_964374135.1. NCBI lineage: Eukaryota > Metazoa > Chordata > Mammalia > Artiodactyla > Delphinidae > Grampus > Grampus griseus. Next base: position 66,626,319 of record NC_139001.1, read on the forward strand.
TTTTAAGAGTTTGCCAGGAGTCAGTCTTACCATCTGCTTTATTTTATATTATTTTCTGATTATTATTTAAGCCTGATATACTATTATATTATTTTGCTTTTCTCATTTGTAAATATACCATCAGTAAGGGAAAAACCTATTCCTAAGTCTTTCTTGGAATTATTTTTCTTTCCTCTGTTTGATTTAACTGAACCTATCAAACTTTTAACATGCATGATGACAAATACATTTTGTAAATGTTTTTTAAAAACTGTCCAAGGAACGCTCCATTCAGTAACATTATCTTATTTCTTGTTTTGAATACGCAGGGTGTGCTCTGTGCAGCTCCCCTAATTTTTATCATCCCATCAGCATGTTATCTGAAACTGTCTGAAGAACCGAGGACACACTCAGATAAGATTATGTCCTGTGTCATGCTTCCCATTGGTGCTGTGGTGATGGCTGTTGGATTTGTCATGGCCGTCACCAATCCTCAAGACTGCACCCACGGGCAGGAAATGTTCTACTGCTTTCCCGACAATTTCTCCCTCACGAACATCTCAATTTCTCACTTTCAACTGACAACACAACTTTCAATTTTAAACGTCAGCATCTTTCAGTGAGTTGCATGCTTTAAAAAATAGGTATTTTTCATAGACTTCTAAACTGCGCAATAACATTCACACATGTTTTAGTCTCTATATTATAAAAGTATTACTTTGGCATTTATCAAGACTTGGTTTTTCTTTACTCTTTAGTCCAGTATAAAAGTTAAAAAGGAGGGAATTCCCTAGCGGCCCAGTGGTTAGGACTCCACGCTTTCACTGCCGAGGACCCTAGTTGGGGAACTAAGATCCCGCAAGCCACACAGTGTGGGGGAAAAAAAAAAAAAAAGGAAAAGAAAGTTGAATGTATTTTATCTTAAACTGGGACAAAATAATGTTTTGTTCTCATGACGGGGCTGCGCTAATCTTAAATGCAGGAGGAGCAGTGAAGCCTGTGGCGTCTGCTACCAACCTCCCAAAGCAGTATTCTCTTATTGAGTATGTGAGCCAATATATTGTGCTGTAAAATGAGTAGATGATTGTGGGTTGCAATGTTGTGTATGTGTCCATTATGAGAAAAATACATTTTTTGTCTTAAAAGGACTCAAAGGGAAGGAAAACTCAAGACTATTAAGGAGACTAGATATCCCAAGAGCAAAGTGAAGCTGTCCGTTATGATTTCAGCAGCATCCCTTGTTTAGAGGAAAGTGAATCCCTGGAGAAATGAGTAAAGTCCTTCACATGTTACAAAGCGTGACTAATAGACTAGGTATACAGAGCTAGGTGTGTGAGGGAGCAAAATTACCTCGCAGTTTTGATCCTGTGGGAATATGATGGTGGTACCATTAAATGAATTATAAAATGGGAGGCAACCACAAGTTGTTCTGAGGCACAAGCTTAAAGAGATCAGCTCTGCATCAGCTTTGGACCCGTTGAATGTGAAGTGCTGGCAGGAATAAACAACTGGAAGCTGAACTTTCAGACTAGAGCCTTGAGAGAAGAATCAGGGCACAAAAGAGGCAGTCTCACTACTCTGGGGGGTCCTCAGAGAGATTCTTGGGCGCTCTCGTTGACTAGATTCTCCGGAAGCAGACAGTTAGATGGAGTTTGGCCTTCGGGGTATTTATTAGGGATTATAACTAGTGGGACAGAGGGGGAAAGCAGGATCAGGTGGGCACACGGAACTGCAGTGCAGGCTGGCAAAGCCCCAGCCAAGTCCATAAGGAGTCTGGAGCATACGTGACCCGTCAGAGTTGTCTCAGTTCAAATGAAATAGCCAAGTTTTAATACCGCTACTTCCATCAGTCCTTGAATGTGGGCAGCTCTTTGCAGCTGAGCAAACCCCAAAGGGACTGAGAGCTAGAGGTGATCTGCTGGTGGCTGGGACACTAATACTTCCTGTGCGGGGTCTGGGAGGCACAGCTGTGTTTGCCACAGCTGACCTCAGTTTTTAATGAGATTTTTTAAATATCTCTTAAGGGGGATTTCATGTTTTCATATCTATAACAATCTTTGAAAAGTAACAAGAAAATTTGGGCCCATCTGGATGGCTACCTTAAATCAAGTAGATTTAATTTCTCACCTTTTCATCTGTATTTCAATCAAGTTGACAATCCATAGTACTGTTTTAATTGTTGTCAAATAATGAGAAAATATCACAAACAGAGAATACACACCTGACGTATCTGTAAAAATCACAGGCCAAAAAAAAATATTCCCACAGGAAGTGTAAAGGGATAGTTTCACAGCAGTTTGAATACAGACGTGGTGAAAGCTGAGTTGTCATGTGACTAATAGTAAGAAAGGCCTCTTGAAAGCAAAGGAGGCTGCCCCTTAGCCGGCAGGGCCGTGCTTGGGCTTTGTGTGGTAGCATTCGCTTCAACAAAACATCATCCGGGTCACTAAATTAATTTAAATTCTATTGGCTGTATAGCTTTTCTGTATTTCATTTGTAGAGTTGTTTTTTTATAGTTGGTGAAGAATCATAAGGTGATTTGTGTCCATTTTTAGATCAATACATGTTTTGGTAAAATGCTTATAAAAATACTTTCATTCCGTACTGAGGGAATGTAAGAAATTTTTGCAGCAGTCCTTCTCTACGTTACTCAGGACTGAGAAACACTGACCTACATAGTTGTTAGATAAAGTCATGAGAGAGATTTCCAAGGGTGTACAAAGAAAAGTACGTCAAGGATAACGTAATTTAGTACTTAACCTTCTATTATCTTGTACTCTTGCTATTGCTTCAGATACATTAACCTTGATTCAAGTAGGTGAAAAGCTCCGGGTAAGAACTGAGTGCTGCATTAATGCCTAATATATATTTGTTCTGGTTTTGTGTGTGTGTTTTCCAAATCAACTGCAGAACAAGACTACCTTGGGCCCAGTTATTAGCTGCAAGGATTACCACTTTCAAATTATGATAGAATAAATGTTACAAACACATCTGTTTCACAGGAATACTTACGTTTATTTTGCCAGTGTGCATAACTTTGAGAACCACCCCCATCAATTTAATGAGATTTCCACTGAAACTCATTCCTTCCCTGCTACTTCTTGCCCTTAACAAAACAACTTGAATATTTAATCCAGTTTTTGAAGTTGTCACTACATTTGACCTTATAAAGTTCTTCTTAGTTTTAAGGAGGAGGGGAGGGAATAGTATATTTATACTATTATAATAATTATATATATTAATATATATTATATATATATTATATAATAATAATAATATATATCTAATAATATACTACTATATTATTATACTAATGCAAACATCTAGCAGTACATTTCCTTTAAGGATATAGATTGGATGGCATCTGTATAACTTACAAATCGGGTCGTTATGCATGTCACTTATAATTGGTTCTTTAACCGCAACCCAAATATCAGAACAGGTAGACTGCTTTGCCTCTGACCAGCCCCAATGGTGTCAAGCAATAATTGTTGACTCTTGTCTTTCCTAAAAGAACTCTGAAATCCAGGTTATTGAAGTAGGAAAATCCCAACTAGTCCTTTGCTGGAGTCATACTGCACACATCTACTTAATTAGATGAGCGATAAAAAGATAAATATATTGGATAGCAGCAGGCCTCCTTCTCGTTGATCTGTGGCAGTCTTCTCAGGGAAGTGGTACTAGTCCATTTTTTAGTATAGCTGGCCGCTGACAGCACCAGGCGTTGTCAGGTATTCTCAAGCATGGACCAACCAATGACCATGAGGTAAGGTACCCATAAATGCTTAACTGACTTTGATGGAGGTAATAATTAGCTACACCAATCAGATAACCTCCTTGAAGAATTTGTAATTATTCTAAAAAGAGTATAAAGGACTTGCCCAGATTACAGAGTAGACACACAGAGTGGACAAGAGGCACCATGACCTAGAGAACACATAGACTGGAAGACAAAGAAAACAGTACAGTCATTCTCTAGAGCAATGGTTCACAAAGTTCAACACGTGTCAGAATCATTGGTGGGCTTGTCAAAATGCAGATTGCTGGGGCCCACATGCGGAGTTTCTGGTTCGGTGCTCTGGGGTGAAGCCTGAGAATTTGCATTTGTTCAGAGTTCCCAAGTGTTGCGGTTGCTGCTGATTCAAAGGTCACATTTGAATAAGGATGGAGGTTGGACATAATAGAGATGCCAGATGGGGCCATGTGTTTAGAGGCTGGACAGGGCGTAGAATGCCAGGTTGGAGGTCAGGAAGAAACTGAGAGTGGAGACAGAAGGGAGAGCTCTTGTCAGAGAGTAACTGTACTTATCCTTCATCTCTTTGAAAAATCCTTTGGCGAAGCTTACAGAGAGGAGAGGAGAGACCAAGACAGCGAGATTAGGGAAGAGTAATGACAAGGGAGGGGAGGAGAGTTAACAAAGAAGAAAACAGAGATTATGGTCTAAAGTCAACACAGCTGCAGTGGTTAAGCTACAAACCTGGTTTGGAACCTACAGGCATTCAGGGAAGATTGCATGAGCTTCATAGCTCTTATGAGAAGGAAGAAAATATACCAGTTCCTCAAAAGTACAGCAAGTTTTCCTAGGACTAAACTCAATAAAATGTCTTACTTGGAAAAAAATCTTATTTGGAACATGAGTAAAATTGGGTTATACTCATAATAACATCATGCTGATAAAGAATTCATGTGGCTATCTTTATAGGACATTTCAATAGTCATTTTCTAATATTTGCTCATTGAAAATGAAGATTATGAATAAATTTAGCTTTGGAATTTTTATTATATTGTTCACTTATAGCAATATGCTAAATGTCTCATTTTAAAAAAAAAAAGGCACATACAGATTTAATCTGTCCTTCACTCCTAACACCTACCTGATTCTGGTCCTTACCAACTCACACCCAGACTAATGCCACAGCCTCTTACCTGAGCATTCTGCCTTCAGGCTCTCCTCCCTTCAAGATGATTTGTGTATCACTCCAAGAATCACCTTATTAAACTGATGCTTTGATAACACCAAATGCTTGCTCAGAAGCTTTTCGTGAATCTCTTGTGCTTATAGGATAAAGTACAAACTCCGTGGCCTGTATTCAAACTTTTTATAGAATGGCCTCAACATGTCTCGCCTCATCTCCCATGACTGCAGGAAGGAACCCTTTTTTCTGACATAACTAAAGCACTGTTTTACACTAAAATTGCTTTCTGCCCCTTTTGCCATTGCCCTTGAATTCTTGCCATCCTCTCATCTGAAGTATCCAAACCTTCCTTTCCCACCCTCATCAAATTCTATCAGTCCTCCAATCTTCTCCCTGTGCCATCCCTGACAACTCTAGCTGCAGGTTAATTTTCCTCCTTTGGAATTCTGTAATTCTTATGTTATATGAAGAAACCATGTCCTGCCAACCAGACTAAAAGTTCCTTGAGGACAGTGTGTTTTAAAGCCTCTTTTTACTCTTAATAGTCCATGGCATGGTACCTTGAATGTACTAAACACTTAAGTATTTGAAGTGAGATTGGTAGTATAGAAGGGAAAATGGCTGATTGTACATATAGCCATACATATTCTTTTAATAGGATTTTTCTATCTATAATGATTGTCATTCAGTAAAGTAGCAAGTTAATGTGATACAGTCATTCATCCAACAAGGTGGTTTAGATAATTGAGTTTCTCGTTTTGCTTTATTAAGCATCGACCCTTCAGAGAATTTATTTAGAATATTCTTTTTTTTTACATATAAGCACATACGTTTATTCTTAATTTTAATAATATTAAAGACACATAATTTACAAATAATAATAGAGTATTCCGTACTGTATCATAAGCTCTTTATAGCCAATTGAATATTACAGGGTGCTTTGGTTGATTGATGCTGAACTCTCATATCTGTAAGCAACCTACGATTGTAGTTCAACCATGATTTGACAAATGGAGTTCCATTCCAATTCACTCATTTCCCAATAAATTTATTGTCACTAAATCTGAAATGTGATCTACTATTAATCTATTTTTATCCTCATATAAACTATACTCATTAAATTGAAATTTCTTTCAATTTTAGCACTACATTATTTCAGAACCTCATCACCTGTCAGTGAAGTGAGTGACTATTGTGTTGAATTGCATAATAGTTTTCAAATACTGGAAGAATATTTCCTTAATGTTCTGTGCTATTCATAATGTGATGGCCACAGACACACCACACTTTTAGTTTAATCTGCATTTTTTACATTTTTCTCAATTATTTTCTTAAGTTTAGACTATTTGGAATATTCTTAAAAGGTCTCTTCAAGTGCATACCAGTCAGCACATAGTTTTTCACTTGTTTTTGACTGCTAAATAAAAATTTACTTGTCTCTTTTTTTTTTTTTTTTTTTAATGCGGTTCGCAGACCTCTCACCGCTGTGGCCTCTCCCGTGCGTTGCGGAGCACAGGCTCCGGGCGCGCAGGCTCAGCGGCCATAGCTGACGGGCTCAGCCGCTCGGCGGCATGTGGGATCCTCCCGCACCAGGGTACGAACCCGTGTCCCCTGCATCGGCAGGCGGACTCTCAACCACTGCACCACCAGGGAAGCCCTCATCCCTTTTGTAATTACAAGTTCTTTGAGACTTAAGACCATGTCGTATTTAGTTTTATTTTTTGCCAGTGTATGGTCATATATCTTAGTAATTTGAGTTGCTTGGGTAAACATTTAATGACTTGAATTTACCTAATTCCGATGTATTTAACTAAAATTTATAATTTACCAGGAAAACTTACCTTAATTCCTTCATTTAATATTATTCCTAAAGAAATAGTCAAAACCTTAAAGCAAAATGTGTTTATGGTTCAGATACAATTATCACCTTGTTTAATCTCATCTGACAGCTCAGTAATTTGATAGAGCACAAAAAAGAAGAGGTGGTTTAGGAACATGCAGGCAACAATTTAAGAAAAACACCCCAGACAACAAATGAGTTTGCAGTTTAAAATTTGAAAGACTGAAAACTTTTATTTCCAAGGCACAGTGTATTATCTTTTAATTTTGTGTTGCCGGAGGACAGCAAGGCCAGTTCCAGAAAAATAAATCCAGTCCAGTCTTCTTACAGTCACGTCTCTCTCAGAACAGTATTGTTCTTTAAATCTTTAGGTTCTGGGAGAAAAAAATAGTAAAGCGTCTTCTAAGACAGAGGAAAAATTATTGTACCCGACAATGGCAGCCTTTAGGTGACTTCTGACTTTTCCTACACCACTTTGCATTCTTATAAAGTCCTAAAAAGAATTTTCTAAGTTATACTGTTTTTTTTGTTTTTGTTTTTTACATCTTTATTGGAGTATAATTGCTTTACAATGGTGTGTTAGTTTCTGCTTTATAACAAAGTGAATCAGTTATACATATACATATGTTCCCATATTTCTTCCCTCTTGCGTCTCCCTCCCTCCCACCCTCCCTATCCCACCCCTCCAGGCGGTCACAAATCTAGAAACAATAAATGCTGGAGAGGGTGTGGAGAAAAGGGAACACGCTTGCACTGCTGGTGGGAATGTGAATTGGTACAGCCACTATGGAGAACAGTATGGAGTTTCCTTAAAAAACTACAAATAGAACTAACATACGACCCAGCAATCCCACTAAGTTATACCTTTTAACTGTTGCTTCTCCACGTGCAAGACATAGACAAACTGGAAGTTGAGTGATGCGACCTTGGGTTTTATGTGCTTTATGTTTCAAAGCATTTCAAAATGAATTTAGATTTGTTTAAAAAGCTGTAAGAATAGACAGGGAAGGAAATCAACATTAAATATTTAGAAAAATAGGGCTTAGAAAAACTTTGGGTTTTGTAGAAGTGGCTAGTTGATTGAACAGACACAGCGGGAGATGCTCCCTATTCTAGAAGACAATCTGACCCTTCAAAATAGACATTTTAAACAAGAGATTAAGAAATTTTAAAATATTAGCTTGAGGTAGAAATTTGTCTCGGAAACAGATGATTTTAAATGTGTAACCTAAATGCCAGCTGAGGACTCCTCGCCCCCAAGTGAATTGGTTAAACTTGATCTTAAACCCCATTCCACACTCAGGAGCCTACTCCATAATTCTGGTAAATTAGCCTGGTTTACATTCTCACGCTTCTCTATGCCACCATAAAGCAGGGTTCTTTTGCGCTGTACCTGAAAAACTCCACGATACTCCAGATGCAAAACACACAGTCCCTGCATCATTTTCCATAAAAATCTATTCACATCATGCATTGTGTATTTGTTGTGTTGTTGTTGTACCTTTTGAAGATTTAGAGTGCTTAGGAGGAAGGGTCACACCCTGGGGCATGGCCTTTGACCAGTCTTTAGGCTTCACCTCCTAAACATCTCTACTCTTCATTTTTCATCTCCTTCAGATTAACAAGCAAATATTTCCCTGTGACTTTCTCAGCGAGGTCCCAGAACCTCCAGGCCTCTAGAAGACCCCTATTCCACTTTACCCCATACCTTGTCATTGTATTTTTTTGACACAAATGCCATTCTCTTCCTAAGAAGAATTCAGGTGGAAGCTGTCAGCACATCCATATTTTTCCATTTCCTGACATATAGGTAATCTCTCATTTATATTCTGAATTGCACTTCTGGACTTCACTCTCCTTAGAAAGAGAAACAAGGGACTTCCCTGACAGTCTAGTAGTTAAGACTCAGGCTTCCCAATGCAGGGGACACGGGTTCTGTCCCTGGTCAGAGAACTAAGATCCCGCATGCTGCATGGCGTGGCTAAAAAAAAAGAGAAACGAGAAGACTTCTGCTTGCATAAAGTTAAAACTCAGTTCATGGCGTTAAATAGGAGCGGTTCCATCCAAATGGGTAACACAAGGTTGACCAGCTCCCGCTGTGGTTTCCCAACACAGTGAACCCTCATGGCTTAAAGCTGTGCTCCCACAAGCCCCTCTTGTGTATCTCCAGCCATTGTAGTTTCTCACCTCAACATCTGTACTATTCTCCAAACAACCACTGTGTGTCTGCCTACTTCCTTTGCACGCCAGCTAAAACTGGCCTTTCAGAATTAGATTACTGCAGGCCCAGCTGTAGTAGGTGGATAATCATCTGCTTTATAAGTGAGAATATGAAAAGTCCCTCTACTCATTTTCTCAAATATCTTGTGTAAATGATGCCATGGTATCTGACATATTGTTGATTGCTCTGCATTATTTAAAATAGAGACATCCCTTAACATGGGGGCATTAATTAGGGGATCCAGATTGACAATTAGAAAGTGTAACTCTAAGAGGATGAGAATGCTGCCTCCCCACTTCTGTCCGTCTCCCTAAATTCTAGTAGCACTTAAGATTTTGCCCAAATGCCTCCTCCTCTGAAAGTTCCCCCCAGCCATTTCCAGCAGACCATAACTTATCTTTTCTTGTTTTTAAAGTAATGAATGTGGGGAATTCCCTGGCAGTCCAGTGGTTAAGACTCAGCAGTTTCACTGCTGTGGGCCTGGGTTCGATCCCTTTTCAGGGAACTAAGATCCCACAAGCTGCATGGCACGGCCAAAAAAATAAATACATAAATAAAATAAAATAATGAGTTTTTATTTCTCTCACAATTTAAAAAATGTAAACATTCTGTAATTCAGCCACAGCCTTTATTTCCAGATGACTTCTTTATTGGGCCTCAGTTCCTTTTAAGTAACAGCCTCTTGTTCCAGAAGCCAGTTAGCTTTTCATCATGTTTTCTGTCTAGACAACATCCGAAGACAAATCCCAGAGGGGCAAGTATATGTACCCAGTAGTCACGCACAGTCTGAAGTAAGTTCATCATGAACGCTGGGGCCTTGGTGCCAACAACAACCCCACGACCAAGGGCAGCGGTAAGCCCAGCCACCAGCCAGACCATGACTTTTCTTCTGCAAGACAACGGGTATATGTCTGACAATTAATAGAAGGAACAATCTAGTGTAAATAAGAACTTTCTAACAATTAGAGGCAACGGATGTCAGCATGGGCTACCCTGGAACTTAGCCTTCTGGGCCTGGAACAACTTAGAAGCTGGACAGACAATTGCCCACAGCGTGGTAGGGGCAGTTCACTTGCTAGATAAAAATTGAACTTGATCTTTAAGGTCTCCCCAAATGCTGAGCTTCTAGGTACAGCTTTGTGTCCTCTAATAAAATAAAATACAGAGTTGTTATGGAATTCCTTCATCACTTATTTTTACACACCTTTTTTTTCTAAATAAATATTAAACAGCTTAAAACCAGTGGTCCTTCATATTTTTTTCAGTGCTTAGACTGCCTTGCACAGAATTAGTGATCAGAAAACTTTATGGATTGAACCATGAAAGCTGGTTTTGAAGGGAGGTTAAGAAAGGGAAGGGAAAACAACCTTGAGAGAATAAAGCAGACATGAAGCAGCATCACCAAGCACCAAACGTCTAGGGATTAGGTCCCACTGAAGAATAAGAGCTCACAGGGAGTTAGAGGGATCCTTCAACGGCTTCCTTTGTTCTACCATCGGGTCTGCACAGGAGTTACTGCTGCCACTGCTAACCAGCATGTGAGACCAGTTCTCATTCTCTTCTTGTCATCATTCCTCATTTTCTACTTACGGGAAAGATATTTGCAGGAGACACTAAAAGAACTGTTTAATAATTGTGTCAAATAGATCCATAAATTCTTTAATTTCCCTCTATGATTGGAGGAAATTCTCTAAAAGCAGAATAGAACCCAATTACAGACAAGATAAAGACAAATGCATCAAACCCATGATTGGGTTCACAAATGTGCAGCATCTATTGGTGATTAAGAGCTGGGAAGTGGTTACACTGCCTTACCCTGGAAAGTAGGGTCTGTGGACCCTCAGCATTGGTATCGCTCCGGGAGCTCTTTAAAAATGCAGAATCTCAGGCTCCACCCCAAACCTAATGAACCAGAATCTGCGTTATAACAAGAGCCCCAAGTTGTTCCTGTTCAAGTTTGAAAAGCACCAGTGTGCAAGTGGCCGTGTCCGTCGGGAAGGAGGCTTATCAAAATCAGCTAGGAATCTTAGTTAAATAGGAAACCACCTCCTGGAGAGTCTATTATGCCTATGTTAGGGCTTCTGTTACTGATGAGAATGTGTGATAACATATTTCTGGAAATTGGGGTAGGAAAAATAACTGTAAATCACTCATTTATGGCAATAACAATTAAGTCCATTTCTGTTTATTGTGTTTTTTGGGGGAACAATCATACATTTAAAAAATGATTTTTTCCAACATTGTCTAATATTGAACACACTAGCCATATATTTTCGTTAGCTCATAATAGCAATTTTTTGGTAACTGTAGTAGAAACAATGTTACAAATTAGGAAAACTTAAGACGTCCTGTTGATTTCTGCTTTGTATGTGAAGAGCCCTAATGAATGTCAGAAAGTTTTTAGCATGGAAATGTGCTTTCAGTTTATGATTATATCTGTCATAAACAAAGCGGGGGTGGAGAGTAGAAATAAGTAGGAATATCTTGGCAATAAATGTTTAAAGACTAAGCATAGTATTTATATTTGAATGCATAAAGAGGACAACCTAATAGATTAATGGATGGAAGTCACCAACAGTACTCTTTCTGTTGCTTCTAGATTAAGTAGTTGATTAAACAAAATATTCACGGTCATAGACATGCTCTTTAATTAGACTGAAGAGCAGCCTAAAATACATTTTACTTTAATGAAGATGAACATGTAATTACTTTGTTAACATTAAAAACTTAATGAAAGGAATATGCTCTATGTGGAACTAAGCAATAACTGAGTCATACAATTTAAATTTAGCGAGGGTCTGATATCCAGAGAAGGGAGAGTATTCCTCATTCTAACGTCAGGAACTCTTGGGCTTCCCTGGTGGCGCAGTGGTTGGGAATCCGCCTGCCAATGCAGGGGACATGGGTTCAAGCCCTGTCTGGGAAGATCCCACATGCCATGGAGCAACGAAGCCCGTGCGCCACAACTACCGAAGCCTGCGTCCCTACAGCCCACAAGCCGTAGCTGGAGAAAGCCCACGCGCAGCAACGGGGACACAATGCAGCCAAAAATAAATAAATAAAATAAATAATAAATTAAAACATTTTCTTAAAAAAGAACTGTTGACTATGAGGGTGAGCCACAAGAAGTCATATCTAGGAGACTGAGTTTCCTCAGCCACAGGTGTGACAGGGCTTGAGATCTTAGTCCAAAGTTAGAAGGATGAATCTCAACTTTGTCCTTATTCTCATAAACAAGTGATTTAACCTTTCTGATCCTCACTTTCCTCACCTGTAAAATGAAGAAATCATAATATCCTAGGTTTCCATGAGAGCTTTTCCTGTATTTATTGACAATTTGAATTACTGTGTACTGTATTACACATACTTATTTTCTCCCATTGGAGTTTTTGCTTTTCTTCTTGATGAATTAATGATATCATGCCTTTATGAATAAGATACTAACTTAAAAAATTTTGTTATTGATCATTTTACCTGATGAAACTTTTTTATTTTATATAGGCAAATATATATATTTTAAGATTTTTCAATAGTTTTTGTAAAAGTTGTTTTTCCACTTAAGGATATAGATGGTCCCCGACTTACACTGGTTCTGACTTACAATTTCTTGATTTTATGATTATGCAAAAGCAATACGGATTCAGTAGAAACTGTACTTTGAATTGTGAACTGTGATCTTTTCTCAGGCCAGACATACGTGGTACGATCCTCTCTGGTGATGCGGGGAATGGCAGCAGCTCCAAGTCGGCCATGAGACCAGGAGGGTAAACAATGATACACTTAAAAGCATTCTGTACCCATACAAGCATTCTGTTTTTCACTTTCAGTGCAGTATTCCGTAAATTACATGAGATATTCAACACTTTATTATAAAATAGGCTTTGTGTTAGATGATTTTGCCCAACTGGAGGCTAATGTTAATGTTCTGAGCATGTTGAAGGTAGGCTAGACTCAACTGTGATGTTCAGTGGTGTATTAAATGCATTTCAAATTATACTATTTACAACTTCTGATGGGTTTATCAGAAGATGGGTTTAACCCCATCATAAGTTAAGGAAGGGTTTAACCCCATCATAAGTTGAAGAAGATCTGTAGATAATACTTTACACCAGTATTCTAGTTTTGAATTAATTACAGTTCACTCACGTCTTTTATTTTTATTATAAAATTATAAAGTGCACATTGTAAATTAAAATGGAATGACATAGCACAAAGGGAAAATTAAAATCATCACACTGTTAATATTTTGGTTCACTACCATCCAGCCATTTTTCTATGTTATATTTTCTCCAAAGTTGGGACAATGCTATTGTGATATAATAAGAAATATATATTTGGTCTCGGCCTCCAGTTTCTGACACAGAGCTCCTAAAACTGTAATTTCCTAAGTGATAGGGTGCTAGAAGCATCTTTTGTCCTAATAGTTGGTCTTTGACTCAGATTCCTGACACCAGAGTTTTTAAGACCCTTGGAATCTTTAGAAAGGTGAGTGTCTTTTTGTATGCTAATGAAAGGACTGGTGGCTAGGGGCCCCTAGATAGCTTGAGGTTGGGGGTTGGTCACCAGAAAGACAAAAGGTTGAACTTTTATTGCCACCTTCAACCTGTGGGAAGGGGAGAGGGACTGTAGTAGAGTTAATCACCAACAGTCAATGATTTAATCAACCATTCTTTTTTTTTTTAAAAATATATTTATTTATTTAAAATTTTTGGCTGTGTTGGGTCTTTGTTGCTGCACACCGGCTTTCTCTAGTTGCGGTGAGCGGGGGCTACTCTTTGCTGCGGTGCGTGGGCTTCTCATTGCAGTGGCTTCTCTTGCTGCGGAGCATGGGCTCTAGGCGCACGGGCTTCAGTAGTTGTGGCACATGTGCTTAGTTGCTCCATGGCATGTGCGGTTCTTCCCTGACCAGGGCTCGAGGCCATGTGCCCTGCGTTGGCAGGCGGACTCTTAACCACTGCGCCACCAGGGAAGTCCCTCAACCATTCTTAAAACACAATAATTTGACTGTACATCCCCACAGTGATATGCTTTGAAAACAAAAGGAACATTAATAAAACCCCACACTACTTTATATTTTATTGTTGGTATTTGTGGTAGTGTAGGCATTGTTATTCCAAGGCTATTACATGGATATTGTGGCTGGATGCAAATGAGAAATTATAGCGGTACCCTTAAAAATCAGGATTTTGGACATAGGATGCAGATATAACATCAATAAAGTTCTGTAAAATTCCTGCAGTCCTAAAATTGAATTGAAAATATCTGTGTGAATTCAAAAAGTATTTTATCTTAAAAGAATTAACTTATTTTCTAGCTCTGACCACTGCAAAGGGCTAGAAAGAATGACCAGTGCATAACATATTGAGCACAGCAATACCAAAACTGTGTTCTCCAAGTACCTTCCCAATAAAAGGAACCAAGGCTCTTTGAAGAAATGGCTCAATGCAGAAGTGGAACAGAAAATGTGCAAAATAAAAATGGATGACCAAAAACAAAGAAGCAGAACTATCAAAAAAACAAGGAAGTCAGCTTGCAGAGCTTTGCTTCCACTGGTCAAAGACAGGATGATATGAGCATCAATCAGGATAATAATAGCAGTGGTTTAAAATAACTCCTTTATTATTATAAAATATTGGCTATATTCCCTGTTTTGTACAATATACCCTTGTAGCTTACTTTATACATAATAGTTTGTACCTCTTTGGGAACTAGTTTTTTTGAGTATTAAGAAAAAAATGTATGAGCTTGTAATCTTTTGGTCTTTGTGAAAGAAATTTTATCTGTACCCAACTTAAAGAATAGTTAGTATAAGATGATAGAGTTAGCTCCTGGAACTCAAATAATATTTATTAGTAATACTTTATTTTCCTGTTTGCAAAAATAAAACGGAAGTGAAAATATTATCAAGTATTTTTTTCTTAGCTTTCTATTATCTTTTTAATGTGACAAATGTAGTTGGCTAGAATACAGACAAAGCCAGCTTATCCTCTAATCATGTAGAAGACTTACCATTATTATCTGCTGAGAGGTTTTTTTAATAAATATAGTTTGCCAGTATGCAAATGTGACTAAAAGACATACAGTTTCCAGATGGGACACTCAAATTAAGGCACAAATAAAAAGTCTCTCCTCAATGGGTGCCCTCAGACACTTGCTTTGGACAAATTTCTGGGTGATCACAAGGCAGGATACTCCCCCCAAGACCACACACGGAAGATCACCGTCTTTTTCTTTTTTCACTTTTCTTCCCAGTAATACTCAACCCTGGTGATGTCCACAGGAACACAGCACCCTCAGGATGCATAACTTACACAACTCATTTAGGATCACAGAATCATAAATGAAAACATTTGAGAAGGCTCTGAGTCTCTATTACAGTGTGAGAAAATTTCAGAATACAAATGATATAGTGTTGAGGTAATTTGCAAGTATACAGTCTCACATTCCTCAATAAACTTGGCACTGGTTTAAAGCTTTAAACAATCTGTTCTTGGATGGCTTCACTTTTATTCCCCTTAGATGCAGCTGGCCCCTCCTTTGGCCTTGACCCAGGGTCACTGTCCTTTCTTGCTAGACTTTACCATCATCCCAGGCCTCCTCTGAGTTTTACTTCTACTGATTTCCTAGACCCTTAGAGAACCAGGCTCCTTTCCAGTCTGGGGCCCAAGTCAAGCTTTCTGCACTCACATGAAAACTGTTCTGGTAGCTCCAAACGTGAGCTGAGAATTTTCTGCCCAACCTTCCTCTGGAGTCTGGGCAATGACAGTTTCCCTGAGCTAAACATCCTCCCATAATCAATATGTTCTGAGTTTCCTCTTAATTGTTTTACTTTTTTTTTCCTCTCTCCTTCCTATGCTTCCAATTTTTAAAGAACTTAATTATTATTCACTCCTGATCACATACACCTAAGGCATCCCCACCACCACCCTCCACACCAAATTCTAACGGCAGTTTCTATGAAAATGCCCAGGCTCTAAATGCATCCCTGGACTTGTGAACTCTACCTCACAGTTGAATGCTTTGGCCCAGCAAAACATGGAGAATCACATTTCCCAACTTAAATGCAGACTTATGGCAGAATATGGCTGTCACCACATGTAGCACACATCCCTAGGGATCATTCAGATTCCCTGGATCCTCTCTCCAAGAACTGACCTTGAGCTGTTGGAGCCCCTTCTGCCCTTGTTCTTTGTACAGAGAAGCAGAAGTTCCTGAAAGGCACTGCATTCCTGGGAAAACCTATAGCCAAGTACTGACTTGTGTGGGAGTCTGACAGACCATTCTTTGCCTCAGAGTGGGACAAATCTAACATGTAATTTATGATCCAGAGTACCCTGTGGAATCTGAGACTCAGAAATCACGGGCAATTTCTCTCTCGCTTGTCTTGTTCCCCCTTTTCAGTCCTGCTTCCTCCACTTCCTTACCTGCTTCTCCCAGGAGCACTTCCTTAATAAATGTCAAATATTAATACATGAATCCTCATCTCAAGGTCAGCTTCTAGAGAGTTCAAACTGAGTCCACGCCATAAACATGCCAACATTTAATTACAATCCCCCGAATTCTGTAAAACTGGTCATCCCGGGATTACCAAAATTTGAGAGGAAAAAGTTTGTACCTCCTTTCTAGTCCCCCCCCCCCCCGCAAAATCTAGGGAATAAATTATCCCCTCCTAGGGAATTCCCAGGCGGTCCAGTGGTTAGGATGCTGCACTTTCATTGCCGAGGGCACAGGTTCAATCCCTGGTGGGGGAACTAAGATCCTGCAAGCCATGTGGCACAACCAAAAAAAAAAAAGAAAAGAAAAAAACAATTATCCCCTGCTAATTTTTTATATTGTATTAGTTTCTTGGGTATTGGCTTTTTAAAAATCTAGTGTTCAATTTCCATATTCTTAAGAATCAAAGTTTACCTATGTGGGGTTTTTTTTAGTAAAAGTTAAACAGAAAAGGGATGGATTTAGTTTATCCATATAGTAACCTGAATACAATCTCTTGCCCTATATCTTTGCTCCCAAATATTTTGGATTATTTTCCTTTATAACACATGGTTCAGAAATGTGATCAGCTCCAGAAACCACTTCAAACAATTGATCTGGTTTATAAGTCAAACCCTAACACATTTCCAAGTTTATTAGGTAATACTTAAACCATGTAACCATACATATAAAAGTTCATAATTTGAATTTTTTTACTTAATATCATATCTTTACTTTTTTATGTTACAAATACATTTTTAAATGCATGAAAATCATATCAATGAACACACATTTTTATGGTGGATAAATTCACCTTAATTTTATTTTTTCCAATTTTTCTCTATTATGAATATAATACAATATAAACATTTTTTAAACTGTGTGTAAAAAATCTGGAAGGAAATACATCAAAATATTATATTTATGTTAGGATGTTTTTCTTTTTTTCTGCTTGTCTATATTTTTGAGATAATTATCATGGGAATATTTTATTTTCATAATGATAAATGTTAAATACAAATGGACAATAAAATCAAAGAAAATAGAAATGTTTAAAAAACAAAACTTCCTAAAATATGTAAGCTCACATAATTTTTATAGATTTTTAAAGACATCTGCTACACGTTAACCCATGAAGAAAAAGTTCTAGATCACGGTTGTTTCTATTGAAAATCACAAGCTATGCTTCCTCCACCTAGAAGATTACTTAATATTAGAGCACAATTCATATTTGCTAAATAAATGATATTTTATTGTAAAAAAATAGATTTTATTTAGCTTTGTGTTCATTAACTGATTAAGCAAGATATTTCACGAGTATCACTATTATTTGAGGCAGGGTTTTTGGCGCTTATATAACATGTAGAGATTCAGAATTCATATTCACCTGTAAAAACGCTTAATCAAAAAAAGAACATCTACTTACATAAGCAGGTTGAACATTAAGCAAGATGCAAGAATTTAATATTTGTCTTCCTTAAATGCAAAGTAATTATTTGTGTCTGAGGTGTACACTTATTGGTAATCTGGCTATCATTTTATATATTTAGTCACTGCTTTTAATATCACAGTTCTAAGGAAAGCTTTTAGTCTAGAAAGTGCTTTATATACTGTTGAGTACCTTCAACTTCCATTTCAGAGTCCTCATATTTCAAATGTGAACTTGTCTTAATCAGTTGGAAAGAATGTAGAGATTTATGGAGCTAATTTAAGAAATAGAGCACTTCTACTGAGAAAAGAGTTTTCTCATATCAACACTAGATTAAAAAATGACTGTTTGATATAAGAATTTCAGTCATTTATAGGAGAGTTTCTACAATGATTTTTCCCTTAAATTTGTTTCAAATAAATTAAATGTGACATCTCTATATCAACACTCAAAAGGCATTAAAGCATCTAAAATAGTAAAATATCACCAAACTTTATCTCCCACCCAATTTTCACTCAATAATCGCTGTCATAGCATTTCTCTTTTCCAGCTGTTCTGTCTGCCAAGATCAAAACCATAGCAAGAATGGGCATAATTCTTAGTAACAGAAATTAGACATGAGATAAAGCTTTGTAGAACAAACAACCAAAAAAAAAAAAGAAAAGAAAAGAAAAGAAAAAGATGATTAACATGAGACAGCTAGGCTACCATAGCAAGAGGCTCTGGATAGTCTGTCTCAGGGGGTCTGAACAACAGAATAACTGTCAGTGTTTAGTGGACCCATCTGGATTCAGGCTGAACTGTGTCATTTCCTGAAGACCTTTCCAGTAGCATGAGCTTGTGGTTATTCATGGAGGAAACTCTTTTGTGTCATCTACAAAATTTGATCTCTACAGCTTTAGCTTTATGGAAAAAGTGAGACAAACTTATTTTCCAGGCAATGATTTAAGAAGGAAAAATATTTATGAAGTACTAGATCGTGATGTCTTGCAATTCAAGGTGCAATAAAAAGTGTTTTCTTCACCTAAGAGGTATTTTCATCGATTCAGATAAAAATATATAAATAGCTATATACACGTGTACATTAATGAAGTATCTGAAGTTAATATTTTAAGAGCACATGTAATGTATTAATGATATCTTGCATGAACTCAAAGCAAGAAAAGTCAGTGTGAACGACGTTTGAATTGAAAAAAAGGCAGGCTGAAAGGTCCTTGGTAATTATTTTGGCTGAATAAAGTCTGAAGCAATGAAAGAGGTTTCAAAGTTCTTTTACAGAACCCACTGGGCTCAATATAATTCGTAAGCAGTGAAGTATTGGGAAGAATCATGGCAACTTATTTAGATTAAAATATAACAACTAGGGCTTCCCTGATGGTGCAGTGGTTGAGAATCTGCCTGCCAATGCATGGGACACGGGTTCGAGCCCTGGTCTGGGAAGATCCCACATGCCGCGGAGCAACTGGGCCCGTGAGCCACAATTACTGAGCCTGCGCATCTGGAGCCTGTGCTCCGCAACAAGAGAGGCCGCGATAGTGAGAGGCCCGCGCACCGCGATGAAGAGTGGCCCCCGCTTGCCACAACTAGAGAAAGCCCTCGCACGGAAACGAAGACCCAACACAGCCATAAATAAATAAATAAAAAGCAAACTGTCAACAAGTAAAAATAAATAAACACTATTAAAAAAAAAGATTCATTTAAAGGTGGATTATTTAAAAATATATATATATATATAACAACTAGTAAAACATTATTCTAGTTGTATTCATCATGCAGAGCCCACCCTCTCCAACTTTGTGAAGCAATTAGAAACAAAACCAAAAACTTTTCTATAGTTATTCTAGTAATTTTGATCAGCTATAACTAATGTATAAGAACATCAATTTTTATCTAAGATATTTTGTCATGCCCTTTATTTATCAGCTAGTAAATATTCCATATATTTACATATCAATTAATCTTCTTCCTTAGTTCTCAGAAATGTGAATGCCAAAGGCAGCGCCAAGCTTTTCACACTGTCCCTTATTTGTTAATCACACATATGACACACCTAAGATATTTTGCTAGTGAAGGGCAGCACTTAGGTTGGAATCCTGGCATGGTTCATTGCCACAGGGCTGAAACGTAGAGTACCCTGGGGACCAAGCGCTTCTCCAGCATGTTAAGGCCCTCTGTAGCATTCGTTTAGCTTTCGCTGTTTGTTCAGTATAAGCAAGTAGATAAGCAAATAGTGAATTTAGCTCATACTTGTCCTTCGCCCGTTTTCTTTGCCCTAAACCCCTCTCTACTACTTAGAGATTCACCCCAGTTTCCTCTTCCAACTCTAGTCTGAGGAGTGCCCTTTTTTGCCCTGGCTGCCCACCAAATTTACCCAGAAAAGGCCAAAACAAATAGCACCACTGACAGACATTACAAAATGTCCGTCACTTTGCCAGGAGCCCCAGCAGACTCACAAGCCCCCAGGGGGGTTCCAGGGAGTGAGTTCAGTCTAACATACAAATCTCCAGACTTTCTGGAGCTCTCTGCTCCCTATGGATCAATGCTCTTCTCATAGGCAGGAGGTGACGATGATTTCAGTATGATTTTTCTGAGCTTGCCCATGGCCTCTGAGTATAAGAGGTAAAGACAATGTCCCTTCAAGAGGAGACAGGTTGGTAAATAAATGGCTACCCAATCACACCAGGAAAGCAGCAGAACTCCAAACTATGCCTGTCCACTAAAAGCCCATGGTATAATATTTTTAAGTAATGTAGAACTTTACTAACAATGGAAAACCACTGGAGGGCTTTGAGAAGAGGAGATGTATTTTTTTGTTTTTTTAAGGCATTTCTTTTTTAAAATTTATTTATTTTATTTATTTATTTTTGGCTGTGTTGGGTCTTCGTTGCTGCAGGCGGGCTTTCTCTAGTTGCGGCAAGGGGGTGGATCTACCCTTCGTTGTGGTGCGGGGGCTTCTCATTGCGGTGGCTTCTCTTGTTGCAAAGGACGGGCTCTAGGCGCGCGCAGCCTTCAGTAGTTGCAGCACGCAGGCTCAGTAGTTGTGGCTCGCAGTCTCAGTAGTTGTGGCTCACAGGCTTAGTTGCTCTGCAGCATGTGGGATCTTCCCAGACCAGAGATTGAACCCGTGTCCCCTGCGTTGGCAGGTGGATTCTCAACCACTGCGCCACCAGGGGAGCCCCAGGAGACGTGTTTTTAAAAGGTTATTCTGGCTGCTCTGCAGAATAAACTGAAGAGGACACGTATGGAAGTGAGGAGATGAGTCCAGAGTCCACAGTAGTGGAGAGGGAAGAGAAGTTGGTGGCTTGGTTTAAGGCACTGGCACATGGGCGATGTCTATAAGAAAACAGTGCTCCAGTTTAGAAGAGTTTATCTGAGGACCCTCTTTGTGGCAATAATCACACAGCAGAATTTATCACAAAGGTCACTTGTAGTACCCCAAAATACAACTGTCACCTCTATGTAACAGTGTGCCTATTAGCTAACCTGTCTATTCTTCAACTTCCTCTTACATAACATGGGCTAATAGTAGTAATTTTGCCTATGAGGTTATCTTGAGAATTAAAAGCATTAATACCTATAAAGCTCTTAGAACAATTTTGTACATAATACAAATAAATACAGCTATTATTATTAACTTTCTACTTTCTGTATTACAGAATGACAAATGGGAGGGCATAAATCAAAGTCTTTCAGTATTTGTAATATAAAGAGAAGGACAAAAAGACAACCTTGCTTTACCCCACTGGTAAGTATTATCTAATCTATGACAAGCTAATCCTTCCTACTCACTGACTCTGGTTTTGCAGCACTACAAATGTCTCTATTGAATAGAATTCAGTCTAGCTCACAGCTGATTCCTACCCTCAGGGCCAAAACACAGGAGTCTTTAAAAGACACAAGCAAGATTTTGTTATCCTAACAGGGTCTTCATTACAGGGAAACGTTAGGGTATTTCTTCCCTTCTCTGGTTGCATCCTAAAAAATCTCTGACAGTGTCATGTCTCTTCCATGGTTCCAGCTCTTGCTATTAGCACCCTCACCCTTTGCCCAATGATCACTGGTCCAGCTCTCATCATGTGCTGGCTGTAACCTGAGTCCAGCTTCTGCTGTCTGGTAACCACACATTCATCTGTTGCTTCCAGTCTGAGGTTGATCAGAGTTTCTCTGGGTTGCCTTCACCAACCCTTGTCTAGCTTCTCTGTTTTACATCACCTGGGTAACCAATTCCCTGTATTAATTCCCTCTATTTGAAAGACTGAGGGTAGTTTCTGTTTTCCTGGCTAGATACTGAACGATAGAACATTCATGGAGTTGATATATTCATGGAGTTGATACATTGGCAAAGATCAGAGTCCACTATGCACAGAATTATATAAACATTCGGAGGCAGGAAATTTGGAAGGGGATACTTTAACTACCATGAGCTTTCACAATAATTTTAAATGACGCTTAAACTTTTGTTAGAAAGATAATAGCTGCTTATTTTAGAAAAAAACAGAAGTGTAAAACTAAAACCTTTTTTTATTAGTTACTATGAGTATACCTCTCCTCTACTGCACTTATGTACTTCACAGTAGGATTTGGGATAGGGGACAGGGGAAAGCTGCATTTATATTTAACCAATTAAATTTCAGTTTGCTAGATCTGAGCTATTTAAGATAGTGTAGATACCAATTTCACATCGATTCTATGATAGCAGAGCTTGAGAGAGGTGGGAAGGAGAGGAATGACAATTTATTAATCAAGACTCATCTGACCCCCTCTCCTGCTAAATGAAAGACCAGCAGGAGGCAATGACAGTTACTAAGGAGGAACAAGCAGGCTTTACCTGTCTGGAACAAGAAAACACAGAGGGAGAGAGAGGTCCTGCCTTCCAGGGGCAGAACGGATATATTCCTTTGAAATACACTGAGATATCCAACCTCATATTCCATCTTAATTCCTAGATAATTTCTCTTCAAAGACATATCTTGAGCTTTCTCTTTTATCCATAAGCACAGAGCACTGTTTGTACATTACATATAAGAATACCAGCTCAGGGCTTCCCTGGTGGCGCAGTGGTTGAGGGTCCGCCTGCCGATGCAGGGGACATGGGTTCGTGCCCCGGTCTGGGAAGATCCCACATGCCACGGAGCGGCTGGGCCTGTGAGCCATGGCCGCTGAGCCTGTGCGTCCAGAGCCTGTGCTCCGCAATGGGAGAGGCCACAACAGTGAGAGGCCCGCGTACTGCAAAAAAAAAAAATACCAGCTCAGTTAAATCTTACAAATCAATTACATTCTTCATGGCAATTGATATATCCCAAGGGCCTCAAAAAATATAAATTAACTATCCAAGAATCTCTCAATCTGAAAGAAATTACCTCAAAAAGTATAAAATATTCTAGAATTTGAAAGAATGTAAAGAGTCTAAAACATCTATCATATAGCCAACCCAGAAAGTCTATATGCCAACCCCAAGTCATTATTAATTAATCTATAAAACTCATCATTAGCATGCATTCCTTAATTTCTCTTCATTACATGCCTTCCTGTTAGTTAGTGTCTATTCTGTCACAAGATTCCAGGAGGGGGTCAATGAGCAAATGAGGGTCTTGTCTTCCAAGGGAAGAACTACCTTAAGTTTTACAAAGGCTGCAGACAGTCCGTCTTCTGTGCTGGAGCCAGAGAAGAGTGAAAACTCAGTCCCCTGATGGTAAGGCAGAGTTGTCAGCTCTCTCTTAACGACTGAATCCCAAGGCCAAAGAGCGCTGCAATGTCTCTTTGCATCAGCCTCAGTCCCGTGGAACACATTTGGAGTGTCCTATTTTTTAAAAGATTTAAAATAATAGTAGATTTTACAACTTTCTACTATAGTAGATTAAAGTCAGAATGTGTTATCAAAGCCTACCTCACTTTGAAGTCGATAGTAAAACATCAAAAAGTATTACAAAATTATAAACTGACCAACAGAAGGCTGGTATATATGGTATAGAGTACTGACTGTGTATAAAAGAACCTGGTTTAATTATATTGCTCTTGTGCCTGAAAAAATACTTGACATTAAGTTCTTTCCACATTAATTCCTAAATAATTTCTCTTCAGAGACGTATCTCTTGAACTTCCTCTTCCTATTAAGAGCACAGAGCACTGTTTGTACACTGCATAGGAGAAAACCAGGATATTACTCACAGGTCTTTAATTAAATCTCTCCTTTTCTCCCTTTTATTTCACTTCTCTTCCTTTCCATCCGCCTCTTCCTTCTTCTTCATGTTTCTTTATTTAGTAAAAACCTGGTCCCTAACACTCCCTTAAGTTCCAGCTCCAGTCCTGATATTTACTCCTTTCCTTTCTCCACAAAAATACCTTAAAAATGTATCTACACTCACTTGCTAGCTCTTTAAACCCCTTGAAATCAAGACTTTATTACCACATTTTAAAATTTCATTTGTTATTTGTGAAAATTAGTGACAGTGTCCCAGTGTCACTAGCAAATGACAAAATTGACAATAACACTGTTACAGTATTATTATTATAAAATTCATCAGCTATTGGAAACCAGTTATGATGTACAAGATCCAGAATGTAATCTACATGGTTCCACTGCCTCATTCCCCATTCTTTTGTTGTTTTCTTTGAGGCAAAGTCTGGTTTCAGTTGTACAATGAGTAATTAGGAAAAGATCTACGGAGTAAAGGGGTAGTGAGAACAGCATTTCCTCCCCCAAGTCTGGAATGGGCAGAGTGGCGGTATCAGAAGCGGCCACTCAGGGAAAAATGAAGAGAAGTAGCAGATGAACCAACCAGAGGACTTTGTTTCTAAGAACCCCTAAGGCAATAAACTGAGAAACTTGCAGGAAGAGCTGAGGGAGCTCATTTCTGGCAGACTCATTGGGAGCTCAAATCAGTGTGGTTTGGGGTACATGTATGTTCCTAACAAACTTAAAGAAGATTAAAACAAATTCATAAAAGACTCAGATAATAGAAAACTATACAGTAAATTTTATGGATTTTAATCAAACACAGTAAACATTCATTCAGTGTTTTCTATGTATAGCGAAGAAAGGAAGTAATAAGACTGTATTCTTGAGAAATTTACAATCTACAATAAAAATTCCAAATAAAAAGAGGAAATCATAGGGCCCTTAAAAGTAGCCCAGAATTTCATGAGAGTACATAAGAAAGAATAATTTATTTCAGAGATGAGGATTCAGGTAAGGTTTAAGTGGATTCAGGAAGAATGCAGTGATGATTCTCTAAAGGAGAATCCAGGTGACACAGATCTAGGTATGAAGCCTATATCCATCATGCACCAGTTAAGTAACAGAAAACCCAATGTGTAAATTAAGCAAGTTAGGCTTTAGTCTTTTTACCCAACAAGAATTTGTGGACAGGTGACAGTGCCGCAGCTCCCACCCAGTACCATCAATGCCTCAGGTTCTTTTCATTGTTTTGCTCTACCCATTTTAGTGTTAGACTCCAAACTGATAGTCCCAAGATGGTCCCTGCTTTACCAGGCATCTCAGCCGTGCTTCTAAAGAATAAGGAGGAAGGAAGAGACATGAAAGTGACAACACAACATTACCAAAATCTCCAGCAGATTGCCACATAAATCTTCTTGGCTCGAACTGCGTCACAAAGCACTTTTTGCTATAAAGGAGTTGGGGATACACGGTTCTTTTGTGGGTTTTGTTTTTTTTAAATCTGGTTACACTGTTCCAACCCTTCCCCTTCCCCACCCCCTCCAAAAAAAATCAGGGTTCTGCTAAAGAAAAAAAAGGAAGAAAGTATTAGGTTGGTAACGACAGGGATATGCCACATACTACTTATAATTGTGCAGCCTAGGGTACAAGTCACTGACATTTCTGAATGTCAGTTTCTTCACCTGTGAACTGGTTATAATAATATCTTTCTAGCAGGTTTTTTTGTTTTTTGCGGTGCGCGGGCCTCTCACTGTTGTGGCCCCTCCCACTGCGGAGCACGGGCTCCAGACGCGCAGGCCCCCTGGCCATGGCTCACGGGCCCAGCTGCTCCGCGGCATGTAGGATCCTCCCGGACCAGGGCACGAACCCGTGTCCCCTGCATCGGCAGGCGGACTCTGAACCACTACGCCACCAGGGAAGCCCTCTAGCAGGTATTTGAGTGGGAGCTAGAGTTTAGGTATTTAGGATGTTCAGTATGGTCCTGATGTGGTAGGAGCACAGGGTAACATGGCGCTGCTTTTATAATTGCTTTGTTGGTTGGTTCGTTAGTTTCTTGGTTGATTGGGAATTTAAGGAGGTGTCGGATTTCCACAGGTAAATATTGGAAGAATAAGAAGCAAGATTGCAAAAACATGGAATTAGGGAAAATGTGTAAGAAAATTTAGAGTGTGTTTAGAAATTTTTGTATAGTTTAGGAAGACTGTCATTCATGTGAAAGAGAAAAAGTAGACAGTAAAGCTAGAAAGGTGGAAACTGGATCATAATATGGGAAGAGGGGTGTAAGAGTCAAGTCAAGGAGTTTGGATGCTTGGGAAGGTTTTGAGGAACTATTGAAAGTTTCAATGCAAGATTGGTTCGGTGCAAGATTAAGTCCAAGCTGTGCTTTATGCTGACCACTCTGACAGCAGTGCATGAGATATACTTGGGAGCTGGAGAGAAATCAAAGCAAGGAGAATAGGGGAGTTAATTTATATCCGAGCAAAACATAATAGAAGCCTAAAGTAAGGTAGTAGTAACAGAATGGAAAAGACTGACTCAGGAGTCATTTTTAAAGCATTAAAATTACAGAATTTGGCATCCAATGGAATATAAAAGGTCAGAAAAAGATGGTGCCAAGGTAATGAGCTAAACTTCAAGCTTAGTGATGTCATTACCCAGGCTGGAGGGTAAAGAGCAGGCCAGGGAGAAAGAGGACCAAATTTAAAAAGCAAAAGAACGGCGAGGGAAGTTAAAGGGAGGGGAGAGATGAAAAAATACTGAGTCGAAATGTTTACCCATGTAAAAGTAAGATGTGTAAAAATGGTTATATTCTATGCGGTTGTTTAATCTGCAAAAAATTTTCTCAGGCAAATTAATGCATCTGTAACAGTTAGATGCCTAATGCTAGTCATGCGCTCATCTGGCGGTGAGGGGAGCAACACCCATGTGTCTTTAGAATGCTTCCTTGCTGTTGCAACTGCATTAGCATAGAAATAGTCCAAAAGTATGCAAACGAGTTGCTAAAGAATTCCCACTCGTTAGTTTTTCACTCTCATTAGGATGTAAAATTATTCCTCTGGAAATATTTGGACACAGTTTGTCCTTCCTAAAGGCAGAGGGGTGAGTTAATTTACCTCTTTGGTATCACTTGCAACGTTCAGATCCTGTGATCCTCGGTTCTGGGCTCGGTTTCAGCAGTTAACGGTCACAATGGAAACCCAAGGAGAAAGCAGACTGGGGAATCACTGCTGGAATCAAGGCACTTTGTCACTTTGAGAAGAACAGAGTAAGGAACACAAGCGGTCTATTGACAGAAGTGTTTGCTTATCATTTTTAGCACCAGACATTTAAAACTGGGCAGGAAATACCTTTGAAAAATGATAATCGCAAACAGTTTAGAATTATAGTGTGCTTTCATCTCCATTTCTGGGGTTTTTGGTTATGTAGATTTTAACATTGTATGTAGCCTCAAATCATCTAAGTACATTCTTAAATTTGCAGAAAGGAATAATTAGATTCGAGAATCCTATTTTTGAAGAGTTAGTCTGAAAATGATTTTAGTGCAAGCTTTTATACAGACTCAATCCTTTTCATTAATTATTCAGTATTATTTCAAGTAAAATATTACTTCATTTTAAGCTTCAGAAACCCCTTTGAAAAATGACATCATATGTGTTTCTTCCAGTATTTTGGTTTACTTTAGTAATAATCATTTCTCCCTAAATAAAACTCCATGGGAATTTACTACAGTATTTAATTTAATACCTGCTCTGCCTCAGGCACTTAATTAGTACTGATGTAAAAAGGCACAATTTTTATTATCCTAAATCATCTCACTTGTAATGTGTGATTAGGACTAAATAGTTTCAGGAGCCAAAGTGGTCGTAAATACATTCACGTTAGAGGACTGACTGATTAAAAATCATGTTTTCCTCATCTTTTTGATTTTGTGAGGTTACAGATCCCATGAGCTTATGGCACTTAACCTAAAAGCAGAAGTGCTAAACTGGGTATTATATGATTTTCATAAGTCACCTTATAATAGAAAAAGACTTTGGCACATCCTGAAGTTGGCAGCCGTCTGCAATAAAACTAAGCAGTCTTCTTTCCTCCTCCAGATTCATGGAAGTACTCTCCTAGTCTTTGAATCTCACTCTGAGGTTCCCAACTGCTAAAGGAACAATGTCTTGAATGTATATAGAACCTTCCTTGTAGAGTTTTTGGGCATAAATACCAGTGAAGGAAATAGGAGAAGATATCTCCTACTATAACCTCCTTCTACCTTGCCATAACCCAATATTTTATAGACTTACAAAGTAAAGAAGGGTTAAGTCAAGGTCATCCAGTTAGAGATTAATTTTTTAACACAAAGTTTAATGTTCCATTCATTACCTTATCTTTATTATCTTAAAAATAGCACTCAGCACTTATGTCTTATAAGTTTAAACTTTGTAAATCACAGGTTAGTGTATGAACCAAGGTATCATGCCTTACAAGCAGCTTGCTTAATAAGCCCATTTGCTCAGCACCTAATGCCAAGTTAAAATAATTCAAAGAACGCAGGTTTGGTTGCTTTTAGTAATTCTCATTATGACCTACTAAATTAAATTACAAACTGAATGCAGCTGAAATAACTCTGTAACTGGTGCTGTTATGGCTAATGAAAAGGTTTCCATCTCTAACATACATCTCCAGAACATTTATTTTCATGAAAGTGTTCCAATTGCCAAGTACTAATGAAACATGTGTAGGGCTAAAATTTGTGTTTGAATTCTTAAGAAAAATTATAGCACCAAACTCAGAGAAGTGGGGATAGGGATGAGATTCCAGTTAGTGTTATTCCAATGAGCACTGATTTCAGTTAGTGCTATTGATCTTCGACTATGCCGGAGGCTGTGCTAGGCCCCTTCATGAACACTGTGACATCTGATTCTCCCCCAAACATGGTGGGGTAGGCATGGCAATCTCCACTTCACAAATGATGAAATTTCAGGATCCTGAAAATTAGTTTGATGTGTCCATAAGCTTCAGAGTAGCAAAATACGTTGCTGTTGTCTGCATCTGGCATTGGGGCCCAAGTATAAGGTAGTATATGATGAAATTTTAGTATCTATCATGAATTGGTTAATTCATTTATAAATTAGGCTGATATTATTAGCAAACAAATGAACTTATGCTTGAATAAAATGAAACCAGCTGGGCTGTGGCAATGGAATATATCATGGAACTTTATATATTTCTATATTGTTTAAATGTTTATTAGAGTAAATATTAATTGTAACCAAAAAAGTGAGACATAAGAAAATGGTTGGTTTGGGCTAGATTTCTTTAAAATCTGGCAATGTCCACTTGTTTTAATTTGGTGCTGAGTCTCCATAATATGTGTGGTGGAAATTAATAATAACAATAACAAAAATAATAATGGTAAACATGTATGTTCTATATATTCAAACATATTACTATATGCCATGTATGTTCTATATACGTTAACTCATTTGCTCCTCATATCTCTTTGAATTAGAGATTACTATTATCCCCTTTTTACAATGAAGAAATTGCAGCACAGAGAAGTTCAAGAACTTTCCAAGTTTATACATGCAGCAAAGTGATACACAACCCAAGCAGTATGCCTCCTGAATGCAAACTCTTTAACCCTACTCTTTATTTTATTCCTGTTTGAACTCCCGTATGGCGTAGTTCAATGACCTATGAGGTTATGTATCATTTTGATAGTTGTGTTTTGGCATTGAAGTTCCAAATTCCTACTCCATACCTGATTTAGAAATTAGAGAACCAAATTATATTCAGTTCATTTCAACACATATTTGTTGAGAATCTGTCAGATGCCAGGAAGTCTTCTGGATGCTTGGGATATATCAACTCCTTTTGGACAGCTGAAGTGGTAGAAGATAGGAAAAAAAAAAAAATTCTTCACTTGAATTCTCCTTAAAGCAAAGCCTGTGACCAATGGTTAATTAAACATAAGTGGTTAATTTAGGAGTATGATCTCAGTGGATAGGATTTAGAGACAGGAGGGGGCAGTGGGGTGGGAGGTAGGGGATGGGTGGAATAAAAGAATGGTGGAAGAATCAATTAATGGATGCAAGAAGTTGGCCACCACTCTGGTTGACTGAGTGTTCTATCCCTTGGGATACTTTGTGTAAAGCGTCTAAGAATGCT
The DNA here is from genome assembly GCF_964374135.1 of Grampus griseus. NCBI lineage: Eukaryota > Metazoa > Chordata > Mammalia > Artiodactyla > Delphinidae > Grampus > Grampus griseus. The sequence goes on from NC_139001.1 coordinate 66,656,514, forward strand.
TATCAGTTACAGATAAATAAAAGCCCACACTTTTTTTTTTTTGCACATCTGTATAATAATGAATTTTTTACCCTACAACTAAAGCAGATACATCATCCCTAACCAGGAATTAAAATACTGTGGTCGGGCTTCCCTGGTGGCGCAGTAGTTGAGAGTCCGCCTGCCGATGCAGGGGACACGGGTTTGTGCCCCAGTCTAGGAAGATCCCACATGCTGCGGAGCGGCTGGCCCGTGAGCCATGGCTGCTGAGCCTGTGCTCCGCAACGGGAGAGGCCACAACAGTGAGAGGCCTGCGTACCGCAAAAAAAAATAAAAATAAAAATAAAATACTGTGGTTGATCTGAAACCAACCTAATTAATCAATTCTTCACATGTGACTTCACACGGATCATTATAGGGACAGGATAGAATTTCAGCTCCGTCCAGGGTCTTAGGGTCTACACTTCTGAGAAAAGTTATGTAGACAAGAAAAATAAGCTTTTATAATTACGTAAATGTTGGCTTTCAACATAATCTGGAGTGTATCAAATATAAAAATATATATGTATAAAAACTATACACATAGTTTAGTCTACTTTCTTCTCCTATGGTTTCAGTGAAATTCAGCATATACTTTCCTGTATATTCTTCGTGTGGCCAACCAACACCCAGCTTAGGAACTGATATCCTAAATTGTTTCCAAATGGAACACCAACCAAATATACAGTCCTGTGACTGCAGGTAAAAAGTACAAATCAGGATATCTCTTCTATTTTATGTTTTCTGGCCACTCCACGCAGCTTGTGGGATCTTAGTTCCCGGACCAGGCATCGAACCTGGGCCCATGGCAGTGAAAGAGCCAAGTCCTAACCACTGGACCACCAGGGAATTCCCAGGTTATCCCTTAATACATGTAATATTTATGAATTAAAATATTTTCTTGGAAAACGATGTAAAATATCTTTTTATTTAATGGCAGTTTCTTCTTTTAATTCTATGTTCATCTGGGAAAGACTAGTTCAATGCCATCGGTAACAGGATCTCAGCTTTTGCATTGATCATGTAATAAAGAAATTTAACCTGTCACTTGCTGAATTTAATTGCTATTTTTGAAATGAAAATGAGTTATATCCTGTTGTTGTTTTTTGTTTGCCAGTAACTGGTTAGAAAGAGTTTCCTGGCTGAGCAATTAAGCTAATACCATAGTAGTTACTTAAATTATAGATTGGTGTCTAAGACTTACTGGGGAAAATTGATGGTCACGAAGACTTATTGACTAACCAAGATCAACTATTCTATCCATCTTATAAAATCTCTCTCCAGAATAAGGCAGGCAAGAATAATTTCAATATTATTTGACAAAATATAATTTGATCCACGTTCAAGTTGTTTAAAATACTGTAACTGGTTTCATTGTGCACATAAAAATTAAAGACATTCTATAAGAAATCCAAAGGGAAAGCAAAATATATACATATTTCATGTTCTTTTTCCATGTGCAATTTACTAAAAATAATTAGCTCCTTTTTCCCATGAAAAATAATTTAAAAATAAATTTCTTTTCACTAATATCACTATCTACCTATTGCTCCTACTGACCACATTCTACACTCAGCCACTGATATTTGCTCTTCTTTAGTACCAGCTCTCACCCAATTTCAGTTGCTCCTAAGCAAGTAGCATATTATACTCAAAAAGCATGCTCTCTCAGGTTTCTTCAGTGTAAAACTGACTAAGGGAATGTTGATGTCAAAGCTATCGATGAATTCACTGGTTGGAAAATACTGTTGTAAATTTAAGACAAGTAAGACAATGACAAATTAGCAAGAAATAGATCTGGTGATTTTTATGTTGAAACAGAGTGATAACCTAAATTAACCAGTTGATTTAGAGAAATATAATCTTTTCCTCTCATTTAACATTATAGAAATTTCCAAGACCAAGAGCAAGTTAAGCATCAAATTATAGCATGTTTCCTTTAAAATTTTAAAAGCTAATGGTTTTAAAAGAAAAGTTAAACAATCTTTATGTTGTAGTAAAATCTCAAAGTTAAAAATTATCAATCAAACTTACATTATAAAAAGTTAAGCGTGCAAACTGAAGTAGATTAAATTATATTTTTGATAATGTATCATTTTCAAGAAGTTGAAAACATGACTGCAATACAAAGTTAACTCAAGAAAAATGCACCACTTAAAATTTGCAAGTTAAGTTTTATTAGGGGACATTATTGAGGACCATAGCCTGGGAGACAGCCTTTCAGAGAGCTCTGAGGAATTGCTCCAAAGAGGTAAAAGAGGTAGGATATATAGGAGTTTTTGCTGGGAAAAACAAAAAGAAAAGTGAAACAAAACAAACAAACAAAAACCCATGTAGTCAAACACCAAAAGATTACTGCTAATCACAAAAGACAAACATCTCAAGTTAATGATTTTAGTGCTTTTCTGTGTATGGGAAGAAGAAAGAGTCTGCGCTCATTGAAATTATTCCTTAGGTATGCATCTTAACCCTCTAGGGACAGTATTCTGTTTTCCTCCATCCTGAATTCGCCTCCCAGGGCTCACCATCAGGGGGTGGCTGCAGTGGGCAATATTGATTTTTTACTAGAATGGCAGGCAACATTTTTTTGTACACAATAAACATGTGGAAAAGATTTATTTAGCTCATTAATTAAGAAAACAAAATGTTAAATCTGGTTCCAGGGGCAGAAATACCAAAATTTACCATGCAGGATCTTAAAAACTTATTCTTTTTAGTGGGCACAAAATATTTTCCAATCCACTTGAACTCACAAATATACAAACAAAAAAACACAAAACAAGTAATTCCCAAAGATTATTCCTGGAAACAAAAGGAGGCTGGTCTCATTTTATCTTGACATGTGGGTATAGCAGGAGGTGTTAATTAACTAGATAAGTCTGCTTGCTGTGGTCAGCTAATCTAGAGCCAAATAGCATTGAAAAATTACTCAGGTCAGAAAATTAATTTTTGTAAAAATTTCATAAAGAATCTCAGATTATATTTTCAGATTATATTATCTGGAATAATATATCTATTAATATTATTCCAGATATAGTTTTTACATTGTTCATATTGACTATTTTATTTGAGACTAAGAAAGCAAAACCAAGAAATTCATCTCAACAAAGTGCACCTGTAAGAGCTATAAATTTGGGTAAATTCATCTCTCCTCAAGGTCCCTAAAATACAGTGGGATCTTTGGCCTACCAAGGAGTGACATTATTTACAGCCTGTAAACTCTAGAATGCATATCAGACCAATCTTCTGGGATTGTTTTATGGGTATTGGTTTCACCTTTGTTCTTTCCTTGTGGGCTTGTCAGACCTGGAGAAATGAGATTTACTCTCATATATGACACTTCCAGGTATTGTCTGGGTTGCACAATCAATTTATCCAATTATGTCCTGGTAAAAATAAGAACAGATTTTTATTGAACTAGTACAATTAGCAATCATTCCCATAATAAACGCTAAAAGACTCAGGAAAGTGTGTGTTCCTGAATTCCAAAGCCTTAGGGAGAATTTACCATTTAAAGAATGTTTTATTTCAATTTGCAAAAGCATAGTCTGCTAAATTAAGAACTAGGGAGAGATCGAGAAAAAGAAAAAAGGTTTCCTCATATACTCAGTCAGAAAGAAAGAACACTAAAAATAATAACAATAAGATTTCCCTCCTATTTGAATCTTAGATATTAGGTCACAGTCTGCTTTCATGCAGTTGTCCTCTTCAGAACTAAAAAGAGTATTGAAAATCCTGAGTCTTTTAGTACCATCTGACAGTTGTCTAAGTGGTGACCGTTTAAGGTCCATATCCTACACCCATAAGTCTATATCTTGAAATATCAACAGTTAAGAGTACATGTACAATCTGTATTCATTTTCTATTGCTGTATAATAAATTAGCACAAACATAGCAGCTTAAACCTTCCACTTGTTATCTTACCATTCTGTAGGTCGAGTCCTGGTGGACTCAATTTGGTTCCATGCTCAGGATCTCATAATTCTGAGATCAAGGTTTTGGCTGGAACTTGCTCTTAACTGGAAGCATTGGAGAAGAATCCCATTTCCAAACTCATTTAGATTGTTGACAGAATGTAGTTCTGTGCAACTGTAGGTCAGAGGTCTTGTTGGCTGACAGCCAGCCAGCCTCTGCTCTTGAAGGCTCTCTGTATTCCCTTTCACCTAGTCCTCTCCATCTTCAAAGCAGCAACAGTGAGTTGAATCCTTCTCACACTTCAACTATTCCTGGCTTTCCTTTCTTCTATCAGCTGGAGAAAACTTTCTGCTTTTAAAGAGCACCTGTGATCCAGTTAGACCAAACTAGATAGTCTCCCTATTGTAGGTCAACTGATTACTATCCTTAATTACCTCTGTAAAGTCCCGTTTGTCGTGTAACATAACATAATCACAGACCTAATAGCTCATCACATTCATAGTCCTGAGGATTAAGAGGGAAAACTTGAGGGTTGATTGGGAAAGGTAGCATTTTAGGATTCTGCCGACCACATAATCCTTTTCACAAGGTTCTGAGACTTTCCTTTGTTCTAGCCTATAGTTTAGAGAAGGCCTTCAAAGAAGGAAGAGAGGAAAGGAGAAGCCACATGTTGATAATATGACTGAATGCTTCAAGATAATTTATTATAATAACTAACAACATCTGAATAAAAAAGAGTAAAATCCTTTATTGGGGTGTAATTTATAACGATCTCAGATGGATTTGATCAATGTTTCTCCTAAGAGAAGGAATATATTATGGACAGTGTGGGCATTGACAATTCCAAGTGTTACAAATAAATTGCTATTTCATAATTTCACACTCAGTACTCCTTATCTATCCTTATCTAAATGATATTTTCAGAGTAGTTGAACTTATTAAAAAATATTAGTGTGAGCGATTTTTTATATGTTTCACATTGTTCTTAAACCTTTCTTAACCTCATGGAAGATGCTGGGTTTGAACATCAACCTCCTTCCCAATTCACAGCTTCCCTCCTCCAGCCTCTTTTCTGCAACCCCACAAAAGACTTCAAAAGAAAAAATGCTGTTAAAGGTTTAGCTACACTCCATTTTCTTTGAGTTCTTACTATTACAATCACCCCAAATCATTATTTTATTTTGAAAAGCCAACCAAGTAATAACAATTTCTGCTTCTTTGTTGTTAAAAGGAAACAATGTTGCCCCTCAAACTCCTATTTTGCAGTCCTCGTTCTCTTCTTGTCTGTGTCTCCCATTTTTAATTCACAATTGTATTATCCCTCCACATCATCCACAGAGCACAAAATGCCCTACATTAGGGTAGAACAAATACTGTTGTATTATTTTTAAGGGCTTTTAAAATGGTTGAATTGCTCTTTATTGAGAGCTTACAAAGTAAGAGGTGCTTCAAAATATGTCATCTTTGCTTTCATCTTTGTTTATTAATTACTCTCAGCATAGTCAACAGTAAATTAATACTCAAACAGTACTGATGAAATTACACAAATCCACCTACAGTTTTATATCCTGTATTTGTATGACTGCTATCCAAAATTCACTGTGAAGTCAGAGGTCATGAAACAAAGTGATCCATGCGAGGTAGAATCTATAGCCTTGTAAAATACATGCAGCATTGGATATGTTCACTGTCTTTCCCCAGAAAAGTATATTCCAAACCATTCTGCCTATGATATTTGTTGTTTTTTTTAATCAGATTCACACAATATAAATGTTAAAGAGAAAACTTGATGTGCCATATTGACATGATAATTCACTATACCAGGGCTTGGCAAACTTTTCTGAAAAGAGCCAGATAGTGAATATTTTTGGCTTTGTGAATCATACAGTTTCTGTTATAGCAACTATTTGACTTCGTTTCCCATGAACGCAGCCATAAACAATATGCAAACAAGTAAGTGTGGATCTGTTCCAAAAACCCTTTAAGGACATCAAAATCTTAATTATATATAATTTTCACACATCACACAATACTATTTTTCTTTTGATATTTTTCAATTATTTAAAAATGTGAAAACCATTCTTCCTTGCATTTTGGTGAGCCCTCCACTATACCACGTATGTATTAGTTGAACTCTAAGTGTACTTCTCAAGCTGGCATCAAGGAATCATGGGGTCAGAGGATGCTCTCATGGAACACTGCAGCCGCAAAACTCAACCTCTCTTTAGGGTTGATAAGAACAAACTATAGGAAGTCTGTTACCTCCATTCCTTGGATCTTTTTCTTATAGGGAAAAGTCAGTAAAGGTTAGTCATACATATTATTTTATTTGTTATTTATTCACAAGTATTGTTAGCACTTACTAAGTACAAATCACCATGATAGGTATTTTGAGTGCCTCACATCAAGGACATATATATCAGAAAGGAATATGGGAAGTACAAATAAAGACAGGACTACCCATAATAAACTAAGAGACTAGGCAGCTAACAGGAAGGTAAGAGCTCCTATGTTTGGGAATCAGGAGTGGATTTTAATGAAGGCTGCCTGAAAGAGGTAAGGTTTGACCTGGGTTTATAGAGGAGGAAAATATCAATGTTAAATATTGAAAAAGGACATTCTGGCTGTAATTTAGCTAATGAAGCTGCATAAAAAGCACTGTGCACATGTCCAAATCCCCTCTCTGCTTAACAAATGATACTAATAATCTGTGAACTCATATATCAGAAAGCACAAAGAAAAACATCCTAGGTACCCTAAAAGCCCTAAAAAGCCACTGTGTATTTATAAAAATTACTGACATTTACTAATTATTACACCCAGAAAAACCTATCTAGTTTCCCCTTCAGTTCAGTCCAGTGTCTAAACAAATGAATTTCCATCTGCACAATACTTTCACTGTTTCAATTTGTGCTGTGAATATTTAGAATGTAAAAAGCACTAGCTCTATGGGGATGTTTCTACCAAACAATATCAGTAAACTAGGTGCTATATAAATAGGTAAGTTTTTTCATCTGTATATCGTAAATTTAACTTTGCTTTATGCATTAATGAATTCCATTAAATGCTCACCAAAAACAAACATCTGGGTATAATACCACATTTTTCATTGATTTACAGCAACATTTCAGAGATACATAAACACTGAAGAAAATGTATCCCCAAATGTTGTTACAACACATTTAATCCTAGTGTTTACTTTAAAAATCCCTTTTACACGCACATTAGGTACATTCTCAAGATTTGCCTACATTTCCACTGACATTTTTCTCTAAATTAGAGAAAGTGGCTAACCTTTGAAAAACCTGATGGTAGTCACCCTTAGTTATGCAACAGTAGGTAACAATGTTAATTTCCCATAAGCACTATGTTAGCAGCATTCAACAAATATTCATATGACGTATTTTCATTAACATAAAGTTTGAATCATTTTCTAATTTCCCTAGTGATTTTTCACCTTTGAACTATTTGGAAGTGTGTTCATTTCCAAGTACTTAAGATTTTCTCTCAATATCTTGTCACTAGTTTCTAGTTTGACTTCATTGCAGTTAGAGACTATACTCTGTATGATTGCAAATCTTTTAAATATACTGAGGTTTGCTTCATAGCTCAGCAAATGCTTTATACTGGTGAATATACCACATGCACTTGAAATGTGTATTCTGCATTTGTTGGGTCTACTGGTCTATAAATATCAATTAAGTCTTAATGGATTATAGTATTGTACATATCATCTATTTCTTTACCGATTTTTCTGCAAGAAGGGTCCTGGTTAATTAGAACTAACTGTAATACATCTCCCTCTCTCCTTTTGCCCAGGCAAGTTTTTATAGGTGCCATATTTTTTTTAAAGGGAAAAGCAATATAAGAGAAGAAAAACTAGCTTCAGACAGAGGTTAGAATGAAAAGGTAAAAGGAATGATTCATAAGTTGTTGAAAAATGGCATTTGGTTTTGTGGTTTGGTTTTTTGGTAAGAAGCCAGCAGCTGCTGGACTGTTTCTTAACTAAAAAAACTTTAACAACCAAAGACATCAAAGAGAGCCACCCTTGCTTCGTCAGCCAAACCTCTGCTAACTTACAGTCAGCCAAACCATGTCAAGTTGAAAGAGGACAGTTAAAAGAGGGTGAGCGTGGAAACAACTACACAGAATCAGAAGGTTGGGTACCAACTTCCCCACTCTTTTCTTTTCTCTCTCCAGACTGAAGCAAGCAGTGGCTGATCATCCCTTTTAGTGCCCTGTGAAGAATAAGCATATTCTATTCGATGCTTCTGTGTGCTCAGTACAAGGATGGCTGAGTCATTCTAATCCTCATGAGCTCCCACCTGTGAGCGGCATGGCAAGAGGTGATGAAGTCACCATGCTGCCCCATGTATCACTTTAAATGATTCAGTCCCTTTCAAGTAAATGTTCAGCTTTTTAGACTTCTGTCTCTACAGTGTGGCTTCTGGGCATGTAGGGGCTTATGCGAACTTGTGAAGGAAAGGGATAGTGGTGCCGGTAATCCATACATGTGCAGTCTTCTGGATCCTACTGGGTCAGAATGATTCCTGTGCTTGTTACCACTATGATGCAACGGGATGCTTATTGCATTTGAGGCATCCTCACACACTAGCGCTCGGTCCAGGCTCCAGGCCAGCCTATATCAGCCCCCTGGATCTCTCAACACCTTCTAAGAGCTCCTAGCCAAGGAAGAGGGCATGACAGGAGTGCCATGTTGATCTTACTTACCTCACCAATCCTCTTCACCCATCCTTTTCACCGTTGCACCATATTTGTATGTCAACAAGCTGGCTCCTACCAGAGGCCTCAGGATGCAGGCCACACACTTTTTTTTTTTTTTTAGGAATTTTGCCTTATTTATTTATTTATTTTTGCTGTGTTGGGTCTTCGTTTCTGTGCGAGGGCTTTCTCTAGTTGTGGCAAGTGCGGGCCACTCCTCATCGCGGTGCGCGGGCCTCTCACTATTGCGGCCTCTCTTGTTGCGGAGCACAGGCTCCAGACGCGCAGGCTCAATAATTGTGGCTCACGGGGCTAGTTGCTCCGTGGCATGCGGGATCTTCCCAGACCAGGGCTCAAACCCGTGACCCCTGCATTGGCAGCCGGACTCCCAACCACTGCGCCACCAGGGAAGCCCCAGGCCACACACTTTTGTGTTCCCAGGTTATCTTACACTTATCTGAGTGTTTCTAATACATTCCTTTTTCTGGACTTTCCACCTTTGACGAGGGGAGGTGAGGAGGCACAGATCTGACCTTGTCCCCTCTGGCTCTGTCAGTTTTTCTTACCCATTCCCTTAGACTGGAAAAGCTATTTTCTACTTGCCCTTCCTCTCTGCAAGCACTTCAATTTAGTCACAACCTGTTTCTTCAAGGATCTCTTATCCTGTTGGCTTAGCCTTAATGCTAGGTGTTGTGTTTGTCAACTCAGTGGAAGAAAGCTTAAGATCTGGGCATATGAGGCATGTGCTCAAAAAGCAAGCTGCGGCATCACCAGGCTCTGAAGATGACTAAGCAGGAAGATACATTGGTGTATTATGTCAAATACAGTATTTCTGTTACAGGTGTTTAAGTGTCCAGCATCCTTTGTAGTCTAATAGGGATTAAATTCCAGGCTCTCTGTAGCTGAAGGAGATTGGAATGAAGCTGATGGAGGGAGACCAAAGAGAGCAAAATATGGGAAGGGGTGATTTTGTAGGAGTACAGAATCGATTTATCTCTTTTGTGTCCTAGACAATGAATTCTTCTACCCTATCAAGGGCCAGGTCTGGGATCACAGAGAACGGGCAGAAGACTTCCGGGAGTATTTAGTTTATGAGGGAGTGATTAACCCTACTGCTATTAGGCTTATTTTATACCTATTTTTATATAAATGTGCAATAATTAACATTACAAAGATCCTGAGATACACAAGGAGCTTTAAGCCATCTAATCTGAAAGATAATTTTCCAGTGACTGTTTTTGCTTCATTGTTTGTTGATTACTTCATCTTTATATGTAACAGCACAGTTACATAGTCACCAGTCCTAAGAGATAGCAGTTATCCGACTGTAAGTCACCTTCTCATGCTGTTTGTTGTTCTTGTTGTTACAAGATAGAATTAAAAATTGAGTTTAAACCAGGATAAAGGACCTAAAAGTTGCAGGTATATGCTTTTATGCCATATGTAGTCTATATATAAATATATTATAAACATTTATGGTATAAGTTAGTTGCCTGGTTTTGGCCGAATGGAATCTCCAGTTTTATTCCCGCAAGAAGTAAGTTAATAACTAAACAATGTTGATAATTGTGATGGGGAGAGTATTATCCCAAACTACAGTTAAAGTTATCCAAGGGTTAGCTTTTGGTTGTATGAGAGTCATTTATGGAGTAAACATTTTTATAACCAGAAGGCAAACAAGACTGGTTGTCTTGGTTACGTATGATACATATCACAATTGGCCTATTTTCCTTGCGTGACTTTTCATATTCTGAATCATAATTATTCATAATTACGTTAAATACCAGTAATCATAAATTGGCAGGTACAAATCAGCAGTGGCATGACTGTGATCCATTTTAACGTGTACCCTGCATCCAGCAAGAATCTTTTGGTGGAGGGAAATATTGCAGTTGGCAGAAGTACAGGGTATTAAACTTTAGTCAGAAGCGTCTACCTGAATTTATCACTAACTTAATTTTATTCTTAGTTTTATGACTAATCTTGGGAGCTAGACACTTTTGCTCATTTACTAAGTATACAACAGTAAATATAAAACAATAGTTATACAACTTTGTTCTCTAAAGTAGATAGTAGATAAATACCTCATGTGCTGCAGTACAACGTAGAGAAAAGTTATTATAATCTCTCAAAGAAGGAAAACTCCTGTCTCATATGTTTATGAAATGATTGTACAAGTATAGTCATTTATGCATTTTTTTCTTGAGTGAATGTTACTTTTTTTAATGAGAAGAATGATTAATATTACTCATTTCGTTAATGAAAATAACAATTAAAAGAAAAATAAAACTTACAACTAAAAAAGAAGGTATCTACATGGCTTTTTGTTTGTGTTAGGGAGAAATCTATGAATATAACTACAAAATAAAAGGACATAATTTCCTATAATTGTACGGGTCCAGTATTGAGACCAGTGAATGAAAGAGACAAATCTTGGTAATAGAAGTCCAATAAACCCCTATCTTACATGGTAGTTTAAAAAGACTAGGCCTTTCTCTAATAAAGATCAACAGTTTGAGTAATAAATCAATGCAAATAAGACCTCTCAGATATTTTTCTTTGACAATCTTTAAACTTACCCTACGGTGAAAGTGTGGGGTATGTCCAGTAAAAATTAGACAGCTAGAAATTTACCTGAGGGCTCTAAGCCCAGAATTACACAATAAAAGTTCAATTACATATTTAATTTAAAAAGAAGGTGGAAAAGAACAAATGTCATTCATTTCCATTTTTTTTGAAAATGCTTCCTTTATTTAAATATCTTATGTAAAGGCAATCATGGATATTTGATAAAAATACATTTGAATGAGTGTGAGACAGAGATGAAAAAGACTACTGAAGGACCTGTCCTTTATTTGTCTGTCATGGGCCATGGCCTTCTTCTCTTGGATGTGAAATGCTCTGAGTCAATATTACTATTTATATAGAAAATCAATAGCATCATCTCATAAGAGCCTATTATAGTGCTGTGCTACCCACATTACATTTGTGAAAAAGATACTAGGGGCTCGTCCTTATTATACTATAATATTGTGAAGTGCTTTTTTGCAATGATAATTATGAATTTTCTCATCAGTAAAAAGAAGGTAATAATATTAACCACACTGTGTTTTTAAGACTCTTAAATAATGTCTACTAAGTGCTTAATACAGTGTCTGGAATCTGGAAAGTCAAATATATGGTAATTAGTTGCTATTGTTTTCTTGGCGTCTCTGTAGAAGATACACTACTTGAGATTGTTTGTTTGAAGAAATCCAAAAGACTGATTAAAAAGTGACTGCAAAGAAGCCAACTTGGAAGATTTAAATAATCTTTTTAGAGTTCTGTCCTCCCCAGTGCTGGCTGGCACTATCTATTACAATTCATTATGCATTCGTATTGTTCAGGGTTGCATCAGAGCTGTGTGTTTCTACAAGCAACTCTTTCAAGTGCCGAACCAGAGTTCTCTGAGGGCAGCCACAATTCTTGAGCACAGAGCTGGCCAAGGACAAGTCTGTGTTCTTTAATAGAATCACAGCTGTGACTTACAAAATTAGTTAAATAGAAATGTCTTAAGTGAAAATTCTCCATTATTTTTTCCAGGTTTTCAAATATAAGACAGTGCTAGCCACGAAGTAAAGATTTTTGTGAAAATGGGTTTGCTTTCTTTCCTTAAACTTTTCCCCCTGGGAATCATTGTATAACCTGAGTCAGAAACTAATATAGGCAGGCTGATGCCTGTCTTAACCTCAAGTTCATTTCAATTTCAAGAGAGAAAATCTTTGCAGAGTCTACATGGCTAGTTTTTAATATCTTGTGGTAAAGAAAATGTGAATTTGTGCCTTCTGAGGGTCATCTTATGGAGTAATTCGCTTAGGTAGCAGTCAATGGCGATCCAGAGATGAGAAATAAAACGGCAAATGTTATCACTCGCAGAGACATTGAGATGAGGAAAGACGCAGAGAGTGTGAGGTTCAAAAACACTATGGAGCACATCAATTTCTATTTTAAGGCACTTTAAAAAGTACTTTCTGGGCTTCCCTGGTGGCACATTGGTTGAGAGTCCGCCTACCGATGCAGGGGACACGGGTTCGTGCCCCGGTCCGCGAAGTTCCCACATGCCGCACAGCGGCTGGGCCTGTGAGCCATGGCCGCTGAGCCTGTGCGTCCGGAGCCTGTGCTCCGCAACGGGAGAGGCCACAACAGCTAGAGCCCCGCGTACCGCAAAAAAAAAAAAAAAAGAGTACTTTCTTTTCATTTCAACCAAGACTTTCATAGCAATGAAAACTCATTAGAAATGACAAAATTTTGAATTTTGTCTCACCACTTCTAAACATTAGTGGACACAGATAAAAAGGACAACATCATTTTACTCTCTCCCCAAAAGCCTTCTTTGGGAAGCCAGCAATTTCCCTTTGTCCTCTCTTGGTTATGTATAAAACTCTTCAGACTGTCTCCTGAATATTCGCTCAGTTACACATTTTTAAAATTATCACTTATCAAAGGAAGTTGGCCTTTTATGTGATATACACAACCTACCATTGAATTGAAAGTTCTTAGTTTTGACAACACTCTGTTCTCTGTTCTTTAGTTTTCTAACAGCAAATGCCCTTCTAGATGGGGTCCATATTGTCTCTCAAATTGAGGGGTGTTTTTTTTGCCACTCCGCGCGGCATGTGGGATCTTATTTCCCCGACCAGGCATCGAACCCGCACCCACCTGCATTAGAAGCACGGAGTCTTAACTGCTGGACCGCCAGGGAAGTCCCTCAAATTGGGAGTTTATTCCAGTTGCCACACATGAGGCCAAGCTGCTTCCACAGTGAGGAATACTTTTGCATCTATATTTTATCTATCCAAATTTACATCTATCCAGTTTCTCTCTTTAACAAAGCCTTCCACAGGTTTCTTCCAACTCAGAACTTCTGAAGCACTTGCTTTCTGAGTCACCTGTTTGCATACAGGGATATATTTGTGTACTGCTGTGGCTTCATGTGTATATGTGTATCCACACCCAGGAAAGGGAGCAAGCTGCTAGAAGGCAGGAACCTGGTTTTATTATTATTTTTTTTTCACTTTATCAATTCAGTAAATGTATGATGGACCTGATGCACACCAAACTCTGGGCTAAGCACTGGGGATACTGACATCCTTAAGAATTTCTATGTATAGTCAGGAATCTCACAAGTACTCAATATACCCCCTGATTCTTGTCTCAGTAGAGACAAATGAAGGGCAACAAAAGGTGTTTTTTTTTCTTTCTTTTTTATTACTGGCTCACCTCAAAGGTTCTCATATTTTGAGGTATATTTTATAGTTGGGCTGGAAGGGCAGGGTGGGAGAGGATCAGAAGGCTAGGAATCAATATTTGTAACATGTAAAACAAATGATTATGCAGCTCAGCCAGTAAAAAATTCTCTGCCATTAATAAAGATCAGATCCTAGAAATGTCACAATTATTGAACTCCATAATTTTGCTTTATCTATATACTTCTTTAACCTCTGCTTTGAGCAGGATTTTACTAACATAATTAGCAGCCAATGATAAATTAAACATTTTGAATTTATATTTAAATATTGGCTCTGCCCCTTAAACTGGGAGTTTGGGCATGGAATCTTAACCTCTTGGAGAGTCAAAATGGGGATAAGACTAAAGGAAATCCTTTAGGATTTTTGTCAAGATTATATGTGAATCTTGATATTATTTATTGATGTAAATCACTATAGTAGGCTTTTATCAAATACCACATAGTATATTTTGTTTACGTCTGGATATAAATTTTCATTAATATAGTTTTATTAAATACCTAAATAGTAAATGTAAATAAGTATAAATAAATGTAAGTAAACAGTAAATGTATAATGCTAAATAGTAAATGTATACTACTACTATAATACTTAAAGGTATAAATAACATGAAATGTATAAATTAAACAAAATTTATAATACTAAATAAGTATATATTATAAATAACAAAAAAATAATTACCAGACTCTGCAAATATTCCCATTCACTATACAGCTGTTGTTTTAACAGCTTCTCAATCTATCCACATTTAGTAACCAAATCCCCCAGAAGTACTATATACTTAATATCATCTCCTAGGAGCTTTTACCCGATAAAGATAGCTTTAGTAAACGAGTTAAAATAATTATAGAAAAATACTGTTCATCTAAATGTGCTATCTACTTATGTAGACTATATGACAAAAGTGAACAGCATTTTGATGAATTCTTTTCTAAAGAAGAATCCTTTCTTCAAGGATTTGAAAATATCTAGTTGATTTTGAGATCTATTTTAAGGTTTAAAACACTGTATCTGTATATTATACTTTTATTATAAAATAGTACTTTTGGATAATGCCATCCTGGTATGACTGATTACTTGTTTTTAAAAAATAAATTTATGTATTTATTTATTTTTGGCTGCGTTGGGTCTTCATTGCTGTGCGCGGACTTTCTCTAGCTGCAGCGAGCAGGGGCTACTCTTTGTTGCGGTGCATATGCTTCTCATTGCAGTGGCTTCTCTTGTTGCAGAGCACTGGCTTTGGGCACACGGGCTTCAGTAGTTGTGGTACGAGGGCTCAGTAGTTGTGGCTTGCAGGCTGTAGAGCACAGGCTCAGTAGTTGTGGCTCATGGGCTGGCATGTGGGATCTTCCCGGACCAGGGAGCGGACCTGTGTGCCCTGCATTGGCAGGCGGATTCAATTTTTTTTTTTTTTTGCGTTACGCGGGCCTCTCACTATTGTGGTCTCTCCCATTGCGGAGCACAGGCTCTGGACGCGCAGGCTCAGCGGCCATGGCTCACGGGCCCAGCCGCTCCGCGGCATGCGGGATCTTCCCAGACTGGGCCACGAACCCGTGTCGCCTGCATCGGCAGGCGGACTCTCAACCACTGCGCCACCAGGGAAGCCCAGCAGGCGGATTCTTAACCACTGCTCCACCAGGGGAGTCCGATGACTGATCACTTTTATAAAAGAAATTTGAAAGACATTCCAATCCATTTTTTACTCTATTTTATCATTTTTACAATGATTCTAATATTATTATTATTAATTACAATAACCTTAATCTAATGTTAAAATAACTGAAAAGAACGTTATATTCCACAAGTAATTTAAAAATAGTTCCTGGTATTAAGATACATTAATGTTCTGTGTTCTTTACTGAAATGTGGAGACTCAAGCACTACTCTTCCACTAATTTCTGTGGCCGCAAGGTAATCCTACAATAAACTTGAGCTGCATTTTTTCATCTTTAAAACAAGAATAATTATGCCTTCTCTTTGCCTTATAAGCATGTTGCAAGAATTAATTATATCTTTAAAATATATAGAGCTCTTTACCACCTTATAAATAAGTATAACAAATATCAAATGTATTATTATTATAATATTAGCACGAGATTTTCTTTCTTTATGGCTTGCTAAAAGGTACCATGTGTTGTAGTGTGCATTCTTAATAAAATCTTTTGTAGAATTTTAGGACCTGTTATTTTTATTTATTATTTTTTTAAGTATAGTTGCTGTACCATATTATGTAATTACAGGTGTACAATATAGTGATTCACAATTTTTAAAGATTATACTCCATTTAGAGTTATTATAAAATACTGGCTATATTCCCCATGTTCTACAATATATTCTTGTAGCTTATTTTATACATAATAGTTTTTACCTCTTACTCCCCTACTCTTATATTGCCCCTGCCCCTCCCCCCTCTCCCCACCAGTAACCACTAGTTTGTTCTCTATAAAATCTTTTATTTTTTTTACCATGTTTTCTTATTTCATATTTCTAAGGAATACTTTTATTTAAAAGAATTATAATTTGGAGTTAGCTACAACTGCTACTCTTGCTAAATAACACAGCTCTCAAAAACAAAGATTCTTACATTTGGAGGGTATCTAAAACATTGGTCCAACTTCCCACTCAGGGCAGGTATCATCTCTATAACATGCCTGATAAAGTGACTTCTAACCCCAATTTGACCTTTTCCCAGGAACCACTTCACAGAGCCATGCATTACATTTAAAAATTTTGGAAAAAAAAAATTGGAAGTAAATATGCAATGGGGATCAACAAAGCCAAAAGTTGATTGTTTTAGAAGTCTTATAAAACTGACATACCTCTGTCAAGATTAACAAGAATAAAAGAGGGAAGACAAATAAACACATCTGGAATGAAAAAAATGCAACTTAACTACAGTTTTTTTCAAGACTAAACAAATAGGATATTATCAACTTTATGTTGATAATTTTGAAAACTTATGTGAGATGATTAGAGATCTATATGAAAAGGATAAATTTACTCAAGGAGAAATGGAGAAGCCTAAGTAAGAACTTTGGGGCACATGCCCTCACTACATAAGGCAACTCAAGAGTCCTGCCTCAGTTTCCAGGAAGCCCCCATGCGACACTCCTGTCTACCTCTCTGTAGCTGACGCTGGTTTATATACAGCATGTCAGTGCTATTTAAGTCTTGGATTTGTTATAAATTACCTGCAAAAATGAATAAAGGTAGCTTGTGATGATAAAAATATATTATAAAATAAGGGATAACAATCTAAAACGTCAAGTTTAGATCAGACTAGAGCTATAAGATACTAAATTATTCTAATTCTTAGTTTTTCATAACTTTCATGACACTTAAAATTTACTTTAATCATTGACTAGACAAATTCAGAAAGCATGCTTAGAGGAATAAGTGGTATTCAGTTCTGGTTAACAGTGAGGACCAGTTGAGCTACTCTTGTCTTAGGGAAAATTAAAAAAAAGAAACTCTGATTTTTAAATGTAAGCACTTTTCAAATTCTAAGAGAATAAAGCAATTTAGAACTTGATAGAGTCAATAGATTAGAAGGTTTCCATTTTAAATGATTCGATTGTTTTCAGTTTCCTATAAAATTATGGTTATGACATAAGGTTATTTTGCTTTTCTAAAACATTCTACTATAGAACTTAATCCTTTGTAAGAGTTTTCTGTAAACCCCTTAATTGTTCAGATTCTAATCCTTCATCAGTGTATAGTTAACTGTATACCCTTTGAAAAGAATTATAGAATTCCCTGGTGGTCCAGTGGTTAGGACTCCACTGCACGGGGCACAGGTTTAATCCCTGGTCAGGGAACTAAGATCCTGAATGCTGTGTGGCATGGCCAAAAAAAAGAAAAAAAAGAAAAGAATTATGACACTTCTGTGGGTACGGTTGCTGGATAAAACACAGGATACCCAGTTAAATTGGAATTTCAAATGGACAACAAATAATTATTTAGTATAATTAAATATTGCATAGGACATACTTATGCCAAAAATTATCTATTGTTTATCTGAAATTCCAATTTAACTGGGCATCCTGCAAAATCTGACAGCCCTATTTATGTCTCAGTTTTCTAATAAATGTAATGGGTGGCTTGAGTGGACAATCTCTAAAGTCTTTCTCAGATTTAACATTGTATGATCCCTATCTATTACAGTTAGACTTTTAAAAAATATTTATTCATAATTCAAACCTTGTAACATAGAATATCATACTAATTTATCACCATCTTACTGACGGACAAGCTAAAAATTACAAAATTATTTTCTAAATTTTTCTTCAGATATGGGATTATGAACTCCCACTAATAAAACTATGATAATTATAAAATTACTAGCTTCACTGAATTGACTTGACTTTAAAGTTTAAATGGAAGGATCGTATTCCAAAACTACCATTACCATGTTCTACCAACTTGTAAATTCCTTAACCTCCTCTAACGTTAGGGAAAAAAAAAAAAGGTGAGATATTTCAGAAAGAATTGGAAGGAAGCTCTTAGGTGTTGAAATAGTAGTGTTAGCAATAGCTCATCTTGTTCTATGCATTAACAGATTGCAAAATTTATAACATGCGTAAGAATCATGCCCAGAGCTATTGAGGCAACACTTAATTTAAATCAAAATATATATAGAGAAAAGTAGACTTACATTTGCCAGATGTAAAACTATGTTTTAGTAATATTCCAAAGAAAAGGCCACTGATTATAATAAATAGTTCCTATGTATCAGAGAATTAAGATGTTAAAAATGATTTGTACATTAGCATCCTCAGAAAGAATATCTTAACCCACTTTTACGTTTTTTCATTCCAAAAATAACTCTTTTTTTACTTAGAACATTCCTAGATCTCTGTATGAGAATATTTGTTCCTTCCTGACCAAAGTCATCCACTTTATTTATTACAACAAAAAATTGTAAAGATCTAGAAAATATATATTATTATCCCTGTAAATATGTCATCATATAAAAACATACCGAATAAGAAAATCACTTTATTCAAGTAGTCTTATCTTCTACCTACTTGTCTTGTGATGTCTGATAATACTATAAGCCCAGGAGAAAATTTTTTATTTCAGTCAACAGTGATTTGCGAAGCTCCTTCTAGTACCTTTTTAAATTGCAAACTTAGACTAGTATGGCTAGAGCTGCTTCTGCGTGCCCTCTATATGCTAGACATTCTGCTAAGTCTGTTAATGAAATAGGTATTTTTTCCATTTACTAAATAAGCTTAAAAAAAAGACTCAAAGTTGACACACTCACATACATACAGTTTATAACTCCATCCTTTTCTGCTTTCCTATCATCTTTCCACTTCTATTTCAGTCACCAGGGTGAAATAGCTAAAATAGCCAATAATTAATGTTCAAAGAAATTAAAAAAAAACATACCTGATATGTGTGATAATCTCTATACACGAGATGGACTTTGGTAGTGAGTGTTTTCTATCATAATATCAGTATCCTAAATATACATTTTGTGATTTATTTTCCTTGTCTGGCTGCCTTTCATGTTCCCAGATAGATTTTTTTTTTCTTGTAAGTGGAGGAAAATACATAGTATAATTAATTTAGCTGAAAATCTTTCACAGGATGGCTTTTGATAAGAACACGGAGGGATCTATTTCAACTTACTCCCGTTTTGTACAGTTTTCAGAGTGTCTTGAGTGGTTCTGTGATCCGACAGGAGAACATGGATTATTAATAACTAGATTTTATAGCAACTTTGTTCTTTGTTTGGTCAAGCGTAGCTCACTCCAGAATGCATCTGAATTTCTGATCATCCTTGAATTTTTGTGTTTTCGTCCCAGACCTTCATATTCCTTGGATGAAACTGGAAACATCCACAACCTCAAAGTCTCCCCAGACTAAAATGGGTCCTTTGGGACAAGGCAGGTTTAGGTAGCCAGTACCTTCAAAGCTGACCTAGAGTTCAGAGATGGGAAAAGATGTTCAACATGTTGTTTACATAATAACATTAATTTGCTGTGGTATAACATTTTTTTTTTAAGTGCTATCCTTGCAGCAAGGTAGCTTTAGTGTCACTAAAAAATTTAAAAATAGAAACCAGAAGAAGTAATTTTTGATCCTAGTTTTGCTACTTCACTAGTATTGCAGCTTCGGGCAAGTCACTTGCTTCAGTTCTCAGAACTGTAAAGTAGGGATAGGACTGACTCTGCAAGCTCCTGAAAGGCTCAAGGTAGAGTCAGTAAAGGAAAGCGTTTTTCAGGTGTTACAATGCGAAGTCTTGTTATTAATCATCCACATATAAAAATTCAATAGTTTTTGACACAGTGAACTTGATTACTCAGCATAAAGACAAAAAGAGCTCAAAGACCATGGAATATTTATAGACTCGTTATAGTGATAAGGAAATTGAAGATGCCCTAGTTGAGTCACGTGATCAAGATCATCAAAAGCACAAAAAGCCAGAACTCTCAGCTTGGAGCAGGAAGAATTCTGCTTCATAAACGGAGCCTTAACCAAGACACAGGTGGCTCCCATTTGTAACATTCTTAAGAAAAGGATCTCCATTACCCTCCCTGGACACTGATTTTATCTGCACTGGTGTTTTTTTCTTTACCAGGAACAGAAACTCTCCTCATGTCACCCAGATACTAAGTAGCCAAGCCAGGGATGTGAACTCAAATCTGCCTGGCTCCAGAGGCTGAGCTCTTAACCACTGTGGTACTTAGTTAATCACACACATGCTCAGCCTCCCAAGAGAAAAGGCAGGCGAGGGGGTGGCAAGCCTTGCCAGAAGGAAATGTGCTGAGACTTGTTAGATTTTATGCCTGGAAAGCCAGAGTCAGTGGCTGCCTGGCTCAAAATTGTACATTTTGATACATGGAAACTGACAAGCAATTAAGTTTACCAAGCTCAAGACTTATAAAAGGAGAGACGTAGTTCCCAGTTACAGTTATAATTTAATGGACAATATTAAAATGCTAAACACCAAGAGTTTGTTAATTGTATTATGTCGAATAGATACATATTTGAATTGATTTTTCCTCCTTAGCCTTTTTTTTTAAAGAGAGGAAATATCCATTATTTGAATGGTGTTTAAATTTTAAATCACGAGGGTATTTTTAACGGCACTGATACTTTAATGACATAAAAAGGCTTATCCTCTTCCAATGAGTAAGAAATTTACTGCCAACCAGTAACAGATTACATAATCTAGTAATAGAAATTCACTTTGACAAAAGGACATCTTAAAGAGGGAAGGAGGGCTTCCCTGCTGGCGCAGTGGTTGAGAGCCCGCCTGCCGATGCAGGGGACACGGGTTCGTGGCCCGGTCTGGGAAGATCCCACATGCCGCGGAGTGGCTGGGCCCGTGAGCCATGGCCGCTTAGCCTGCACGTCCGGAGCCTGTGCTCTGCAACGGGAGAGGCCACAACAGTGAGAGGCCCGCGTACCGCAAAAAAAAAAAAAAAAAGAGGGAAGGAGAAAGTGTTTAGACAACTTGGTGCTGACATATCTGAATCTGCAGCTTAGAACTTGGATGGGCACTGAAAACTTGGCCCTCCTGCACGCCCATTGTACTAAATATTTTACACATCTGCATGCCTGTGCACGTTTCTCCAGGCCTTACCTTTATCCTGGAAAGTATGCATGTTAATAAGAGAGTCTTTGCCTAGAAATGTATATGATGATATAGAAATATAGTGCCATTTATAAGAGACATAGCATATTAAACTCAGGCATTTCTTCTTTTGATAAGTAGGACTGAAAATACATTTAACTTTATCCTTTGGGAGAGAAGTAGAGACTCCTACAGGTTTTTGACCAGTTTCCTTTAACTTTCATTTGGTTGAGTGCCACAAAAATATTACTGATGATCCCAGTGGTCTGTGAGCCCCTCCAGGGCAGAGGCAATATCTTTGCCATCTTTTGTTTCCCTAGCACAATGCTTCGTATTGCAGACATTCAATAAATATTCCCTTTATTGAAATAAAATTTAATTCATAAATATATAATCTACTTGAAAAGTCTGTTATGAAAAAAAGTTCAATGATTGTCCAAGTTTCAAAGTATAAAATCTGATGAGTTTAAAGCTCATTGAAATTGACCAGAAAGCACTATTTCTGTACTTTTAATCTCTAGAATGTTTGATTATAAAAATAAAAGGTATAACTTGATAATACAATTATAAATCCAAACATAGAGCCATGAAAAGTGTAATTTATATTTTTACTTTATAGACAGTAGTGATTTTGAAACTAACTCCATCAGGTTACCTTGTGGAAAATAAGTCTTCTCTCCCTACTAGAACAAACTCAACTTTTATCTGTTCTGTTTACAATGGTCTACTGGTCCCTCTGAATTGAAAAGTCTTTCTGCGACTTGAGGTCCCACTCACCTCTTACAAGTACCCTAGGAGTGGAATCCTTAAGGATTCCCTTACTCCGTAATTCATTCCACATATATATGCGGAGAGCTTCCTGTATTCTGTGCTGTCCTTGCAGGACACAAAGGATAAAATGTGGCCCCTTAAGCACTCCAACTCTTTGCTTGTGTAAATGAGTAACTGAAACAAAGTGTCATGGGGCCTGGTCCCACCTGGCAGAATCTAAAGGGGGCTAAGAAAGGGAAGGGCTAATTCTCCATGTGCAGTCCAGAAAGTCTTCCAGAGGATATAACACTTAAGCACATGAATTAAAAATGATTTGATGGAGTGGGCAAGGGAGATTTCCGAATAGAGAGAAATTGAGCAGCATCTTGGAAACTTGGACAATTTTGCAATAGGTCATCACAAGGAGAGGGAAGGACGGATGTCGGGGGGGGGGATAGTTTTCCACTATCACGTACAAAGATTTATAGCAACTTTGATTACATTAACTTTGCTAACGAACTATGTAACCAGCAGACTACAGGGGGGATAGTTTAGTGTCTTCCGTATGAGAACATCAAGCCTAGCCTATTAGAGATTCTGAAAGTTGTCAAATATAATTATATCTAAGGTAGGCTAAGTAATGCTGGACAACAAATCACTGCAATATTTTAGAAGCTTACCCCAACACAAGTTTATTTCTTGCTTTATGCAGATTCTGTTGTAGGTTCTGGGCTCTCCAGGACAGCTGTGCTCAGGATTGTACAGCATGCCAGGATCCTTCAGTCCTGTGCCACCTCCATCTTAATATAAACTTCCATGATTGCAGCAGCAAGGGAAGAGAGCATAGAAAATCCAGCACTGGCCCTTAAGTGATTCTACCAGGAAATGAAACATTTCATGTCTGCTCACATTTACTTACTAAAGCAAATTTACATCATGATACCTAATTTCAGTGGGGTGGAGAGTATAATCCTCCCCTACACCTAAAACCAGAAAGAGGACAGAAAAAAATGGGTAAACACTCCAAAAGCCTTCAGCAGTTATGAAATGTTATGCTAGGGTTTTATGGTCAGATTAGACTAATGGAGTTAATAAAATTACTAGCATGCCATAAATTAAGGCTGAAACTAAAGTTTAATCTTCATCTGGTGATTGAAAGCTACAGACTTTAAGTAGTTTCACTATTACTCAATGTTTACATTATTGTCTGTGTGAGCAACTGTAAAAGCTAGTCATTCAGAGGCATAACTGATTCATGAAATTGTTTAAACTGTGTTTAGACTAAAATCCAGATGGATTTAAATGAACTGATTTGATTAATATTAAGTAAAATATTAAAAAGCAACTTTTTCATATATGGTTCTGATATTGTAATCCAAATAAGCTACTTGTTTTTTCTTTTCATATGTAGAGATACACTGAAAGGCATATATTATGCACAGGAAGGAATAAATACTGATGTCTGTCCATAAGAGACAAACGGCATATTACTAAGTATTTAGTATGTTACTTCGTTTCAGCAATCTTTTTGGTTGTTACAATGGATATATACCTTAAAGAGCATTTAGTCAAGCATTGGTCCTAAGTAACAATTTAATTTTTACCACCTACCAAATATTATTCTATCAACTGGTTGAAGGGGCTAACACAGATGTGTTACATGATGCTAATACCACAGTAGAGCCTCTTTTAGGACGCTCTTTCACTTAACCTCTCTACTACAGTTTATTGAAATATTTTAATTTTTAAACCGTAAAGTTAATTTCTTAATTAATTTCACGTTATTTTTTCTGAACGCAAGCTTTTAGACCCGTCAAAAATGGCTTGCACCTTACAACAATTGGCACGTATAATAACATAAAGGTATGCAAATATACCTGTTTGTCAGGTGTAAAGAATCACGTAAAGAGCATGCACGTGGGAACTAAAATGTATAAACAAGTACACGGTTGTCTAAGGGATTCCTTTCTTCCCGTAAAACTTTCAAGAGGTGTATAAAACCTATCATTCGATTCCTAGTTTACAGATTGTCATCAGACATAATATTGTCCGGTCACAGCTGTTACAGGCTTAAAACAAAGAAAGAAAGACAGACATATACGTCTGAAGACAGGGCAACCTTAAACCTGCCACCAATTAGAAAGATCACAGTGTCACAGGTGTGCTTTTAGCAGAATAGCAACCTTAGAGGTCAGGTTGGGGGAGGGGAAGCACCCTAGACGGGGAAAGTCAGATTGCAGGGAGGGCAAGCTGCAGGCCCTGTTCCGCCAGTTTCTCCCGGCACTTCCGCGGAGCCCGGGTCCTCCTCTCCGCTCCTCGCAGGGCAGGTACCCTCCCTTCCTCCCCACCTGTACGGCTGGGGAGCGCCGGGCTTCCCGAAGCGACGCCCTAGCGGTGGGAATGGGAACACGCTGCGCGGGAGCCTCCTTTCCGTTCGGCTTCCCCAGCTAGACCCCAAAGCCCCGAAGCCCCGGGGGAAGGAAATTACCACTCGCCCACCCCCGCCCCGTTTCTCTCTCCGGCTCGCTGCCTGTCTCGCTCCGATGCCGCCGAGCCCCGTCGCCACTTCTGGGTGGAGGTCCGGCGGAGACAGCTGCGAGCTCCCGGGCTCCGGGGAGGGAAATGGGGCAGGGTGAGTCAGCCGGCCCGGGGAGAGGCTCCATCGCGCCCGGCACCCGCCCGCGGGGTAGGGTAGGCGCTGGGCTGAGCTCGCGGAGAGGCTGCCGCTTTCCCCTTCCTCCCAGTCCCGGCTTGAGAGCCGAATGCGAGCGCGCGGGCCGGGGGAGGGAAGAGTGGGAGAGGAAGCCGCGGGAGAGAACAGGCAGCCACTGTTTCCTTTTGAAAAGAAAGTAGGAGCCCTGGGTGGGAAAAGAGAAAGGAGCCCTCCCAACTTTTCTTTGCGAAAAGTTTTCCCAGGGCGTTTTGTTTGAGAAGCTCGGGATCGCGCTGCCGCCTTGGCGGCTGTGCCTGTGCGCCTCGCCCCTCGCCCCGCTCCTCCTCCTTCCAGCCTGGGTAGCTCCGCTCCCTCCCCGAGAGGCGCCAAATGGCTACCCAGTAACCCCACGGGGCGGGGGCTGCAGCGCCGCCTCCAGCCGCCGCGGCTGCCGGCAGCCGGTAGACCCTCCGGCGGCGCTGCCCGCGGGCTGGGAGCCGGGCCCGCAGGTGGAAGCGCACCCGGGAGGCGGGCGGGTTGGTCCAGGGCTAGGGGCGGCTCGGGCGGGCTCTTGACGCGCGGCCAGCCCCGTTCAGGCCTCGGGAAAGCGTGCGTCCCGCCCTGACCCGCCGGCCTCTCCCACTCCAGCAGTGACGCGCCGCCTAGGAGCCGGAGCCCGCGCAGCGCCCCGCAGGGCGATGGACGGCCGAGCCCAGCGCGCGCAGGACGTCCCGGCGGCGCTCCCGCCGGCGACCCCCGCAGGGTAAGCCTCGAGCGCCAATCCACCGACGCTCACTGGGGAGGGCGAGGGCGAGGGCAGCCGGGCCTCCACCCGGTCACCTGGCTGGCAGGTCGCCACCCCGCCGGCGGCCAGATTCACCCGCTGCAGAACACGCGGACGACGAGGCTGCTTCCTCCCGGCCTCCTAGGAGGCCGCCCGGGATGGGGGCTCGGGTAGTTTTTGATTGCTTTCCTACCGGGGCTGCTCTGAGTTGCTCAAGGGCAGCTGAATGCCAGGAATTGGGTAAGGAGTCCGGGAGCAAAAATGGTAACAAAGGGCCCCTTGTTGGGGCTCTGGGCGAGCGGCGGGACGATACCTGTTAGTGAGCTCCTGGGAAGGGGAAAACAGTTTTCTTGGCCGGTGGATGAGGCCCAGCAGGTGGAGTGTCAAGGTGAATGTAAGGAAGGGGCTTTCTGCGAGAGGGTGGAGGGCGACAGGAACGTGTGCCAGCTGTCAGCCCGCATGACAGTTCCGGGACACGGCCGGGTGCGCGCCTCTGATTGTCTGTGGCCAATTGCTAGTGCCAAAGCCTAGTGCAGAGTCAGACCGCCAACACACGATTACTTTCTTCGTATCCTCACATGTTTAGGTGAGATTGGAGTGGAAGGGGCTGTCACATGGTGAGTTAATATTAAATGGAGCACGTCTTCCTGCCAGATATGCTAATAATCACCTTGCTAAGCGTTTGGGTAAATAGTAATGAGAACAGGTAGTTCTGCAAGAGATGGGAAGAACCTGAAAATAACCTTCGTCTTGGTAAACAGTGAAGGCTTATTATGGGCGCTAGTTGAGCTCCTGAAGTGGGAAAACCCTTTGGTGAAGTGTAACTTTTTCCTACAAGGGTTCCCCCAACTCAGTTTCTTTTCTGATAGTTAATCCAAGCACAGAAATGCACTCAAGAGAATATGAACATTTCAGAAAAGAAACGTTAAGGAAAAACCGACTTTGTAGCTAATGAATGAGATTTGTACAGTCTTCCTGATTTGAGAGTAGAGAAGTCATTTTTCCCTGGAACATGACACACGTTTCCTTAGAAGCAAGTCACAGCATGTTTATTCATCAGAGACCATGCGAACATTGGCAGATGTCTAGAGGAAACATGGAAAAGTCTCAAAGCAACATGACTAATATAAAAGATATTTAGTATAATGCTTACGTAGAGGAAACACGTAGTGTATGAATTAATTCTTTCATTTTGTTCCAGTTAGTTATCTTCTCCCCTCTGCAAATAGCCATATTTCTGTTGACTTCCGTTTCTATTCTTTCCCCAGTTTTTTCATTACTTAGATATTATCATATATTCTTTCATATATTATCACATTAGGATGTATGAGGAAAGAAATACATTGGCAGGAAGATATTAATTATAAAAGCATGGACCTCTAAATGGAGCTGCAGGAATACTGAAATGTACTCAGGTACCCCCAAATAAGATAGTATTAGACTGGTGGATTTAAAAATGGATTAGATTAGGTACTATTTGAAAAGAAAAGAAAAAGAACCCAGCATATGCACATACACAAAATACACGAATACACTTGAGTGTTTAGAAATCATATAATACTTGTGAGTAAAATAGGTGAGAACAGATGGCTCTGACATGAAGGAAACGGAAAGAGCTTTCTAGTGATAAGCACAACTATAGTAAGACGCTTTGGATTTTACTTTTGAGGATTTAAAGGTTAAACCGAAATTCTTTGCTTCAAAAGAATGTACAAAACTGCTTTATCTAATTTCTCAAATATGAGGAAAATACTTTTTAGAAATTTGCTCTTCCCTCTCCAAATTTAAGGAGAGACGTGGAAAAATGCTTCGACATCTTATCTGAAATAACCCCCCCGTATCATTTTACTTTGCATTATTCAGAGACGTTAACAATATCTGAAAGGTATAAACATAAAAAATTACTTCTCTACTTTGTCTTCTTTCACTTGTCTGTCTTGTCCCTTTGGCATATCCCAAGTGCCTATTATATTTGTTGAATATTCATTATTCAACATTACTGTTGTTCTTTTTCTCAAAACCCCAGAACATTAAAAAGGTTTTAATTGTGGGAAACAAGAATTTTCCTAGATATAAGGTTTTGGGAGGTGGCAGGGAGCAGTCCCAATCAATATGTTATAATAAAATGTTAGGTTTGGAAAGTAAATTCTTTACTATAAAACTAATTAAATCATGACTCATTAATAGCCTATGAGGCCTACTTTAGACCTTATCCTTGGATATTACTGCTCTAAAGAACCCGTCTGTATGTAATTTTCCAAGTTTTACATCCTTGTAACATGTCATTTTAAAGCAATTTAGTGCAACTCCTTATTTTACAAATGAGAATCTGAAGCACAGACACAGTGATTTTTACAGAAGGCCCAGAGCAAATTAGTGGCAAAACCTGAAGGAAAACCCAGGATGTTAGTTGCGGAGTTCATTGCACTAATTGCTTTTAATCTTTTCCAGACCACAATATGATAAATTTCAGCTGAGTACATTATCTTTAGAACTACTAGTGCTGGTGTTTTTACTTGCCAAAACACACGCACACATATATTTTTTTAATGGTAGAATTTTTTTTTGTGTGGCCGCGTTGGGTCTTCGTTGCTTCGCGCAGGCTTTCTCTAGTTGCGGCGAAATGGGGCTCCTGTTCATTGAGGTGCACGGGCTTCTCACTGCGGTGGCTTCTCGTTGCAGAGCATGGGATCTAGGGCGTGCGGGCTTCAGTAGTTGTGGCACATGGGCTTAGTTGCTCCGGGGCATGTGGGGTCTTTCCGACCAGGGATCAAACGTGTCCCCTGCATTGGCAGGTGGATTCTTAACCACTGAGCCATCAGGGAAGTCCCTAGATGTATATTTTTAACTCTTTGAAATTTAAATGTCAAAAGTGTAGTTGACCTTGCTTTGAGGCACCTTAGTGTTTTGATTCTGAAACAAATTATCAGGCATGGTTCAGGTATAAAAGCCTATTTCTTTATAATTTTGCAGAATTGTAACTATGGAGTTAATTGAAGGCATAGTAAAAATTAAGAAATGATTTAGCAGCTGCTTTCTTAAGCTTTTATTTGGATACATGATTGGTTCTAAAGTTGTACTGATTGTATAAACTGAGTTCTTGTTAGCTAACATTTACTGGCTACTTAGAAGTTGAATGCCTTAGCTGAGGTTTTAACATAATCACCTGAGTATCTTTTAAAACAAATACCCATGCTCTCACACTCCTACCTATTCTAATTTTAATTGGCCTGGTAGGGGACAAGGGCATGGAGAATTTTAAAATGCTGCTAGGTGATTCTCATATGCAGCCAGATCTGAGAACCATTGATTAAGTCGGTATCACCAGCTGAGAAGGAGATGAAGCCATAAATGGAATGGAGGCTGCTATTTAACATTTTTAGGAAACTCAAGACTAACTTTCAGCTTTATTTTGCCTTTTGAAAGATTCCATTTAGGTGCTCTACGGTACTGTTTAAAAAAATTTTTTTTTTTTTTACTCCTTTTTGAGGAAGTATGTTAACTCCATTTTATGATTTTGGAACTGAGGCTCAGAGAGCTTAATTAACACACTCAAGGCCATACAACACTAAGGGATGCAAGAATAATAGAAACAAGGTCTGATACCCAAACCTGTGCTCTTCATCACTAGGCCTGTTACCCAGGATGTTTGCTACCATGGATTATACTGAATGGATTATTTAAAGAGGCTTTATAGATGCATTGTCTTGATTCTTCTTAAAATTATATTTATAGTGTATTAAAAAAAACTACAAAATCAAATGCATATAAAAAAACCCCAATGCCTAGCATTTAAAAGGAACTTAATTATTTCTTTAAAGTCATAATTAACATTTTCATGTGTTTAGGTTGATTTAATTTAACATAGTAAACTGACAGCCATTTTGTCAGATGACATTATGACATAGCTGTACTTATTTTTGCTCTTAGGCAGCTATTAAATTTATTATAGCTTAATTTCAAAAGTAGGATTTTTGACCAAATAAGAAAAATGAAATTGTTTATTAAGACAGTGCTAGATATTCTGTTCAAAGTCTAATGTCCTTTGAATGTGTTAGAGGATAATTTAATAACATTATCACCTAACCTTATTATTGAAGTGCCAATTGTATTTATATAATAATAAATGCCAAGCTTTATGTTACTGAGACAACTGCTCTTATGTAATTAATTAGTCAAAACTTGTGAGCCCTTATTTTATATAAAACACGTTTTTCTAGGCACTGGGAGATTGCCTAGAAATTCTGATCTTAAGAGCTTTATTTTAAAAAACTATCTGTAACTATGCAGGAAGAAAAAGGAGGGAAGGTGCTGTTAGTGTAGAAGTGGTACTTTGGTATTAACTTTAAAAGCATATTATGGATATGCTTAGGACTTAAAATGCAGTATCCTAGCTCATTGGTCAGCAAACTTAGGCTGAGCAAACTATGTCCAGAAGGTTGAAATGGACCCTCTACCTGTTTGTCTTTTATTCTTTTCTCCAATTTTTTAAATTGTGGTATAATTTACATAAAATTTAACATGCTAACCATTTTTAAGTGTATAGTTCAGTGGTATTAAGTACATTAACATTGTTGTGCAACTGTCATCACCATCCGTCTCCAGAACTCTTTTCATCTTGTGTAACTGAAACTCTGTACTCATTGAACACTAACTCCCCATTCTCCTTTCCCTCCAGCCCCTGGCATCCACTGTTCTACTTTTGATCTGTATGATTTTTGACCACTCTGGTTACCTCATATAAGTGGAATCAAACAGTGTTTGTCTTTTTGTGACTGGATTATTTCATTTATTATAATATCCACAAAGTTCATCCATGTTGTATCATATATCAGAATTTACTTCCTCTTTGAGGCTGAGTAGCATTCCACATTTTGCTTATCCATTTATCTGTTAATGGACACAGGTTGCTTCCTGTATTTAGCTGTTGTGAATAATGCTGCTAGGAACATGGATGTTCACATATCTCTTTGGGACCCTGCTTTCAATTCTTTTGAAGTAGAATTGCTGGATCATATGGTCATCCTATTTTTAATTTTTTTGAGGACTGCCATACTGTTTTCCATAGCAGCTGTACCATTTTACATTCCCCAAAACAGTGCACAAGGCTTCTGGTTTCTCCACATCTGTGCCAACACTTGTTATTTTATTTTTTTTGACCGCAGCCATCCTAATATGTGTGAGGTGGTATCTCATTGTAGTTTTGATTTGCATTTCCCTAATGATTAGTGATGTTGAGCATCAGATCATGTGCTTATTGGCCATTTATATATCTTCTTTTGAGAAATGTCCATTCAAGTCCTTTCCCTGTGTTTCAATTGGGTTTGCTTTTTTTGGTTGTTGAGTTTTAGGAATTTTCTTCATATTCTGGATATTAACCCCTTATCCTCTACCTGTCTTTGTAAAGGGTTTTATTGGCACACAGCCATACCCACTCATTTGCATATTGTTTATGGCTGCTTTCATATTATAGTTGAGTAGTCCAGGCAGAGATATTATGGCCTGTAAGCTAAAAATATTTGCCCTCTGTCCATATACAAGTTTGCTGATCCCATGGGCCAACTTAGGAAATTCGTAAATGAAGTAGTGATTATTTAACTCAAAATCTATTTACTGCAGGGGGTGGGGCATATAAGTATTGAACTTCAATATAAATTAGAACAAAATGATATTTTGTTTGCATAAAGCAAGATATTTCTTATAGCAAGAGATTTTGCAGAATGCTGATTAGTGGTCGTTTTTTATTCCCCAGGTGAAGACTTAGGCTTGGCTTGTTGGCAAGCCGTGTAGAATTTTAACATTGATTTGATATCAGAATATATTTTATTTATTTATTTATTTATTTTTTGCGGTACGCGGACCTCTCACTGTTGTGGCCTCTCCCGTTGCGGAGCGCAGGCTCAGAGGCCAGGGCTCACGGGCCCAGCCGCTCCGCGGCATGTGGGATCTTCCCAGACCGGGGCACAAACCCGTGTCCCCTGCATCGGCAGGCAGACTCTCAACCAATGTGCCACCAGGGAAGCCCCCAGAATATATTTTAAAGAGAAGTTCTAAACTTGTGCTGGAGACACTTTCATGAAAAATGACTGAGGTCATTTTTGGTCATTTGGTCATTATATGATTAAGGTGTTTAGAACTAAATGTGCCTAGGAGAAGCTGGACCAAAGGTAGAAGGAATTTCTATCTAGTGTTTTTCAGCCTATACCTATTTTATGAGTTAAGCAAACTGTCTTTATAATTTTCAGCAAGAGTTTTTGTTGTTGCTCTTAAAAATATTTCATATCCTTAAGCTTTTAGTGCTCTAACATTAGGGTGACAGTTATTAGAAGACCTTTTTTTTATGACTTTGCTAAATTTTTTTCCCATCTGTTACAGTAAAAACAAACTAAAAGTATGGGAGAAAGAAGTTTCCCATGACTATTTATAAAGGGCCAAATGTCTTCAGTTTTGCATACAAACTTCATATCTGAGGAATGAATCCCTTAGAAAAGACTCTCAAAGACTGACTAGTCTTTAGAAAAATGCTAGAGTGAGCTTGTTTTTGTCCCCCGTATACTTTAAGTTCACATTGCTGTTTATAAATTTAAGTAAGTTAAAACTATTTATTGACTTTGTACATTAAAAAAACCTGCGTAGTTGAATTGTGGAGTAGTTTGACAAAGAAAGTGCTTTAATTGAGATGGTCATCTCATTACAACAGCAAAGAATGCAATGGGAAGAGAAGTAGTTTAAGCTCAACTCATAGAAAGCTTATTTGTAACTTTTACCATATTTTAAATAGTTATACATCTTTACAAAGTTCATGATTTCCAAGTTTCATAGGGAATAAATGAAGATATTTGGGTTTCCTGTATGTGTGGTGCCCTGTATTGGGCAATATCCTGATTATATCTGTGCCTTTTCATGCTGTATAGCTCAGCTCAGGCTTACAGTTCAGAGGCAGGCCTTCAGGAATTTGGTGGGAAGCACAGTACACTACAGAACTGAGTTGTTTTCTTAACCTCTACTCTCTAGGAAAAAAATGTAGCCCCATCAGAACTTTCAGGTTTGTGGTTGTGAGGTAGTGAGGATGGAGGTGCTAGGTGAGCAGGAAGAAGAATGACCTCTGGGGCTTCCCTGGTGGCGCAGTGGTTGAGAATCTGTCTGCTAATGCAGGGGACACGGGTTTGAGCCCTGGTCTGGGAGGATCCCACATGCCGCAGAGCAACTAGGCCCGTGAGCCACAACTACTGAGCCTGCGCGTCTGGAGCCTGTGCTCTGCAACAAGAGAGGCCGCCATAGTGAGAGGCCCGCGCACCGCGATGAAGAGTGGCCTCTGCTTGCCACAACTAGAGAAAACCCTCGCACAGAAACGAAGACGCAACACAGCAAAAATAAATAAATTAATAAACTCCTACCCCCAACATCTTCTTTAAAAAAAAAAAAAGAATGACCTTTGAATGCCTCATTTTCATTTCCTTTAGGTATTCTTGTTCCCTTCATATTGAATGCCCTCCTCCATTGAAAGCAGAACTTTAGAGATAATATAAATAATCACTTTATAAAAGAGAGTATGGGTTAATAGGACAGAGGTTTTCCTTTGTAATTGCCTCAGGCTTGTAGAAAATTACTTTGGATGGAATTAAAAGAGTGAAAATGCCATCCATATTTGGTGGGATTTGATTTTGCAAAATAACCAAAGTGGTTCAGAGGCAAGCCTCTGAAGTGGGGTTGAAAAAGAACCTGAGATACAATAGTTTGGGTCCAAAATGTGATTGTGCTTTTAAAATAATGATTCTGATTTTCTTGTGTGGGCTGTAGCTTGATTTTAAATAGGGTTGAATGCCAAAGGAATCAGAATATGTTTTTTAAACGATAATATATTGGGAAAAGTGCATTGTTTCTCATTGTAATTAATTTGAGAGATTAAAACTACTTTGTGTGCATGTTGTTGTGTTTTTTTTTTTGTTTTTTTTTTTTTTGCGGTACGCGGGCCTCTCAGTGTTGTGGCCTCTCCCGCTGCGGAGCACAGGCTCCGGACGCGCAGGCTCAGCAGCAATGGCTCACGGGCCCAGCCGCTCCGCGGCATGTAGGATCTTCCTGGACCGGGGCACGAACCCGTGTCCCCTGCATCGGCAGGCGGACTCTCAACCACTGCGCCACCAGGGAAGCCCAACATGTTGTTGTATTTTTAAAAATTAAATACACCATTTCACTTTTTAATTTTTTTATTATTATTTCTTTTTTTGGCTGTGTTGGGTGTTTGTTGCTGCGCGCGGCTTTCTCTAGTTGCGGCGAGCGGGGGCCACTCTTAGCTGCGGTGCGCGGGCTTCTCATTGCGGTGGCTTCTCTTGTTGCAGAGCTCGGGCTCTAGGCGCGTGGTCTTCAGTAGTTGTGGCTCACAGGCTCTAGAGCGCAGGCTCAGCAGTTGCGGCGCACGGGCTTAGTTGCTCCGCGGCATGTGGGATCTTCCCCCACCAGGGCTCGAACCCGTGTCCCCTGCGTTGGCAGGCGGATTCTTAACCACTGTGCCACCAGGGAAGCCCCCATTTCACTTTTGAGCCTACCATTGCAGCATCTGTTCTTACACCAATATATATTTGTAAGGAAATAGAGTTAAGGTGCTCAAATCTAGGTGGGCCATTTATCGCCAGTCCTTGAGGACTTTTGTCTCTCTAACCTGCACACCTGCTATTACATGCACATTCACACATGCTGTTGTCCCTGGAAAAACGGAAGTGAAGAGTATTAGATAACCCCAAGGGGAACAGCCAGTTTTAACAGCTGCTGCAGTCATGTATCAGTTCAGTTGTGCTGGAAGGACAGGAAATTGAGTTGCTAAATCTGAAAGTGGCTGCCACCTTGCCATTCCCATGTCTGATGGATGTGCTGTGGTTTCTAGACCAATTGAGTCCACAGTCAAGATAATTATAAGAGCCATTGAATTGATTTATCTTCTTTGTGCTAAAGTGGATGCATGTTATACACAAAGTAGAAGTGGCAGAGAGAGGAGCAACCCTTTCTTTGTCTCTTCTTTTTATGCCTGATAGTCAGGTATCCCTGCTCTAGGAGAATTAGGAAAGAGACAGGGCCCCTGTCTTACAGGACAGCATCTGTGTTTCCTGGTCTGAGGCAGTTTCATTATTCTCAGGTGTTCATGATTCGGTTAGTCATTGGCCGCAAAACTACTGAGCGAAGTGTCCTACCAGGTTATGAGAGTGGTTTCTTCCTACCTTTTGTTTCTACATAAGGTGCCCATTCCCAGAGAGCAATTAGATGCTTCAATTTAAAGCAAAAATTGTTTTTGCTCTGCTTCAGGAGAGCAAAGCTGAAAGTGGCAAAGAATGTTGGCATGTGGAAAGAAACTAATTTTTACACTTTGGGTTGTGATCCTAGGCTACCAGTCTTCTTTCTTCAGTTTCTCTTCCTCTAAAAGACGATAAGTTTGACTGTGTTAGTTTATTACCTATGAACTTGCCCCCACCTAGGAAAGTTAGGTGTGACTTCGTTTCAATAAAAAATATTTAACACTAGTGATCTGAAAGGGGAAATAATACTGATTTTTCCCTTACATTTAAATAGGACAAATTTTGTATCTAGAACCTATTCCAACCTGTAATTTACTCTAGTTTACCATATATTATTTTTGAAATACAGTCTGGTCTGAAAGGAGTAATGTCTAAGAGTAGTTCATATCATCTGTTCATCTGTTTGTGATCCTGTATGTATGTAGAAATACATAGGAAATTCACTCTTAGATGATGCTAAGAAAATGTAGTCCCGAAGTTTATGGTGGTAACTTTGTGAAGCCTAGGAACGTGTTTCCAACTAATTTAGTGCTTATAAGCAGTATAGCCCAGAATGTACACACTTACAGGCATTTTTAGAGTTTCCTAATCAAATTCAGCATTTCATATGTATATATACATATATATATACATATATATATATACATATATTTGGTGTGCAACACTCTGGGACTTTTATTTTTGTGTGACTCATAGTTACTAAGTTAACTCATAATTCAGACACTAAGCAGATTATGCAAGCTCGATTTAGTGGCAGTTCTAAAAGTTACCTGAAGGTGTTGAATGAATATTTGCTATCATTTTCGTATTCTTCCAGGTATTAAGCACATCAAAAGTTGAAGTTGGCAGTATTGGATATTTGAATATCATGGATTTGGGGTATTCCCAGTTTCCTTGTATCACTGTAAAACCTAGGCAAGGTAGAGACCAAGTTTCTGGAACTCCACAGATAATTGTAATGGTTTGAACACAAAAATACACCAAGTACCATTGGTTTTAAAGGAGCAGCCTTGGAGCACTCAGAAGTGATGGGCTATGGCTGAAGGCCCACACAGTGTAGGAGGCAGGGAGTAGTACAGTGGTAGCTATTTAATTTCATTGTCGACATGTTTACCCCTTACCGTTCTTCACAGGGGATATCATAAGATTTCCGGTCAAGAAACAATTTTTTTTTTTTAATAAACAATTTTTAAAAATTCTGGCACTTAGCCATTTTGTTTTACTAGTTAAAGGTTATCTAGAATGCCATGCTCTCAAACCTAGTCAAAGCCCCTGTTTTTGGTGATCATTGTTCATTCCGGCACGTGATTTGTGTGACTGGTGAGGGCCTGTCTCAGGGCCTGAGCGTTGCACACATTATCTCTGTGACCCTGGGAGCATTTCCTCAGAATGATACTCACCAATGCAGCCCTGTGTCAGACATTCTTGTGGAAGTGGAAGGAGAGCATGTGAGAAAAGGAGGGGAGCCTTTAGGAGTTGAGAACGGAGGCTTTTTTCTTCCTTGAATCCTAGAGAACCAACCAGCTTAAAATGAACACTGCTAACGAGACAGTTTTCATTGCCACATGCATTTAAAGTTCTAAAATTGGCTATGTCAATGCAGAAAAAATGTTCAAAGTGTTTATTTTTAAAATAAAATGGGAAAATTTGGGAGAAATGGTAATATCTTGTATGCAATTTGGATTTTTTAATTTTATATTTAAATACATTAAGTGTATCTCAGTTGTGTATATAATACTCATTACTCCCTTTCCTTGAGCCCTTTGTGATCTGCTTATGTTTTTACACTATTGTTTTATGGAAAAAAATGAAATTTCATGGGTGTGAAGGGGAGAATTTTCCTGGCATTTTTCCTTCTTTGGTTAGCCAAGTAGATGCATGCTGAGTTAAATGGAAATGTAGAGATAATTACAATTTTATTATTTGGGGATGTAGGTGAAGAAAGGAACAGGAAAACAGGCAAAATATATTCAATGATGGAAAAATGAAAAGCAGAACGAACAGTCTCTGATTGCAGAAGAAGAGGCAGTGGTGCAAAATTGCTGGACTGTGCTGGCACTAAACTAGCAGTTTGAGGTTTGAAGTCTTTATCTCTTATGTTCAGTTGGTAACTCTGGTACCATTAGTTTGTGAAGCACTTCTGTGATCTTAGGTTATTAGAAAGCATTTTGTGCCCCAAACTGTATAATAACCTCTTCAAAAGTACCACGTATGTTTTTTGAGGGGAGAGATTCCATCCCAAGTGAATTGATAGTTATGCCAATGACAGTTATTCTCTTTATAGGTCACATCATTTTATTCATTATTTTTCTAATAGGCAATATATTCAAATGGCACAGAATTCAAAAGAGAAAAATGACAAAATAGTGAGAGATCTCCCCCCCTATACCCCTTGCTTTCTATTCACCAGGTTTTCTCCCCAGAGGCAATCAATGTTACGGTCCTTACAAATCCTTATAGGATACCCTGTACCAGTGCTGTCTAATGGAAATATAATGTGAGCCACAAATGTAATTTTAAATTTTCTAGGAGCTAGATTTAAAAATTCAATTTTAGGGCTTCCCTGATGGCGCAGTGGTTGAGAGTCCGCCTGCCGACGCAGGGGACACGGGTTCGTGCCCTGGTCCGGGAAGATCCCACATGCCGCGGAGCGGCTGGGCCCGTGAGCCATGGCCGCTGAGCCTGCGCGTCCGGAGCCTGTGCTCCGCAACGGGAGAGGCCACAACAGTGAGAAGCCCGCGTACCGCAAAAAAAAAAAAAAAAAGAAAAAAAATTCAATTTAAATGATATATTATACGATGCAGTGGTTAACATGCTTCTAATTCTACAAAACAATGAAGTTGTCTTTACCAGCAAAAATATTTTCCACTGTCAGATTTGAAATTTAAATAAATTATGTAAAATTTAAATTTTATTTTCTTAGTCACATCAGCCACATCTCCAGTGCTGAAAAGCCTCATGTGGCTGGTGGCTACTCCACTGGACAGAGCATCTCCTTACAGTCAGGAGCAAATGGGTGTGTGGATGCATATTGCTTCTTACTCTTTTATACACAGTTGGTGGTACTTTGTACCTTGTTTTTCCCTTAATAATATAACTTGGTTTTTATTCTATTTTACTACATAATGGACTCTATTTTTCCCTCATAGCTGTGTATTATGTCTTTGTAGGGATGAACATAATTTATATAACCAGTCCCTTATTGATGGATACTTGGATTTATTTCTCCCTCTCCTTCCCCTTTGCTGTTATTAAGTGATCATTTTAGTATCCTTTTTCTTTTTTTTTTATTGGAGTATAATTGCTTTACAGTGGTGTGTTAGTTTCTGCTTTATAACAAACTGAATCAGTTAGACATATACATATGTTCCCATATCTCTTCCCTCTTGCGTCTCCCTCCCTCCCACCCCTCTAGGTGGTCACAAAGCACCAAGCTGATCTTCCTGTGCTATGCAGCTGCTTCCCACTAGCTATCTACCTTACGTTTGGTAGTGTATATATGTCCATGCCTCTCTCTCGCTTTGTCACAGCTTACCCTTCCCCCTCCCCATATCCTCAAGTCCATTCTCTAGTAGGTCTGTGTCTTTATTCCTGTCTTACCCCTAGGTTCTTCATGACATTTTTTTTTTTTAAATTCCGTATATATGTGTTAGCATACGGTATTTGTCTTTCTCTTTCTGACTTACTTCACTCTGTATGACAGACTCTAGGTCTATCCACCTCATTACAAATAGCTCAATTTCGTTTCTTTTTATGGCTGAGTAATATTCCATTGTATATATGTGCCACATCTTCTTTATCCATTCAGCCGATGATGGACACTTAGGTTGTTTCCATCTCCGGGCTATTGTAAATAGAGCTGCAATGAACTTTTTGGTACATGACTCTTTTTGAATTATGGTTTTCTCAGGGTATATGCCCAGTAGTGGGATTGCTGGGTCATATGGTAGTTCTATTTGTAGTGTTTTAAGGAACCTCCATACTGTTCTTCATAGTGGCTGTACCAATTCACATTCCCACCAGCAGTGCAAGAGGGTTCGCTTTTCTCCACACCCTCACTAGCATTTATTGTTTTTAGATTTTTTGATGATGGCCATTCTGACTGGTGTGAGATGATATCTCATTGTAGTTTTGATTTGCATTTCTCTAATGATTAATGATGTTGAGCATTCTTTCATGTGTTTGTTGGTAGTCTGTATATCTTCTTTGGAGAAATGTCTGTTTATGTCTTCTGCCCATTTTTGGATTGGGTTGTTTGTTTTTTTGTTATTGAGCGGCATGAGCTGCTTATAAAGTTTGGAGATTAATCCTTTGTCAGTTGCTTCATTTGCAAATATTTTCTCCCATTCTAAGGGTTGTCTTTTGGTCTTGTTTATGGTTTCCTTTGCTGTGCAAAAGCTTTGAAGTTTCATTAGGTCCCATTTGTTTATTTTTGTTTTTGTTTCCATTTCTCTAGGAGGTGGGTCAAAAAGGATCTTGCTGTGATTTATGTCATAGAGTGTTCTGCCTCTGTGTTCCTCTAAGAGTTTGATAGTTTCTGGCCTTACATTTAGGTCTTTAATCCATTTTGAGCTTATTTTTGTGTATGGTGTTAGGGAGTGATCTAATCTCATACTTTCACATGTACCTGTCCAATTTTCCCAGCACCACTTATTGAAGAGGCTGTCCTTTCTCCACTGTACATTCCTGTCTCCTTTATCAAAGATAAGGTGACCATATGTGCGTGGGCATTTTAGTATCCTTTAAGCAGTGTACAATCTATTGTACTAATACTCATTCCCGATATGTTTGATCAAATTAACTAGATTGTGAAACCCTAAAAAGTGGAGATCATATTATTTTTTAAAAATTTTATAGGACTAAAAAAATTGGATACCATAAAGTACAGAAATCAAACAGCTCAATGAATTTGTATTAATACATATGTAAACATGTAATCACCAATCAGATCAAAATATGGAATACTTCTAGCAGCTTAGAGTCCTCCCTCTTGCTCTCTCTTCAGCAGTACTTCCCAAAGGTAATCACTATTGTGACCTCCATCACAATAGATTAGTTGTTCTTATACTTAAACTTCATATAAATGGAATCAAATCGTTCTTTTATGTCTAGTTTCCTTTGTTCAGCATTATACTTGTGAGATTCATCCATTTTTTAAAAGTTAACAGTAGTTCATTCTTTTTCACTGCTGTGTAATATTCCATTATATAAGTATATTTTTTATTATAATATTTATAGACATTCGGGCCTTTTACAGTTTTTAGCTCTTAGGATCAAAGCTGCTATGAACAATTTTGTACATGTGTTTTCATGGGCATAAAGATTCACTTCTGGTTGAGTAACTTGGAGTTAACCTCATCTCTCTCTCTCTCTCTCCCCCGCCCCCCCACTTCTTAATTCCATGTGGTTCTTAGCACACACTTGATGATCACTAAATGACTGAAGATAAATTATTAACTAATCATGTACTGCGACATTATTTCAATCTTACTGAAAATATTGGACAGTAGAGTTCCTTGCGGATGCTATTATTCTTATATGTGACATAAAACATATAGCACTTTATCCATTTCCTTTTCCTCTTGGTTTGCCTCTTTTTTTCCCTTTTTTTAACCTTTTTAAAAAATTGAGGTATAGTTGATTTACAATATCATATGTTTCAGGTGTACAACTTAGTGATTCACAATTTTTAAAGGTTATACTCCGTTTATAGTTATTATAAAATATTGGCTATATTCCCTGTGCTGTACAACATATCCTTATTTATTTTATGCTTAGTAGTTTGTACCTCTTAATCCCCTACCCCTATCTTGTCTCTCCCCCTCTTCCTTCTCCACACTGGTAACTACTAGTTTATTCTCTATACCTGTGAGTCTGTTTTTTTTTTTGTTATATTCACTAGTTTTATTTTTTAGATTCCACATAAGTGATATCATACAGTATTTGTCTTTCTCCATATGACTTATTTCACTAAGCATAGTAGCTTCTAAGTCCATCCATGTTGTTGCAAATAGCAAAATTTCATTTTTTTAATGGCTAATATTCCATTGTGTGTGTGTGTGTGTGTATGTGTGTGTGTATGTGTATATATACATATAAATATACACCACATCTTTATCCATTCATCTGTTGATGGACACTTGGGTTGCTTCCATATCTTAGCAATTGTAAATAACGCTTCTATGAACATTGGGGTGCATATATCTTTTCAAATTAATGTTTTCATTTTCTTCTGTTACATACCCAGGAGTGGAACTGCTGGATCATATGGTAGTTCTATTTTTAGTGTTTTAAGGACACTTCATACTATTTTACACAGTGGCTGCATCAATTTATATTCCCACCAACAGTGTACAAGGGTTCCCTTTTCTCCACATCCTCACAAACGTTTGTTATTCATGGTCTTTTTGATGATAGCCATTGTGGCAGGTGTGAGGTGATAGCTCATTGCAGCCTTGATTTGCATTTCTCTGATGATTAATGATGTTGAGCATCTTTTCATGTGCCTGTTGACCATCTGTATGTCTTTTTTGGAAAAATGTCTATTCAAGTCTCCCGCCCATTTTTTAAATTGTGTTTTTGGGTTTTTTTTTTTTTTTGATGTTGAGTTGTGTGAACTGTTTATACATGTGGGATATTAACCTCTTATTGGTCATATCATTGGCAAATATTTTCTCCCATTCAGTAGGTTGTCTTTTTGTCTTGTAGATGGTTTCCTTTGTGAGACCATATTCTTAAATATTGTTCTTGGGTGTACTGCTGGGTTTAATGCATGAACATACCTAGACACATAATGATCAGTTATTGGATGGATGGGTATTATTTGAATTATTTGTGAGACCCTGAACAAGAGGTCAGTGTTGGGAATGTAGACCAGCAAATTATTTGTCTACTAGAGTGGTATAAGCTTAGTTACACAAAAACTGAGTACTTAACATTCATCTTTTATTTGAAATCCTCCAATGATATTTTTAATTGAAATATAGTTGATGTACAATATTATGTAAGTTACAGGTGTACAGTCTAGTTAACATTCATTTTTACAGCCATCAATCAATGAATTATTGCTAAGACCCCATCAAATGTCTACACCCTTAAAAGTGCTTTTGTAAATCTCTCAGTATTCTGCTATAAAACTCTATTCTTGGTTTGAGATTCTCTTTCAGCATTAATCCCTGCAGTAGTATTTATGAAAGAAATATGTGTTTTTTTAGTAGTTCAAGTGAAAATT
The DNA here is from genome assembly GCF_964374135.1 of Grampus griseus. Classification (NCBI taxonomy): domain Eukaryota; kingdom Metazoa; phylum Chordata; class Mammalia; order Artiodactyla; family Delphinidae; genus Grampus; species Grampus griseus. The sequence continues at coordinate 66,698,747 of NC_139001.1, forward strand.
CTGAGTAATGACACTTCCATCTCAAACTTCCAGCAAAGAAAAACTTTGGCCTTCGTGTGTAGAATTGAATAACAGGACATAAGTGCTGTATTATTATTTGCAGCCTAAATAGTCCTATTTGAATAATGATAGCTGAGTGACATTTGATTTATAGAATAAGTTACAGGTTTTGGGAGTAAAGCAATTAATCATTAATTATATGATTAATTAGTACATAAGAATTTTCCTTATTTGTGTCAACACACTGAAATCTAAATTGTCAAGAGCCTTGCTATTTTGATTCAGTTCTTCTATCGGTAGAAGAAATTAGCCTTTTGACGTGAACAGTAATAGCTGAAGAGTAAGATAAAAAAATACAGGGTGTATTCTTCCAGCTCATGAACGAAGAGGCTGAGAATTTAGAGGTATCATGAATGGAAGAAATTACATCATCAAATAGGCACCTAGGAAAGAAAAATCAGTATGAGTACTCCTTCTCCCAGTGTTTTTGAGAGTTACACTTCAAAATGGGTCCAAAACTGTGAATATCATAGTGGAAAACAAGTTCATCCATTTTTTTTTTTCTAAGAATGCTTTTGGCAACAAGTTGGCATTTTACACTGTTCCAAAATAGGATGAAATTCTAAACCAGAATTCATCTGAAAAAAAACTCTAAAAAGTGATCATTTAATGCATGGGCAGGTGATAGAGCATTCCATAAAGCATTTTAAGCGACTCTGATACTCTCCATTTAACTCAGCAGCCTACCTTACTGTTGTCTGATGCAGCGAACCAGTACATTTAACATTTATTTTGGCTCTCTGGCATTTAACAGCATTTGGTTTTGGTTTCAAATAAAACTAGTCCAGTCAGAAGTCAGAATAAGCACTTGACAGGCAGCTGTTGTAGAAGGGAGTTGGAAGCAGAAGACCTGGAATGGAAAACCGAATCTCTGCTCTGCCGCTCACTGGCTTAGGCACTTTCTTTCCTTTCACTGGCCCTCAGTTTTCTCCCTGGTGGAAGAAGATGATAGCACAGAATGAAAGTATGGAAGGAACACCAGCGCATGCCAGGCATTTCTTTTTTTTTAAATTTTAAATATTACCTACTTTGTTGGAAACAACCTTTTGTAATGCTGGCATCATTATTATACTAATTGGAAAACATGGAGTGAGGAGGTGGACCCTGTTCTTATTTTCCTCTCCCAGGAAGTGGGTGATGGGGTTGGTTTTCTTCCTGAGTCCCCTGTGAAGGTCCCCATGCCAGATGCAGCGAAGTTGTTCTTGGAACGTTGAATACAAAATGGGTACTAATCTTAATGAAAATCACATTCCCTTTTGAAGGAGAAAAATGCCCCCTCTGAGATTTGGAATATGCTACCAAGGTGATTGTAATTCTGTTTCCTCGCTTCACTATTGTGGGAATTGCCTTACCTTTTAATATTTCACTTTTCTCTGATATAAGATTAGAGTAACTCTAACTGCATTTCTTTGATTTTGTTAGGACTGATATGCAGTGACTGAAAATTTTCAATTGTAATATCATACACAAGAACATCATTATTTAAAAGAGGGAGTTGGGACATGAGACACCATTCTAATCATAGGCTGTCATATACTGAAGAGAACTTTTTTTTACACATAGATTAAAATAAGATCTTTCACCTCCTATAAACAAGAAATTGAGCCATTATTCTTTACCACAAATGCTGTAGAATGAAGTGGCAATCTAGAAACTAACTTTAGTTATTGATAAGAGAAGAGGACTCTCCAATTGCTGACTCCTTCATCCTTAGGGATGCTGTGACTGTATCCTTTAGTACAGAGGAGGTGGGTGGGCACATTTGTCCAGCTAGTGTAAAATTGTACCTCTTGAGGTTCTGGTGGCAGCATGATGGCATAGTCTGAAAATTAACCCAGCACACCCTTGACTGAAAGCCTGTAGGAGAGAAAATACAGTTAAATTAGCCTTATTTACTTGTTTTCCTGGATTTGCTTTTTTACATAATATAGGAATATTTTCTATATTCTTGGAGGTGAGTTTTAATGTCAAAGAGGAAAGACTAATTCAAAATTTCTTAACATAATTAAGATCCACTTTTCCTTAGTAAGTTTAATGAAAAATTTCAGGCAGAATAAATTATACCCACGCAGAGACTGCACCTGGAAAGTTTCTTGAGCAATAACGTGTTCCTTGTAAATTAACTTCTAAATAATGTGTTTTACAAGATAGCATGTAAAATCATATGGAGTCTTAATTGCTTCAGAGGCTTTGTAAATTCATTCAAATTTCTACTAATTAAAAGGATCAGCATCACAGTTGTTTAGGAACAGTGGATGATGGCTTGAGTGACTCTGGTCATACAACCAATAAGCATTAATGGAACACTGACTACTCACCAGGTTCTGTGTTAAATGCATGACACGTGCTACTGCATTTAACAGTCAACAACCATTCTATAAAGTTGATGTAGTTGTTATCCAGGTTGTGCAAAAGAGGAAGCTGAGCGTCCTGTCCAGGGTCACATGGCTATGCAGTGGCAGTTCTGAGAGTGGGACGCATTGATTTCACAGCTACTTTGCATTCTGCTTCCTACCTCCTCTCTCTCCCCTCCCTCCCCAGAACTGCCAGGGGTGGCAAAGCCAAAATAATAACTAATAGTAGGAGTGACGTAAAGTGGGACTAAACATTTTTTTTTGTATTTTATTTTATTTTATTCTGATTATTAAATGACGTGCTTATCACAGAATGTTTGAAAGCAATAGGAATATATGTAAAGAAAAATAATCATTATCTAGGCCACCTGGAGATAACCACTGTTAACATGATTTATATTTTAGCATTTCCCAAGGTGCTTTCTGAATAAGACACAAGTTAATGTTTTCTGTAAAAACAACTTATATAGTCAAATAATTTTGGGAAAGTCTGGGTTTAAACAAAATTAAACTGTTTTCTTCCCTAAAGGTCTTCTTGGAAACTTTAATATGCTAATATGTGTAATGGGCTTCCAAAATGGAAATATGGAAAGCAATATTTTCCAAATTTATTTATCAGAAGAATACTGATAAATATGTATAAATAAATATGTATCAGTATTTGCATCTTGAAACCAGTGTACTTTCAGATATAGTTTAGATAGAATGCATCCTTCTAGACTTTTAAATAAGCATTTAGACTTTTAACTACAAATGCTATTTTTATATTTCTTTTCTCCAGGATTGTATTATAGGTTATTTCATTTATTTAAAACTCTTTTAAAAATGCCTTTTGAAATAGTTGTATAACAAACCATATATGGGTCTGTGTGTGTGTTTGCTTTTTTTTTAGATCTTTCATCTGTTGTTAAACATTTCCAATGAAATCATTAACCTTGATAGGGTATGAGTTTCAGATTTGAGTAAATGTGATTCCGGAACTGAAAGACTGCAAAGTATTCAGTAGTGAGGAAACCAGCTCAGCTAGAAACTGTGAAAGCCATTACAAGTTTCAGAGAAATCTGTGTGGGATGGCCCTGTGACTTGCCATCCGAGAGAGACATGCCAAGGAAAGGACATGCTTAGGGGGAAAATAGGAGTAGTCAGTTATTAGAATGGGCTGGGAAGTTAGGTGTCTCTGTAATTATCCACTTGGTTTGGAAGAATGCATTGCTTCCTATGAAGCCTGTGTGGTCCCCAGGCTAGGCTTGGTCTCCTCCCAGCAGTACTGGGGAGGACACATGGGGAGTTCGGGGTATTAATCTTTGCTGGGTCAAGGAGGGTGAGAGGGCTGGGAGTCTCAGGCTCCACTGAGGGGTGACGAAACTGGGTCCCCAGTTTCGAAAATCCACCCCTTGGATTTTGAGAAGGGTAGTTTTAAACTTGGATTAATTGGGGAGGTTTGGGTTTGAAGCTTCTTAATAGATAACCCATTTTAACAACAACAATACAAGAAATCTCCCTGAAAGAATCAACAGTTCACTGATTTTTCTTTTTTTCCATTCAACAGATACTTATTGAAGGCTAACTATGTGTCAGGTATTGGGCTGGGCATTGGCAGCTAATTGTATTGAAAATGTGCAGTACATGGAAGTTATATTCATGGAATAGAATTACTTTGGCTGGAATGAAAATGTGATTCAATCTTATTAAAAATACACATCTTTGAACAACCTCCAAGGCAGTGTAAACAATACTCTCTCTGTTTTAAAATAAGGAAAGTCCAAATCTCTGAAATGCCAGTTACTGTGCAATTTCAAATACTTTTTTTTGCCTTGGTTAACATTATGTCTGGTTCCTCAGATGAACCTTTTCTTGAATATAGAACTTGTAAGTGTGTATGTGCCCTCTCCCTACCTCCATGAAATTTCTCCCTGAGATTAGTTCTTCTCACCGAACTCTGGGAAGTTGTTAGCATTGACTTTTCTTAGTCAGAACTGAGTATCAAAACTGTCTTTCTCAGCCTGGGATTGTTAATGGCAAGACTGGAGAATGCTGCCCGCACTAGGGCAGTGGATCGCAAGGTCCAGTGAGGTGCCAAAGGGAAAATTCCTAAAGGGAATATCCAACAGCCCAGGAGGCCTGAGGATCGTTGCTATGGCAGCAAGAGGTGGTTGGCTGTGGCCTGTTCCTTCCCTTTCTGGGGCTCCCAGGGCCCCTAGCTCAGCAGGCACAGGGGCAGAGCTGCCAGTAATGACATCAGGCAACATAGAGGTTATTCTTCATCTGACCGGACTCCAGCAGCCACCTTTGTAGCCTTAAACTTGTGACTTATCTATGTGAAGTGACAGTCAAGAAGCACTGGGAATAGTCTTGGCATTTCAGGGAGACCTGTTATTGTACCCTGGCTCAGCCACTGAACAGTTAGGAAATTTTGGACAAATTATCTCACCTCTTTGCATCTGTTTTCTTTCTTTTTTTCTTCTTTCTATCTGCAAATGAAGATACCTATCTCATAGGTTCAAGCCTGGGATTAATTGGAAGTATTCATATGTGGAATCATGAAATATTGACAGTAATAAAACTCATGGACTATGATTTAAATTTCACAATTAAATCTCTGTAGCTAAATTATTAAAGTTTTTGAACATCAGCCATATGAAAAGTTCACAAGATTGGTTTAAGCTTCTGACTCTTGGTTTCTAATAAGTAAATTAGTATGTGATATTTGGTTAAGGATCATCGTTTCCCCAATACATACCATGCTATCTTGTCATTCCTTAGTTCATGGAATGCGATTCTCTGTAAACAGGTTTTCTGGCTCGTTACAATCATAAGAAAAGCCTCTACCTGGTAAGATGTGGAGATAGTGAGCACACAATGTGTATATTGTAAACCTTTATTCCTTTTTCCTCTAAGAAAGAAAATAACCAACTAACCAAATATGTTCTTTCACTGGGCTTTATTGTTGACAGTGTTTCCTAAGGAAAAGAGCTTATCTTTGAGACCCCAAGACGGTTCTCTCATGTATAAGAATACTAGATTTTTATTTTGGACCTTCCATATCCACTGCTCAGTTTCATCCTTTTTTCAGGAAGCTGCAGGAGCAGAATACAGGCTGGGAACCTCTTATATGGTGGTCACATACTTTCCACATCTGTAAACTATAAATAATCCCTTTACATTAAAAATGATATGTAAGATGGGAACCACTTATGAAGTGTTTGTTGATGATACGTGTCTTTAAATGAAGTGATTTGGTTGAATGGGTTATACGTTTCCTTCCTAAATTCTTGTTGAGGTTAGTTCTCTTGACAGCACAGATTCTCTTGGGTGTGGAGCATGAGGTGACATCTGCATGAAGGTGTTCTTTTTCATCGGGATTGTTGGTGCTATCTTCATGTCCTGCCAATTTCATTTCCACATGGATACTCATTCAGTTAAAAATTGTCAAATGCCATTTCTGAAGGAAGGAAGATTATTACTTTGGTCATAAAGTGAACAGCTGCATTTTTTTCTCATTAAGGTATCACAACCAGGTTACCACTGGTCATAAACTGTAGAAAATTGGTGAGAACCCAATTTTCTAGGTCATGAAGGTCATGAAGAAAGAAGGGATGATCATGGAAGAGGATAGCACACTATAGTGTGTTCACATTTTGAACTGGTGTGTTTTCTTAAAAATGCAAGCATTCTGGGCTTCCCTGGTGGCGCAGTGGTTGAGAGTCCGCCTGCCGATGCAGGGGACACGGGTTCGTGCCCCAGTCCGGGGAGACCCCGCATGCCGCGGAGCCGCTGGGCCCGTGAGCCGTGGCCGCTGGGCCTGCGCGTCCGGAGCCTGTGCTCCACGGCGGGAGGGGCCACAGCAGTGAGAGGCCCGCGTACCGCAAAAAAAAAAAAAAAAAGCAAACATTCTTTTTTTTTTTTTTTTTGTGGTACGCGGGCCTCTCACTGTTGTGGCCTCTCCCTTTGCGGAGCACAGGAGACACGCAGGCTCAGCGGCCACGGCTCACGGGCCCAGCCGCTCTGCGGCATGTGGGATCTCCCCGGACTGGGGCACGAACCCGTGTCCCCTGCATCGGCAGGCGGACTCTCAACCACTGCGCCACCAGGGAAGCCCAAAGCAAGCATTCTTATTGGAACTGGCTGTTATTTGAATGGTATGAACACTAGTCACACATTACTAGTTTGCGATTCCAGAGAAGCAGGCATTCTTAAAGATTTGTCAAGCGTCACTGAGTTTCCTGATGGTACTTACATATTTTATGAAAACAACAGCATCTTACTCTTTGCACTAAACTATTCCAAAAAGAGAAAGAATTCATGAAGTTAAAAAAAAAACTAGTCAACTTAAATGGAGTATAATCTATAAAGATATTGAATCACTATGTTGTACACCTGAAACTAACAATATTGTAAATCAACTATACTTTAATAAACAAAAAAAATCAAGGGACAAAACTAGCTGTTCCTTTCCACCACCCCCCCTTCTGAAATAACTAAACAAAAACCTTTAGAAATCCTTCATGTTTTAGAGTCAAGGGCACACTTTAAATGAGAGTCAGTGGAAACCTGGCCTCAAGATTATAAACAGTAGACACATATCAAGTTTCTGAGCAGTTGTTTCCTTCTCTACTTAATATTCACTTTGTGGTTGACAATTTGGCATACTTCCTGATACCACTGAGCCTTCACTCTTTCTTTTTTTCCATTTTTCAGTTTGATTTAGTAGGGGAAAATGATTTCCAGTCTAATAGGGGAAAATGATTATGATTATTGTAAATTTGTATTTCTTAGATCGTTTGTGGTGATTGAGGAACTCTTAAAATGTTTAATTTTCATTCATTTTTCTCTTAAAAATCTACTTCATACCCCTTATCTCATTTACTTTTCTATATTTATCTTTCTCTTAATATGTATTTTGCTCTCCATATGGAAAAAGTGTTGACCTTTTATTTCTTATGTTCTAAATATTTCCCCAGTTTTATCACTTATCATGCAGCTTTGTTTATAGAAGCATTTTTAGCATTCTAGTTTCTTATGATTTGAGAGACAGTTCATGTGTTTTGTCTTACTCAGAAATGCATGTACTTGCTTAGAAATGCATTATGTCTTTAAAATATTCCCTTAAATGTATGATAGATTAAATGTTTGACAGAAACAAACTGAAGTTTATTCTTTTGTCATATGAAATAGGGTCTAAATTTAAGAAGTAATTGTCTCAACATTATCTATTGAACAAGTGATCTTTTCCCACTGATGTGAAATGGCACCTTTATTATATATTAAATTTATTTTTATTTCTGTGTTTGTTAATGGGCTTTCTATTCAGCTCTGTTGATTTTCCTGCCTTTCTGTCAACCTAAAATGTTTTACTTAAATGTGTTAAGTGTCTCTTTAGTATGTTTAAATGATCTGGTACGGTAAGTCATAATGGTCAGTTTTCTTTTTAGAAATTCTCCTGGCTGCTCTCAGGCATTTATTTTTCCATGTTGAATTTAGAATTGGGAATGAGAATTGATTACTTGCATTTAGTTTCCATACAAATTTTTAGGGACTTGGTATTGTTACTATATTGAATTTCTCATTTGGGAACATGTCCCCAGCACTGTTTTCTTCCCCTGATGTCTCACCTCTTTGTTAAGAACAGCAGATTTTATCGTTGGGAAGGTATGCCTTCTTAGGTGCCCTCTGTCAAGAGCAAATCATCTTGAGGGCTACTGAATTAACGAGATGTCTACAATTAAGTTACTTAACTTTATCATTATGGTATAGTGTAGTGGTTTTCAAAGTGTGGTCCCCGATCAACTTTATCATTATGGTGTAGTCTTCTGGTACATCATTATGGTATAGTGCAGTGGTTTTCAAAGTGTGGTCCCCGATCAGCAGTGTCAGTAAACTGGAAACCTGATAGAAATGTAGATTCTCAGACCTACTTAATCAGAAAGTCTGAGGGTGGAGCCCAGCAGTCTGTTTTAATAAGCCCTCCCAGTGATTCTAGCTGAAGGGAAAGGTTGAGAACCCTGTAATGGATAGAGCATAGTGTTGGAGTCATACAGTTGACCCTTGAATAACACATGTTTGAACTGCGTGGGTCCACTTACGTGGTTATTTTTCATTAAATAGATACTATAGTAACACGGGATCCTTGCTGGTTGAATCTATGGCTGCAGAACCCAGGCTACAGAGAGCCGGCTGTAAAGTTATACTCACATTTTCAACTTTGTGGAGGGTCAGTGCCCCCGCCCCCATGTTGTTCAAGGGTCAACTGTAATATAAATTCCTACTTTAGCCCTTTACTCCAGTGAAATTTTGAGTAAATTACTTACATATTTAAGTCTACATATCCTCATCTGTAATATGGGCTGCTTTGAGAATTACATGTATCCATAAGCAAAGGGTATAGATGCTGAGTAGCTATTATTGTTATCAGATTGCTTTCTAGTGCACAATATGTGTTAGATGGTTGTGGTGGTGTCTTGGGGAATGGAGGCAAAGGTCTGGAAAGCAGGGGGTGTTGCTGGTTTTGATGGGTTCTAGATAATGGGTGATGCCAGCAAGGGCATAAAAATTCCTGGTGTGGGGCGGGGAGGATAAACACTTTCAGTCTTATGCAGGGTTGGTGCCCTTTAAGTGGGCAGACACAATAGCCTACTATTATTGACATCCCTGAATTCACCCTTAACAATATGTGTAGGATTAAATTAGTACAGTTCAACTGTTACATTAAATGAAATAAAAACTTCTGTCATATTTCTCTAGTTTTAAAAAATCTATTGTAGCAAATTTCTAAGAAATTGATGGAAGGATAACTAGAATATACAAGTGAAATAAGGATTAATATCTTCATTCAAAGAGTAAAGGTTAATATGATACAAAAGTAAATAAAACATGAAACCTTATCAGTTATTCGGAAAATGGAAAAAAATGTTAATTTATTCAACATATGAAAGAATTACTTTATGCCAGAAACAGCTAGGTAGTGGACATAAAATAGTGATTAGAATTTAGTTATAGCTTATGAATGATTCATAATTGGATGGTAGAAACAGCCAATTGATGTGATACTATTGGTGGCAAGGCTAGGAATAAGGCACACGTGGATGGCTGTGAGAGACCTGAGGCTTCCTAGAAGAGATAACTCTTGAGCTGATCTTGAAAGACAAGTAGATCCTACTCCAGGAGAGGTATGTAGAAAATGCTGTAAGAAATCACCCAATGATTAGTTCTGGTTGATGGTACCAGAGTTCTTACATTGGAGGTGACTTAAAGGATGCATGCAAGTTGCCAAGCCAGAAAAGAAAGATGGATACTGTAAATGGAGGCATACGAACACCAGAATGCCCTGAATATTGGAGAATGTGGTGTAGTCCATTGTGAATAGAGCATATGGGCTGGGCAGGGACAGGTGAGGCTACAAGCAAAGCTGGGCCCAGGTGTGCAAGTTCTCCTAAGGTTATGAGGGACTGAAAGACTTTTTGTTTTAATACTTTGTCTTGTTTTTGGATAAATGTATTTTATCTCAGTGGGTACTAGGTCTTAATCTTTTTCTTTTTCTGTTTTGGTAATCTATACCATTACACTCATATCACATAAGGAATTTAGGTTAGGAGTTCAGAAAAACATTTGTGCTACAAGTTCATGTTCATACAGCAATCTTAGTTTGGGTCCTATTCGGCCTTTCTCAGTATTAAAGACTTTCAACTTGTGGGTTCAAAAGTTGATTAGTTAATTCAGACAAAGCCTCTTCCACCCGTGGGTGTGGTCTAGAATTATTCCTGCTACCTCAAGCTCCACTGTTAAGTGTGCCGTCAACATCCATATACCCAGGGTTTCCCCACTGAGCCCTTGGATGTTTCTTATGCCTCACTAGAGTCCTGCCTTGAACTTCAGGCCATTTGACTGGGCCCTGACTCCCTGGCTAGCTAGTCTTTTCCTCTTGGGGTCTGGATTTCTGTGGCCTCAGTAACTAGTTGTGAGCCTGCCGTGAACCAGAGAGACCCACCAAGAACCTTGACCACATCCCCAGACTGACTTCTACACGTACCAAAAGTGCCTTGAGACCTTGGCTATTCTGTTTCATCTACCAACTGATACCCCTTTATTATAGTATAGACACCCCTTATAACCAATACTGAACCTATGGCCAGCAACTTTGGGGGATTATTTTGACTTTTGCTCTGACATGCTGGTCAGCCTCTCTTGTCCCAGCTCCACTTAGCCCACTATTAACTTTTATCCTGAGTGGAAGAAATGTATTTCTACCTTATAAGGATTAGAAATTGCTGAATCTTATGGACTCTTATAATGTCCTTTTTAATTTCCATTTCTTGATGTCCTCGTTTAAGCCTGGGCTATTTTGATAGCCCCTTCTTGCTCTGAGTTTTTATTTTTTAGGATTTAATGTAATTATAGGAATATTTCCAAATCATGAGTTGGTTCTTATCAAGCTCCCTTGCTCTCCCCAAAAAGGTCTTTGCTGCCTGAACAGTAAAGGCCAGACTGTAGTAGGCACTGGGAATGCACGGATGCCTGGTCCCAACTTTCCTTTCTGGCTTTGTCTCCCATAATCTCTTTCTATTCACATTCTTTTCAGACCTGAGAGACAGACTATGGCATCCCCCGAATACTGGGAAGTTTCAGCCTCCTTGCTTTTGTCTAGTGTTTTCCAGTGTGGAATTCTACTGGCCCATCTCATTGCCCAGAGGAATCCACACATTTTTTCAAGGCCCAGTTGCAAATTCCACCCTCTCCTTGAAGCTTGTATAGATCCTTGAACCAGATATATTTCTTTTTCCCTTTTGCTTTCATGGTACTTTGACTAACTCTGTCAGAGCATGTACTACTGTCTGTCTTTTATTTTTGTTTTATTTATAACTTGTTTCTCACTAAGTTGTAAGCTTCTTAAGAGCAAGATTTATTCATCTTTTTTTTTTTTTTTGCGGTACGCGGGCCTCTCACTGTTGTGGCCTCTCCCATTGTGGAGCACAGGCTCCGGACGCACAGGCTCAGCGGCCATGGCTCACGGGCCCAGCCGCTCCGCGGCATGTGGGATCCTCCCGGACCGGGGCACGAACCCGTGTCCCCTGCATCGGCAGGCGGACTCTCAACCACTGCGCCACCAGGGAAGCCCCTGGATTTATTCATCTTTTTATTCACAGTAGCACTGGCTCACATTATTTTGTTCACAGTGAGTTTTCAATTATTGCTTTGTCCACATTAGGATTTTGCTGGTTTAAGAAACTTTTTTGCAAAGAGGGATGTGGTGGAAGAATTTGTGTTTTTCCAATAGTTGCTGTTATCTTCTAGCCTGTTCTTTGCCTTTTCTCCTTCTTATACACGTCAGATAGAGGAATCTGGGTGAATGCTTGAGGCTGTAAAAGGAATGGCTTGGGAAGGAACACTCCCCATGGACCTTTAACTAATTAAGGTGATTGTAATGCTTTCTTTGAAAGTTGCTTGAAAATAGGTCATTGATATTATTAAAACCAAGTACTATGGCAGCACTTGCACATACACTGGCTCCCTAGTCCTCCCAACAACCCTGTGAAGTTCATGTTTCATCCCTTTTTTACACAGAAGGATACTGAGGCTCATACAGTTTTCTTAACTGAGATTAAGGAAGGGATGGAACCAGGTTTTCATGTCAGGTCTGTCTGATTCCAAAGCCTATGTTCTTCATCGCTGTGCTGTCCTTTACCTGAACATTTGAAAAGTACACATTTCTGACCCCACCTTCCTGCTGCAGAGATCCAATCTAGTTCACCTTTGAGATAAGCTGGCAGTGGAAGAAGTGATTTCAGTGTGTGCCCTTCCCCAGACTAGTGCTTATCAACTTGTAGATGCTTAAGGTGTCAACAGGTAAAGTAACCTATCTGATAGAATTATAAAGACAATAAGTTAAAAATGTAAATATTCAAAGACATTTATATAGAGTCGAGTGGACAGACATAAAAATATTGATTTTTAGCTCTTCTTTCCTTGCTGTATGATTAGAGGACTGGTAATAAGATCCTGTTAGAGGCTGGTAGAAGACTTCAGAAGATGATGAGAATTTATATATTTTTCTAGAGTTCGGGGTGATTACTTTCAAATGGAGAAGAAAAAGCTGTGAATTGAGGCGTTTTTTTGCATGTATGTCTGCCTAGTTTTTCTTTACATGATGTATGGAGGTTCTGGGTTTGTTTGTGTTTTTTCTTTTTAAGCAACTAGGACTTCCTATGAAGGATCATTTGCCCTCAGAGAACGTTTGAATCAAGGCGTTTAAATCAATAATTATGCACTGAGATAAAAGTGAATGGGAAATTATTAGATTTATTTATTCAAAGACTGTTGAGCACTTACTCGATCCTCTTTCAAGACAGAGAATAGGACAGACCCAGTGACTTCTTCAGAGACCTCACAATTGATGACCTAGCAGAGAGTAAAGACTCTTTAATTTTATACATGACAGCAAGAGTAATGTACAAAAATTGACCAACATTTATTAAGACCTTATTAGATGCTGGGTCTTATGTTAAGAATGTTAAATATATTAGAGTATTTGTCTTTTAAACAACATTGTGTGAGAGATACTACTGTCTTTGTCCTTATTTATCAGGTGAAAAAACAAAACAAAACTTGAGACAATGAGAGAGAAAGCACCTTCTCCGAGATCATGCTTGGTACCTTATTGCTTTGATCCATCTATTCAAAGTATATGTGATTTTAGTATGTATCATGTGAAAGACTTTCTTTAGAGATTACTTTCCCAAACCTTCTTAAAAAATAACTTTCCGGGGCTTCCCTGGTGGCGCAGTGGTTGAGAGTCCGCCTGCCAATGCAGGGACGCGTGTTCGTGCCCCGGTCCGGGAGGATCCCACATGCCGCGGAGTGGCTGGGCCCGTGAGCCATGGCCGCTGAGCCTGCGCGTCCGGATCCTGTGCTCCGCAGCGGGGGAGGCCACAGCAGTGAGACGCCCGCGTACCGCAAAAAAAAAAAAAAAGAAAAAAAAAGAAAAACAAAAAAAACTTTCCGTCTACCTGTTCTGACTTTGTCACATGGACTTGGGTCTGAATTGAAGATGTGCCATTTTCTTATTGGGTAACCTTGGGCAAGTTACTTAACCTCTCAGAGCCTCTGTTCCCTTGCTCATAAAATGGGGATTAAAACACATTTTCATGTGTGTGTAAAGCACATGGTAGTAGGACCCTAAAATCTTAGTTCCCATTCCTTTTTCTCTTTCACTTTTCCAAAAAATGACTCAAAACAATCATGAAACTGTATAAAAAAGATAGTACTGAATTTTGTAGCTTGCAGTTTTCTTGCAAACAACTTGAGGAGTTCCAGCAGCCTAGTAAGTTCAGTTGAGGGTGGAAAGTAAACACTGGACCCGAAATTGCAAGTCCTGTGTTTAGTTTGCTACTTTGTTGCCCACTTCTTATTTTAAGAGGGGTGGAAATGCTTTCATTTAATAATTACCTGATGACTTTTACTACCTGTTGGTACTTGAAAGGGCTACCAACTCTGCAATAACACACCCTCGATGTTCCATTTGGATGATGGGAGTCAGTTATATAATGAGAATAATGCTGTTTTTATCTCTTAAGCTAAACTAAACAACGGTGATTCTAGATAAAATCTTTCCTCACAGATAAGCTTTTTGAGTGCCCAGTTTGACTTTATAATTTTGTAACATTTGGTTACCCCCATGAGGTCTTTTGAAGGTTACATGGTTGTTTATACAGTGGTTAGAGTAAATGCATGACTACAAAATCTTTGTTGTTGATTAAACAAGGATGTCATATGACAGTGTGGATTTTCTTTAGGTATTGTTGCGTTTAGCTGTGCTGAAAAACTAGATTTAAAGTACCAACTGACTACAGTGAAAATGTGTAATACTGTATTAATTTAATGTTTCCATGTACATCAATCTATTTGACAATATACCTATATGAATCATAACTAGAAGCATATGTCACTTTTTAAAATATAATTCTGGAAAAGTTTAAAAAGTTTTTTTTTTTTGGAAATTTAATTTTTGGTCTTATATGTACTGAAAGAAGTTGTTACTTAAAGGAATCAGTGTGAAATTTTTGGTGAGGTGAATAGTCAAGCCCTAATTTATTTGAGTTTGCATAAATGAACTTTATTGGGTTATGCCATATTTATGGGGAAAATACAAAAGACTATCTCGTTACTCAGTGGATTGCAATTGCGTAATAAAATTTAATGACTTTAAAAAAAAATAAAGTCCATCCTATATTAAAATAAATCAGGGGCCTACTTTTTTGAACATAGAACCCAGCAAACAGTTCTCAAGTGCTTACTTACTATAAGCCAGGCATTGCACCAAGAGTTTAACATATATTTTATTTTTGTAGCATCTCACAGATGAGTGCTAAGATGCTTGTTTAACAGCTGGAGGAATTCAGGAAGAGAAAGGTGAGACCTTGTCAAGGCTGAAGACCTAGAAGGTGGTGGGAGCAGCAGTGTGGACCTGCTCACATTCACTTAACCACTAGTCTACCTAGGCTTCTCTAGTATTACAAACGTATTCCCCCCCTTTTCTTTTTTTTTTTTAACGGTATGCGGACCTCTCACTGTTGTGGCCTCTGCCGTTGCGGAGCACAGGCTCCGGACGCGCAGGCACAGCATGTGGGATCTTCCTGGACCAGGGCACGAACCGGTGTCCCCTGCATCGGCAGGCGGACTCTCAACCACTGCGCCACCAGGGAAGCCCGTGTTCCCCTTTTCATGAAGGTTTTTTTCCTGTGTAAATGAAATTTATCATTAATATTTTATTCTAGAATATAAATAAATAGTAGATGTGAACTAAGTAGATTACAAAACTTTAGGAATACAGGGACAAGTATGCCTTACTTACTTCCCTACATAAATCACAAATGCCTAGCACACAGTAGGCCAGTTAATTCATTTTTAAAATTCAATCAATTAAAATACATTTTTGTAGCATAGTGATATGAAAAAAAATTATACATGCATAATGATTTAAATTTTGTCTGTAAAACAGGCATTCACCATAAAGGCATTTGGTGTTCTTGATTACTGATCTAGTTTCTTATATAATACAACGAGTGTCAGAGATTATAATGGTTTTATTCTCTTTCATTTGTGGTGCTGGGTGCTGGTGAAAATAAGTCTCAAAATACCTCTAGATAGTTGTGATGTCTTACAAAAACGCTACCACAGAGGATTATAAATTTATATTAATAGTTGTGAGTAGATGTCTAGAGTTTGACTTGGAGGATATAAATGAAACCTGTTTTTTCCCTGAACTTTTGTAGAAAGTTTTTCCTGAATTTTTGTTCAGATTCTTGATTTATTCTTAGCCTTAACTTGATGACAGAAACCTGGACTTGCTTTTTGTCTGTGCCATTTTTTAAACTTACCTCTGGTTGATTTCATCCTTAATGTCTTTCAGATAAGGATTTTTAAAAAATATTACTTTGATTTTTTTCTAGAATATATATATATATATATTTCAGAATATCTTTTTAAAACCAGTCATCACAGAGGCAAGGAAACTGAGAGAGAAACTGGTGCACATATTTGCATTGAGGTAGGGAAAGTCTAACCTGATATAGACAGTGGTCACACATGATGGATTCTAGCCCTCTAATAGTCATTCTTTAGATGTATTGTATTTCATTGAATCTAAGGTGCCATCAGATTTTAGATTCACCATTATTTTATGTACCACTAAAAGAAAAACACTGCTAATTAAACTAGTACACTGTTCTTAAATTTTTTTTATTGAGGCATAATTTACGTATGGTAAAATTTACTTAGTTTAATGTTTAGTGCTGCAAGTTTTGACAAACAAAGGGAGTCATAACACACCATCCCAACCACCATCAAAACTGAAATATAGAAAAATTCCTTACACAATGTATTACTACTTAGTTTTTATATTATATTTACTGAAGTTGAAAGGGATTTTAAATTTGACACATTTAATTATATTATTTTTGTGCAGTCATAAAAAGGAACATATAAACAAAAGAATTAAACATTTTTTTCTTAAAGTTATTCATATTCTGAGTCTGATTCTTCTTTTGGACTCAGATTTGTCAGTGACTATTATTTTACTCAGTCTTGTCCTCTGCAATCAAGAGCATGGAAGATGATACGGCACTTCTGGAAATATGTTCTACTGTTGCTCCTGGGATTTTCTTTCAAGTTGATTATTGTCTGTTACATAAGTTTTGGCTACCATTTTCTTTTTCTTTCTTTCTTTTTTTTTTTTTAAAAAATATTTATTTATTTATTTGGTTGCGCCGGGTCTTAGTTGAGGCAGGCGGGCTCCTTGTTTGCGGCATGTGAACTCTTAGTTGCGGCATGCATGTGGGATCTAGTTCCCTGACAAGGGATTGAACCCAGGCCCCCCCACCTTGGGAGCGGGGAGTCTTAACCACTGTGCCACCAGGGAAGTCCCCACAGCTACCATTTTCTTATTTGACTAACTCTAGGTTTTGTTTTTTCCTCAATTGAGTATACTGTCACTGGAAGTTAAGCAACTTCTGTTCAAAGTCAGTAGGAACTTTCTCACAAATTGATGCTTGAAGACTGTATGTTAGTCTTGTTGGATGCATTAAGTCATTGGTCTCATCAGCTGTTTGTTACTTTCAAATATCTTCATCTTCTCCAAGAGCTTTGGTAGTTTCTTTTCCTCCTGTTGTTTTGCTTGTTTGACAGTACCAAATGTGTAGCCGCAGCAGTGCACATAATTCCCTGGGGTTGAGGGCAGCATGGCTACCTGGAACCACATGTGGACGTTCCTGCATCATGACTGTCACCTGGCCAACAGCAAGTTTAAGATGCCAATTAGTGTAAGACACAACTACAGTTCACACTGGTTAAAAGGTGAAAAAAAGTGTGGATTAGAATTGACAACATAGGGTTTTATGTCGACCATTACACATTTTTATGTGTGAGGAAATTAAGGTACACAATGATTAGTTTAGGGTCATAGAGCTCTTTGGGAGCAAAGCTGAAGCCAGGCACTGGGTTTCTATCTGCTAGTTTGAAGATCTTTTCATAATACCCCTGGGAGAGATGTTTTGATCTAACAGGAGGTTGGTGTGGTAGCAAACGTATTGGCTTGGTGGTCAGACAGATGGGTTGTTTGCATTCTCGTTCTGTGCTTATAAACCTGTGACTCTGGAAGTTATTTGCATTCCCTGTCTCATTTTTTTCTCATCTGAGAAATGGGATGATGATGATACCAACTTCAGAGAATTGTTACAACTAATGAATACTTGCATAAAAATTTGACATATTTGCTTCTCTTCTTTAGAATTGAAAAAATATTATTCTCTTTTCTCCACACTTTCTTCCTTTGTATGAAATTAAACGTATTGTCCCAAAATGTATGGTTGATAACTCTTGAGACTTCTAAGCGTCTCTATCATCTTGTGAAATTCTGTGGTCCCGGCACATAAATGTTGTGGTATGACAGGAAAGTCCATGAGTTTGACATTGACATGAAATATACGCTTGGTAATTCCTTCCTCAAGTCATGGCAGCTTCCTGATTCAATAAGTGACTTTAACATAATACTGTTCAAATGTTTAAAGGATTTTATGTTGTTTTGCTCTCTGTATTTTGTTTTGAATAGTTAAGCACAGATGAACTTTAGAAGTTACAAAACATATTCAAATTTTCACCACCCAGAAATCATTTAGCATTTTTAAATTTTATCATCTTTTTTTAAGACAGAAGACATTACAGATAAAGCTAAAATCCCCTTTAACCACCACTCCTGTTCTAGTCACCTTCTAGAAGTGACCAATACCACATAATGGTGTATTTCTGATCTAATTTTTATACTTATATAATTATAAGCAATATATTGAATGCTTTTATATTTTACTTAATTGGTATATGCTTTTCACATATTTCTTTATTTTTCTTTATATTTCTTTTCAAATAACTTTTGTTTAGGATAGTTTTATTTTTTTAAAGCTCCCACTGTGCATGCACCACATCTCTGATATCTGAATTCCATTTAGGGACCTGAATAAAATTCAACAATAAGAATTTTGAACTTTGGTGATTTGGAGAATTATTAATTTTTAAAATCTGTTCATGGCATAGATAACAATAAAAAATTAACTTCAATGTTACCATCCAAAAAGTCAAATATTTTGATTTTAGGTGTTTCCTTTAATTGCTTTAAAATTCTAGATTCTGTATTTTTATGACAGTCATAAATACTTCTATATTGCTACAGTCTTCATCAAAATTTTAATATCTACATCATATTTAGTTGCATTGCTGTGTCATTATTTAACTCTTATATGGCACATGCTTCTTTACATAATTGCTTTTAGATGATATAACTTGGAGTTTTAGAAATCAAGCTTTTTAAAAAACAAATTTTCCCGATAAATATTTGCTCTGGAAATATGATATATGACATTCTTACGTTTTTGGAACATTAACTGCTCCCCACCCCAAATTCAATTTTCAGATCTCTTCAGAAAGAAGATCTCGAATCGAATCCATCTCAAATATCAGAAAAGGAAAATATTCCATAGGCAAGCATCCAAAAATATGTTTATTTTCATTAGAAGTATAGGTAACAAAAAACTTCTGATTAGAAGGTGACATAGATTTATGTTGAAATCTATAAAAATGAGTAATTCATTTTCCATATCCAACCATATTTTTATCTTTTGTACATGGGAAGCTATATCTAGTGATATGAATTTGATTATTTTACTTTTTCTGAGATAACTAAAATTTTCTGAACATCTCAAAGTAAAATGAGATAGTTGATTTTTTTTTTTTTTTTTTTTTGGCGGTACTCGTGCCTCTCACTGTTGTGGCCTCTCCCGTTGCGGAGCACAGGCTCCGGATGCGCACGCTCAGCGGCCATGGCTCACGGGCCCAGCCGCTCCGCGGCATGTGGGATCCTCCCAGACCGGAGCACGAACCCGTGTCCCCCGCTTCGGCAGGCGGACTCTCAACCACTGCGCCACCAGGGAAGCCCGAGATAGATGATTTTTAATGAAATATTTGGCATTTATTTTAAAGACTCAACTTTTTTGTTAACATTGTTTACTAGAGAGTTTAAGTGAATGTTGCTAGAATTACGTATGATATGAATGTCATGTGAATATATTTATTGCATGAAATTTTGAGCTGAAGTGTGTAAAGGTACCTATGTTTGAAAGTTTGTATATCATGATCAGAGCAACTCATAGTTCTAGAAAGATGCTGACTCGAGGCATTTCAAAAGTAATAAATAATTTTGTGTTATATTTAATGAGAATGATTATGATAGTCTTTAATTGGATGAGTTATTCAGATACTTAAAAAAATTGTATATATCATTGAAGTTCAATCATATAGCAATCTAGGAATATGCTGTGTCTTCTCTATTATAAATACATCAGTACATTACTGTATAAAGTTGATAATAAGTGACAGATCTCTGAATGAAAGAGTTGCAAGTTTGTTTTGCCACTATTTATGTTCTTTAAAGCCCCAAATATGAAATTTACTAATTGATAAAGTCCTTAGTAATTGATAACTTAGAGGTCAAATGTCATCTTGTCATTTCTCAATACTCTGAGAATTGGCTATTAATTTTTGAAAGAACAATTCTGTAATTTTAAAGTATTTTACATTTACTTTGGGCAACTAATCCCTTAGAATTTTAGACCACAAAATTAGTTTTATATTAATCTTCTGATCATACGGGTGAAGAATAGGGATCCCCAGCATGACCTTCTCAGGAGCAAGAATTTTGCTGTCTAGGGAAATTTTATTGTATAATGTAGGAATAATTCATCATCAGATTTGTTATTTAATAGTAAATATTTATTTCCTTTGTACATGGGTTTTTATACCACATGGTTTATATGAATGTTATTAAACATACCTACCAGAATATTAAAATACATAAACTGCATATATCTTTCAACTTTGTGGTTTCTATAGGAATGTGGGAGAAGATTGCTGAAGGTTCTTTTCTTGAAAGTCATCAAGTGTAAATTTTATTCAGATCCAATTGAAATGATGGAATTTATTCACTATGTCGACAAAACACTGTTTTAGACAAGATGAGAATATGAGCTACTTAATGTATTATTTTTTGAGGATGATGTAGTCTGATGACTAAAGAATTATAAGTATGGTGTAGTGCTGTTCTCTGTAGTAGGTACATTGAGACTATTTAGTGAACATTGTAGAAAGTACCACATTGTTTAGCTATAAAAAGAAACATTGTTCTTTCTTTTTAAGTCTATATGAGTGGGGCAACAAACCAACTATTTCTGGTTGAAACAATTTCACTTAGTGATAGTCTCTTTCAAACAAACCAACTATTTCTGGTTGAAACAGTTTCACTTAGTGATAGTCTCTTTCAAAGGCGGTGATATAGAAAACACTACACTTTAAAAATCCTGTGGACTTTTGTGCTCTATACTTAACACAAATTAAAAAAAAATAGTGGGTAGTATTTTATTGTTTCAATGTATTTAAGTACTTTAAAAATCCTTAACAATAAAGTACATAAATCCTTTAAAGTATTATACTAATCTTTAAATATTGGTTAAACTTACACTGTACTTTGGAAAACTAAACTGAGAACAAGGAAGTAAGTAAATAACATAAGGTCAGAGTAACTAAAGCATGTCACGAAGGTCGGGCATTTTTCTCAAAGGGCAGATGGTACTATTTGATTTCAAAAGCAAAGGCAGATGCTAGAAGTAGTGATTTAGAATTGTGGCGATAGACTGCTACAAGTGTGACACACTAACAGCAAGTTGTGATGACTGAAAGAAAGAGGCAGAAAAACTATTAGAACTAGATTCAAGGACTCTGCAGACCTTACTGTGAGGGCCCATCCATATTGGTAAGCCCCTAAAGTGTTATGTAATCCAGGAAGCATAGAGCATCGAAAATAATATTTACTAAGTTAAGAGAGACCATAAGGCATCAAACTAAGGTATTATAAAATGTGCTTTTTATATTTAAGAAGGTTGTAAAACTAATTATAGACTGGGCCAGAAGGAAAACCTAGTTTATTTCCATAAGTATGAGCTGTACAGAGACATTCTTCAACCTAAAGATATTATTTAAAGCTCAAAGACTGCTTAACCACATGGAAATAATAATAAAATTCTCCTAAGCTCTTAGGGTAACAAAGAAGAAATCAAAATAACAGCTATAGACTATTAAGAAAACAATGCTAATATAATAGTAAGCTATATTCAGAAGCAAACACATATGTATTTTCATACTGTATTTTCATTATTAAACTGGAAAATGTGAGAACATGAAGTAAGAACTTTAACTCATGATGCTAAAACAGAACAAATGAAAGCAGGAGGAAGTAAATGCATAAATAAGTAGGAATTAATGATTTAAGAAACACAGAATTGAAAAACTATGTAGGTTTTTGTGTGGGGGGGGTGACACAGCTCTCCTGCAAATTTAATGAAAAGAACAAAAATGTTATAATAGATTCCAAGAGTTTTTAAGTTATATATAATATGGTAGTAGGTTAGAAATTCCAGGTGAAATGGATGACTATCTAGAAAATATGTAAATTTTTAATCAAGAATTAGAGCTGTTGAATCAAACTGTTGTAGAGAAAAATATGAAAAATGTTATCAGAGGACTATCCTCCAAAAGGCTCTGGGGTTAGTCAGGGAGGCAAGCTTATTTGGTCTTTTAAGGAAGAGATAACAGTCTTTAAAGATTTACAGAGCATAGAAAAAACTATGAAGTTTCTGAGTTTATTTTTATGTAGTGAACACATCTCGACTAACATTTTACAAAGAAATCCCACAGAATGAAAGAAACCTCTCTTATGAGTATAGCTGTAAAGATGCAAAATAAAATAATATTTAATAAGATAAATTTATCTGTCACTAAGTATGATTATTACCGGAATTCAAAAATGGCTTACTAGTATAAAGCTATATCTCACACCAATAAATCAAGGGAAAATCATGTTCAAGTTTGCATAGTTTATAAGTGGCAGACCTCTGTGTCAAACTCAGTTTTGTGGTGCAAAAGTTAGCTGGTCATTACCCATCCCTGGGAACTCACTCTTATTTCTCCTTACAAACTGAAGTGCTTATCTTAGACTTCTTGGAAGTCATCTCCCTTGCCTTGTTTCCCAGTTTTATCTTCTCTCTCATGCTAAAATAACTCCAAGGCAAGAGGTGCACATCCTTCTGAGGCAGTGAATGTCCTTGACCTCATGGTTGTCCATTCATCCTGTGAATGTTTACTGAGCTCATGCTTAGGACTAGCCACTGTGTTAGAATCTAAGGGGACAAAGGTCAGTAAGAGGGCTCCTGACCGGAAAGGTGCCTGGTCTATCAGTACTTCTCCATACTGTAACAAACTGTTTTTGAGAGGATGTGATTTTTTCCTTTTAATGGTCATTTTTATTCTATATTAGAAAATAATACCTATCAGTTCATGAGTTTGATATGTTATTGCTTAAAATAAAAGAAGTTAAATTGAGTAAAATATATAAATAAAACATTAATATTATACTAATATGGTGAAAACCTTGAAAGAAAATAAATATTGGGAAAGATTAGATAGTATAATTGGACAGCTCAGACAGAATAATATTCTTTATGGAAGTGAAGTGTGTGCCTTTATAACTTCTGCTTTATAGATGTATATAGTTATATATAATTATGTCCTCTAAAGAGATAAAGCATTGACTCTGGCCCTTCCGCCACTGAATAGCTCTTCTCAAAAGATGAGGTAAAATTAAAAACTTAGAAACCTAGAAATGGAGGGATATAGATTAAACAATATGTATGTTAAGCTAATAGAAAATGTTCTAGTTAATGATGAAATATTAGCTTTATCACTGAAATCAAGAATGAGTCAAAGATGCCTGTCGTCATCAATACTATATACATCATCAACTTTTTCCCTGAAAGTTCTAGATAGTGCCATTAAAGCAGATATGGCAATGAGAGGTATACAAATTTCAAAGGAGTGTACTTTTTCCCCCTCCCTTTTTTCTTTCTCCACCCCCCCCTTTGGTAAGTAAGCTGTCTAACACCTAAGATAATCAAGGGAAAACATTTAAAACCAATGAAAAGGTTTAGAAAGTTGTCTAGATGTGCAAGTTAATATACATACACCGGTTAGAACCATTAAAATTCAAAACACTGACAGCACCAAATGCTGGCAAGGATATAGAGCAATAGGAACTCTCATTCATTGCTGATGGGAATGCAAAATAGTACAGCCACTTTGGAAGACAGGTGGGCAGTTTCTTACAAAACGAAACATTCTTAACTATACAATCCAGTCATCACACTCCTTGGTATATATAAGTTTCAAAATGAATTGAAACCTTATATCTACACAAAAACATTCACATTGATTGTTCGTATCAGCTTTATTCATAAATGCCAAAACTTGGAAGCAAACAAGATTTCTTTCAACAGGTGAATGGATAAACAAACTGGTATACCCGTACAATGAAACTTTATTCAAGGATGAAAATAAATGCGTTATCAAGCCATGAACAGACATGGAGAAAACTTAAATGTAAATTGCTAAGTGAGAGAAGCCAGCCTGAAAATACACACTGTATTATTCCAACTACACAACATTCTGAAAAAGGCAAAACAATGGAGACAGAAAAAAAAAATCAGTTGCTAGATGTCAGGGATGGGGGAAGAAGGAACGAATAAGTGGAACATGGGATTTTCAGGGCAGTGAAACTATTCTGTATGATGTAGTAATGATGGAAACATGTCATTAAATTTTTTGAAACCCATTGAACTGTACAACACAAAGAGTGAACCCTAAAGTAAACTACAGACTTTAATTAATAATTATCAGTATTGGTTCATCAGTTGTAACAACTGTACCACACTAATGCAAGATGTAAATAATGGGAATATGGGAGAGGGGAGGGGCACAGCATATATGAGAACTCTTTGACCTGTCTGATCAATATTTCTATAAACCTAAAATTGTTCTTTATAAAAGTCTTTATTAAAAAATTTATTATGGAAAAATCTGCATCTTTGCCTCTTAGCCATTTTAGTGCATCATCATCTTCCAAATCAGTGGAATCTCCGGAGGAGGGGGGAGTAGGAAATGACTCACTGGTGTGAGAAAGAAAGTATTAGAACATTGTTAATATGTAATTTTAAAAGAAACAGAAGTTAATTTTTATTGGTATTTAAAACGTGGATAGGCACTGAGGACAACACTCAGTTTGTGGGTCAGAGACTCTGTGTGTGGTGTTGGAGTCATGCTGTGGGAAGAGAGGTTGCGCTCGCTGAGCTGGGGGCCACCTTGCCAGCCTCATGTGGTTATTACCTTTCATATTGCAATTTAAGTATGGGGTTTTGGAGGGCAGGTTATTTTCTGGGTTCTACAAAGAGGGACGGACAAATGGACAAAGAGGTGGACGTTTCTCCCTCTTTTCCAAACCCCTTTTCCATACCTTGATCTTTTCAGGAAAGCACTCTTGGGTATGGAAGTGGGGCCTAACTTAAGATCCTGTGTTTTTGTGCCTGGTGCTTCTTGGAGCTCTTGGCAGAAACTTGCAGCAGTAGGAGCTTCTTTAATTCCATTCGTTGAGGACACTTGGACTGTGGAGTTGAGTTTCTGCTGCCTCAGTTAGAAATCTGTTTGCTCATAAAACTAAATATTAGTAGAGGTCAGGATCCCAGTAGTATGTGGGGTGGGGAGGCGTGGCGATAGTTTTTTAATTGTTCAGGGATCGCTTTCCATGCGATTACTTTTCAGTTTTAGTGATCATGGTGCATGTCTCCTGATCCTTTGGATATTACCCTAACTCCCTTCTTCTTCTTTTTTTTTTTTTGCGGTACGCGGGCCTCTAACTGTTGTGGCCTCTCCCGTTGCGGAGCACAGGCTCCGGACACGCAGGCTCAGCGGCCATGGCTCACGGGCCCAGCCGTTCCGCGGCACGTGGGATCTTCCCGGACCTGGGCACCAACCCGTGTCCCCTGCATCGGCAGGCGGGCTCTCAACCACTGCGCCACCAGGGAAGCCCTTTCCTCCCTTCTTCAAGATAAAGTTTATCATGGGGAACGAATCCCCCTCCCTACAATATTGCAACCTTTAGTCATTGATTGAAGTGGCGATTTCTGTTCTTCAGAAAGGGATGGATCATTTAGCACTATTATATCGTCTGATTATTGTTTGATTTTGGACAACATCTATCATATCTTCCCTTAATCATTTCTCTGTTTGCTTCCCTTTCTCCTTTCCTTCCTGACTCTCTTATTTTAAGTTTGAGTTTGATTTTTAAATGTTATTCCCAACTTGTTGATAGTAAATGTAGCTGGATGTTTCTCAAGAGAATTGTAGAGACTTTTCAAAATACTTATATATCAAAATACTGGTATTTCGAGAATGAAACCTGTTAGTATTAAAATAAAACTATTTCAGAATTTTACTTTAATTTGTTGCAAGTTTCCCATAGCCTACATCCCTGAACATATTCATGCTCTAACGCCCTCCCTCATGTCATCTAACGGACCTTACTTGGAAAGTAAGTCAGTGTTGTCAGGTGAACGGTGCAGAGGAAGCTGAGCATACACCCTCCCCTTGACTTCAATAACCCCCATCCCTTGCCTTTTCCTGCTGTGCTGACCCAAGTGAACTCAGTCTTTCCACATTTAAATCATTCCCAGCCCCCACGTTTATTACTGGCAGATGCTCCCACATGTTTGCATGCGTGAATTGTTAGAGCTTAGCCTTCGATGTAGAGGTACATGTTTGGTCTTTGGGATTTATGTTGGATATTCCTTTTTATTAGATGATACTTTATGGAATTATGATGAGTGTTCCCCACATGCCAGGTACTGTGCTGAGCACTGTGAGGTCTACAAAAATACAAGTCTTTTACTTTTTTTTTTTTTTTTTAGATTCTTAACTTTAATTTCCCCACAGATATGCTTTTCTTTTTTGATTGGATGGTTAATGGCATCCATTTGTGAATGTTAATCTCCTGTTATTTAGTTGCTAAACTCTGTATTGCTAGATTCTAAGCTCAAATGAACTTTCACACTTACTTCAAGTGTAACTACAAAGAATCAGGAAAATACATTATTATTATGTTCTTTTTATTTTTCCTTTTGAATGCTCAAGAAACAAAATGTGGTTCAGATGACTAGCAGTGTCTGTGGGAGTTTATACTGTAGCCCGATCTCCCTTCAGCCTCTAGAGCCCATTTTTTGGTCAGAAATGTATTGCGTGTTCACAGATAATGGAAATAAATGTGTTATTTACTTGTGCAATTTCCTTCTCCTGTCATGGATATTTTTACTTTAAAATGGCATGGAGAAAGGAACAAGTCAAAAATTATGTGGCCATCTGGAAATAAATGTCCATTCTCTAACATTTTTTTTTGATTAACATAGGTAAACTTCACATTAATTGGGTGTACAGTTCCAGGAATTTTGGCTTATGCACAGATTCATGAAAACTCTGCCACAGTCAGGACACAGAACAGTTCTGTCCTTCCAGAGAAACTCTTCTTTGTAGTTACATCCTCCCCCATCACGGACCCTTGGTGACCACTGATCTGTCTTTCGCTATAGTTTGACTTTTTAAGAATGTCATAAAAATGGAATCATAAACTTTTGAGACCATCTGCTTTCACTTAACATACTGCCTTTGAGATTCATTCACTATTTATGTGTATCAGTAGTTCTTTTTTTATTACTTAGTGTAGTATTACATAGTATGGATGTACTACAGTGTGTTTATCCATTCACCCATTGAATGCCATTTGGGTTGCTTCCAGTTATGAGTCATTATGAGTAGAACATTCACGTACAGGTTTTTGTGTAAGTACTAAGTTTTCATTTCTCTGTGTCTAAGAAAGTGATTGCTGGGTCATGCGGTAAGTGTGTGTTTAACTTCATGAGAAACTTCCAAACCATTTTCCAGAGTGACTCTACCATTTTGCATTCTACCAACAATGCATCAGTTTTGTTTGCTCTGCATCCTCATCAACACTTGGTATTATCCATATCTATTTTAGCCATTCTAATAGGTGTGTAGTGATCTCATTTTTTTTTTTTTTTTTTTTTTGCGATAATGTGGGCCTCTCACTGTTGTGGCCTCTCCCGTTGTGGAGCACAGGCTCTGGACACGCAGGCTCAGCAGCCATGGCTCACTGGCCCAGCCGCTCCGTGGCATGTGGGATCTTCCCGGACCGGGACATGAACCCGTGTCCCCTGCATCGGCAGGCGGACTCTCAACCACTATGCCACCAGGGAAGCCCTCATTTTGTTTTTAATCTACATTTCCCTAGTGGTGCTAGGTGTTGATAGACCTTCTGGTGTAATTATTTGCCTTTTGTTGATCCTCTTTAGTGAACTGTCTGCTTAAGCCCTTTGTTGATTTTTTTAAACAGGCTTATTTGTTTTCTTATTGTTGGATATTCAGTTATTTATATATTCTGGATATAAATTCTTTGTCTAATGTGAGTTGCAGATATTTTCTCCCTGACTATAGTTTGTCCTTTCATTCTCTTAAGGGTGTATTTTATAGGTCAAAAGTTTCTTATTTCAATAAGGTCCAATTTGTCAATTTTTTTCTTTTATGGATTGTTCCTTGGTGCTTTATCTAAGAAGTTGTTGCCTAACCCCAAATCATGAAGGTATTCTCCTGTGTATGTTTTGTGTGTTTTGTAAGCCTTACAGCTTTCCTTTGTAATTAGAGCTATTATTTACCCTGAGTTAAGTTTTGTTAAAGGTGTAGAGTGTTTTGTTTGTTTGTTTTTTAGCATACATATGTCCAATTATTCAAACATCATTTGTTGAAAAGACTATCCTCTGTCTATTGAATTTTAACCTGTGTCAAAAATAAGTTCTTTATATTTGTGTGACTTTCTTTCTAGGCTCTCTGTTGTGTTTTGTTAATCTATGTGTCTATCCATTTGTCAATACCACACTGTTTTGATTAGCTTTATAGTAAGATTGAAATCGAGTAGTGTGGGTTCTCTAGCTTTCTCTTCTTTTTCAAATTGTTTCTATTCTCAGTCCTTTGCCTTACTATGTATTTTACAATCAGCTTGTCTGTAGCTGCAAAAATTCTGCTGGAGGTTTTTTTTTTTTGAATTTTATTTATTTTCTTATATAGCAGGTCTTATTAGTTATCCATTTTATACATATTAGTGTATATTGCCAATCTGCTGGAGTTTTGACTGGAATTGTGTTAAATATATGGATCAATTTGGGAAGAATGGACCTTTTTACTGTGTTGAGTCTTCTAATCCATGAACATTGTATGCCTCTCCATTTAGTTAGGTCTTCTCTGATTTCTTTTATCAGTGTCATGTAGGTTTCAGAATATAGATTCTGTATACATTTTGATGAAGTTATATCCACATAGTTCATTTTTGTGGTATTTTAAATTTTTTCTTGGCTATTATGTAGAAATATTTTTGATTTTTATGAGAGGAAAATTTTTTTTAACAACTTTATTGGAGTATAATCGCTTTACAATGGTGTGTTAGTTTCTGCTTTATAACAAACTGAATCAGTTATACATATACATATATGCCCATATTTCTTTCCTCTTGCGTCTCCCTCCCTCCCGCCCTCCCTATCCCACCCCTCTAGGTGGTCACAAAGCACCAAGCTGATCTCTCTGTGTTATGCAGCTGCTTCCCACTAGATATCTATTTTACGTTTGGTAGTGTATATATGTCCATGCCACTCTCTCACTTTCTTACAGCTTACCCTTCCCCCTCCGCATATCCTCAAGTCCATTCTCTAGTAGGTCTGTGTCTTTACTTTATTCCCGTCTTGCCTGTAGGTTCTTCATGACTTTTTTTTTTTTTTAGATTTCATATATATGTGTTAGCATACGGTATTTGTTTTTCTCTATGAAAGGAAATTTTAAAAGATATTTTACTTTTTATTTCTGTGCATTAAGAGACCACTTTCCTGCTCCTTGACTCTGAACTACTGGGCTTCTCTTTGCATCTGTTGTCTGCTTCTGAGTTTTGGGCTGCCTTGAGTCCTGGCTGGGGTATAGTGAAGGGAAAAAAATGGTTAATTCATCACCAGTTCAGTGGTACTTTGAATTTTGGTCTTCTTCAGTCCACTTGCTCCAGTTTACTCTGGGTCCTCAAATTGTTGCTTCATGCATTCCATCTAAGCTTTATATTTGTATTCTATTCGAGAGACAGGGTAGTGTGTGCTTACATCATCTTTCCTGCACCTAGGACCAAGAACAATCTCTTTTGCAGTGACTGTAACTAAGTCTTTCTAATCACATATCAAATTTTGTTTGTTGGGCTTCCCTGGTGGTACAGTGGTTAAGAATCCACCTGCCAATGCAGGGGACACGGGTTCGAGCCCTGGCCGGGAAGATCCCACATGCTGCAGAGCAACTAAGCCCAAGTGCCACAACTACTGAAGCCTGTGCTCCTAGAGCCTGTGCTCTGCAACAAGAGAAGCCATCGCAATGAGAAGCCCGCACACCATAACTAAGAGTAGCTCCCGCTCACTACAACTAGAGAAAGCCGGCGTGCAGCAATGAAGACCCAATGCAGCCAAAAATAAATAAAATAAATTTTTTAAAAAGGATAGAAATTTATTTAAAAAAATTTTGTTTGTTATTATCAGGCAATCCACATATGTGTTGAGATCTTGTAACATTTCTCCCTTGTCTACTCCCTGTCAGGAAAATTACAGTACAACTCTTTTCTCCACTCTGAATACCCAACTCCTATTTATAGTCTTAAAGTATTTATTAAAGGAAAATAATAATTTTTGGTTTGAGTAATTGGAGTTGAATATGTGATGTCAGAGTAACATATTTATGACAATTTTCCTTAAAGAAGAGAAGTCATGAAAAATTATGTTTGAGCTATTTAAGACTGATTCTGCTGCCAGCCTTGGCAAACTTTAGAGAGGATTGGAGAATTGCTATTTAAAAAACAAATCTGTGTGTGTGAAACAAATTGTGGGAAATCTGTTACACATTTAAAAATTTTATACAAATGATGATGAGATGTAGAGGCAGGTATTTTAAAGAGGGAATAAACTTCCTTAATTTGCCTAGGAGTCTCAGATTTTGTTTTTTTATTCACTGCTGATTTATCCACTCAGAAATTCTGTAGTGAGAGCCTTGACAATTTTTGTGTTGAAATTAGGGCAAATACATTTTCTTTTAAATTTGTTGACCACTTCCGTGTTTAAAGTTTGCTTTAGGTATACTAAGCACAAGCCAATATAACCATAGATTTCTGACCTTATCTCCAGTAATAACTGATCCTTTCAATGTAAATTTTAATAATTCTGTAGCCAAGCATAATCATTTAGTAGTAAAATTATGTAGTTTCAGTTTCAATCTGGTTTCCCCAGAAATTGAAACTATTTAGTAACATTAGTATCTGTTAGAAGACCTCTTGCTTGGCGAAAAAGGTAACAAAAGAGAGGTCACGGGCTTCCCTGGTGGCGCAGTCGTTGAGAGTCCGCCTGCCGATGCAGGGAACACGTGTTCGTGCCCCGGTCCGGGAAGATCCCACATGCCGCGGAGCGGCTGGGGCCATGAGCCATGGCCGCTGAGCGTGCGCGTCCGGAGCCTGTGCTCCGCAACGGGAGAGGCCACAACAGTGAGAGGCCCACGCACCGCAAAAAACAAAAACAAACAAAAAGGTCACTTCTTTCGTAGAGAAAGAAGGTACTCACTGGCTTTTTCAAAAGTGGGCACAGTGTCCTCCATATTTCCTCCCGTTTTTCTTGGAAGAAAAATGTATGTTAGTTCAAAAAAATATAATCAGAGTGTCTTGAAAACACAAGCTGACAAAATATTGCAGTTATGCTTCATTTTGATGAAGGATAGACATCCGAAGGGAGGAAGGGGAAGATGGTCATGATGAAATGAAAGAGCATAAACTCCGGGATCAGAAAGATTCCACCGAGGATTTATTTGGACATTTTTGTCTCTCAGGTGAGCTCATGAAGGTTTTAGACTGATAAGAAGTTGCTGCAGGAAGAGGCAGCAAGATCATGGGGGATGATGTTCTGGGCCCCTGGCTGGGGCAGGGTCTACCAGATGTCTCTCCCTGTGGACCCCCCCCCCGAACCCCCCCCCCCCGAACCCCAGCCCAGGCCAGGAATTCCAGGAAGCCCTTTCCTCTTCAATGTCCCAGTGCCCTCCATACGAAAGCTTAACATCATGCCTACTTTAAAGGAGGGATGCGTAAAGGAATTCTGTTGTTTAGCTCAAGGCCTGCATTGAAGCATTTGGAACTGAGAGACAGTAAACTGTTAACTGACACAGCATCTGTTGTGAGGGGTTATGCCAACATATCAAATCTAGAAATTATGCAGAATGTGAACTTGGGTACTCATTTGGCCTTGCATGCAATTTCCTATCTTCTGAAGGAATGAATTATAAAACTTACGACAACTGAAATCATACCAATGGTATATGAAAGACTTGCTGAACTTTGATCATAACATCCCTTAAATCTTCAGGAAGCTGTTTAGTTTGCATCAGCTGGTCTCAAGTTAATCGTGGTTGTCTTGTTCGTAGAGGGTGTTTCGGGCTGTAGTTTAAGGGTAGAAGTTTGCGGGTCCATCTTTCCCTCTCTGATACCCCTTATCACCCCCTCTCCCAGCTTGCCTGGCAGATTTCAGCCCACAGGGACCCAGCATTGCCTAGCTTGGTAATGCCTGCACATGAAAGGACTTTCAGTTACATTGATATTTTACCTGTGACTGATGACATCAGCAAAATTCCTAGAAGCAATGCCTCATTTTCCTTCTAGCCTTGTGAATAGCATAGACTTTTAGAACGTTTATGGGCAATTCTAGATGTGAAAGGATTTCAATTAATTTTTTTTCTGTCAGACAGTTTTATTAACTAAACACCTTCTCTTCTTTTTGGAAGGCCAGCCACTCCATCTGTCATCACATACTGTAAAATTTTATGAGATTGGTTACCTGGGCAGACACCCAACCTCTTTTTAAGGTTTTTATTAATTATAATAAGTTTATGTTAATATTACTTTATTAGAAATATCCATTCTAGAAAGCTAGAAGATATTAATAAGCAAAAGTAAGGTAAAGTGACATTCTGTTACCCAGAGATTATCTTTATTTACCCTTCAAGGTGTAGAATTCAAGATCTGTTTATGCCCACACACATTTGTTTTTACCCAAATGAAATGCTGTTCATGCTGGTTTATCAACTGCTTTTTTTTTTTTTTTTTTTTGCTCTGTTAATGCTCTTCACCTTTCCATGTCAATAGATTTTCATTTTATGTAATACCCAGTCCATTCTCACATTGGCTCAGTTGCCTCTAACACATTTATAGGTACTTTGTTCTAATTAGGATCTACTCTGGGGCTTTGCTGTGCGTCTGGTTATGTCCTGTAAACTTCTCAAGTCATGACGCTGACTTTTGAAAGGACCAGGCCATTTGTCCTACAAAATATTGCGTTTTCTGGATTTTTCTGTTGTTTCCTTGTGGTGGTGTTAGCTTGTTCTTAAATCCCTCTATATGGAACAGTTAGATCTAGGCAACATGGACTGAAGTTAAATGGTGTTTGACTAGAATATACTGTAGATGGCATCATATATTTCATAACATGTCACATCAGGAGGCACAAGCTCAGGCTCAATTTTCTTAGAGTGCAAACCTAGAGAGAGTTAATTTAACTGGGAGGTGGTAATTGGGCAATTTATCCACTCCAGGTACAAGAAGGGTTTGGAAGGTATTTGCATGGTAAGTTTAATAAAATACAATGATTCAATGGAAATGATGAGTAGTAAAATACCATGAAGAAATTTAAGTGGCATTCAATTCACTTTAATTTGCTAAACCCTGAGGGAATTGCATATTTTTATCAGAAGTAAAAAATATCCTTTTTCTATTATAATTTCTTCCCTCTGTCTCCGTCTGCCTCTTTTTCTCTTTCTCTCTGTGTATGTGTATAATATGCATAATATTCCTCTCCTGTTGAAGACTTTTCGGTGTGTATCCTTTTAGCCTTGTGAGTGCTTCAAAGTACTGTGTCACTTTAAAAAAAAAATTAAAGTTCTCCTTTTAGCATGCTGTTATAAAGGAGTAACTTTAAAAGAAGCATCTAGGGTAGTTTCCCTTTCAAAATAAACATATTTGATTACTTGATATGTGGAAGCAACTTTTCCCTAGAGATGAAGATGAGAAGAGTCCTAGAAGGAAGTGGGCTTAGTGAAGACTGGTAACTGTGATAAGTATTTCTCACAATTCACTTTTGTTTGTATTGGCTCTTGCTGTTGGCATTGACTTAGGAGGCTCAAAAATTCATGTTCTTGGCTTTTCTGAACAATACCAGGTCTTAAATACTAGTACTCGTTGGGTGGGGAAAGGATTTGTGAGTTTAACAATATCTTTTGCTTTTATGTATAAATGGTATTGACTTAAGAAGAAAACACTAGAGCAACCCAAGGCAGGGAGGGTGGAGAAAGGGGTGGGGTGCAAGGGGATGTATTTGAACCATCACACTTTGTGTAGGGAGATGAAGTTCCCTTGTGATTCCTGGGCAGTTTAAGTACCTGTGCCGTGTATGTACTGAGCCCCACTTAGTCCTATTCTTTCTCCTCCCTTCGTCTCTGACTGCATTGTTCAGGGGTGTGCCCCTGACTGAACAATGGAATTTGCCAAATGGTATGAAATTTGCTGTGTCATCACTGTGCCTGAAGTAAAGGGTCACTGAAATGTCAGAATTCTAAGTATGGCATTGTACGATTTTTAAGGACGTCTGCATTTCCCTCACCTGATTTTTGTCTTCTCTACCCACCTCACCCCATGCCCTCCCCCACATCACCTTAAATGAACTGGTATCTGTATACTTCTGAAAATTCTTACCAAGACTGCCCCCAGGTGTAAGATGCCTCTCAAACTCGAAGACATTCCTTCTACTCTTCATACGTAGCATTTAGATGAGTGCAATTTTCTTTTATCTTACATCTATGGAATGATTTAGGTACCGCTATTGCCAGGATACAGATGACAAGGCTGTGGCTCAACTTCAGTTTTGAGGTTTGGATTTTTCCTTTTAAGCAGTTGGCACCTTAAAAAGGCAGACAATTCTTTTGCTTAACAAAGAGTTCTGCTGTTACTTCCTTCAAATTCATTCTTCCTCTTCTAAGTATATGTGACCTGGTGATTATAAATAGAAAACCATATGATTTGGGGGGCCTAACTATGATTGAGTAATTAAATAACTTATGTAAAATTGTTTAACTATCATGTAAAACTTTTCATAATATGAATTTTAAAACACACACACACACAAATCTTTAATTTGTAATTGAAAACTGCCTTTATAATGAATGACCCTAATGATGTTCATACTTCGTGCTTTATAAAGGAAAATACTTACGGTCTTATTGATTTTTCTGATGAGTAAAATGGTACTAACCTCAGCCTGCTATAAATAGGCACTGTACTTGGTTTTGAATTGCTGAATGGTTTCTCGTACAAATGTCTTTCTTATTCTATGAAATACTAGGATTCTTTTTTCCTTTTTATTTTTCATCACATGTACACCCATTAATATTGGAAGGGAATTCCACTTAACATGGAAGCTATAAAAACAAAAATCTTTCAAAGTACAGCATGTTTCCTGGTCACTAGTGATTTGAGTCATAAGGATCCATGCAAAAACAAAGATTAATTAGGGTAAAACATTATCATAAAAGTCTCTCATTTGTTTTCCTCTAGAATTTTCTGGCAAAATAAAATGTATGTCAAAATTACATGCAAAAATACTTGAAATTAAGTCTTGTTAGCTAAAATATATCACATTTGTAAAAGATTCAGTTTTGATAGTGCTGGAAATCTAAGATGGTATAAATCCCTTCTTTCTTAGTTTTATATTTTAAAGAAAAGGCCAAAACCTTTCTTTTATAAACCACTATCATGTATCAGGGTTTTCTTCCAGCTGAAAAAAATTTTCCGTTTATTTCTACAATATAAATAGTGTGCAAGTCACCCCAGAAAGGGATATACTGGGTATTTCAGAGACCTGAATCATAATCTACTTAGGGGTAGGTCTGGCTCACAAGGGTAAATTTAAGAGTTTCTGCCCTTTGCTGCTGGGGTGGGGGGCGCGTCTAGGAGCATATTATCTCTGGACTGCTTTTGGAATTAAGGGGCACAAGATAAAGGTGGTGATTCTTTTTACCCTAGGCTGAGTAGTGATCCCTGATTGGAAATTCAGTGGAGTTTCGTGGTAAGAATGTTTATGGGTGGGAACTACAGGGTGTGTCTTCCCATGGAATGTCCACTCCAAGGAGAGGTCTGGAGTATTGTAGGCCATGGAAGGGATTAACCCTGGGGTGGGGCAGCAGTAGGTCACTTAATCTTCCCCAATACTGATTTTCGGGCAGGAGTTTTTGAAGGGTAGGATCTTCACAGATAAAGAGTATGTGCTTAAAAGTGTTGTCTCCATATACACAGCATTAGTAAAAAAAAAAAAAAAGGAAGTTTCAAAACTTTTAAGTATTCCTAGAAGTCTTATTGAGCCAAAAGAACTTTTAAGTGACTTGAAAATGGAATTTTTCCCCCCTTATGGCATCTAGTGCTTGTTAAGTTACTTTACATATGCAATTTTAATACATAGTGTTTAGCAGTGTTTCTGTGTGGTTGGTACTGAGCTGTTTGAACATTGAGGAAACTGAGGCCCAAGGTCACATAGTGAGTAAAGGAGCCTGAATTCGGCCCTAGGTATTAACTTGTGTTATATGTTTCTTAGTCATGATGCTTTGTAAAAAGCTGACCATTTTCAGTTATGAGATAACCAAGACCCTAACTCTTCTTTCAGGAGCAAATGGGAAATTGGTTTGGGAAGTGGATCTACTCCTTACTTAAGGTAGCCTCTCTTATGCGTTTATCAAAGGAGGATTTGGATTAACAAAATAAAATAATTGAGCACTTATATATATTTTTTCCCCACTGTGCAACCCGCTTCAGTGCCTGCAGCCTACAGGCAGAAGCCGGGCAATGGTTCCGAGCCAGTTTGCTCCAGCATGGGACACTATGTGAGGCCCAGGGGGATGGGCCTGCCATAAATCCAAACCCATGCATAGCACTTATCTTTTTAAATATCTTAATACAAATGTGTAGTATCAGTTTTCAGTTTCAGAACATAAAAGAAAACCTAGCTGTTTTAAATAGAAAAGAAGGGAATGATATTGATAAAAGTGTTGGCAGTTAAGAGCAGCAGGACCTAGGCTAGGCCTTTAGGTGTGTTAACGCCTTTTATCTGGCCTGGCAGGGGCACTGCTGCTTCTGCTACAGTCAGGAAGGTGGAGAAGCTGCCCTTAGAGTATCGCTGTGATGCAGAAAGAAAAAAAAAAGTGTCCCATCCATGCTTTGCTTTTTTATACCCATGAGATTAGTTACTGGACAAAGGAGTGCTGTGGCAGCAAAACCCAGCGTCTCACAACCTTGCTTAGCTCACTTTCTTCTTCCTAATCTCGTGCCTGCATATCTAATTTGTAGACCCGTGGTTGCAAGGGAGCCTGGAAAAAGAAACGTGTAGGGTTTTGGCCTCTGTCATACAGGAAGGTACACAGGAAGGACATTGGTATGGAGGTTGAGCTCCAGTCCACTATGTCCATCCTACCATTAATACCATTAAAAAAGAATCATGGCGATGGAGGAGACCTGGCTTTGTTTTCCATGACCACATTTCCTGACCTTCCTCACCTCTGACCCTCATTAAAATATCACCTTGGGGCTTTCTGGTCCTATGTCCTGTGGAAGATTTTCCAATTTTTCCAGTGTTTTGAGGGAGTACATATATAGTTGACAAGATTTTTTTTTTTTCTAACAATAATTTAATTTCTGAGAAACTGCCATCATGATATGTTAGCAGCTTCTAGATATAATCTGTTTGCTGTTAGGATGAGTGTTCATTTTTTTTCCTTCCAGTTTTATTGAGATACAGTTGACATGTAGCACTTTATAAGTTTAAGGTGTACAGCGTAATGATTTGACTTACATACATCACGAAATGATGAGCACCGTAAGTTTAGTGAGCATCCAGTAATCTCATTTAAAAAACATTTTTTTCCTTGTGGTGAGAACACTTGGGATTTGATCTCAACTTTCATATATAACATAGAGCAGTCTTAATTATACTGATCATACTGTACATCACATCCCTAGTACTTTTTTATCGTATAACTGGAAGCTTGTACCTTTTGACCACCTTTATTCTGCCCCTCCCCACCCCTGCCTCTGGTAACCACAAAGATTTTTTTTTTTAACCATGCCATTCGGGAATTTTTTGGTGAATAAATACTTTTAAAATAAATATTTGATTAATATGTGCAGTTATACTTTTTTAAAAAAACATTTTTAGGAGGTTGGATAGTATAGCAAATGGAGCAAGGGATGCTAGAGCTAAACTCTAGTTCTTCATCCCAAAGCACCGGAAAAAAGTAGTTAGTGATATAACTCTGGGAGAGTATTCAGCAGAGTACTTTTTCAAAGGTAAGCTGCAGAGAATAAAGTGTGTGTGTACAATATAAACTTATGTATTTGTATATACCTTATTTCTGGATGGAAAGTAATTTAGATGTGGATTTTCCTGGAGATTTCTGATGGGAGTTATCTTTTGGAGAGCACATTATAAGGCAATAGTTCAAGTTATGCAAAAGTGTGGAAAGGAAGGAAGTTATTTCTAAGCTAAAATTGTGTCTTTTGGCATTGTTTTTAGTTCAGGTGCCTAAAACTGTCAAAAGCTGAATTGGCTTCTAGAGAGAAGTAGTGTCCTCCAAAACTTTCCCTCAGTGACCGTTGCTTGTGTTATGTAAACCATGTTTCCTTTTCTGGAGTTCCTTGTGTAGTCTTTCCAGTTTTTTCTTTACTGATCTTCTTAAAAGTTTTTATGCTTAGTGAGCAAATATAAGATACCAGTTTCTAAGCTAAGAGAAAAAATTGAGGAAGGAGTCTTTGGTTCATGTTTAATTATAGAGAATTTGTATTCATATTTTTATCTTGATATTTGTATTTTTATCGCCTTCATCTGTCTCCTCTCAATGCATTTGAGTATAAGAAAAAAAAGAAAAAAAGCACAACTGGTAAGCTAAAAAAACCAGCTGGCTGTTTTGGAAGTGTTCATGGTTATGTAATTGGCCCAATATGTATAAAACGTCCATCAACTTAAGGGCAGGAAAGTAAGTAGTAATCTTAGCTGAGCATTATCCAGTTACACTCAATTATTACTTATTTTGGAAAACGTCCTGTAAAAGGGGTAATTGCAGAGAGAATATCTGCAATTACAATCTAGATTTTGATGTGAGAAATAGGCTTGCTGATTATAGGTTTTCAGGTAGATATTTAAGTAGTAATTAAATTAATCTTCTCACCTACTCTGAAATCTGAATAGAAATAAATACAATGCTAAAAATATAGAGACTTTTGAGAATTAAGGGATTGGCTAAGTATTCAGCTGTACCCTCTGAACCTCTCTACTCAGGGATAAACACATTACACACCTCCCTCTGCTTCTCCACGTTATTCATGCCCTTCAAGAACATTGTGTTTCCTTTGGAAGATAGTCATTCTCCTAAGCACAGAGGTAATACCAATACTAGCTTTTCCCTGTGCCCTGTTTTTGCTTTATATTCTATACTCTTGCCAGAGGGGATATAAAAAATCAAGAATCTTACTGCCTTAGAGATTGATACCAATTCTCACTACTTTGGAGATTGATACTGTCTGGCCAAACACTCTTGGCCATGTAAACCATGTTTTCTTTTCTGGAGTTCCTTGTGTAGTCTTCCCATCTTTTTTCTTTACTTATCTTCTTAAAAGTTTTTATGCTTAGTTAGTAAAATAATAAGATACCAGTTTATAAGTTAACAGAAAAATAGCTGCCCTTCCCCTGCCAGTTTTTTCTCAGTCGCTCTAAACTGTCATCATGATCTCTATTAAGATGGAGTATTTGACTCATCCAGTACCCTATCTTAATGTTGTGTGTGTGTGTGTTTTTTTAATTAAAAAAACAAAAACAAAAGCCCCCTCTCTTGTGGTCCTGCCAACTATCTCCCTTGTTGCTACTGGAATTAGCATACCTCTGAAACGATAAAGTCAGAAATTTCACTCACTCTACAGATTCTTTTTTTTCTTTTTAAATTTTTATTCATTTGTTTATTTATTTTTGGCTGCATTGGGTCTTCATTGCTGCGCACGAGCTTTCTCTAGTTGTGGTGAGCGGGGGCTACCCTTCGTTGTGGTGTGTGGGCCTCTCACTGCAGTGGCTTCTCTGTTGTTGTGGAGCACGGGCTCTAGGTGCGTGGGCTTCAGTAGTTGTGGCTCGCAGGCTCAGTAGTTGTGGCTCACGGGCTCTAGAGCGCAGGCTCGGTAGCTGTGGCACACGGGCTTAGTTGCTCTGCGGCATGTGGGATCTTCCTGTACCAGGGCTCGAACCCGTGTCCCCTGCATTGGCAGGCGGATTCGTTTTTTTTTTTTTTTTTTTTTTTTTTGGCGGTACGTGGGCCCCTCACTGTTGTGGCCTCTCCCGCTGCGGAGCACAGGCTCTAGACACGCAGGCTTCGCGGCCATGGCTCACAGGCCCAGCGCTCCGCGGCATGTGGGATCTTCCCACACTGGGGCACGAACCCGCGTCCCCTGCATCAGCAGGCGGACTCTCAACCACTGCGCCACCAGGGAAGCCCGGCAGGCAGATTCTTAACCACTGTGCCACCAGGGAAGTCCTCTACAGAGTCTTATCCTCTCTTTCCTACTAAACCCATTCTACTACTCTTTACATCTCTTCTTATATGTTTTTAGTTATCTGGCTTCTTATGCATTTATTTCTTTGTTCTGTCTAACCTCCCAGGTCAGTCATTTAAACTGCCTTCAATAGCCAGCTCAGTTTCAAGTTTTCTTTTCTCCCTAGACAAACTTTGGCTCAACATGCCACCAACCGTAAACCTGAATCAGCCGAAATTATAATATCCCCCTTTTCAGTCCTCGAGCTAGTGGGTGCTACTGGAGGGAGAAAGTGGGCCTGGATAACCTGGTGGCAGATTCTCTGCATATATCTCATGTAATTTTCTGAACCTCCATGGAAGTTACTGTTATCATCTTTTTCTACATTTAAAAAAAAAGAAAAAAAGAAGAAGAAGAAGATGCCAAGTTGATTTGAATCCAGGCCTTCTGATGCATGATAGTTCAATAGATGCAGTAGTTCCAAATGTCACGTCTGCACATCAATCTTTCTTGGGGAAGAAAGTCTCTCTTCCCCTGATTGTCAAAAAAGACTCCTGGGCTTCACTCTGGGTCAGCTTTAAGCCATGGTCTTCATAGCAATTCCTATGACCAGAGTAATGCCAGCCTCCAATTGGTTTGGGCTTGAATTATTGTCAATCACAGTAGTAAGGTTGTGAGATTTTTGCCGCTTATTTTAGGCCATTAGGGCCCACTTATGTGGCTAGCTTATGGAAATCAATCTTCCCTAGTCACCAGAACTGCTAAACTGTACAAGAAGTATGAAATAGATATTGAGGAAGCAACTGACAAGAGTCTATTACGGTGGCTGTTATTTTTATTCCCTATAACAAAAGGGCTTCTTACACTTTCAAATTCTAATAGTTTATTTCAGATTTTGTTACAGAAATTAAGACTAAATCATAAGAGAGGAACATCTGAAATCAATAATAGAGCAATTTTGTGGGGTTTACTTTCTCCAGAAGCCTGGAGAAAGTATGGGTCTAGGGAAAGTTTTTTTTTTTTTTTAATTTATTTATTTTTATTTTTGGCTGCCTTGGGTCTTTGTTGCTGCGCGCGGGCTTTTTCTAGTTGCGGCGAGCGGGAGCTACTCTTTGTTGCGGTGCGTGGGCTTCTCATTAGGTGGCTTCTCTTGTTGCAGAGCACAGGCTCTAGGCGCACGGGCTTCAGTAGTGTGGCACTCGGGCTCAGTAGCTGTGGCTCACGGGCTGTAGAGCGCAGGCTCAGTAGTTGTGGCACAGCGGCTTAGTTGCTCCGCGGCATGTAGTATCTTCCCGGACCGCGGCTCAAACCTGTGCTCCCTGCATTGGTAGGTGGATTCTTAACCACTGCACCACCAGGGAAGCCCATGTGTTCAAATACTCTTGATTTATTTCTCCATGCAGCAAGGACAACTTTGTTAACTAGAATTATTTTTATACTTAGGAAAACTGTAAATTGAACTTAAGACATAATATTCATCTGAAAAGTTAGATGTATTATCTTTTAAATGTCACTGCTTCATTTCAGTCCCTTTATTACCATTAGCTTCCTATTTTATACATGGCTGGTGTAAAAAGTCCGCCTTTTGGGGAGAGGGGGTTAGGATTTCCTCTAGCTATGTTTTTATTTATTTTTTATTATTGTTTTTTTTTGCGGTACATGGGCCTCTCACCGCCGCGGCCTCTCCCATCGCGGAGCACAGGCTCCGGACGCGCAGGCTCAGCGGCCATGGCTTACGGGCCCAGCCGCTCCGTGGCATGTGGGATTTTCCCGGATTGGGGCACGAACCCGTGTGCCTTGCATCGGCAGGCGGACTCTCAACCACTGCGCCACCAGGGAAGCCCCTCTAGCTATGTTTTAATTGAGGAAGACCTCAGCTGTTGCCCATATATCAGCTTCCTATTTTCTTCCTGGAGAATAAGCCTCAGATGTTATTTTTCCTTTCTTGGGCGCAAACACCACTGAAAACACCCCAGCGAGTAGATAGCATAGTTAAACGATGACTGGAAATTCTGTACAAGGTTTATTTTTGCTACCATAGCAACTACTAGCAATTGCATTGCCTCTCACTTTTGGATCTCCTAGCACACAGGAAAACATTTGATGTAACTTCCCCTGCTGGAAGTTGTGGCTCTCCCTGTTTCATCATAAAGAGCTATTGTTTTTTTTCCTTTAAGAAAACAAAACAAACAAAAACACAAACAAAAAAACCCAACTCTAAATCTTTGACTACTTCAATTCATTCATGAGGGTCTCTAGAAGTTTTCTCATGAATGTCTAAATACCCTTATTTTTATATCTGTTTACTTTTTATATTCATCATTTTAAAAATCATTTATTGACCCTTCTGGTACCAATGAAATTGAAAAATGAAAACGACAAATTTCCTGCCCTAAAGGAATCCACAGTGTAGGAAGGGAAACAGATAAATGCTTCATAAGTATCATATAGAGCTTTTGCACTCTGATTACTTGTGAATGGCCTCTGCTAAGGGCTTAGTGAACACAGGGCAGGGGGCTAGAATGTTCCACTGGGAGGAAGGGGGATGGGTTAGGGATGTCTTCTCAGAGGGATTAACATTAGAACTGGCTTGTTAGGGACTTCCCTGGCGGTCCAGTGGTTAAGACCCCACACTTCCACTGCAGGGGGTATGAGTTCCATCCCTGGTCAGGGAACTAAGATCCTGCATGCTGCACGATGTGGCAAAAAAAAAAAAAAAAAAGAACTGGCCTTTTAGAAGGAGTGCTTTGGACAATGGATGTGCACACATCACCAAAGGAATTCATGGAAGCAGCCATGCAAAATAATTATATATGTGAACACCTTCTATATGCTTTAGCAGTGTGTAAGGAACTTGGGAGGACTAAAGAGATATCTATGAATTATTTTGAAAGAATGGAACTTAAAATTTAGTTAGAGATACAAAATACAGACCTGAAAATAGAACAGTAAGACAATCTAGGATTATAAGTATTGTCAAGTTTATGGTGTGGCTTCTGCATCTGTGCCTGTGGGGATAGCACTCCCTTCTTCAAGGGTCTTAAAGTGTATTTGGGAATATAAAACACACATAAATGAAACTTTAGCATTTTAGTCAGTCCATAAAATTAATATGAATGAAATTAGAGATCAGTGCTGTGAACACTATGAAATGAGAGAAACCATCATGAGTTGAGGAGAGAAAAGAATCCTGAGAAGGTTACAGTGGTCCACTTGGACCTGCTGCTTCTCTTCTTCATGGCCTAGTTTGGCGCCTAGAAAGAGTGTAACAATATCCACTCCCATCAGTAGTGTTTGATGGTTTGA
Source organism: Grampus griseus (assembly GCF_964374135.1). Classification (NCBI taxonomy): domain Eukaryota; kingdom Metazoa; phylum Chordata; class Mammalia; order Artiodactyla; family Delphinidae; genus Grampus; species Grampus griseus. The sequence continues at coordinate 66,742,166 of NC_139001.1, forward strand.
ACTTCATTCTTACCTCTTGCTGCAAGATTAGAATGTCTGATGCCATTATCTCTTAATCTTTGATGTGTTTGGAATGTCTGAGATGGAGGAAGAGATTTTAGTGTTTGGTTCTGGCCAGCCCAGCCAGGGCACGTGTTTCTGACACTGATTAACTGGATGGCCTTTTTCAGGGCCACGGCCCACAACCTGAGAGGTATGCACCCTGCCTTTCTGAGAGACCTGTGGAATGTTGGCATCTATTGTTGGATTATTGCTGTGGAAGTCCAAAAATACATAGTCGTCATACTCACATACTAATCTTACCTTTGTATAATATAAGAAAAAAATGTTGGAAAGTGACAGTTTACTGAACTATTGATAACTTTTTTAAAACAAATTTATTTATTTTATTTACTTTAGTTTTGGCTGCATTGGGTCTTCGTTACTGTGTGCCGGCTTTCTCTAGTTGGGGTGAGTGGGGGCTACTCTTCATTGCGGTGCACGGGCTTCTCATTGCGGTGGCTTCTCTTGTTGCGGAGTGCGGGTTCTAGAGCACAGGCTCAGTAGTTGTGGTGCACGAGCTTAGTTGCTCCGTGGCTTGTGGGATCTTCCCGGACCAGGGATCGAACCCGTGTCCCCTGCATTGGCAGGCAGATTCTCAACCACTGCGCCACCAGGGAAGCCCAACTATCGATAACATTTTAAACCTAGCCATTTTATTTTATATATAACTTTCTTTGGGAAGTTATAATTTTCTAGGAGATAAAACTTATACTTGCAATAGATTTTCTTACTATTTCAAACATTCTAATATGTTCAACTTTTGTTAAACATTATGATTAAGTGGTATATTAATAGACATGTTAGCTTTATATCCTAATTGCTGTTATGAGGTGTAAATCTTTCATCAGAAATCTACTTGTTATGTTAATAGTCTTAAAATATCTGGCTGTTTTTTTTAATTGTGATAGAATACACATAACATAAAATTTACCATTTTAACTATTTTAATGTGTATAATGTAGTAGCATTTAATACATGTACAGTGGTGTGCAACCACAACTATCCAGTTCCAGAACATTCATCATCACCCCCAAAAGGAAACCCATACCCATTAAGCAGTCACTCCACATCCTCCCTCCCCAGCTCCCGGCAACCACTAATCTGTTTTCTGTTTGGTTTTTGATGTATATACTTCGATGTCATAGCTTGCAAAATAATGGAAGTACTCTGGTTTGATCCTTATTGCTCAGTTTATATAGTGGTATAATAAAACTTTTCAGTTTGTTAGACTGATTTTCTGATCAGGTGAGTATTTTTTAAAAAAATATATTAACGGGAATTCCCTGGTGGTCCAGTGGTTAGGACTCCATACTTTCATTGCCGAGGGCGCGGGTTTGATCCCTGGTCGGGGAACTAAGATCCCACAAGCCATGCGGCACAGCCAAAAAACCCCACAAAACCAAAAAACACCAAAACCCAAAAAACATTAACCATCATAGAGAGTTTATTTAAGGATAAGCAGCTCTATTTTAGAAATTTTCTTTAATATTAAAACATAAGTAATTCTATTAATGGAGTAAAACAACCTCACAGAATTGGAAATAAGTAGGTCAGGCATTTTCTTAAACTTTTATAATACTGAGAATGAACGGCTATAACTGTGCTAGCCATCAAGGTTATTCACACTTTTGTAATCTGTGGAAATCTAAAACTGTAAAACATAAAAGTAAAAGGCAATGCAGGGCTTCCCTGGTGGCGCAGTGGTTGAGAGTCCGCCTGCCGATGCAGGGGACACGGGTTCGTGCCCCGGTCCGGGAAGATCCCACATGCTGCGGAGTGGCTGGGCCCGTGAGCCATGGCCACTGGGCCTGCGTGACCGGAGCCTGTGCTCCGTAGTGGGAGGGGCCACAGCAGTGAGAGGCCCGCGTACCGCAAAAAAAAAAAAAAAAAAAAAAAGTAAAAGGCAATGCAGAGTAACAGATGAATTAAAAGTATCATCTAAATGAAAAAATGTCCTAAATTACAAGGATAAAAATTCCCTTTTTCTCTACTGTATAGTCTTCTCTGAGGCTAAAGAAAAAATACCATTATAAAATAATATATGAGTTTGTTCAGGTTTAAAAATTATATGCATTGATAATACATGATATTATCAATTTATTTAGAAAAGCATTTTTACTTTTTCCTTAAAAAGCAGTAGTGACATTTGAATACCTAGTTATGCTCTTGATATCTGTTGAAAAGTATCTGTTTTATTGGTTTTCTCTGTGCGTGTAGTTCCTTTATGCCTTCTAAAAAAAAAAACGTTTTGAGCACAGAGTGCTTATAGATATAGTCTTTCACAGTGAAGCCCTTTGAAACAAAATCAGGTGGGAAGATTTAATTTGGAGCACATTTGGAATTCAATTTGACTTTAAGTTTAGCGGGCAAGAGCATAGATCTAGAGTCAGACTGCTTGGGTTCAAATCTTGCCCCTCAGTTGTACTACTTCATCGACAAGACTCTCTAAGTAGTTCTTATCCTTAAGTATCTTGCAAACAGGCAGAGTGCCTGTTTGTTGGTTGTTGTGAGGAGAGTGAAACGGGGCCTGAGGAGCATTCTACAAAGAGCCTGCTGTGCAATAAGTGTCCAGTGGGTGTGAGCCGCTCCTTAGCCCCATGATGATGTCAAAGCATTCTTTATCTAAAAATTAAAATGTTAGTCCAACATTTGTACAACTCATTAGGAGCAACTTTATTTTCAGCACCCTTTCACAAAACTGTTCCAACCCCTCTCCTTAAGTATCCACATACTTCTTTTCTTTGGACATGGGCCGTTATTGTGATGTTTTTGTCATATAGATATGAGGCACCTAAAAAATAAGACTTTCTGATTAAAAAAAGTCTAATCATTTAATACAAAGTAGATAAATGGCTATTTTCTATGCATTATTCATTGTGATCTACGTATAAGGTGTTGAATCTTGTTTTCATGTTTCTGATTTTAAAGTCGTGAAAATTACTTTTACAATTAAAATGCAACATTGTGCAGTTCAGAATATTACAGAGGAGAACATATTACTACTCACCGCTGGTGAAATTCTGGAGGGGTGTATGTGTATTTAAAATTCTCCCAAGATGAAAGAAACACCAAGGGGAAAATATGCACATCACAGGCAAGGTATTCTTAAAGGGTGTCTGTTCTAGAGTTTGACGAAGTGGAAGAACACATTATGAACTGGAAATTATATTTACCCCTTGCCCAGAGACCTCACAAGGTGACAACGTATCTTCTTGAAAACACAACATCTCCACTATGTCTTTGCTTACCCTGCCTTTGGATTTCTACTTAGCCTGGTGGAGACACTGGCAGCACCGCCCAGGGCAAACAGTATTTAGGTTTCTAAATCAGGCACAAAGCTGAAAATACACAAAAGTGGAGTGGTTGCTAAATAAATAGGAGTCCTGCAGCTCCTGTCCATACTTTGTGGTGATGATGTCTTTGTAGAGCTCATAACCCAGTATCCTGGCAGTCAAGGAAAATAATATTTAATTCTTCAACTAATGTTTAATTATTAATTATTTTCCAAGAGGAAGCCACACTAAAAAAGTTGGTCTAGGAAAAGCCCTCATGAAAAATCTCAAAACTTTTCCATGTGACTCACTCAGAATCCCTTAAAAAAAAAAAAATATATATATATATATATATATATATATATGTGTGTGTGTGTGTGTGTATCTTTAAGTTTAAATTGACTACTAACTTATAAATTAAAAAAATTTTAAACTGATTTACCTCTTTTTTAAAGGGGGAATTGAATAGAATTACTTTCTAAATTGTTTACTACAAAGGTCTGCTTATGTTCTCTTTGGGGCATTAGAAAGCTCAATAAGTGTTTGCCATTTCAGTGCTGCAGGCACTGTGCTGAGGACTTTCTCTATATTACTCCTGAGTACACATTACTACCACCCCATTTCACAGATGAGGACCTAAGATAGAGTGAGGATAAGTAACTTGCCCTGGATCACACAGCCACTTAGTGACTAGGCTGGGAATCAGCCTAGGTGGTCAGCTCTATCTTGATAGACTGCCCCACATTTAGCAAAAGTAGCACTTTGCTTGGATTGTAGGACAGGGGAGTGATGCTGTAAATATGTACCTAAACTAAAAAAGGAATAAAAGTTATCATAACTTTACCCCATAAAATATGAAAAGTGCATGAGGCAAGCTTTGTTCTCAACAGGCCTCACACCTCAGGAGCAGTACAACAGGAGAACTTTCCACAGATGGAGGCCTGACCCACATTTCCCACCTGCACATCTCTTACTTTGCTTTTAGTTTTGCATCTAAACTAGTGGAGCTCAATCCCCAAAACTCTTCTTCTTTCCTCCTAGACTGAATTACTGGGACAGTGACTGGTGGAGGAGCCCTGGTGTGTACGGTCTCTGTTGCAGGAGCTGAAGGGCCTTGTTGGCAGAGGTGCTCGCAGGGGACCCTCCTGCTCTGAGGACACAGCCCTGCCTGGGCCTGAGTGTCTGTGGGAGGCTGGGAGATGTCCTGCAGTGAAAAGACTGACAAGGTATCTCTTGTCAGAATTTAGATTCTGAAGGGAGCTGGTTTTGCGGGGGACAGCCAGACCAACAAAACATACAAAGAAAAATAACAGTGATATGTGTTTTGAAGAGAATTAAAATAGGGTGATGTGACAGCAACTGCTTTGCTACTGTAGATGAGATCCTTGAAAGTCTACAACAAGCTGAGATCTCAGTGATGAGGAAAGTTCAAAGGGAAAAGCATCCCAGGTCTTGGGAACAGCAAAGGCAAGGCTGTTAAGACTGGGAAGGCTTATGGATAATAGGCCTACAAGAAAGCCAAGCCTGCTGGGGCACAGGGGGCTATGAAAGCACTGTGAGGGCCTGAGAGGGCCAGTCTTGTTGGGCTTCATTCAAGGATGAGGCTTTTGGGATTCATTCTTAGAGCCGTAGGAAGCCTTTGGAGGATTTAAAACAGGGAATAATGAATTGATAGTTTATGTCTTAAAATGATCACTGTGGAAGTTTTTGGAAGAGATTGGATTGTGGCGTGAGCGCAGAGGCAGGGAGACTAGTGGCTTTGCCGGTGGGAGGGGGTGGTGGGTGCACCTGGGATGGTTGTAGTGGAGATTGAGTATATGGATGCAGCATCTATTTCGGACTAAATGTGGGCAATGAGGGAAAGAGAGGACTCGAGTTTAATTCTTAGGTTTTTGGCTTGAGTGGGGCTGTTTATTGAGATGGGAAAGACTCAGGGAGGAGAGACAAAGATTTCACTTTTGGCATTGTCAAGTTTAGGATGCCTAATTAGATAGCGACTGGGAGATGTAAAGAAAATGGGTAGCAGTACCCAGGTAGGGTGACCATGCAATTGATTGTGCAGCCGGGGACACCTTTGAGAGTGAAAGGAGGGTGGAGTGGGATTTGGATTTTAAATACTAAAGCTGGGACAACAAAGGCAAATCGGGACTGTCTTGGCAAAGTGGAATGTATGACATGTAGGAATCTGCTTCCAGGCAAAGATTTCAGGACTGACAGTATCAGATGTTTAGAATACTACGAAGAAGTCAAGGGAGATAAGAATGGAGAAGAGGCCTCTTCTTCAATATCCACCAAAATAACGAGCATCACTCGTGATGATAAAAGCATAGGACAGCCTTATCTTAGTGGGGTTAGGGGGTGGCAGCCAGATGGGTGTGGACTTCTGAGTGGATACAAGGTAAGAAAATAGAGATGGAAACTACAGTTACTCTTTTAAAGAGGTTTTGTTGTGGCCAGGGATGTTGGCGAAAAATATCTAGAGACTTGGAACACTGAGTCTCATCAAAACCCGAAAGGAAGTCCCAGAACTTCCCAGTGGAAGTTCTCAGTTTTATTTTAGGCTACAGCTGCGTGAGATTCAATATTGCACATATGGAAGAAGAACTAATGCTTCTATTAGTGAAAATAATGCTTCTATTAGTGAAAATAATGGGACATGTAATTTTGGATCAAAGTTTCTTTTGTTTTTATTTGAATAATCTGTATTTGATTTTGAATATCCTAGAAAGATCTGAATTGTTGCAAAGATGAACTTTGATTTAAAAAAGGACTGACTATAAAACTTACCCTTTCAGATTACACTTGATTCACGTCAGGGCTCATATCATTCTGGATTAGTGGGGTGAAGCCGTGTAACTCAAGTATCAGCTTCCATTGACTGTATCGGGGTTTCCATGTAGAAAATGGTGCTTGTCTTGAACCAACTGGAGCATCTGCAGGGAATTTACCTGTTTCTTTTTCCTTTTTACAAAATTAAATGACTGATCTTTTCTTGAATCTGATTTCTTCACACTATCTACAAATAATTTTTTCATTACTATTATATGGATGTGTTTCTTAACACTACCATCTAATGATTAAATTATCTAGTAAGTTATTGCTTAAATTTTTTAAAAAATTGCCTATGTTGAGAATCTGCAAGTATTTATAACTTTATAAAGGAGACAAAAACATTGAGTTCTCCGGTTTTAAAATTGCTTGGTAAGGAGTTACTTTTAAAACTACCGTGCAAAACACATTCTCTTCAGAAAAAGGACCTGTGAAAATGTTACACGATCATTCCCGGAATGATTTTGTAAGACCAGTGAATTCCTTCTTTTACATATTTGCCAGAGGTAAGGAGTGCCTGGCACTTAACACACATGATAAACAGAAGAGTCAGTAACAGGACAGGAAAGTCGGTTTAACATTCTCGAAGTGTAAATAGTCAAAGGAGCAGTACTGTTTCATAGAGACTTTCTGAAAGAATTGTAAGTATATATGATTTGTAAAACTTTTATAGTAATTTCACATTTTCTAATCATCTGCTTTTAAAAATGGTCTAATATTTTCCTTTGAACTGTTATTACTCAAAAATTTTTAACGTGTGTGAGAACCATCAGAATTTTTATAGAAAAGGCTGAAGATTTTTTGGGTTTTTGAATTGATGTTTTGGAGACTAAATTACCTGATTTCTTTTCCTTGACACATTTAAATGTATGGGCAATGATGTGACTTATGCTTGTTTGAGAAGAAAAAAATTATATAATAATTCATTAAACTCCATGTATATATAAAATTAATTACTGCTGTTCATTTCTGTTCTTGATAACTTTCGAACTTTAAGATGTGGTAAAATTTCTTCAAATTGTCATGAACATTTCAGTAAGCAGTATGATAATTATACTTATCTAGGGTTTTCACTTTTACAAAGTACTAATCACTTTCTTTTTTAATACTCACAAGAACCCTGTAAAGCAGACTTTGGATGTTTTCTTCATTCAACATCAGTAAACAAGAAAGCTGAGATTCAGAGGTGTGAAGTTACTTAACAGAGAAATTCAAACTAGAATGAAGCATTTTGATCCCTAGATTTGGGCTCTTTCCCTTATACCGTCCTGGCATGGGACCTCTCTGTATTAACACCCCTTTAGGTAGTGAGTAAAAACAGCATTTAGTAAAATTTACCTGAATTAAAAAAAAACGCACGCAAAAAACCCAATGGTTAACACATTACTCTTAGAGCAGACCCTGAATGTAATATTAACTCTGTCAGCATGTAATGGGAATAAGAAAGTTGCTAGTGGAAATTCTGACTTAGCTGGTCCTTGATTACATATAACCTTGCTTGCTTAACTAACCAAAGAACACGGCTTGACTCATCACTTCACTTAGAGTACTGTACTTCTTTTGTAAAAATTTGAAAATATGATTTGTAAAACTTTTAAAATAATTTCATATTTTCTAATCATCTGCTTTTAAAAATGGTCTAATATTTTCTTTTGAAAATATTTATTCTCTTTTTAAAGGCCATACTAACCCCAATAAAGATGTTAAAAAAATAAAAATAAAATAAAGGCCATACTAACCTCATCCCTTAAATAGAGCCTGGCATTATATAATCTTAGATGAAATGTGAAAATGAGTCTTTTTGTATATGATAAAATTTGGGGGTAGAATATCTGTGGAGATTTGGTGACTTAAAAAAATAAGATGAAAAATGTGAGCTAGCATTGTCTTGTGGTGGAAACAATTTTTTTCTTGCTTTATTGAGATATAATTGACATATAACATTGTGTAAGTTTAAGGTGTACAGCATGTTGATTTGATACCCTTATTTATTGCAAAACGATTACCACCGTAGCTTTAACTAACACCATTATCATTTCTTTTCTTTATGGTGAGAACATTTAAGATCTACTCTCTTAAAACCTTTCAAGTATGTGATAGATTATTATTGGCTATAGTCACCATGTTGTACGTTAGATTTCCAGAACTTATTCATCTTATAACTGGAAGTTTGTACTCTTTGACCAACATCTCCTATTTTCTCTACTCCTTAGCCATGGTTAACACCATTTACTGTCTGTTTCTCTGAGTTCAGCTGTTTTAGATTCCACATGTAAATGGTATCATACAGTATTTGTCTTTCTCTGTCTGATTTATTTCACTTAGCATAATGCCCTCAAGGTCCAGTCATGTAGCCACAAATGACAGGATTTCCCTTTTTCTCCTAGCTGAACTGTATTCTGTTATATATATGTAATAGGTTATATCTATAAATATATCTATATCTATATCTATCTATCTATCTGTGTCACATCTTCTTTATCCATTCATCCATTGATAGACATTTAGGTTGTTTCCATATCTTAGCTATTGTGAATAATGTTTAAATGAACATGCAAGTGCAGATATTTCTTTGATATCCTCTTTTTATTTCCTTTGGATATATACCCGGAAGTCGTATGCTAGATCATACGGTAGTTCTGTTTTGAATTTTCTGAGGAAGATCCATACTGTTTTCCATAGTGGCTGCACCAATTTACCTTTCCACCAACAGTGCATAAAAGTATTACTTATAACATAGATGTTTAATATTTAAAGAAGTCTTCTTAGAAATGATAAGATTATAAACACCTTAGAGAGTAGAGAAGAAGTAACAATTATTTGTACCTAGGAAAGATTTTACATGTTTCAAATTATAAATCAACTTGCTATTATAAAATATATCTTAAATCTGGAAAATAATTTGTGTGATAGAATCAAAGTGTTTATATATATATATATATATTTTTTTTTTAACAAGGGCTATGTTTCTAAATACCTTGTAGAAATCTGACTTGCATAATTCAAATTTAGTTTTCCCATGGAAATAAATACATGAGATTTATATTTTTCCAATTTCACTCACAAAGAAACCTTATCATACTTAAGGTTCACATAAGTCAAAATAACAAAAAATGCAATATCATATTTTATCTCCCTTATTTGTTATTGTTATTATCTCCCTCTGGTTAACTGCTGCTAAACACACACTGAGGATTAAAAACTAAACAAATCCATTTATCCATGTAGGCCATGAGGTCAGATAGTTGAGTCTATAAATAAGCAGATTTAATGATGCCATTAATAAGGAAGAGGAGAATGTACTTCTCCAGTGTCTTGTTTACTCCCACTAAGCATATGTTCTTTAGAAAGCAAATTACTGAATCAGATGGAATAGGAAAAACTAAGGTGAGTAATAGAATTATTTAACACAAAGTCATTATACATTCAACATTAAGAGCATAATTATATTCCATGTTCATGTTTGAAATGATTATGCATTAATCTTTAGAATTAAATTTGGGTATTTTCTGCAGAATCTTGGAGTTATATAGTTATGACTTTAAATGGATTGTGTGGATGCCTTCTTATCACTCATTAACCTTGTCAAAAGAAAGAGGAGAGTTATTTGTACAAAGACAGATTGCAGTGGTTAGTCTATATCTATATATGGAGATGTACAACTAGAAACTCATTTTTTCTAAACCCCACAGTTTCAACCTTCCCACAGTGCTGTCCCTGGTAATGACTCTCTTTCCCCCTTTTCCTTTTTTTTTTGAACTTCAGCCTATTGTCAATTATGTCATTGAACTCTCAAGTCATATGGAAAGTCCCTGGTAATTCTATTTGTCAAGGTAACTTGTTTGTTAACAGTTTTCACTTTGTAAAAAATGTACCTACCGAAGCTGTTCTTCCCCCCCCCCGCCCCCAAAGAGAAACTCTTTGGAAAACAATGTAAAACTGTTGTTTAAACAAACAAAAAAATTGGATGGAGTATTAAATTGATGACTGGTTACATTTGATTGAGGGTTTCTTGGTTTTTTTGTTTGAGAATTACTCTTGTGGAATCACATAAAGATGATTTACCAGTTTTCATAGTGAATTGGAAAAAAGGTTGTTGGTCAAAGTTACCTGTCATTTCTTGAAGGGCAGATATCAATACATTAAAAGAGATCTCATCTAATTCATGAAAATATGCAATAGTCTATCGAAGAGAAATAGTAAAAGGATGTCGTTTTGCTTTTGAGATAAAATATAAATAACATTCTTTATCTTTTCTAGTTTTTATTTTTTTTTACTTTTATAGTTTTCCTAAATGTAAAAATAACATGGGAATGGTGCTTAAGAAATTTGGGGGACAAAAAGGAGAATGTAATGGTCTTTTTGTGAGATCACTGCAATAAATATATCCAATTAGTTTTTATTTTAGGATCAAAAAGTGAATGTGTTGTTATTATTTTAGCTCTTTTATCTTGGCATTTATAATAACAGGACCACACCTATTATACCAGAATTCTTGTGTTAAAAAAAAGTTGTTAATGGCTTTGATATTCTAAAAGCTATTTTTGAACAAAATGTTTGCTAAGACTTTGTGCTGTATTGACCACCAGTACTTGGCATGTTATATATGCCTTTGTTTCTAGTTCCACCTATTTCCTCAGGGAAAGTTTATATAAATGAGACTACTGTATATTTCTTTGTCATTTCCTTCTGTTGTTTCTCAGGAGGAAGAGTTGCAATGGATTTTACAGTATTTATACACTACATTAGCTACCTTTCTGTGGAAATGAAACATATGGTAGTTTTGAGGGCCTGGAATAGTATTCTGGGTTGCTTAAATCAGGCAGATGACACAAAATTTACTTTTTAGAATGTGGGTGATTTCCTTTATTTGAAAGGACTGTGGTTTTATCCAGCACAAAGGCATGGTTCTGATGAATTAGTCTTTAGCATACACGTCTCATGGTTTTCTTCAGGTGAGTCAGTGCTTCTTTCAGATGTTGTCCGCAAGAAAGTAACCATAAATTGTATTTATTGGATAGGTTCACACAATGTTGGTTTTTTTCTTTCCAATCTGTCACTCCAAATAGAACTTTAAGATCTCCGATTGTTGTTTCATCAGAGCTGGATGCACACAGTAGGAGACTGAGCAACAGAATGGCATGGGAGAAAGGAGATGGGCTTGGAAATGAACTACCCTGGGTTAAACCTAGATCTGCAGTTCACTCACTGTGACTGAGGACAAGTCAATTCTCCTCTTGGGGATTTGTTCCTCATGCTGTAAAATACAGATAACAGCTACTCACAAGGTTGTTGTTAAGAATTAACCGTAATGCATACATAGCTTCCCGCCCATTGTATCTTAATAGATTGCACTGTTGATGTTATTAATGGGTGCTTTACCAGTGCTCATTGATTGATCAAACTAAAGACACCTAACGAGAAAGGAAGAACAAGGTAACATTTGGGACGTTTTATGTGTAGTTGAGTAAAATGGGACAATAATAAACTATTAATTTTTTGAGTACAGGAACTGATGTATTTTTTTCTGTACCCAAAGCTAGTGTAGGTACTGAATAAATGCTTGTTGTATGAGAGTGTGTGTGTGGGAAACTAGTGTTTCTTTACCTCCTGGTGCAGAGTTCTTTCTCATGTATCATAACCTTTAACTCTGTATGATTACTCCATTAAGGGAGCTCATTTTAATTAATCTATAATTTCACCTTTTTCACAAACTGAGATATAAAGTACATTCTTACTTGCCGATGATTGCAGGAGAATATATATAAAATAATTTCTTTGGAAGAGTTGACTAACAATGTAAGAAAATATTAGTAAAAGGTAAATGACTTTATGTTAGACAGGAGGAGGAAGAGAAAACTGTTTTAAAGGGCTATAGATGTTAGGAATCCTAGTGGTTGTTTGATTTTTTTTTTTTTGGTGGTACGCGGGCCTCTCACTGTCGTGGCCTCTCTGGTTGTGGAGCACAGGCTCCGGACGCGCAGGCTCAGCGGCCATGGCTCACAGGCCCAGCCGCTCCGCGGCATGTGGGATCTTCCCGAACTGGGGCACGAACCCGTGTCCCCTCCATTGGCAGGCGGACTCTCAACCACTGCGCCACCAGGGAAGCCCTGTTAGATTATTTTTATACATTGCTTTAAAGACAATCAGATTTTAGTACGATTGGGAATAATTTAGTCCTTGTACAAGTTTTCCTTGTTTTCTGAGAATCAGGGTCAAATGGTGAAAGGAAACTGTCATTTCATACCAAATATATCAAATGTCCTATCCTAGTGTGTTTCTAAGAAATAAGGTTTTTTTTTTAATTGGGAAAACATTTGAGGACCTGACTCTATGTGTGTGTGTGTATCTATCTGAAAGAGAGAATTCATTCATTCAACAATATTTTATTAAGCACCTTCTTTGTGCCCAAAATATTCTAGATCCTTCAGGATATAGCACTAAACCAGAGAGTAAAAGTGCCTGGACTCAGTGAGCTTTCATTCACTAATCAGAATTCACTAATCTGAACTAATCACTAGTCAGAATTGTGACCATTTAAAGTAAGCCATTGGAACATTACTGTCATTGTATGAAAAGTATAGAGTATGTAAACTGGGATCTCTTTGCTTAGTATACCATTATGTGCTTGCAGTAAATAAAGAAATACCTAAAGATGATTAAGGAAATAGGAAGGCCAGCTCTTTCACAGAGATCTTTATCTCTGTCAGTATTCTTTGTTAATAAATATTATTTGGTTTTCAGTTTCGTTGTGATTTTTTAGTTTTGATGGCACAAATAAGATTTTTAATAGATTTTTTACTTCCCTTTACTAAATTATTTTATTTACTTGGGGATTGAAAATAGTCATGAAAGCATTTAATTAATAGGAATGAATTGTTTCTGGGGGAGGGATAAATTGGGAATTTGGGATTAACAGATACATACTGCTCTGTATAAAATAGATGGACTGCAGGGACCTGCTGTGTAGCACAGAGAACAATATTCAGTGTCTTGTGGTGGCTTGTAGTGGAGGGGAATCTGAAGAATGACCTGTGTGTGGTGTGTATGGCTGAGTCACTTTGCTGTACACCTGAAGCACTGTGGTCAACTATACTTCAATAAGAAAGCAGGGGTGGAAAGAGAAATAAATTGTTTTAGGTAATTCTTCCTTGGATCAAAGGGATTATTTCTACAGAAGGTTAAAAATAATAGTTTCTGGAGAGTTATACTTATGTGTTTATATCTCACTACTGTTTAGATTATTATTCTATTGAGAGAAAAATTAGTACCATTTCTGACATGTTTGATCTGACCCATAGTGTTCTAATTTTTTACTATCTGTCTTATAAAATTCAGGGGAAATTAAGAGACAGCTGGTGTGATTTTTGCTTGGACTGCAGGTGTTTGGATGAACTAACTAAATTGAGTTTTGGGTCACAATTTCTTAAAAGATTTGTCACTGAATGGATCAGAGTTTTCCAGGAATCTTATGTCTAGTAATACTGTAGAAGCTCTTCAATTTTAGTCAGCTCAGTCACTGGGTCAGGTAAGATTTCGATTCCCTTAGTAAAACATGCCGAATGGCTGTCCTGGCACCATGAACCCCCAAAGCACTAAGCTACTTTCTAGATTGCCTGTACATGCCTCTTGTTCTGTTTTACCAAAAACTTGTTTTGACTGTTTCCTAACCTGTTAAGGCCTGTTTTTCCAGTTACTTATTGTAATAATGTAATTAACCTAAATATTATAAACACATGATTTGAATTCATTAAGAGAGTTGTCCTATAAAAGCGAAGTTAAATACTTCAGAAAGAATCTGGTGAGCCAGCTACCCTGCCCCTCCAAACAAAAGGTACTATTGAATTATATGTGAATGAGACAACTGAAAGAATGAAATAAAATGCTAAAATCAAGGAATTTGCATTCGAATTGCTTGCAGGTGTCATGAAATACTTGGCTTACTTAAAAAAGTTAGAAGCGGAAGGCAAGCCTTTATGTGCTAATTATACAAGAAGTACAAGGTGAAAATTTAGTCAGTGGGCACAGCTGCAAATACAAACATTTCACTCTACATCAATGAATAATTTATCTGTGTATTTTAAGTTAAAATGACTAAGTTTTACTTGAACTTTGATTTCCCACTTTAAGTGGTTTTTTAAAGTAACCTACTGATTAGAAATGTTAAAGGATTTTTGTTATATTTGCATTCCTTTTTAATCATTTTCCTAAATGTCTATTCTCAAACTGTTTTCTGTAAGATAACATTAATATCTATTCTATTTATATATTTAAAAACTCGATAGATTTTTTTTCTCCAAGTGAAAATTTTAAATATATAAGAAAAATACAGAATACATTTATGCAGTTTTATGTGTGAGTTTAAAAGTACAGTTTGGAACTACACTTTGTTGTATAAGCAATACTTATGGGGGAATCTTATCTTTTCTGGGTTTAGGTAGGAAGCTAGTATATAAGTTAAATGCAGTTATGCTGTGTTTCCATTACACCAACTACCTCTTCCTTTGTTAGATATGTTAGTCTATTCAATGATTGTTACTTTGTATCTTGTCTTAAATATGTTTAATTATATTATTCATTATATTTATTGTATATTTAATATTTATACTAACCCATTGACCTGTAGTTGAAAGAAGAATGGCTTAATGGAAAAGCAGAATCTTATGGTCCTTGAGCTGTTTTAATTATAATCAAAATGTTTCTTGGATAATCAATTTGTGTCTGAAGCTCTGTTTGGTACAGTCTACATGTGGCTTATAATTCTTGAATATCTATTGGTCTTTCCTGAATATGTGATCATTTTAAATGCCAGTGACTTCAAATAACTTTGAGGAATCATGGCTTTAAACTATTTTCTTGTGCCTGGTGGGAATTGGGAGGAATTGTTACACTGAGTACTAGGGAGAGGCTATATTGGTTTTGTTGTGAAGTCTTCACATGAATGATGTACCAAGAAGGGGTGTGTATAGACTTGCCTGTAAATGTTCATAGCAGCATTATTTACAATAGCCAAAAAGTAGAAACAACCCAATGTCCATCAATTGGTGAATGGAGAAGTAAAATGTTGTATATTCATACAATGGAATTCTGTTGGGTAACAAGAAGTAACAAAGTACAGATACATGGTACAACATGAATGAACCTCAAAAGAATTATAGTCAGTGAAAGAAGTCAGACACAAAAGGACACATATTGTATGATTCCATTTATATGAAGTATCCAAAAAGGCAACTATATAGAGACAGAAAGTTGGTTAGTGATTGCCTAGGGCTTGAGATGGGTTAGAGTGAGGGCAAAGATATTAGAAAGAAAAATGATGATCTTTGCGTACCTGAAGCACTTACTAGGAATAGTAGAGTGGAAGAAGTAATAAGGACTTTTGTTTTTAAATATATCTTCTGTGCCATTATTGTACCTAACAGAATTAATAGTTCCTTTTGCATGTCATCCAACACCCAGTTTTTATTTAAATTTCTCTAACAGTCTCTTTGTCCAAATTGGATTGAGTTTCACACATTACTTTGGTGGTTTTGTCACTTAAATCTCTCATTCTATATCAGTTCTTACCCCCGCCCCCATCTTTTTCCCCACATTTTCAATTTGTTAGAGAAACTGGATTGTAGACTATCCACATTCTAGATTTTGCTAATTATTATGTTTGGTAATTATTAAACAGTTGAACTATTTGAGCATAATCAGAAAATGACTAATTCTTCATCCAAAAGAATTAATTTTCCACAGAGCTGAGAGCAAGTAAGCTAGCATTTAGGAGCCTGTAGCAACTGTTTAAGATAGAAATCAGCAGTCTTTCAGAAATTAGCAGCCTTAGGTGTTCTAAGACTTGATTTATTCTGTTATATTGCTACATTTCTCCTGGTAATAAGATGGATGGAAGACAGTGGGAAACTGTGAATCATTCTCCCTGAGGAAAGGTGAAAGGGGCCTAACAGGTGGTTGGCACAAAGAACTCCCCCCAACGTAAAAGCAAAAACCATGGGTCCGGGGTTTGAAAGTTGTGCCACTTAGTGAGGGAATAATTGAAGGAAGTCTTGGCAGAATTCTTGGGTTTTAATTCTTATTTTGTTGTATATGAAGTAATGTCTAGGTTGATCTTTTACTGCTTTATTTTCCAACAAAAGAAATTTTAGATCAAATGCCTTAATGCTTATATATGTGTGTGTAGTTTGCCAACAGTAGTGATTTTACCTAGAAGCATAGGTAAGGACCTTTTATAGACATTTAAAAATGTGACCTTTTTTCTTATTGAGAATATGTTTTCCCTACATGCCTTTGTTTTAATAACATGTTTTTTTAAAATATCAGCATTTTCACTTCTGTATTGATATAACAGATTTGTGTTATGAATAATGGTATTTGTGTTTTTAAAATAGATCATGTATGTCTTTCACTGAGTCTATAAATGAGAACCTCTTGGCTCAGTAAGATAGTCTGTGAATGAGGTTCTGTGTAGGTAGGACTTCTTTATTATTAGCCATTAAATAGAACAATACATATTGATGGAAATCATTGGTGGAGATCATTGTGGAGATCATCATTCTAATACCTTTGCCTTTATTTTAGTCCAGTGGGTCTCAAACTGTAATGTGCTGGACCACTAGTTTATATCACCTGGACCCCATATGCAGATTCTATTTAAAAAGGTACAACATGGGGCCACCCAAGCAGATCTGTATTAGAAACAAGTTCCGTAGCTGATTCTAATGCTCACTGAATTTTGAGAATCACTACCTTAGAAATATTTTTATTGTGTTTTACTTTTAAATAGTTTGACTTGGAAGAAATTGCAGAAATAGTGCAGAGGTTTCCCTGTGCCTTCCTCCAAGCTTTCCCCAATAATAATGTCTTACATAACCATAGTACATTATCAAAACCAGGGAAGTGACTTTGGTACAATACTGTTAACTTAGGTACAGACCTTATTTAGATTTCATCAGCTTTTACATGCATTCTTTATTATTTTTAAAAATTTGTCTTGATTTATAATTCTATGAAATTTTATTACATGTGTAGATTCGCATGACATTCCACAATCAGAATACAGAACTGTTGCATCACCATAAAGGAACTCCCTCACGTTACTCTTTTTTTTAAAAAAAATAAATTTATTTATTTTATTTTTGGCTGTGTTGGGTCTTCACTGCTGCGCGTGGGCTTTCTCTAGTTGCGGCGAGCGGGGGCTCCTCTTCGTTGTGGTGCATGGGCTTCTCATTGCAGTGGCTTTTCTTGATGCGGAGCATGGGCTCTAGGCGCGAGGGCTTCAGTAGTTGTGGCTCACGGGCTCTGGAGCGCAGGCTCAGTAGTTGTGACGCATGGGCTTAGTTGCTCCATGGCATGTGGGATCTTCCGGGACCAGGGCTCGAACCCGTGTCCCCTGCATTGACAGGCAGGTTCTTAACCACTGCACCACCAGGGAAGCCCCCTTATGTTACTCTTAATAGTTACACCTTGCCTCCAATCCTGGCAGCCAGTGATCTGTTTTCTATGACCGTAAGTCTGTCACTTTGGGACTCACATAAATAGAACCATATGGTATGTAACCTTTTGAGACTGGCTTTTTCACTCAGCATAATGCCCTTGAGATTATCCAAGATGTTGAGTGTATCAAGGCTTGCTTTTTTATTGCTGAGTAGTATTCCATTGTATGGATGCATCACAGTTTGTTTATTCATTCTCACGTTGGAGTACATTTGGGCCGTTCCCTGTTTGGGTATGTTATGAGGAGAGCTGCAATAAACATTGACATACAGGTTTTATGCAAACTAAGTTTTTGTTTCTCTCATGTAAATGCCTAGGAATAGATTGCTGGGTCATATGGTATGAGTATGTAGCTTCATATTACATTGCCAAACCATTTCCCGAAGTGGCTGTGCCATTTTGCACTCACCTTGTTCAAGTCACCTATGAGAGATCTAGTTTCTCCACATTCTTGTCTGTACTTGATAGTTTCAGTAGTTTTAATTTAGGTGCATAGTGGTATTTCATCATAGCTTTAATTTGCATTTCCCTAAATGGATAATAATGTTGAGAATCTTTTCATGTGCCTCTTTCTCACATCCTCTTTGGTAAAGTGTTCAAACCTTTGCCCATTTTATGATTGGATTCTTTGTTTTCTTACTATCACGTTTCGAGAGCTCTGTCTATATTCTGGATATAAGTCTTTTTGTTGGCTATGTGACTTACAAATATTTTCTCCCAGTCTGTGGCTTGTCTTTTTAGGTTCATAACTGGGTCTTTCACAGAGCAAAAATTTTACTTTTTGATGAAGTTTAGTTTCTTGATATTTTAAAAATCTTATGGATTGTGTCTTTGATGTCATGTCTGAGATTCGTTTGCCTAAGCCTTAGTCCCAAGGATTTTCTCCTACATTTTGATCTAAACATTTTATAATTTTATGTTCTACATTTAGATCAACTTTAGGTTAATTTTTGTATAAGGTGCTACTTTAGCTTTTAATATTTCTAAACTGTGAGACACTATTTCCAAGTAGTTTTTCTAGCCAGTGTTTGACAAAACTTGTAGCTGGGAAACTTAACTTGGAAAATCCATTCCAAGGACTTTTCTTTATCAGTATGCAGTGAATGTTATGCCTTTGAATACGGTTTATGCCAACACACACTACTCCTCAACATAGATTTAAAACTTTAACAGAGACTGATGACTAAATGCTGTTTAGTATTTACCAAAGTACATATTTGAGAGTAGATTATTGAGATTGTGACTTGAAAGCAACTTCTGTTTTCATTTTATGGTTGGTTAATCTACCAGTGTGCTTGCTTGGCTGACATATACATTCCCACTGTTTAACATGCATATATGCATATATTTTAATAATTATAACATCCACATTTCAGTTCCTTACCTAGCGTGCTTTTGAAAAT
Organism: Grampus griseus; assembly: GCF_964374135.1. Taxonomy (NCBI): domain Eukaryota; kingdom Metazoa; phylum Chordata; class Mammalia; order Artiodactyla; family Delphinidae; genus Grampus; species Grampus griseus. The sequence continues at coordinate 66,761,208 of NC_139001.1, forward strand.
TGAAAAAACATTCCAACTAAGAACTTTTTTTTTTTTTAAAGTCAGTGTTTGTAGAGCAGTTTTAGGTTCACATTAGAACTCAGCAGAAGATACAGGTTTCCCATAGACCCCTGTCCCCACACATGCACAGCCTCCCCCATTGTCAGTATTCCTCACCAGAGTGGTACAGTTGTCGCAGCTGAACCTACACTGACACATCATAATCACCCGAAGTCTATAGTTCACGTTAGTAATCACTCTTGATGTACATTCTACAGGTTTTGACAAAAACATAATGACATGTATTCATCTTTATAGTATCATGTAGGGTATTTTCACTGCTCTAAAAATGCTCTGTGCTCCACCTGTTCATCTCTCCCCACAACTCCTGGCAACCACTCGTCTTTTTTATTGTCTCCATATTTTTGCCTTTTCCAGAATGTAATATAGTTGGAATTATACAATATGCAGCCTTTTCAGACTGGCTCTTTGCATTTAGTAATATGAAATTAAGACTCCTCCATGTTTTTTAATGACAACAGCTCATTTCTTTTTTAGTGGAAAAAATGGAAATAATGGGATAATATTCCATTGTCTGAACATACCATAGTTTATTTGTCCATTGGCCTACTGAAGGACATCTAGGTTGCAAACTAAGAACATTTTAACTTCCTTTTAGAGAAGAAAATTTCTTTTTTTACATTTACTATTCTGTTGTTTCAGAGAACATAATAAGTAAAACAAGTCTATTGTGGATGATTTTTTCATCTTAAATTTCATAAGTATTTAACCTCTTTTGAAAAAGTGGAAATATAACTTTATAGGGCTTTTTATACTTAATTTTTATATGGCAAAGAAAAAAGAAGCCCAAAAAGTTTGGCATAGTCCTCTCTCCCCATGTTTTTTTAATCATTTTTGAATTTTTAAATTGTAGTGTCAAGCACATTTTTTATTTACCTTTTCAGACTAACTTCCATAAACGGCACTAACTCTTCCATATATCAGTACATTGCCTGCAAGGCAACAAATATGAAGTTCAAAGGAAGCTTTCAGTAGATGATGCTGAGCCCAGTTGCTACTGACATGTATTACCTACTGAGCAGAAGCCTATGCACAGAGTGAATGGGGCATCAAGTGAGCACTGGGTCATGGTTTTGAAGTTCCAGTTTGTTTTGGAGAAAAATTACTTGCTAATCTCTATAAATGTTTAAGAATTTAATAAGATACTAATTTTTTAAAAAAAGGATAACACTTGTTAGGGGATTATCTATGTAAAACACTTGCACAGTTCCTGGAACTAGATAGGCATTCAGTTAAGTTAGTTTTTGTAGGGTCCATTTAGGATATCTTTGAAATTGTTTGGTTGGACTTATTTCATTTTTAAGCTACTGGTATTAGAGGACCTCATGTGGTATTTCTTTAATCTACCCAGATTCTTTCTATAGCACTGAGAACACAGTGGGTGCCCAATAATATGGTTGACTATCTTGTGACTCATTGTTTACATTGCTTTCAAGCCTGTTTTTCAACTTTGCTTATTTGTTTTGATGAAGTTTTTATCTCCTCCTTGATACGCCCTTTTCTACTGAAGGCTTTTCTCATCTCTCTTCTTGTTGATGTTTGACTTTCTTAACTGTGCATAAAATAAACATCCCACATAAGATATTTAGGAAAACCCTGAGACAAGCTGAAATTGCAGCAACATTTATGGGACAGATATGAGAAATTTAATATTTAATTTTTAATGTATAGATACACTTTCCTACTCTATATCTTTGTGTGGGGTTTCCTCGAGTGTGTATATATATGTGAAAATGTATTCACTTATATTTGTACATTTTTCTGTGTATAAATTGTAACTCAGTGAAAAATATCAAGAGAAATTTATGTTTTCCTTCCTTCCATAAGGACCTTCCTTCTTAGAGAAAAGGAAGCAAAAATATAATGGGGTGGCTCAAGATGGCAGAATAGAAGGACATGCGCTCACTCCCTCTTGTGAGAGCACCAGAATCACAGCTAACTGCTGAACCATCATCCACAGGAAGACACTGGAACTCACCAAAAAAGATACCCTACATCCAAAGACAAAGAGACTGCAATGAGACTGTAGGAGGGGCGCAATCACAGTAAAATCAAATCCCATAACCTCTGAGTGGGTGACTCACAAACTGGAGAACAATTATACCACAGAAGTTCACCCACTGGAGTGAAGGTTCTGAGCCCCACATCAGGCTTCCCAACCTGTGGGTCTGGCAATGGGAGGAGGAGTTCCCAGAGAATCACCACTTGAAGGCTAGTGGGATTAGTTTGCAGGACTTTGACAGGACTGAGGGAAACAGAGACTCTATTCTTGGAGGGCACGCACAAAGTAGTGTGTGCATCAGGACCCAGGGGAAGGAGCAGTGACCCCATAGGAGACTGAACCAGACCTACCTGTTAGTGTTGGAAGGTCTCCTGCAGAGGTGGGAGCTGGGGACAAGGACACTGGCAGCAGAAGTTCTGGGAAGTATTCCTTGGCGTGAGCCCTCCCAGAGTCCGCCATTAGCCCCACCAAAGAGCCTGTAGCCTCCAGTGCTGGGTCGCCTCAGGCCAAACAACCAATAGGGAGAGAAGTCAGGCCCACCCATCAGCAGACAAGCAGATTAAAGTTTTACTGAGCTCTGGGCACCAGAGCAACACCCAGCTCTACCCACCACCAGTCCATCCCATCAGGAAACTTGCACAAGCCTCTTAGATAACCTCATCCACCAGAGGACAGACAGCAAAAGCAAGAAGACCTACAATCCTGCAGCCTGTGGAACAAAAACTACATTCACAGAAAAACAGACAAAATGAAAAGGCAGAAGGCTATGTAGCAGATGAAGGAACAAGATAAAACCACAGAAAAACAACTAAATGAAGTGGAGATTTGCAACCCTCCAGAAAAAGAATTCAGAATAATGATAGTGGAGATGATCCAGGACCTTGGAAAAAGAATGGAGGCAAAGATCGAGAAGATGCAAGAAATGTTTAACAAAGACCTAGAAGAATTAATTGTTCAGAGATGAACAATACAATAACTGAAATGAAAAATACACTAGAAGGAATCAATAGCAGAATAACTGAGGCAGAAGAATGGATAAGTGACCTGGAAGACAGAATGGTGGAATTTACTGCTGTGGAACAGAAAAAAGAATGAAAAGAAATGAAGACAGCCTAAGAGACCTCTGGGACAACATTAAGCACACCAACATTCGCATTATAGGGGTCCCAGAAAGAGAAGACAGAGAGAGAAAGGACCCGAGAAAATATTTGAAGAGATTACAGTTGAAAACTTCCCTAACATGGGAAAGGAAATAGCCACCCAAGTCCAGGAAGCACAGACAGTCCCAGGCAGGATAAACCCAAGGAGAAACATGCCGAGACACGTAGTAATCAAATTGACAGAAATTAAAGACAAAGAAAAATTATTAAAACTAGCAAGGGAAAAACGACAAATAACATACAAGGGAACTCCCATAACATTAACAACTGATTTCTCAGCAGAAATTTTACAAGCCAGAAGGGAGTGGCATGATATATTTAAAGTGATGAAAGGGAAGAATCTACAACCAAGATTATTCTACCCGGCAAGGATCTCATTCAGATTTGATGGAGAAATCAAAAGCTTTACAGACAAGCAAAAGCTAAGAGAATTCAGCACCACCAAACCAGCTCTACAACAAATGCTAAAGGAAATTCTCTAAGTGGGAAACACAAGAGAAGAAAAGGACCTACAAAAACAAACCCAAAACAATTAAGAAAATGGTAATAGGAACATATGTATCGATAATTACCGTAAACATGAATGGATTAAATGCTCCAACCAAAAGACACAGGCTGGTTGAATGTATACAAAAACAAGACTGCTATATATGCTGTCTACAAGAGACCCACTTCAGACCTTGGGACACATATAGACTGAAATTGAGGGGATGGAAAAAGATAGGCCATGAAAATGGAAATCAAAAGAAAGCTGGAGTAGCAATACTCATATCAGATAAAATAGACTTTAAAATAAAGAACGTTACAAGAGACAAAGAAGGACACTACATAATGATCAAGTGATCAATTCAAGAAGAAGAAATAACAATTATAAATATATATGCACCTAATATAGGAGCACCTCAATACATAAGGCAAATGCTAACAGCTCTAAAAGAGGAAATTGACAGTAACACAATAACAGTGGGGGACTTTAACACCTCACACCAATGGACAGATCATCCAGACAGAAAATTAATAAGGAAACACAAGCTTTAAATGACACAATAGACCAGATAGATTTAATTGATATTTATAGGACATTCCATCCAAAAACAGCAGATTACACTTTCTTCTCAAATGCATATGGAACAGTCTCCAGGAGAGATCACATCTTTCTTTTTTATCTTTTAAAGAGACAGCCTTGGGCTTCCCTGGTGGCTCAGTGGTTGAGAACCTGCCTGCCAATGCAGGGGACACGGGTTCGAGCCCTGGTCTGGGAGGATCCCACATGCCGCGGAGCAACTGGGCCCGTGAGCCACAACTGCTGAGCCTGTGCGTCTGGAGCTTGTGCTCCGCAGCAAGAGAGGCCACAACAATGAGAGGCCTGCGCACCGCGATGAAGAGTGGCCTCCGCTCGCCGCAACTAGAGAAAGCCCTCTCACAGAAACGGAGACCCAACACAGCCAAAAATAAATAACTTAATTAATTTAAAAAAAAATAAAGAGACAGCCTTTATTTAAGGATTTTTACATTGAAGACTTCAAAAAGTGGTAGGTTTTTAGAACTTATTTACCTGTATTTAAAAGGAACTGTTGACAAAGATTTGCCAGAAATAATCTGAACAAGCGGGAAAATGCAGTTAATACTACTGAAACCTACTAAAATAACTCCAGGACATATGGTTTATCCAACATAAGGATACCTCTCAATGCTGTCACTGACATGAAACTGACTGCTTCTTTTCTAAACACACAGTGGTTTAATTAACAATATTCAGTCACTTCTGTTCTTTCCTGAATATATAAAAATTAAAATACCAGTTAAAAAACTAATATATTCTTCTCTGTCAATGTTTCTTACAGGTACAATTTCAATATTTTCATTCAGTAGTGGTGTGGTTTAAGAGATTTTTCATTCACACGTCAAACAACAATCCACCCAAAGGGAACTGATAGTCTACAGGCTCCTAGTGCAAATAAAGAGTTCAGGAATGCAGCAACTGGCCTTTCTAAAATACAAAACGGATAAAATTCTTAGAAGATACATGCAATAAGCTCTACTAAGCAGCTGGCCACAGAACTAGAACATCTGATCATTTTCCTGGTGATTTCAATGGGACTACAGATATTTCCAAACTCAACTTGAACTCTCATCTTAGGCTTTGTATTTTGCTTTTCCAGTTTTGCTAATGACACAAACATGATTCAAATCCCTGAAGTATTCATTACAGTCAAGGGCATATCCTACAACAAACTTGTCTGGAATTTCAAATCCAGCAAAGTCTGGTTTATATCCAACACTTTGAGGGGTCCTTTTCACCAGCCAGCTTGCAACCTTGACCAGCTTTGGATTATGCTGCTTGACCAAGGAAAGCAAGGTTTGCACTGTTTTGCCAGTGTCAATTATGTCTTCAACAATCAAGACATTCTTTCCAGTGAAAGTTGAGAGATCATCTTCACCAATTACTTTTATGTCACCTGTTGACTGGTCATTACAATAGCTCTTCAGTCTGATAAAATCTACAGTTATAGGTATAGATCTATCACTATTTCTGTTTAGTGCTTTGATGTAATCCAGCAGGTCAGCAAAGAATTTATAGCCCCCCTTGAGCACACAGAGGGCCATGATGTGATGGCCTCCCATCTCCTTCATCACATCTTGAGCCAGCCATTTGGTCCTGTCCATAATTAGTCCATGAGGAATAAACACCTTTTCCAAGTCCTCAGCATAATGATTAGGTATACAAAATAAATCTAGGTCATAACCTGGTTCATCATCACTAATCACGATGCTGGGGCTGTGGGTCACCATAACGGAGCTGGCTGGTGTGCGGGCTGAGGGAAGACTGGGGAGGAGGAAGCCAACAGCAGGGCCAAGCAGGAGGCGGCACCACGTGGGAAAGCCCAGGATAGATCACATCTTGGGTCACAAATCAAGCCTTGGTATATTTATGAAAATTGAAATCCTATCAGGCATCTTTTCCAACCACAATGCTGTGAGATTAGAAATCAATTACAGGGGAAAACCGGTAAAAAACATAAACACATGGAGGCTAAACAGTAAGTTACTATATAACCAAGAGATCACTGAAGAAATCAAAGAGGAAATCAAAAAATACCTGGAGACAAATGACAATGAAAACATGACGATCCAAAACCTATGGAATGCAGCAAAAGCAGTTCTAAGAGGGAAGTTTATAGCAATACAAGCCTACCTCAAGAAACAAGAAAAATCTCAAACAATCTAACCTTACACCTAAAGGAACTAGAGAAAGACGAACAAAACCCAAAGTTAGTAGAAGGAAAGAAATCATGAAGATCAGAGCAGAAATAAATGAAATAGAAACAAAACAATAGCAAAGATCAATAAAACTAAAAGCTGGTTCTTTGAGAAGATAATCAAAATTGATAAACCATTAGCCAGATTCATCAAGAAAAAGAGAGAGGACTCAAATCAATAAAATTAGAAATGAAAAAGGAGAAGTTACAAAGGACACCACAGAAATAGAAAACATCGTAAGAGACTACTACAAGAAACTCTATGCCAATAAATTGGACAACCTAGAAGAAATGGACAAATGCTTAGAAAGGTATAACATTCCAAGACTGAACCAGGAAGAAATAGAAAATATGAACAGACCAATCACAAGTAATGAAATTGAAACTGTGATTAAAAATCTTCCAACAAACAAAAGTCCAGGACCAGATGGCTTCACAGGTGAATTCTATCAAACATTTAGAGAAGGGCTAACACCCATCCTTCTCAAACTCTTCCAAAAAATTGCGGAGGAAGGAACACTTCCAAACTCATTCTACGAGGCCACCATCACCCTGATACCAAAACTAGACAAAGATATTTCAAAAAAAGAAAATTACAGATCAATATCAGTGATGAATATAGATGCAAAAATCCTCAACAAAATACTAGCAAGCAGAATCCAAATGTGATACACAATATTAACAAACTGAAGAATAAAACTCATGTGATCATCTCAATAGATGCAGAAAAAGCTTCTGACAAAGTTCAGCACCCATTTATGATAAAAACTCCAGAAAGTGGGCATAGAGGGAACCTACCTCGACATAATAAAGGCCATATATGACAAACCCACAGCCAACATCATTCTCAAAGGTGAAAAACTGAAAGCATTTTCTCTAAGATCAGGAAGAGGACAAGGATGTCCACTCTCACCACTATTATTTAACATAGTTTTGGAAGTCCTAGCCACGGCAATCAGAGAAGAAAAAGAAATAAAAGGAATCAAAATTGGAGAAGAAGAAGTAAAACTGTTACTGTTTGCAGGTGACATGATATTTTACACAGATAATCCTAAAGATGCCACCAGAAAACTATTAGAGCTAATCAATGAATTTGGTAAAGTTGCAGGATACAAAATTAATGCACTGAAATCTCTTGCATTCCTATACACTAACAGCAAAAGATCAGAAAGAAATTAAGAAAACAATCCCATTCACCGTTGCAACAAAAAGAATAAAATACCTAGGAATAAACCTACCTAAGGAGGTAAAAGACCGGTACTCAGAAAACTATAAGACACTGATGAAAGAAATCAAAGATGACACAAACAGATGGAGAGATATACCATGTTCTTGTATTGGAAGAATCAATATTGTGAAAATGACTATACTGTCCAAAGCAATCTACAGATTCAATGCAATCCCTATCTAATTACCAGTAGCATTTTTTACAGAACTAGAACAAAAAATCTTAAAATTTGTATGGAGACCCAAGAGACCCTGAGTAGCCAAAGCAGTCTTGAGGGAAAAAAACGGAGCTAGAGGAATCAGACTCCCTGACTTCAGACTCTACTACAAAGCTCCAGTAATCAAGACAATATGGTACTGGCACAAAAATAGAAATATAGTTCCATGGAACAGGATAGAAAGTCCAGAGACAAACCCATGCACCTATAGTCAAATAATCTATGACAAAGGAAGCAAGGATATACAATGGAGAAAAGACAGCCTCTTCAATAAGTGGTGCTGGGAAAACTGGACAGGTACATATAAAAATATGAGATTAGAACACTCCCTAACACCATACACAAAAATAAACTCAGAATGGATTAGAGACCTAAATATAAGACTGGACACTATAAAACTCTTAGAGGAAAACATACGAAGAACACTCTTGGACATAAATCACAACAAGATCTTTTTTGACCCACTTCCTAGAGTAATGGAAATAAAAACAAAAATAAACAAATGGGACCTAACGAAACTTGAAAGCTTTTGCACAGCAAAGGAGATTATAAACAAGACAAAAAGACCACTCTCAGAATGGGAGAAGATATTTGCAAACAAATCAACGGACAAAGGATTAATCTCCAAAATATATAAATAGCTCATGCAGCTCAATATTAAAAAAACAAACAACCCAATCAAAAAATGGGCAGAAGATCTAAACAGACATTTCTCCAAAGAAGACATACAGATGACCAAGAAGCACATGAAAAGATGCTCAACATCACTAATTATTAGAGAAATGCAGATCAAAACTACAATGAGGTACCACCTCACACCAGTTAGAATGGGCATTATCAGAAAATCTACAAACAACAAATGCTGGAGAGGGTGTGGAGAAAAGCGAACCCTCTTGCACTGTTGGTGGGAATGTAAATTGATACAGCCACTATGGAGAACAGTACGGAGATTCCTTAAAAAACTAAAAATATGGCCCAGTAATCCCACTACTGGGCATATACCCAGAGAAAGCCATAATTCAAAAAGACACATGCACCCCAATGTTCATTGCAGCACTATTTACAGTAGCCAGGTCATGGAAGCAACGTAAATGCCCATCAAAAGATGAATGAATAAAGAAGAAATGGTACATATATTTAATGGAATATTACTCTGCCATAAAAAGGAACGCAATTGGGTCATTTTTAGAAATGTTGATGGACCTAGAGACTGTCATACAGAGTGAAGTAAGTCAGAAAGAGAGAAACAGATATCGTATATTAACACATATATGTGGAATCTAGAAAAATGGTACAGTTGAACTAGTTTGCAAGGCAGAAATAGAGACAGAGATGTAAGAACAAACGTATGGACAACAAGGGGGGGAAGCGGGGGGCGGGGTGGGATGAATTGGGAGATTCGGGTTGACATATACACACTAATATGTATAAAATAGATTAATAAGAACCTGCTTATAAAGAGATAAATAAAATTTAAAAAAAGCAATGCGATGTTTGTAAAAATGCTAACCATATAAAGCTAAGTTGGGATGTAAAAAAATATATATAATGGGAATTTAAATTTGGAAAAGTTATTATTATACTTTGGGACTACTTTTAAGATTGTTACATTGAGCGATTCTGAGAACTTTCTGAATTTACACGAACTTGATTGACCTAAGTAGCAACCTTCTGGCAGTGTTTCAGACATTACAGAGTTCTTAGGAAAGTAAATCATTAACTCTCATTGAATACCTACTATCTGTCAGGCGTTGTACTAGACTAGTGGTTCTCAAACTTGGCTGCACTTTAGAATTGCTTGGGGAGATTTTAAAATTCCCATAGCCAGTAAATCAGAATTTCCGGGTGTGGGGCCTGAACCTCAGCATTTTATGAAAGTCCTCAGGTGAGTCCATTGTGTAGCCAAATTTGAGCACCACTGGGTGAAGCGTGGGCTGAGATGGGTGGGGCTAGGTGTTGGCCCCCCCTTTTCAGTGGTCGGAGAACCACTATACAAGGAGGACACATTTGATCTGCTGTCTGGATGAGCTGAAGGAGCAGGCAGTTTGAAATTCTGTGGTGGAAACATTTGGGGCAGAGGGAGCAGCTCTGCAAGTCCCTCAGATGTGAAGGAAGGGAAGGAAGGCCAGTGTGAATTATATAGGGAGTTGCAACTGTGTAAATAGAAGGGAGGTTGGCAGGGGCTGGCTCAGTGATTTCTTAGACGTTAGCATGCATCAGAAGCTCTTGGAGAATTTTGTTGAAGGTGCATTGCAGGGCTTTACCCTCTGTGTTTCTTATTATTTAGGTCCGGGATAGGGCCTGAGAATTTGCATTTCTAACAAGGTCACAGGTGGTGCTCTGAAATCACACTTTGAGAACCACCAGGCTGGCTCATCTAGGGCTTTGCAAACCAAGAACAGGAATTTGGTTTTATTCTCGATGTATTGGGAGACCAGTGAAGGGTCAGAGATGTGACGTGGTCTGATTTACATATTTAAAAGATCACTCTTGGGCTTCCCTCGTGGCTCAGTGGTTAAGAATCTGCCTGCCAGTGCAGGAGACACGGGTTCAAGCCCTGCTCCAGGAAGATCCCACGTGCCGCGGAGCAACTAAGCCCGTGCGCCACAACTTCTGAGCCTGCGCTCTAGAGCCCGTGAATCACAACTGCTGAGCCCATGCGCCACAACTACTAGAGCCTGCGTGCCTAGAGCCCGTGCTCTGCAACAAGGGAAGCCACCGCAGTGAGAAGCCCGTGCACCACAATGAAGAGTAGCCCCCGGTTGTCACAACTAGAGAAAATCCACGTGCAGCACTGAAGACCCAGTGCAGCCAAAAATAAATAAGTAAAAATAAATATATTAAAAAAAAAAAAGATCACTCTTGACTACTGCAGAGAATAATACATTTTAAGGGACAAGAGCCGAAAGCGGGGAGACAAGTCAGGAGGCTGTTGGAACAGTCCAATCAAGAGCTGATAGCTTAATTGCTAGGGTGGTAGCAGAGGAACTGGTGAAAAGTATACAGGTTCAGGATGTGTTTTAGAGCTAAAAGCCCACAAGACTTGAAAATGAATTGGAAATAGGAGATAGGCATAGAGAGGAATTAAAATATGCCTAGAATTTTTGCTTGAGTTAACAAGGTGGTTAGTGTGGAGCCATTCCCAGGGATGGGGGGGACTGGGGGGACGCTTGGATGAGAATTGGGGGTAGAGAGGAGACACAAGAGTTTTGATTCTGAGATACCTATGGGACATTCAAATGGCAAAGACCATGAGATTATTGGGCATATAAGTCAGAACTCAATAAACAGGTCAGGGTTGGAGATGTGAATTTGAGAGTTATCAACTTGCAGATGGTATTTAAAGCCATGGAATTTCATGAAATTACTTGGGCCTGAGGATTGTAGAAGAGAAGAGAAGGGGGCAGACAAGGAGCCCTGGGGTGGCCTCGACACTTAGAAATCAGACAAAGAGATAAGGGCATTGAGACTGAGGAGTGGCAGTAAAGAAGGAGGAAAACAGTAGGTTGTATTGTCACACAAAGCCAAGGGAAGAGAATCCCAAGCAGAGGGCTTGAGCAGCTGTGAAGTGTGTCCTTATTGGAATTTAGGCGCTTACTCAATGTGAGATGAGATATATAATTATCTATTAGATTTGAACACACATAGATGATTGGTGACCTTGACAAGAGAAATGTCTGTTAAGAGTCATATAATGCCTTGGGACTCCCCTTGTTGCCTTTTGTCACTGCTTATCTTTTAAAGCCACTTAGATATATTTACTTTGATTAAATATAAGGCTCATCAAGAAAAGGGACCTTTTGTTCTTAATTGCATTCCCTCAAGCACATAGCACAATGTTATGCCCACCATTGGGACAGATTTTTGTTTAATATAATCTCTTGTCTCATTAAACCCAGAGAGACACACTAAGAAATTGTTTTGAAGAACTGATCTCCACTTTATACTTGAAATGCGTAAGGTAGGAACCATCAAAACATTGCCAGATACTGTACTTCGAAGGACTGTCTTGTCAACACTTACCATGATGCATCTAATGTTTGATAGCCCTCTGTACTGAGAGAGGGTGGCTGTTAAATTTCTTTTTGGTCATTAGAATGTGATACTTTAAAAACCTATTGTTTTAAGACTTATAATTCCATTCTTTTATTTTGTCTTTAATATCAAAGCTGTATTTTTGTATAGTATTTCTCTGAATCTATGAGGATACTGTATAAATAAAGCAAACAGATGAGAGCCCATTGGACGTAGCTTATTAAGGATGCAAGTATTGATATATCTCATATACAATTGAAAGATTTTTTTCTTTCAAACAAAGTAGAGGTATTTGAGTAGATTTCTGTTGTTTTGCTGAGCGTCTCTTTTATTCCTTTTCATTTATTTTAAGGATATTAATATTGACAGGGATGGAGTGATGATTACAGTGGACACATGATTTTGAAGTGCTTTGCAGATCAAGTGATAAAAAAATCAATTAGTAGTGGTAGCAGGATACCATTCAAATGGTAATTTGAATTCTCTGTTAAAATTAAGTTTGGCTATTTTAAAGATCAGTTATTGCATAACGTGGAAATCGTACCTTAATTTTCATTATGAACGTTGATAATTTTCATGAATAAAACAACGCTTTACCTAAATGATAATTTACTGTGGCTTGTTATTTTTAGGGCTTGATTAGTGAATTTTTGTGTTGACACAGAAAAGGTTTCTATCTCAAATATCTTTTCCGTATAACCTTCTCTCCACCACCCTTGTGTAAAATTTGTTGCTGTAACTGTTGAAGGTAGTGGCCTCTGAGGAGCTTATGTGGAAATCCCTTGAGCAGGAAACTGGCCCAAACATCATTCCCATTTAAAAGGCTGGGGGGACTTCAATGGCAGTTACTGCATTTTTAATATATTAATGAAAACTAGCATTCGTCTAAGCCGTAAACTTGTTATTGCATGTTGATGTATTACTCTGCTTTACCAGAATTTCCTATGCTTAGATTATGTTAAAAGCTTTGATTATTTTCACTGTACTTTTGGCTTTGGGGGACATTTAATTTAATTTTGTTATCATTTCCAAGCATCTCAACTAAGAAATGTAAAACATTGGGAGAGATGTGAGTAGGTAAAAGGTATTTTAAAGCTTTTGCTGGTGAGTAAGAGATCAAGTAAGTTAACAAAGTCTCAAATCTACTTAGGATTCAGGCCAAATCCAGGCCTCTGCCTGGTATTCTTTTCACTAGACTATACCATGTAGTGAGCAAACTTTAACTGGATAGACACATTCCTGAATTTAATGTAAATGGATCGCAGTCGGGAACCAACATATAAATGATCCTACAGGCTCTTCCTCCTGAGTACTACTATTCTTTCAAGAACTGAGTCCCTTTTTTCTTTGAAGTTACCTTAATACCTGCCTTCCCATCCCCACAGAGCTCATTTTAGCTTGCTCTCATTGCTCTGAGTCTTCAAGGTTACCCATCTGTTTTATGACACTTCGTTTTTTTGCTTTGTATATGTTGTTTAATTACTTACATATTGCATCTTCCCTGTTGGATTTCTAATTCATTGTGGAAGGATCTTAGTTTGATTCCCAATATGCTTTCCAATTTTCAGGACCAAAGGTGACAAATGCTTTATTATAATAATAGAGAACACTAAGATGTTCTTAATAGAAGTTCCATGTAAGTAATATTTCAACAAGTGCTTTGTTCTGCTTTCCTTTTTTTAAGTTGGTTTACCTTTAGTAATTTAAGATGGGTTTTTGGGGCTTCCCTGGTGGCACAGTGGTTAAGAACCCGCTTGCCAATGCAGGGGACACGGGTTTGAGCCCTGGTCCGGGAAGATCCCACATGCCGCGGAGCAACTAAGCCCGTGCACCACAACTACTGAGCCTGAGCTCTAGAGCCCACGAACCACAACTACTGAGCCCGTGTGCCACAACTACTCTAGGCCCGTGCGCCTAGAGCCTGTGCTCCGCAACAAGGGAAGCCACCACAGTGAGAAGCCTGCGTACCGCAACGAAGAGTAGCCCCCACTCGCCACAACTAGAGAAAGCCCGCGCACAGCAACGAAGACCCAAATGCAGCCGTAAATAAATAAATAAATAAACTTATAAGATGGATTTTCATCATAAGACTGAAAGTACCTTAGGAAATAAGACAGTCATACATATAAGAACATTAAAACTGTTAGAGTTCATTGCGGTGTGCAATAGACAGGGAAAATGTACCAAGGAATTGTGATTCAATATGAACCTCGAAGGATAGGTAATATAGGTAAAGGCAGAGAGAATGGGAAGGGCATTCAAACGGTGACTTGGGGGAGCAAAACTTGGAGATGGAAAGGTGCCTTCAATGATGAAAGCAGGGGATGAGGAGGTGATGGTAGCAGCAGGAGGTGCCTATCAGACCTTCTATGGTACCACTTCTCTTGAAAGCCAAGTCCATTTTGTGGGCAAGGTTGTTCTTGATGCTTTACCTACCTGCGCGTGGTGGCTGGGCTTGTCTTCTGACCTTCCTTGTGAAACTCTTCTAAAGCCCTAAGGTTCCCAGTTATTCCTTGCTAATAAGTCCAGTGTATAGTTTTCAACACTCATCTTCTTAAAAATAAAACATAATCAGCTTCTAAAACCTGACACAGCTAATTCTGAGTACCTTGGTGGTAAGACCTTTTTTCCTTCCCAGTTACGTGCTTAGGTACCTCATCTTTGTGGGAAGTATTCACTGAATGCATTCATTCAGTAAATATGAGTGCCTACCATGTGGCAGACATTATTCTAGAGATTTTATACGTTAGCAAGTATGTGTGACACCAGGCGGTGGAGACAAGAACCTATACTCATGGGATTAATTACTCTAATGGAAGGAGACAGGATAAAAAAGTATGTTAGTTGCCCTGACAAGCCCTCAGACAAAAGTAAGGCAGAGAAGTAGAGGTGTTAATCTTAAGGTCAGGAACAGACTCTGCAGAGGAACCTGAGTAGGAATTGTCCTAAGTGTGTTCAAGGAAAAGGCAAGAGTCATAGGATCGGAGTGCAGTGAGCCTAGGGCGAAAGTGGACAGGGGAGCTTGGAGAGGCTAGAAGTAAGGGACGACAGATTATCAAACTCCAGATCTTATTTTGGCTGAGGTCGGAAGCCGTCGGAGGGTGGGAAAGGAAGTTCTGTGATCAGACTTAACATTTTAAGAGCATCACTCCAGCTGCTATGTTGAGAATAAAGTGTAAAGTGACAAGGTTGGGAGCAGGAAGACCACTTAGCAGCTTGAACAGAGGTGTTTGGTAATCAAGGTGGTTGATGGATTCTGGGTCTATTTATAATATAGAGCTGGCAGAATTTGTCAAGGGATTGGATTGTATGTGTGTGAGAGAGGAGATTTTTGGCCCAAGCACCTGAAAGAATTGAGATTTACTAGGGCTTCCCTGGTGGCCCAGTGGTTGAGAGTCCGCCTGCCGATGCAGGGGACACGGGTTCGTGCCCTGGTCCGGGAGGATCCCACATGCCGCGGAGCGACTGGGCCCGTGAGCCATGGCCGCTGAGCCTGCGCGTCCGGAGCCTGTGCTCCGCAACGGGAGAGGCCACAGCAGCGAGAGGCCCGCGTACCGAAAAAAAAAAAAAAAAAAAGAATTGAGATTTACTGAGATGGGAAGACTTGGAGAGGAAAACATTTGGTTTGGAGGAGATGGGAAGAGGAATTGGAAGTTTAGCTGGAGATTCGAGTTAGTCATCTTAGTCCAGATGTCAAGTAGGCATTGAATTTATAAATCTGGAGCCTAAGGGAGAGGAGATCCAAGCTGACTATTTGGCATTTAAGATTTTCTTCATATACATTTTGCAAAATTCTTGTTGTATTTATTGTAATAATTTTTTAAAATTTATTTTGGTTGCTACTGTAAAAGAAGTGTTTTCTTTCATTATACTTTGACTAGGTTTTGCTTATGGTTACACAGGCTGTTGATGCCGGCATGTATCATTTTGTGCCAAGCCACCTTGCTGAATTCTCTTAATTTATAAAAGCTTTTTCATAGATTCACTGATTTCTCTTCTCCTTTGACTTTTCTGTGGAATTTTACCAAACTCTTCAATTCTGAGAAGTACTACTTTCTTTCATGGCTTGATTTGCTTTCCTTTGCCTAAAATATCAATTATTTCTTGTCTTTTCCTGTGAGTTTCTATTCATTCCCCCAAACCCAACTCATGTTTCCCATCTTGTCAAACATTTCTGGATTCCTAGGAAAGTTTCTCTTCCTATGAGCTGCAGCTGTACCATCTGCAGCTGTACCTGTATCAGAACAATTATCAAAATTTATTCTAATTTTGTATATATCTTTGAGTCCTTTTGGGGAAGGAGAACTGGGTCTTACTGTCTTTACATCCCCAGTGTTTAGCTGAATCTGCTACATGGTTGTCTGTTACAGGATAAATGTTTGTTGAATAGATGAGTAGTCGATTTGGGCAGATTAAAAACATTTGGAAATTGGATAACGTTTTTCTTCATATAGATTTTATAAACTTGTTATATTTATTGAAACACTTCTAAAAATTCATTTTTGTCACTATTGTAAAAGAAATATTTTCTAAAGTGTAATATACCTTTGCAGTTATACTCCTAAAAATTAAAGGCCTATTATTTTAGAAAATTAATGTAGGAACCTTGTTTCTGTTTTTTCATGATGCTGAGTGCACAAACGTGCTTGGATTTGTAAGACCTTAAATTTTGAAAATACTTAATGGCTGGATGTTACGTATTTACTTACAAAGAAGGCCTTTTATTTTGCATGGTTTTTATTTTTGCCTAGGAATCATCAAAGCATTGAATTGGCCATGTGTAGAATGTCTACTACTGTTTCTGTTATAAATCAGTTAAGGGGTTGTCCTAGTAAGTGACACTGAAACATATTTATTAGAATAATTATTTGTAACATTTTTTATTGAAATAGAAATATACTTTATCAAATAACCAATCACAGTTCACTGTTCATTGCTAAGCACGGTGGGAAATACAGCATGCTTCTTTCTTACAGGGAGTAATAAATGTAGGCAGAGAGATGAAACTGGTACCCAGGAGAAAAAAAAATGGGAAAAATGTTACATTTGTGGAATCTGTTGTATGTGCCTTATAGAGAGACACTCGATATAGGGGGGTGGTAGGAGGGTGTTTTCAGCTAGATTTTGAAGCATAGGTAGAGTTTAATCTGGTTAGAGAGGCAGAATACACTAGATTGGAAACAAATAGAATGAGAGGCACAAAGGTAAGAGGTATTAGGAGGTGTGGAAATGAGATACTGATTTCCATCCTAGGACAGTAAGAATTTTTATAATTTGTTCCACCAAAGAAAATGCAGTACTTTTGCTTCGCTGTAGTGAACACACATTAATTGAATTTAATGAAGGCCGATATCAGATCTCTTTTTTTTTTTTTTTGCAGTATGTGGGCCTCTCACTGTTGTGGCCTCTCCCGTTGCGGAGCACAGGCTCTGGACGCGCAGGCTCAGCGGCCATGGCTCACGGGCCCAGCCGCTCCGCGGCATGTGGGATCTTTCCGGACCAGGGCACGAACCCGTGTCCCCTGCATCGGCAGGCGGACTCTCAACCACTGCGCCACCAGGGAAGCCCTCCGATCTCTTTTGTTACCATGTTTCTTTGTACTGCCAAGTAATGCAAGCATATTGTTGAAAACAAACAAATATGCTGATTTTTAAAAGGCAGAAAAAAAGTTTACTTAATTCCATCATCCCTAGTAAGCTAACAGTTAACATTTTAGTGCATTTTTTTCCCTAGGTGTGAAAAACATACATACACACATTTTGTATTTTTATTAAATGAGATCCTCTTAGCAAATTATTTTTAAAATACGTATATTTTATTCTCTGTTTTTTTTTGTTTTAGGAGAAAACCAAAAGCCAAGGCACCGCTTCCTCCAGCTGAGACCAAATACCTTGATGCCTCTTCAGTTGATGATTCTGTAGAATCTTCTGCTTTTATCATGGAACAGAAAGAAAACACGATAGATAAAGATATTGAACTCTTGGTCGTTCTACCTGGGGATATTATCAAATCTACTACTGTTCATGGCAGGTACGATGGAGTGAAGGAAATACCAGGACCTCCCTTTCTTCTTCTGTATTTGAAACCCTCTGTTGTAGACTTCTTGATTTTTTTCTTTGGCAGATACTTTATTCATCACTCAGTTTACTTATCTATTAAAAAAGTAAATGCTAAAAGGTATTAAAATTTTTATAACAATGCTTTAAATATCAAATCTATGAATTCCACAATCCCAGTGAAGTGACTCTTGGAATTTGGAACTATTTTATTTTGTTAGTCATTTAAAAAAAAATTTTTTTTAATAGCCTTTTCCAGAGGAACAGTCATCAGTTTTATTGATTTTCTAATTCAAACTTACAAAGCAAGCCAGGGACCCATAAGAAAACTCTTTCCCTTCCCTTCCAAATTATTCTTTCTCTTTTAAGCCGCTTCTCCAAATTTGACTTTGCAGAAGTTATTAACTACTCTTAAAAGGTAATACTCTTTTATTTATCAAAACAGATAAATCTGTAAAACTAGCAGGATTTTTCACATCATTGAATGATTTAATAAAGTTATTTAAAATGTGGATAAATTTAATAGAAACATAGAATTAAACATTAATCCAGCGAGAAGGGAATATGTGATTTAGGAGACTGATTTTTTTTTTTCCCCCCCCTGCCCGGTACGCGGGCCTCTCACTCTTGTGGCCTCTCCCGTTGCGGAGCACAGGCTCCGGACGTGCAGGCCCAGCGGCCATGGCTCAGGGGCCAGCCGCTCCGTGGCATGTGGGTTCTTCCCGGACCGGGGCACGAACCCGTGTCCCCTGCATCGGCAGGCGGACTCTCAACCACTGCGCCACCAGGGAAGCCCAGGAGACTGATATTTTTAATACCTGAATAAAAATTGGAAAAATGGAATAAAGCCAAGTGTAATTTTCCATTTCATTTTCAAGTGGAAAGTTACATAAATTGTACACTGGGTCTTGTTCCACCTTTCACCTTCAACTACCCGTTTGTTATCCAGAGTCCTGATTTAGAAATTTAAGCTATTTTGACCTTAGTATTGCATGTGTATGTGTATGTATATATGTGTGTGTAGAACGAAAGAATAAGCAGGCAACATATTGAGTACTGCATTTTTGCAATGTGGTTTTACCTAGATGAAATTTATTCAAGATAACCTTAATCTTGAGATTTATTCTTAAGATTATGTACAACTTTATGAATTATTGAAAGTTCATGAAAATAAAAAAGTTCAGCATTAGCAAACAATACATAGTATTGTGTATTAAATTCTCATTAAATTTAAGTCAGTTGCACTTTGCCATTTATTTGGTATTGGAAGTAGTTTTGGAGATGACCCATTGAACCATATTTAGGAGGTTGAGAGCCCTGTGACTGACCTTGGTGGGTGTCCACCTTAGATGCAGGTGGGTTTTGCCTCTTCTGAGGGGGGAAGGCATCTTGTAAGTTAGACACAGTGGCCATCGCATCATCTTCAATCCTTGAAATCACACCATTACCCTGGTTTTAAAATAATAATGGTAATGGATGTGGCTGGGGTAATAAAGGCAATTCCTCTTATGTTCCCTGAATTCAAGGTAATTTTTTTTAAAAGTCAGTAGTTTTTCCTTGTTCTTCACTGATGCTGACAGGTAACAATGGTTTCATTATCAGTACTCCTCAAAATTTCATCTTGAATATACCAGTCATCTGTTTATATTGCCATCTTCTCTACTATCAGCCTTCTGGGTTCTTTTGTTTGTTTGTTTGTTTTTAAACCTCAGGGACTTCAGTATTAGAATCACGGGTTTCCCCTCTATCCTGTCACCCATCATAATTACTTTAAACTTTTCCACATGCTACCCTGAGCTAACTTTTCTTCTGTTTCCTTGACTCTGGGAAAATACATCCATAGTGTACATCCCCTGTCCACCTGGACCGTGGTATCTTACCACTTTGAAGCTGATCCAATACTGAGATCTTAGGTTCTCTCTTTGACACAACTTTTTTGAGTCTAGCTTATCCACTTTCTCTTTCTTAATTGGATTTGTTCTTCATCCTCCTTATGAAGTCTAATTGATGATTTCTCTTCCTGTTGCTGCATTTTTCTTCATATTTGACCTGGATTCTGCATCAGTCATTTCTACCACATTTGTACTTACAAGGACCCTAGATTTTCCCCATCCTTTTGACCTTCCAGCATGTTTGCCTTCCAGGTTCCTAAACTGGAGTAATTTTCCATCAGTCAGCTTTTTGTTTCTGGGCCACCAACTGTTGTTGAATTGCTTCAGTTTTCTTATCTATAAAAAATGTTTTATAACTGAATTGTTGTTGGGATTAAATGAAATACTTATCAGTGCCTGGCACATAGTGACTTCCACCATTCTCTTCTGAGAACTGTTTTCCTTAACCCTGGGCGCTCTCCTTTCATTCCCCACCCTCAGGTTAATCTGACTAAAACATCCCTCTGTTTGTGGCACTCGCTTTGATAAAAGACTGTAGGGATGGCAATTCAACAAAGTAAGGAAGTCCAAGCTAACAAGCCTGGACACTGGGCCACCTTCTTCTCTTTTCCTCTGGAGTTAAGCAGTCTTTCCTTCACTACTCCCCTTTAAATAGCTTAAGCTTCAGCCGCATGACTCTGATTCTACAGATACTCTACTTTTTCCACCTCCACGCTTTTTTTGGAAAGCCATTCCATCTTGAGTACCTTACCAGCCACATTTTATCCAGTTAATGTAGCTCAAGTGACAGTTTTGATTTAAAGGCTCCCTGATCTCCCCAGAATGAACTATTACCTCTGACTTCCAAACTCTTCTGACACTTTATACCATTGATAGGACAATCATACATTGTCCTATGCTATAATTTCTATGTGTATCTTATCTTCTTAAATAAACCATAAGATCCATGCAGGTATCATGACTTTTCTTCTTGGTGCTTAGCACAGTTTCTTTTTTCTTTCTTTCTCCTTTTTTTTTTTTTACAGTTTCTTGCAATGTAGTATTTACCATTTAGTAAATTCAGCATATTGTCTCCCTAAATCTTATATGTTGATGGAGGTAGCAACTTAAATGGTGTGTCTTGAAGAGGCATTTGGATGGGTCCCAGTAGCTTTCCCAGAATCTCTTAAATATATTTCCTCAGGTAGAGAATAAGGCAAGAATGCCCCAAATTCTGATTGCTTTTTAAATTTTGTTTGAAAAATTTAAACAAAACTTTAAATTTTGGGGCTGAAAAACTTTTCTGAGAGTAGAATTTGTTTTATATCAGTGTTTTTACTAGGGGATTTGATTTTGAGACTTTGTTCCTAATAGTTTTATCACTCAGGAATGACTCAAGTTGTAGACACTATGACTAATTTTTTTTAATATTAAATGTTTATAATTACAAGTGGTTGTGTGATTCGGAATATTTCAGGAGTGTGATTCTGGATATCTCAGGAGTGATTCCAGATATTTTAGGAGGTGGTTCAGGATATCTTAAGAGTGTGATTTGGGGTATCTTGAAGGTTGCAGCAACTGCTGCCCCGTTATTTAAAAAAACAAAAACAAAAACCAACGTTTAACAATAACAACAAAAACAAAAATGTACAAATAGAAAAATTTATTCTATTTCTGAAAAATGTTAGCTACCTATGTGAAGACCCATGATATAGATAACTTAAATTTCTTCTGGGCTTTGTTACCATAAATGGAATAGGAAAATTTTCAACAACATGATACAGGAATTTAGTGGGGGACTACAGAAGAATCATTTTAAATAAGTTTAAGGGCATAAGGTTTTCTTAGCTAAATCAGAGTTCCATATGTTACTGTGAAGGATCTCTAATTTAATTTTTTGAGACCATCTCTTCTTAATTTGTCTAAATATTCTTTGTATCTTATATTTATTTTGATAGTATTATATATATATCTCCTTTGGAGAATAATATCAATATGAGCCTGAAATAAATATTTAGAAACTTATCATATGCTTCATTTAACTGTTCAGAAAAGTTTTGCTTCTCAAAATGTATTCTTGGGAAAGATTTTTAAAAAGATCCCCTCTCTTCTTTTTTTTTTTTTTTTTAATTAATTAATTTATTTTTGGCTGTGTTGGGTCTTCGTTTCTGTGCGAGGGCTTTCTCTAGTTGTGGCAAGTGGGGGCCACTCTTCATCGCCGTGCACGGGCCTCTCACTGTCACGGCCACTCTTGCTGCGGAGCACAGGCTCCAGACGCGCAGGCTCGGTCGGTAGTTGTGGCTCACGGGCCCAGTTGCTCCGTGGCATGTGAGATCTTCCCGGACCAGAGCTCGAACCCGTGTCCCCTGCATTGGCAGGCAGACTCTCAACCACTGCGCCACCAGGGAAGCCCTCCCCTCTCTTCTTATACAATTCATGCAGAGATATGCTCAGAATGTTTCATTTTCAAGAATGTAACATACAGCATTATTTTCAGAAGAATGCACTTGTTTGTACATTGATTTTTCACCAAAGAGCTTGTTCGGATTAAGGAACACAATAAGATTGGAGGTGGTAATAGACTTTATGCTCAGGGGCAAACTAAAAACTTGTTATCCTGAATCAGGTTAGGAGCCTTCTGCAGGCTTACCAATCTTTTGGTACCAGAGCTTAGTGATATTGCCTCTTTAGTGACCAAAAGTCACCCGATGTCTGTTATCTTGCCTTTGGGATCCTTGACTTACATTGAAGATGGCTGAGTGGCAGCCTGAAAACTCTTGGGCATTTCTGTGTGTCCTGTTATTACGAATGATTGGATTGAAGGAAGAAGTACAGGTATATGTGTATATATATCTGTGTGTGTGTGTGTGTGTGTGTGTGTGTTTGTATCTGTGTGCTGGTCAAGTAAACAACTTTTTTCACCAGGCAAAGCAGCTCTGTGCCTTATTAAAAGTGAGCATTAAAGAATAGTACTGTTAGAGGCAAGCTGCCTAGGGGCTGTGCTCCTCAGAAAGTACCACACTATGCAATAGCATAAGTGGTAGTGTCTACCAGTACTTGGGAAAAGTTAATTTTTAATGAAAATGAGTTTATAGGCTAAACTGGCATAGACACTACAGAGAAAAAGGAAGTATGTAGGTATGTTTGTACATCACTGTAGGTCCTTACCTTATAGTCAGGTGTCATTCTCACTGAATAAGTATTTTTCCTTTTTCCTCTTTCTCTGGGGACACTTTAAAAGCAGTTTTCATTTGGGAATTTGATAAAAGATTGACATTAACCCTCTTTGTTAGCCTATAGGGAGAGCATTCTATGGATATATTAGCATCCCCTCTCTCCTGTTACTTACGATATTTTATGACCTGAATACCATAAATAGGAATTTGCTTTGATATGAGCAAATCTTAGAATACCAGGAATGAAAACACAAAGAAAGCATAGAACTTGAAGTTAGAAATCTCAGGCTCTACGGTTTATTACATAACTTGCTATGTGATGTCAAGCAAGTCACCTCACATCTCTGGCCTTTAAGACCAGAGTTTTGAAGGGCACTGGGTGGGTCAGAGAACTAGCTCAGGAGAGTTTTACATGGACTACAGTGCCATCTATTGGAAAAAAGTAGACTATGAAAAACAACAAGAAATTACTGGATCAATGTGGGTCAATTTTAACTCACCCCTCTCCAAAAAAAAAAAAACAAAAAACACCAGTAATACAACGAACGGTATGGATTGCAGAAGAGTTTCAGAATTTCGTATCATTCTTATATTTATTGAAAAATGTCAAATGACAGATGTGTGATGAATACATCATATAATAGGGTAATAGATTTCAAAAACATACTGCTAAAAATCTGTTGCATGGCATAATCACATTGAACTCCATAAGGATGCTTTAAATTTTGGTTTAGATACTTTTTCAATTGTACCTGCTTAAAATAAAAGTTGGAATTTTAGCTGTTAAGTTATTTAAGTGTAACAGTCCTGCCTGAGTTTCTCCCTAGTTGGAATCCTGTACTCCAGGCTTTGGCACTCCCCCACTGCCCTGAGCCAGGCAGCACGTAAGCCTCTGTTGGCTGATCGCTCTCCTGGTTTGAGAAACAGTGACAGAATACTAACAAATGCCCTCCAAGTCCTAGGAGGGCCACCCTCATCCCTTTCCTTCCCTGGCATCTACACCTTATAACAATGACCCTTCTAATTTTACTTTTAATTTTTTATGACTATAAATGCAATGGTTGGGCCTTACAGAAAGTAGGAAAAGACAGATAAGCCAGAAAAAATACTTAAAACACCATGTCATTATTAAGGAGAAAGATTACAGTTACTAACATTGTGGTATATAACCTTTTACTCACACAGACATATACATAGACATACACCACACACACTCACAATTGTGTATCTACACATATACCTATATAGGAACCTTTTCCTCTTTTGCCAATATGACATCATACTGTACATGCTATCTTGTAACTTGCCTTTTTTTTCAGTTAATAATTTCTAACTTTCATGTCAATAACATTTTATCTTATCCTTTGCCCATATTTGAGTTGTCCCAATTGCAGTGAGATATATTTGTGGTATTTCTCTTTTTATAAGGGGTATGTATGTATGTTTAATAGGTATGTTCCTAAATCACAGTTTTTATAAAGGTAATTGTTTATAATTAGATTCAAATATAATATCCAAAATAAATGATCAAGGAGAGTTTAAAGTGGAGAATTTCAACTTTTTTTTTTTGCTTTGAGAAATATCTGTTTCTAGTATTTGATATGACCTTTTATCAATTTAATACTACCCTGATCTATTATTGTCTTCAAATTTAAATTGTGTGTTACTTTCTTCAAAATGTTTCCTATTGCATAATTCAGTAAGCACGCTCAACTTTGAGATTAGGTTTATTTGTTTTATCTCCCTGATCCACTTCATCTCATGCACACAAGCATAGTTAGCATTCCTGAACTCATTCCGAATTAGGTGGGTTAGCTTCATTCCTGAACTCATTACTAAACGAGGTGGGTTAGCTTAAGATAAATAAACATCAGTAACAATGGAAAATGTTTTAAAAGTTCCTATACTGTTATTGGTAAGTTTAATTGGGTTGTTGGTATGCATTTGTAAGGGACAGCTGGAACCAATTCAACTCAACTCAGTTTTGAGCATGTATCGAGAATGGGTAAAATACCTTATTAGATACTGGGGTAGATTTAAAGAATCATGCTAAGGCAGAATCTTACTCATTCGGGTTCAACCCCTTATCACATGCTTGAAATCCATCTAGTCATAGAAAAGACTTATCATCATCATCTTCGTTTTCCTATGACAGTCCCTGTTTGTACCTATTATCCCAGAGTAATTACTAATAGTGCCCCTCTTTCGATCTCAGGTGTCCAGATTGGATGATAAATTTCATTGCAACCCTATTGGTAAGTGACTTTGTTTAAGCACCTCTAGGGTTTGGAAATTCACCTACATAGTTGTTGGAGCTGATCTGAAAGCTCTTTGGCGAATCATGACTTTCATTTTTGATATCCAAGTGGATCTTAAAAACACAAAAATGGGAAGTCTTTTCTTATCTAGCAGGTAGTAAAACTAGGACAAGATTACCCTTAATGTGTGTCATGAATGCAGGAAGGGTCACTGGAGGATTTTAGGGGGTAATTTTGTGATGCCATCAATCTATGAAGTAAAACTGCAGCAGATAGCAGATAGCCTGTTGCAAACCATCCACCCTCTCCTGAATCCTGATTCATGGGATCATGAGGCTAAAATGTGGCTGGATTAGGAGTCAGGACATTTTGATCCTGACTGCACCCTAATTCTATTTATGCTTCTCATAATCTGTTTATGTAACTTCTCTAACGACAATTTTTTCATTCGTAAAGTGGGAGTAGCTTTTGTGGTGGTTGTGAGCTCAAATGAGATAATAGGTATGAAGTTAATGCAAGGGATCGTTTGTTTCTATAAGGAGTGGGAAATCTCATAGGGATTTCTTCCATTTCAAAGAAGAGTTTCTAAAGAGTTTTTTTTTTTTTTTAAATCGGCCCTCTAGGCAGTCATAAGAGAAAAAAATCTGTAAATAATGCAAAGCAGACTCTTAAATAATAAACCAGAATTGAAAGTAATGTGGTAGTAGAGAGGAAGAAAAGACTGTTTCTTATTTGAATGAGGAAGTAATGAACAAATTCAGCCAATCCTTTTCAACTTTTAATTATCTGGCTCGGGCTGCAGGTAGACTGCTGGCATGTGCTCCTACCTTAGCAAACAGGAGAACAAGCATCCTTCCTGTGGTGATCACGTGCTTAAACCTTTTTACCAACTGCTGTTAGGTGCATCAGCTTAGGATAATTATCCTCAAACCAAAATTGCTGTTTTTGGTAGAAGTAACTTGGCATTCAGGTGGATAATTCTAAACTACACTCAAGAGATGGTTTCGTATTCTGTGGGAGCACTTTGTGACTAGTTAATCCCCAAAAGCAGCCCCATTGCGTGCAGGGCCTGCTTAAAAGTTAATGTCCTGCCTTTATAGTGTTACAGCTCCTTTATGGTAGAGCCAGTCAGTAATTCCCACCCTCAGAATCCGCAAGGTCAGGGTCATCTCTTCTGTGCTTTTGGTGCCAAATGCTGAGCTTTCAATTAAATATTTCAAGCAATTGAACTGGTCTGAGGCTGTTTTCGGATAAGGTCTTAGCCCAACTTAATGCTTATATCCCACTTCTGTGTAAAGATGCACTGGCTTTAGACACAACAGTGCTACTAGTCAAGTTTGTTAAAAAACAAAAAGCAAAACAGCTTTCTCACCTATGTGGGTTTTTTTTAAAGCATGTGAATCTCCTTTCAACAATTTCATCTTTTTATGCATCAGACACTGAACAGAAATCTCAAATGCATATTATCTGCTATGTGTTTGAACTCATGGATATTTAAGCAAAATTACCTAAGAGATAAATAATCATTGGTTCCTATAAATTCACATTCAATGACCCTGACCTACATTGTATCAGGTCCTGGGAAGAAAGTCTGCTAAGAGGTGGTCCTGCTAGAGAGGAGTTCACATCTAGGTATAAATGGAACCCAGATAACATCTTTAGGTCATTCTGCTCTTTGAGGTCTCTGGAAGATTGGCCTGAACCCTGTTCCATAAATACCCTTTATAATATTATTGTAAATTCCCAAGGGTTTATGTTCTTGGCGCCACCTCTGGCTTGGACTTTATATCCTTTTTTTGGATTCTTATTTTCCAGTCTCTACTTTTTGAAATGTCCTTTCTCTCCTTGATTTAACCCCTCTCAAAGCTACCAGGACCATAGCAATGGTTTGCGGGTCACCAGGGAGAGGTTAGTAAGTATATCACATACCAAATAACTTAAATGAGCATTTTAGGCCTTCTATGGAGTCCTTTTAGCAACGCTGCCACTTGGTAGTGTCCCTGCAATCCTGGCCTCTTCCCATTGGCTGGCTCCTCTTTCTGTCTCTTGTGTCATCTTACCCTTTTCTTCCCGCATTCGATTTAATCCTATCACCTCCTTATGAAATATATCTGGAACCTGACTAGTCTAAGCTATCACCTTCTCTCACCTAAATTTTTGCAATAGCTTTGTAACCTCAGGCTACTGTGAATACAGCAATCAGAATATTATCCTTTAAAAATGTAAAATAGATCCCATCACTGCTCAGAACCCTTTTGTGGTTTTCTACCTCACTTCATAAAATCCCAAGTCTTCACCAGGCCTTCCAGATCTATAAGAAAATCACTCTAATATCATGTCTACTGTTTTTACCCCAGCAGGCTGGTTTCTGTTTTTCTTTAAACATGTGGAGCACACTGCTGCCTCAGGGCCTTTGCACTTGTCAACTATGCCTGGAACACTCTTTCCCCAGTATCCCATTCCATTCAGGTCTCTTTTCCAATGTCATTTTTTCAGTTAGGACATTTTCTAATCTCCTTCCTTATCTTACTTTCATCATGGCATTTATCATTATCTGGTATACTATATAATTTACTTGTTTCTTTATCCTCTTCTCTCCAGATCACTGGTTTGAAAACTATAGTATGTGTCAGAATCAGCTGGAGTGCTTGTCAAAGCACGTATTCCCGTGCCTCAACCCCAGAGTCTCCGATTCAATGATCTGGACTGGGGCTTGAGAATTTGCAATTCTAACAAGTTCCCAGCAACACTGATGCTGCTGATTTGTGAATCACACTGGAGAATCAGTGCACTAGAGCTACTCTGTCCAATACAGTGGCCACTCACCACATGTGTGTTTAAACTATTTAAATTTAAGTGAAATGAAAAATTCAGTTTGTTAGTCCACTAGCTCAATGTATTTCAGATGCTCAGTAGCTACATGCAGTGAGTGGCCACAGTATTGGACAGGACAGATACAGAGCATTTCTCTCATTGCAGAAAGTTCTGTTGGACAGCCCTGCCCTAGAACATAAACTACATGAAGATGGATTTCTTTTTGGTTCCCCTGCTTCCCCCTGCCCAGAATTATATTCTCATATTTATATAGCTGGTCTTCTTGGGCTTACTTTAGTGTAAGGAATAAGGTAGATACATAGCTTTTTTTTCCATCAGATTTTTCCCAATACCAGTTACTGAACGTTCAGTTCTTTCCCCAGAAATTTGAAATATCATTATCATAGGCAGTATTAAGTCCCCATCTGTATTTTTGTCTGTTAGAGAACTTTCTGGTCTTTTGCATTTATCTGCCTGGGAATAGGAATATTTTCCAGACAAAATTGGCTTCTGGAATTATTGAATAAAAAGTTGAACCTGTAATTATAGAATGAGAGAATAAGGTTATAAAGAAGATCTGTAACTTTTACTTGCCTTTCCAAGAGTCGTTTATTAGAAGACATTTAGGCAGTGAGTTCAAAGGTTCTAGTCAGCATGCAACGTTTTGGCTACAAAAAAAGTATAGTATAGTATACTATATATACTATAGTGTGCAAAGATTATAGATGACCATATTGACTAAAGGAATAGGCCATAATTATAATATTCTTGGCCCATTATCCATCACCTTTATTAAATTAGAAAATTTATATATCACAGATAGAAATACAGTAATTCATTAAGGCATATCAGAAGGTTTAAATAAGGGTGTCAAATTGTTATTATCTTTAAAAATTTTTTAAGTATCTTTTTCCTTAAAGGTTTATATGTTTGTACATAAAGGGATGAAAAAATTGTAGCACAAAAATAGGGATTAACAAAACAAAACTTTAAACTAATCACTATTTTTGTCTTGTTAACTTTTAGTGTATATTTCCGGCAGAGACTCTAAAGAACTGTACATTTAAGAAAGTAAAAGATGTTTGAAGTGTAAAGTTTAGACTTTTTCCATGAATTAGTTGGCACATTTATATATAGAGAGAAAGAGAAATATAATCTGAACGTAGCACCATTTACTCGTAGACCACAGTGGACAGCTCTCCATTTAGTTGGCAGTGAAAATTCTCTCCTCTTCCAGCTTAACTGTATTTGTAATTATATTGTATTTTTCTAGGCATTACCTAATCCTTCTTAAGTTTATTTACTATCAGGGAAAGAAGTACCATTTTCCAAATCTAGAATCGGTACGGGGAATCAAATTGCTATCATAGCGTACTATGTTACGAAAAAATGAGCTTCAACAATACCATTATGCTAGTTTTTCTCTCAATGAAATTAAATATGTACTATCCAAAGCCAAAATTTGGGAAATTATAGAAAATTTATGTATGAACATACTAGATAGCTCAAGAGAAGGACATAAAACTCCTAAATATTACTGTGCAAGCATTTAATAAAGATATGGGAAATGTATTTTGGGTATTGAAACATATTCCAGAGAACATTTTTTTTACTGAGGGACTTAGTCTTTTATTTATTTATTTTTCTTGGTGTATGTATAATGGGTACAACTTGTATGTGGGAGAGAGAAGGGAGGTGAGTGTACTCTTATGAAACATACCTCTTTTTCCCAAATCAACTGGAATGGCTTAAGAATGGGCAACGACCGTAGAAGGTGAGGGTGAGGTAGGGTCTGAATCCAGGGGATGGTTTGAAAATCTATATAAAGTGTTTGACCTCAAGACCACACAGTGCCAGACAACTAATCCTTCCCCAGCAGGACACTGCCTGTCTGAATGTTGAACCAGAGAGGCTACCTACCTGGGAGTTCCACTTAGGAGACTGGGAATGAGGTGCATATGAAAACAGATTACTAAATTAAAAATAGCATGCTGAACAGTGAGATTTTTAGCCTCATTTCCCTGTCAACTTTCTAAAAAACTGGTAGCTGGGTTCATATATCTACTCAAGAAATTGGAGAATTATTTTTTATTGATAGTTATACCTCCCATTGGAAAAAAAAAATAGCTGGCCGCCTGATTACCCTCAAATGAAGCCCATCAACCTATATACCTCAGTTCATGAAAATAGGACTTTTACACAGTGTTTTAGTGCCTCCGTCTTAAATACAATCTAATAGCTTAGGATCTCCAGATGTTTGAGGAAAGCACATAATACAAAAGATTTTTTGGCATGCTTTCCTTAAAGGCTGACAGTTAAGAAAGAATTGGAGCAGAAACTAACACCCCATTGTAAAGCAATTATACTACAATAAAGATGTTAAAAAAAAAGAAAAGAAAAAGAATTGGAGACCACACTGTTCTGTTGATGCTGTGAATGGAAACAAAAGTCTGTGTCAACAGTTGGAGTCTGTGGAAAGGGAAGCAAAAAATTAAGTGTCTCTGAATCTCAGGTTGGATTAACAATTCCCTATAGAGATAGGTTATGTATTACCATTAGTGTTTAACACTTAATCACTATTTAAAATTATCTCATACATTTACTTGGTTATTTTTTCATTGTCTAGCACAAGAGTCCATAAACTTTTTCTGTCAAGACCCAGATAGTAAAAATATTAGGTTTTGTGGGCCGTAAAGTTTCAGTCACATCTACTCAAATCTGCCGTTGTAACACAAAAGTAGCCCTAGATATTATGTAAACAAATGAGCACAGCTGTGTGCCAGTAAACCTTTATTTACAAAAAACAGGCTGTGGGCCCACTTTGACCTGCAGACTGTAGTTTGCTGACATTTGGTCTAGTCCATCTAGCAGAGTATTAGATCTATGAGAGAAGGTATGCCATAACAGTTGTACCGTGTCTCCAGTGCCTAGAAAATATTAAATGCTGTTTGAATGAATTAAGAAATCTATACGACACTCTTCTTTAGGATTTGTGGGCTTCCTCGTGTAGATTCTTTCTATGCTTTCCAAAGCCCAAAGGGTGAGAATACTTTATGCTTATGAGAACCAGTTTATAAGCTAAAGATTGCTCATATTCCAAATGACATTGTAAAGGAGCATCGGATAAGGAAGGGCTTTCCCTTCTACTGAAATCTATGATATGAAGACAAGTTGGCAGATAAAATATACAAAATTTTTAAACCAACACAAGGATCCAAGCTCTCTTGAATACTATTCAGAAGTTTTAAACTATTATAATTTTGTCTGCTTAAATATCTTGTAGTTAGATTTTTAAGCTGCTTTCACAAATAGTATTTTGCAGCCTTGTTTTATCTACTGAGGACAAGAGGCCCTAGGAAAAATGCTTGAAACAATAAATGTAACAGTTAATGAAATTGTTCTATGATCAGCATTACTCTTGTTTTACAGTAAACCTATGATGGATTTGTTGATATTCCTCTGTGCACAGTATCACTTAAATCCATCAAGTCACACAATTGATCTGCTGTCAGCTGAAAAGAACCCCATTAAATTTAAGCCAAACACACCAATAGGAATGTTGGAGGTAGAAAAAGTAATTTTAAAGCCAAAAATTTTGGATAAGAAAAAACCTACACCTATAATACCAGAGGTAAGATTTTCACTGTAAATTTTGGTGTCTTACAGCTAAAATACTAAGTTGATTTTTTTAGTCATTATCTGCAGCTCATTGCAAATGAAACAAAATTGCCTTTCCTGGTCAGATTCGACGTAAACATGGCTATTGTGTTTTCCTGGGCTACTTTGTTTACAATTCACTTAGTTGTTTATCCTTGGATTAACTAGAATTTGGGGAATACTTCAGATTTTAGAGGCTCTAAAGTGATCTATATGATAGTATCAGAATCTGACAATTATGACTATATTTTAAGCTACTCTTTTAAAAAGTTTATATTAAAAAAAGGTTTTATACTCTTTTAATACAAATTCCTTTAAGAATTTATTAAAATAATTTTTTGGCTTCTCTGTACTTGGTAAGCCGTAGTTGTAATTTATTTAAATTATTGTTAATTTGAGCTACATGATGGCTCAGTTTTCTGTGATGTATGAATTTTAAGCATAAATTTTTAACCACAGTGATTCTAATATCATCAATTCTCCTTTATTTATAAAATTGTTCTTTTTCTGTAAGCAACAGGGGTAGAAGTTTATGGGTTTCTAGAAATACTCTTTCATTAGGAATGATATTAACCATTTTTAACTTCACAAAATATATAAAGGTTTACATATTAAATTAGTAGTTCATTTACATATGACTTGAGTAATACATTCTCATATTTTCTTCAAAAAATTAACTTTTTTGGACAATACTAAAACATTTGCTTTCTATAAAATATGAATATTAAATATTCACCAGGATATTGGGCTATTTTCTAGCAAGATATACATGCTACTTATCTAAATGGAAATAGTATTATTTATGCTATAACATGGGACTATATATGGTATTTTAGTTTTATGAATACATGTTAAACTTTGAAGATCTGCAATCTGTAGGTTTCACTTAAGATGGTCACGTTTCTAAATTCCATTTACATATAGAATTTAATTCAGTTACATTAAAATGTGGAGATGCTTAAAATCTTCTCAATAATTTTGAATTAGCAGTATTAAATATTTAAATGAGGACTATTATAATATTCTTTACTAATATATTAAAATTAACCAAAGTAGTAATAATAATAGTGACAACAACAATAGGTAGTCACAATAGTTACTGTTTACTTATTGATAATTTACAATGTGCCAGACACTGTGTTAAGCTCTTTATAATGGATTAACTCGTTTATCTTACCTCAAATAAGAGAAGTTCAAAAATGTTAATGTCTTAATTAAAATATCCCTGTTTTTTTCATTGAGACAACTGACCATTAGAAAGATAAATATTTCTCAACTAAAAAAAATAGAATAAAACATATATAATTCTATTATTATGTATGTTTGCTAATTTTGTTTTTTTTGTTGTTTTTTTTGTTGTTTTTGGGGGGGGTTCGCGGGCCTCTCACTGTTTTGGCCTCTCCTGTTGCGGAGCACAGGCTCCGGACGCGCAGGCTCAGCGGCCATGGCTCACGGGCCCAGCCGCTCCGCGGCATGTGGGATCTTCCCGGACCGGGGCACGAACCCGTGTCCCCTCCATCGGCAGGCGGACTCTCAACCACTGCACCACCAGGGAAGCCCTGTTTGCTAATTATAAAGTAAATATTATATGGAATAAAGCAAAAACATCTGTAGGACTAGATATGAGGCTTTTATGTTTCTTTTTGGATTTAAATCTACTTAATACTTTACAAGAGTTATGAATTTAATCTATATTACTTAATAAGCAAACTATTTCTAAGAATCTGGTTTGGATTTAGGAAGTAACATTAATCAAAAAGAAAATTTGACAACAAAGTAGAAAAACACTGTTTATCATACCACTATATAATTGTAGATTATCTCATTGTTCTAGATGTCATTGTAGAAAGTTTGTTTCAGTAAATCATGGTATAACTCTGGCTTTAATCTGTGTTTCAGAAAACTGTGAGAGTAGTGATCAATTTTAAGAAAACGCAGAAGACGATAGTGAGAGTTAGCCCACATGCACCACTTGAAGAACTTGCCCCTGTTATATGCAGCAAATGTGAGTTTGATCCATTACATACACTATTATTGAAGGACTATCAGTCTCAGGAGTCCCTCGACTTGACAAAATCTCTTAACGAGCTGGGACTAAGAGAATTATATGCCATGGATGTCAGCAGAGGTAAGTAGACTTTTCATGTTATTCATTTGGTGCATATATGTGCATGTTTTGTGTTTATGTGTAAGTGTTCTCAAGTTCATAATGGCACGTTAATGGATCCTGTAGTAAAGTCAATACATGTCACTGGCAATAAGAAGAGAAAACTAAATGTAGTAAAATTTAACTTGAGTTCAGTTATTCAAATTGGAATAAAAACACGTCTTTCTTAGCTGTCATCCACATCTTACACCTTTCCATCTACCTATGAATATTTGGGCTGTAATTTAACTTAATTCTTTGTGGTTTTAAGATTTAAACAGAAAATTAAAGTTTACATGTAAAGTCGTTGTTCTAAAGAAGTGTGAATTACAATAGACTCACCATGGATTTGTCTGAGTCTTAATTATCTTTCAAATTTGGGAGTTTCTTGACAAATTTTTTTCTAAGTTCAGCACCGAAAATCAACTGGCTTATAAAATGAATCAGTCTACTTACAAAAATCTTCTAAATAGGAATAGCTTAGAGTGTAAATCTATAGAAATAATGTATTAAAATTTGGAGATTTTAGATAATGTTGGTTTCTATGATGTCTGATAGGTAAATGAAAGTTTATTCAACACAAATCTGTTTTATTAGGAGAAATAAAAGTTTAGTGAAGAATGATTACTTACATCCGCTGTGTATAGAGAACTTCAAACTTTATCCTGAGATTGTGGCTTTAAATAATCCATAAATGACTATTTCAACTCAGTGATGTTTTATACTTGAACAAACATTATCTTTTCAGCCAATTTACCCTCTTTTACCCCCTCCTTCTGTAGCCACTTCTGTTACTGCCTTCAATAAGTCATCTTTCCAAGGTAAGACACATGAATCAGTAGAAACAGATTATAATATGAAATCTCTATTTCTATTGGGTAAATTGAAAACAAGATTATAATATGAAATCTCTATTTCTATTGGGTAAATTGAAAACAAGCTGCTAATTTTACCTGTTTTCTTATCATTACTAATATGTATATTCTGTAAAAGGTTTTAATTTAGAAAGTCTTTGGGTTTTATTTCCTGAAAAATAGTTTAAAGCCCCCTACCTTGATTTCTGAATTTAATTTCAGTAATTACATTTCAATAATTGTTTGAAAATTAATATCGTCTTAAGAATAACAAAAACATATTTTTGACTCTCAGACAGAAAATGATGTTGCTACGATCTTTATTGTGTACATATACTGATAACTTGGTGGTTCCATGGAAGAGTTTCAGATTATTTCTTTTGAAACAGTTATTCAGAATTATAAGGGTATATTCATCATAGGAAATGTTTGCAACCATTAAATTGTTTGTGAATATTTTGTAATAACATGGAAAGTGCTTATGCTAAAATCAGCTTTTAAAGCTTTTTAAATGTTTAATACAGTACGTTTAAAAAAAAGCTTTTACATGAAATTTCTGAAAAGAAATACAAAAAAAATTTAAGAGTTGATACCTTTAGGTGGTAGGGCTATGAGTGAATTTTTTTCATCCTCCTTTTCTTTATTTTTTTTAAAGTTTATTTTATTTTTAAAAATTTTTGATTTACAAGGTTGTGTTAGTTTCAGGTGTACAGCAAAGTGAATAAGTTATACATATATCCACTCTTTTTTAGATTCTTTTCCCATATAGGTCATTACAGAGTATTGAGTAGAGTTCCCTGTGCTATACAGTAGGTCTATTTTATATATATCTTTCTTTTCTTTATATTATAGAATTTTTTAATGGAAATGTATTACTTTCATAGAGGAAAGCTTTATTAAAAATTAGCCATTAATAATAAAGTCTGGAAATCTGTTTCCCCATTAAAATGGATAGGCTCAGATAATTGATTACTATAATAATTACCCCCTACTAAAAAAAACAATAAAGTGTACACATTATACATTATTGGATTATTGGAATCTTCTTTCTTTACCACTTCCAATTTTTTTTATAACACAATGAGCCTCGCAATTCCAAGAATTAAGCCCACATCAGTAATAGTGTGATTATTTTTAGCGGCTGTCATGAAGACTAGCCTAATCAAAGGAGTTGAAAATTCTTATGTTTGTAAAGTATATACCGGCTAATAATCAGAAGATAGGCATGTTAATCCTGACACTACATTAGCTTTCAAGCTCATTGGCAAACTGATAGGGCAAATGCTTTATTTGTGTGGATCTCACCTTCCACTTCTATAATAATCTAGAGGTAGGAAAAAGTGTCCTCTGGTTCTTCCAGCAACAGCATTC
Source organism: Grampus griseus (assembly GCF_964374135.1). NCBI lineage: Eukaryota > Metazoa > Chordata > Mammalia > Artiodactyla > Delphinidae > Grampus > Grampus griseus. The sequence continues at coordinate 66,797,373 of NC_139001.1, forward strand.
TGTTACTTGTACTTGGCTTTTGCTTCTAACTTTGCCCGTCTCTACATACATAACCGAAAGCAAATTCCATAATCTTGTTGGCCTCAGTTTGAAGGTGTTGAATGCATTGATTTCTAATATCCCCTCCAGCTAAAAGAAAGTATGTGGTTTATGCAGAGTATTAAATGTTGTGAACATAATCTTAAGAGACTGTAACAGGAAAACGTAAAAAAACTCCTTTTACAGTGTCAAAATCTACAGAGTCAATCCAAATGTTGTAAATGGTCCTGCCTCCTTATTTTGTCCGATATTATCAGAAGGCTTAGAACTTTGTGTGCAATTATTTACAGCCTCTCTTTGGGAAATAGGAAACTACAGTATTTGAGTTGCTTTTCTAAGTAAGCTCAACTCCTTGTCTTAGTGTTTAACTCTGACTTGTAGTGATCCCTGAAAGTGAGCTTTAGGTGAAGACTTAGGAGTGAACCAGAGTAGAGAATGCCCAGATGCCTGGAAATTGCTTTACCAAAAATAACTACATGAGTACTCTGGTTATAGTTATTGTACTGCACCACCATGTGAACTTTCTGTTTACTGTTCCAACTAAATTTAATTGTATGTCTACATTCAATTAGTGGAGGAGTCTATCTTAAAATGAAATAGTAGCATTTCTTAAAAAAAAAAAGTCAGAGGTATTACACATCATCTTTAAATGGATACTGGATTCAGTTCTATTTAATGTCTGTTTTTCTTGGTGCAAGTTATTCAGACTTTCTAGTCACCATCACTAAGGCCTCAGATGTGTAATGAGATAGTACCATCTACTTCCAATTCTTTACATTCCCTAACTTATAAAAAGAAATCAGAATAATAACTTGTGACACCTACCTCATAGGATTGTTCTAAAGAGTGAGTTAGGCTTGTGAAAAAATCTTTAACCACGAAGTGCTGTCCACATGTCTATTACTATTAATTGTTAGCATTGTCAGCATTGTATAGCATGCATAGTGCTTATTTAATATTTGAAGCGTCAGATTTATGAAGTTTTAATCTGTGAAATATAGTTCTCCTTTAGTGTCTTATTGAGGAAAATTGCATTAATGTATTTATTGGTGTTAACTATGTTTGCTTCCATGGAATAACTCCTACTTTGTCATAATTTATTTAATTTTTTAAACATTTCCTTTAAATAAAAAGACTATACATTTACTCCTGAGAAAGGGCTATGTATTTGAGACTTTACATTGAGCTGTAAGTTCTGCTACAGATATATCCCACAAATGTCAATATACAGTACTTTGTCTCCAGTGTCACTGAAATTATACTGTGGTTTACCATAAAACCCATATGTGTTTCATAGGAGAAATCTTTTCAAAATTTATAAATCCCTACTCCTGTGTGTCTCTCTCTCTTTAAAATTTGCAACTTATCTGTTGAAGAAACCAGGTCATTTGTCTTATGGTGTTTCCCACATTCAGAATTTTGCTGATTGCATCCTGTGGTGCCACTTAACATGTTTCTTTATCCTCTGCTTCCTGTAAATTGATTGTTAAATTTAGAGACTTGATCAGATTTGGGTAAGATATTTTTGGTAAGAATATTTCATGGATGGTATTGTGTATTTCCATTAACAGACCTGTAGTAACAAGTTATCTTTTTTTGATGTTAGCCATCAATAATCTTTGCTTATGTCTTTTTTTTAACTGTAGTTGATTTACAATGTTGTGTTAATATCTGCTGTACAGCAAAGTGATTCAGTTATACGTATACATACATTCTTTTTTATATTCTTTTCCATTATGGTTTATCACAAGATATTAAATATAGTTCCCTGTGCTATACAGTAGGACCTTGTTTTTTATCCATTTTATATATAATAGTTTGCATCTACTGACTCCAAACTCCCAGTCCATCCCTCCCCCTCCCCACCCCCATCTTAGCAACCACAAGTCTGTTCTCTATGTCTGTGAGGCTGCTTCTGTTTCATAGGTGGATTCATTTGTGTCATATTTTAGATTCCACATATAAGTGATATCATATGGTATTTGTCTCTTTCTTCCTCACTTACTTCACTTAGTATTATAATCTCTAGGTCCATCCATGTTGCTGCAAATGGCATTGTTTCATTCTTTTTATGGTCGAGTAGTATTCCATTGTATATATGTACCACATCATCTTTATCCGTTCATCTGTTGATGGACATTTAAGATGTTTGCATCTTTTGGATATTGTGAATAGTGCTGCTGAGAACATCAGTGCCAATGTCTTGGTTAATTAGGAGTTAGAAAATGAATATAATCTGTTACAAATATTCCTTTAATTATCAGTTGAGATATTTCTAAAAAAGAAGATTTCCCTATGTCAGCTATTTGTCTACCTAGATAGAGTTCATGCAGAAAAGAGAGGATAAAAGTGTGATTCTTTCCCTTAATCAATTTTTAAAACAATGGACAGTGAGAATCAGGGTTTTTTTTTTAGTATCATTATGAATTCATGAAATTAAACATATGTGCTATGTTTTAATTTATTGAGATACTCTTATGATGCCCAAATTGTTCTGACTTTGGCCAGGAGAAACCATATCACGTTGGCTCCTGAGATGGTCCCTTTTAGTGGGAAATGGTATTTAGAGATAGTCTGGGCAAGGGTGACTCAGCACTACTGGGTTTGTCATTGTTTTTCGCCCTTTCAGTTGACATTAGGAAACACTTTTTAGAAAATGAAATATTACCTATACAACTTTGAGGTTTGACGTTTGCCATTCTGCTTAAATTGTGGTTTAATTTCGGCATTATTGACATTTTGGGCCAGATAATTCTTTGTTCCGGGGGGCTGTCTTGTGCATTGTAGTTTGTTTAGCAGCATCACTAGCCTGTACCCAGTATATGCCAGTAGCACATTCTCTTCACCCTTCCCCCAGTTGTGACAACCGAAATTGTCCCTAGGTTTTGTTAAACGTCTTTGGCGGGATGTGCGTGTGTGTGCGCGCAAAATCACCACCAGTTCAGAACCACTGTATTAAAGAAATAAAGTTTTTAAAACATTTAACAGAGTGCTGAGTAATTATAATGAATCATGTTTTGGAGAATTAAATATTTCAGAATAGTTTAGCTCTGAGACAAAATATATAATTCAAAATCAACAAAGGGACAAACTGTATGATAGCAACTTCATATCTCATTTAATTCGAAGTGTCCTTTTTACTTCTGAAATGTTGGTAGTTATGGATAAAACACAGACTCTTGAGTCGCTTCAGTTTCCTCTGCTGTGGAACAGGAACAATAATACTAAATTTGCTTGTTGCTTTGAGAATTAATTAAAATATGAAGTGCTGAGCAGAGTGCGTGGTTCATAGTAGAGCATAATTAGTAGCTTTTATCATTAGATAAAGTTATCAAGGGAAAGTAATTGAGGGATAGTTCACCTCGGAGGTGAACATATAACCCCTCAAGCAAAAGTAAGGTGCTTTTCTTCTATTTTAGAGACCTGCCACATATCACAAAACCTAGACCTTATGAAGGATAAAGAAAATAAAGGGTTTTTCAGCCTTTTTCAACGCAGTAAGAAAAAGCGGGAGCAAGTACGTATTTTCTTATGTAGCATTTTGTAAGATTCTTCTACTCTGTTTTTAAGTGCACGTGCTTTTCGTCTTGGAATTACCTGTAGATTTTGCTTTTTCATTCTTTATTAGACCGCCAGTGCCCCTGCAACTCCTCTAGTAAGTAAGCATCGTTCAGCTTTTACGAGGAGCAATACCATGACCAAACAGTATATTTCAAACACGCTGCCATCGGATGCACCCAAGAAGAGGCGTGCTCCACTGCCTCCAATGCCAGGGTCTCAGAGAGCCCCCCAGGACCTTGCTCACATCCAGGAGAGGCCAGCTTCTTGTGTGGTGAAATCCACAAGTCTGGATGAAACAGAGGAGGTACGTAAATTTGTTTTGTTTTTTATTTTTAGGATGGGGCAGGGGACCATCCATTTTTCCTCTTAACTAACTTGTCCTTTCCCACATAGGCTGCTAACAGTAACAGTTACTAATCTGTAATAAGATGAATAACTAGTTACTAATAACATTGGTACTGTGAAGAGATTCTATATGTAGAGTTCTGCAATGCAGTAAAGAATAAATATGTCAGTTTTAAGTAGCTTTTATATACAAGCAAATAAATCATCCATAAACCTTAAAGCCGTGGTTTATTAAGGCCCAACTGGAGGTTCTTGCATGATGCATGTATTAGGAATGGAAATACTTTTTTTTTTCTTTTTTTTTTTTTTCTGTACGCGGGCCTCTCACTGTTGTGGCCTCTCCCGCTGCGGAGCACAGGCTCCGGACGCGCAGGCTCAGCGGCCATGGCTCACGGGCCCAGCCGCTCCGCGGAATGTGGGATCTTCCCGGACCGGGGCACGAACCTGTGTCCCCTGCATCGGCAGGCGGACTCTCAACCACTGCGCCACCAGGGAAGCCTGAAATACATATTTTTGAACACTTTTTTTTTTTTTAAACAGCAACAAATTTTTATGTTGCATTCGTGGGTTTCTAACTAGATATAGTCAGGTCTTGACCAGACTCTGAGATTCTCAGGGGAGAAATCCTTGTGTCTGCCTGATACATAAATACTCTATAATAAAAAAGAGTCTTTATATAGCATATATTGTAGTTACTATCATACACTTTTATGTTCAAGGCACTGTTCTAGGTGTACCTTTTTCTTAAACATTCTCACTATTGCTCTCTTAAATCCCAAATTTTCCTGCAGCATGCTGTTTTGTAGAAATCCATTTGCGAACAAGTTTTCATGCCTATGAAGTCTGTACATTCCTTGCTTTATTCAGGTGAATTACAAGCGAAGTTTTAAGTAAATGTGATTGAACATGAGACCATACATTTTGTTGCTTGTAATCAAATGATTTAAGTAACTGTGAGAGCAAATTTTATTTTGAGGTATTTGAGAAACCGAGAAGTTTTCTTGTATCTAGTTGAAGGGTTTTATTTCCCCCTTGGAAGCTTAGTAAATTCAATGCTCAAGTAAATGAACACTTCTCAACCAACTAATAAACATTTCTGTACTTCCTTAACCTTAGAAAAATTTTAACTATAGTTTTTAATTGTAATTGATAAGCTCTCATATGTGTCTTTAGAAAGTAGCAACTGGATTAGATAGAAATGAGCATAAAAAATGTTGGAACTCGGTAGTTATTTGGAAAATCATCTATTAAACTGTCTTCTTATTTCTATAAGGGTCTCTTGTCTAATGGTTGTGGTATAAAATCTCACCTTGCCCATCGGGAGGATAGTTATTTTTTCAAATGATAGAATCATTTACTACAGAATTTTCCAGGGTAACTGCTTGGTAGTTGGATTCAGCCTTAAAAAGCATGTGGGAGTGCCGTAGTCAGGCAAGAGGAATCCCGTTGAAAGATGCGGTGAATGTCAGGGCTGTGGCAAGTCTGGGCATGTGCAAGAAACAGAGCTTGAGCGAGGAGAGAGGCAGGGACCAAATCAGGGTCCCAGAGACCTCATTTTGTGGCCATAACTAGTTTGCATTTCTTCATAGTGAATCATTTAAAAGGTAGCACTTTCAGGATTGTTTCATATTTTTAATTACCATAAAACTGTACTGTAAGAGTATAACTTATCATACTCATGAGTGGTTACCAAAGTCTGTCTTCTTCTTTATATAGAAATACATCTTAGCCCCTGCTCACAAACCTTTATTCCAGATGACTTCATCCAATCTATTCCAGTAAATGTCCTTTGTGTTGGGAGCCTGAAGAGGTCTACGTTGTCTTTCTAACAGTCAGCTTCTTAAAATTCTAGGCCATGCTACCGGTGACCTCGACAAAAGCCATTTCTTTTGATTCCCACTCTCTATTCTATGACCAGTTGATGCCCCCGTGTTAAGGACTAATTTTTTTTTTTTTTTTTTAGTATGTTGCCTTTGGCAAACTAGACATCTTTATATAATTTTCTAGTTATTTCTTCCTTTGATCTGGACATGTGGATAGTTCTTTGATGTATTATTTAGTAGGACCCTGGAATTATTTGTTTTTCCCTAGTGAAGCTGAAGCACCACTTTTTAAAATTTATTCATTACAAAAATTCTTAACAAGCTGTGGTTCTGTTTGTGATTGTGTGTTTGTGGGTATGTGTACATGTACATGTGTATGCTCATATGAATTCTTCCCTTCCCGGGCATCCCAGCACTTATTTTCTTAAGTTCTTTGCCAAATTTGATGGAATAGATCACCATTCGGTCTTGATTTTTCTTTCTTCCTTTTTTTTTGGGGGGGGGGGGTGGGCTGTGCCATGTGGCGTATGGGATCTTAGTTCCCTGACCAGGGATCGAACCTGTGCCCCCTACAGTAGGAGCATGGAGTCTTAACCAGTGGACCACCAGGGAAGTCCTTTCTCTCTTCCTTGGTCCTCATTCTCTTCTTATATCTCAGCTCTCTTTTATTTTTTATTTTTTGCCACCACTTCCTTTACCCATTTTCTGAATTTGGAGGTACCTGAATCCATGGTATTAGCCTCTATTTACTCTTTCAGAGAAAACATCTATTCTTTGTTGAGTTTTTTGTTGTAGTGTTTTGAATAGTGTCCCCCCAAAAGATACATCCAAGTCAAGGATCTAGAGATGAGCTAATCCTGGACTTAAGTTGGGCTCAAATCCAATGACTGGTGTTGGTATAAGAGGGGAGACATGGGCACAAAGACATGAAGGAGTAGGCCATGTGATGACAGAGACGGAGACTGCAGTAGTGCTGCCACAAGCCAAAGAATGCCAGGAGCCACCAGAAGCTGGAGGAGGCAAGGAAGGATTCTCCCCCAGTGCCTTCTGAGGGCTATGGCCCTGCTGACACCTTGATTTCAGGCTACTAGCTTCCAGAACTATGGTAGAATAAACTTCTGTTGTTTGAAGTTGCCCAGTCATGGCGATTTGTTACAGCAGCCCTATGAAATGAACACGTCAGCTTTGTATTCCAGCCCCAATATTGTTCCACTTGCAGTTTGAACTCACAGTTGCTTATTGACTCATAACTACCTGGAAATCAATGTATTTAAAATCAACCTCACTCTCAGATTGAAAAGCTCAAGATCATCTTTGATGTTCTTTTTCTTTTCACATCCAATTAGTGACCAACCCTTCATTCAGTCTCCCTTCACAATATCTCCTTGTCCCTTTCTTCCATTCCCTCTGCTAAAAACATGCCTCAGGGAAATCCAGGGCCAGGAGGGTAAGGAGAAGATCAGGACTTAACTTGTCTTGCCCCTTCTTGTCTTCAGAAGACAAAGAATGTGGCAAGCTGCCACATTTATATTTCATAATTGTCACTTCCCAGTTCAGAAACTTTGCATAGCTGGCTGTTATTTTCTAGGCATTCAAGGTCCTCTACCAGCATAACAATTTGGTGGGTATGGAGGGCTGTGCTTTCCTCCCTCCCTCCCTTCCTTCCTTCTTTCCTTCCTTTCTTTCTTCCTTCCTTCCTTCCTTCCTTCCTTCCTTCCTTCCTTCCTTCCTTCCTTCCCCTTCCTTCCCCCCTCCCTCCCTCTCTCCCTCCCTCCTCCCCTTGCTCTCTCCCTCTCTCCTCCCCTCCCTTTCTCTCTTTCTTTCTAGCTGTATTGACATATAATTGACAAATAAAATTGTAAGCTATTTAAAGTACACATTGTGGTAATTTGAAATACATTGTGAAAAAATTCCCACTATCTATTTAATTAACGTATCCATCACTTCACATATTATCTTTTTTTTTGGTAAGAATATTAAAGTTCTACTCTCTTAGCGAATTTCAATTATATAATACAATGTTGTCAACTATAGTCACTATGTTTTACATTAGACCCTCAGACCTTATTCATCTTATAGCTGAAAGTTTGTCCTCTTTTACCAATTGCTATTTCCCCTACCGCCTAGCCCCAGGCCACCTTTTCTACTCTCTGTTTCTATGAGTTTGATTTTTTTAGATTCCACATATAAGTGATACCATGCAGTATTTGCCATTCTTTGTCTGGCTTATTTCATTTAGTGTACTGCCTTCAAGGTCCATCCATATTGTCACAAAGGGCAGGATTTCCTTCTTTCTCATGGATGAATAATACTCCTCTGTGTGTGAGTGTGTGCACACGTGTGTATCACATATATTTATTTTTTAACATATCACATCTTCTTTGTCCATTCATCCGTACATGGACACTTTGGTTGTTTCTGTATCTTGGCTGTTGTGAATAATGGTTCAGTAAACATGCGAGTGCAGGTATCTTTTCAGTATCCTATTTTTATTTCCTTTGGATACATACCCAGAAGCGCAATTCCTGGATCATGTGGTAGCTCTATTTTTAATTATTTGATGGACCTCCATACTGTTTTCCATAGTGGCTGCACCAATTTACATCCCCACCAAGAGTACACAGGGATCCCCTTTTCTCCACATTCTGCCAGCACGAAGCTCTTATATTCTTTTTTTTTTTCGTAGCTCTTATATTCTTGATGACAGCCATTCTAACAGGTATGAGGTGGTATCTTAATGTAATTTTGATTTGTGCTTCCCTGATGATTAATGATGTTAAACACCATTTCATGTACCTATTGACCATTTGTAAATCTTCTTTGCAAAAATATTTATTCAGTTCCTCTGCCCATTTTTTAATTGCATTTTTTTTTTTTTTTGGCTATTGAGTTGTGTGAGTTCTTTATATATTTTGGATATTAGCCCCTTATCAGATGGAGTGATCGTACTTTCTCTGAATTTGTCTCTCTTGTGCCTTTTTATTTTGTTTTAATTTATGTATATATGCAGATAGTATATTCATATGATATATATTTCTAAAGATAAAAAGGAAAATACAGTGAAAATTCTCCTTTCCTACCCTGCCGCTAGCAAATTCTTATGCCCAGAGGCAACCACTAACAGTTTCTTGTATATTCTTCCAGACATAATCTATATATACTCAAGCCAATATTCAACCTACATATGATTTTTTTCTCAGATGGTCACATGTTACATGCATTATGTTATACCTCACTTTTTGATACTGAATGATATATTTTTGATATCCTTATCAGTACATAAAGGGCTTCCCTTTTTAAAAGCTGCATAATAAATATTCCATTGATGGATATAACATGTTATGGGGTGGGTACCCCATCCTCTAAACATAAACATTAAGGTTATTTTATTGTTTAAAGCTTATAGCATGGTTAAATTTCCCCCCTTTTTTTTCTTCCAAACCAGAGGGTGGGAATTGTGTTTCACAGAGAAATTCTGTAACATAGTAGGTGTTCAAGAGAATTGATAAGTAAACTTTTAACCACAGCTTTCACACAGTCAGGTATAGTATTGATATATACAATGAGAATGTCTGTCCAATAAAATTTTAGTATTTCATATGTAGATCTGGTAAATTTTCAGAAGTACTTGGATAACTTAAAAATTGCTTACATTTACTTTTATAGTAATTGGCCCAAGTAATTCTTGGCAATATTCTTCTTAAGCTTTTACAAAAAAGCCAGAATTTTGGCAAGGTTGTATTGAAAGCTTAAGGACTAATAACTAAAAGGTAGTGTGCATTACATAAGGCATATAAATAAAATTGAGCCCCGAATTGAAATTTTTTATAGTGTTAGATGAAAATATTCAGGAAACTCAGCAAAACATAAGTTTATAGATGAATTTTACTGTTTGCTTCTTTTAAATTTAAAATCAAAGAGTCATTATCACTATAGACATTTTATATCTATTTTAACAATTTCATTTTGAATTTGAAATTTTAAAAAGGCACTGTTTTTACTGATTAAAAGTAATGCCAAGCTGGGAAAAAAATTACTGGAAAAAACCACGGCAAAATCATTTCCAAGTCCATGAAGAATTTTGGATATATCTTTATCCTGTAATTTTTATTGTTTAGGTGGTAAGATAAACCACAAGGGTGCGCTGTTTAACAGAACTACCGCATTTTGATTTTTCCAATTTTTTTTTTTCCCCCAAAGAGTCCTTTGAATAAAGCAGAAAGAAAATATTGGAAATAGTTACATTATATTAGAAATAGCAAATGCTTATCTCTTGTGGGTGAAGTGCCTGAAACCAGAGCTAGAGAGATAAATAACAGTAATGCATAACAAAGTGATTTATAATTAGCACAGTTTTATTCATTTTGAGCTTTTATCTTAATTTTCTTTTAAGTAATCATTGATATTATATTTGCCTTAGGCTTACAGATAAGTCAGTCTATCTGTAGCTTGGAAAAAATATTATCAACCACATCTATTTTATGCTTTTTGGCTGTCTATATTTAATAATTTGCCTCTTTCCTCTAAGGCATTTCTCAATACTGGCAAATTAAGGTATTCGGATAGTGATTTTGGAGCATCAACTGAAAATATTCACATAAAAGGCTGTTGATTTTCTGAGCTAATTTTGGCAACCGATTGTGCAGTTTCCAAAGAGGATTCAGTGATGATCCCAGTTAGTAAGATAATTTATCTTAACCTTTTTGGGGAACATTTCTGCATCTAAACTTCTATCCACCTAAAGAATATATTTTAAAGACTACATAGCTTACTGTCATTGCTACAGTGTCCTTTGCATGTCCCTGAATCTCCCTGTACTCTTTTCACATGGTTTCAGGTCTCGTGTCATTTTCTTTGTAAAGGTGAAATACATTGTCTTCTATGGAAATGTTCATTTGGAAGAGAAAACTCTCCAATTAGAAAATTTCTGGCAGTTTTTCCTGGTACTCTTTAAGCACTTTGTGAACATGATTCTGCCTGAAGATGTGAAATGCCATTTGCACAACAACATATGTAAGAGCTGGCTCATGCTGTCATTTACATGGACTAGATCACATGTATTACTGCATAAAATGCATATAGTTATTAACATAAGATTGTCATTTACTTCATACATGACAGAAGTCAGAAATGCAGTGGCATTGACTTAAATTAAAAGTGACTTAGAATTCTGGGATTGAAACTAAGTTCAGAAATGCAGTTTCCGTCCCGTGTCTGCTGACCAAGTATCTGTGAAGAGCACATTAAATGAAATCAGTGGCCAAAGGATGTCCTAGTATTATTGACAAATTAACCTTTTATGCCTATTTTACATTTGAAGAAGAGGCAGAAGAGTTGGACAGAAGCTGTAGGTAATCTTGACCCATTGAATTCACAGAACCTTTTGGAGAATTCTTCATTTTTTCATATTTGGTATGGCTTTGCTGCTTGGTTATGTGAGTACACAACAGTGAATTGTTTTTCCCGGGCTACTAGCATGGCACCTCGTTTTCTTTAGGATATTGGCTTTTGGCTGGGAACACAATAAGGAATGCTCTTGATTGGGCATTTCACTTGCTCTCATTTTGTATTCTGCTGCAAACACTCAAATGTTGAGAAATTGAAATTCTTTGCCATATACTCTTATGCAAGTGAAATTTAATACTTAGAGTGTTAGTTTTTTAACAGCTGATTTGTTTCTTTAAAAATATTTGACATTTTTCATCTTTTACCCAATTTCATCTTTTAATGTTTATCATGCTTTACAAGCAGATAAAATGATAGATTGTTATATGATTTTGAAATGTGAAAGTCTATTTGGTCTTAGCTTCACTTAATGAGTTTAATTTAGTCATTTTATGCAGTCATTAAGGTTGTTGTAATAGAGCATTTATAATTTTTAAGAAATATACCCCTTTTTAGTTTTTTTCTCCAGGTTATCTCATAACATTTGATTTTTTTTTTTTTTTTACCTCCACTCTCCACTTATATTATATAGAAAGTGGACCACACACATCATTCTCCAATTGCCTAGGAACAGTGGTTGTCATGGCATTTTCAGCTTGATATACGGGATACAGCTGTCTGTACTTCCAAAAATATGACTTGTTTCATTCAGTAGAGAAATGCACCAGCGCAGTATAATATTTAATATTCTTCCTCTTTTAAGGCTTCCCCAGATATAAGACATACTTTGTATTGTAGTTTTCATCAGATTTTCAGAGGGTCATAATCACACAAGAGCAGAAGTAATGACTAATGCTTATATATCACTTACTAATATTTCAGACACGGCTCAACCACGTTGCTCATTTAATGCTCACGAAAATCCTCTGAACAATTACTGTTTAGGTTTCTGCCAGCTTTACCTCTGACCTAAACGTAAAGAGCTATGCTCATTATAAAGTTGCTAAATTTTAAAGAACAGTACTATTCAAAGAACACTAGGTCATTTGTGGAATTTGTGTGGATTTATCTTCCTTATCTAGCTTTCCTCTCTGAAATACGTATACTGAGTTAATAAAATATCATTGAAAATAATCAGTGTTAGGGTTTTCCTTTACAAGTTCTCATAGTATGAATTTTACTTAGCCTTTCTACCACTGTGACATTTGGGACCTCATGGTTTCAAAGACATGCCTTTCTCTGGTAACCAGCATGTTAACAGAGGTCAGGGTGGAGAGAAGCTGGCCCCTTTCCTGGAGCCACAGTGATAAAAAGGTGAGGTCACTTGGATAATGCCTGCCATACAGCCTTCACTCTCTTTCTGGGATGAACTGAGTTGGCCCCAGCTTGTTCCCTTGATTTCTCCTTTACTCTCATTGAGGCCCTAAATCAGTTACCTATAGATGTTGAGTATTCTCCTGCCCTGCTCCTAGACACCCCTCTGTTTGATCACTATGACCACAGAGAACCATGGTTACGTGGGCTTCTCATTGCGGTGCCTTGTCTTTGTTGCGGAGCATGGGCTCTAGGCACGCAGGCTTCAGTAGTCGTGGCGCACGGGCTCTAGAGAGCAGGCTCAGTAGTTGTGGTGCACAGGCCTAGTTGCTCTGCGGCATGTGGGATCTTCCCGGACCAGGGCTTGAACCCATGTCCCCTGCATTGGCAGGCAGATTCTTAACCACTGCGCCACCAGGGAAACCCACCACCATCCTTTTTTTTTTTTTCAAAGATGATGTTGGGGGTAGGAGTTTATTAATTAATTTATTTATTTTTGCTGTGTTGGGTGTTCGTTTCTGTGTGAGGGCTTTCTCTAGTTGTGGCAAGCGGGGGCCACTCTTCATCACGGTGCGCGGACCTCTCACTATCGCAGCCTCTCGTTGCGGAGCACAGGATCCAGACGCACAGGCTCAGTAGTTGTGGCTCACGGGCCTAGTTGCTCTGTGGCATGTGGGATCCTCCCAGACCAGGGCTCGAACCCGTGTCCCCTGCATTAGCAGGCAGATTCTCAACCACTGCGCCACCAGGGAAGCCCCACCATCCTCTTTTTTAACTTGATCCTGATCTCTGCTTTTTCCTGGTTCATTTTGTCTTTTTTCATTCAAGATATACTACTCAGGCCCTCATCTTTGGGCATTTAAAAAACGTTATAAGGGATTGCCACTAGTAAGACTTGGTTACACGGTTTCTCAAAGTATTGGAGGGTTGATGAAATGAAAGCAGATTGCCTCAGGGAGAGAATGTAAAACGCTTGCAAAGATAGGTGTAACAAAGGTTGTAAAATTCGTGTTTTGGTTTTATTCTGATATGCGTGGAGAAGGGCTGGAAAGAATGATATTGTGGCAGAAGAAACCCTAGTCTGGTTTGAGAGAGAGTCTTGGATCTGTAATACGCCTGTTTTTCTTTGCTTTTGGTCATCTTTTGTCTTCTTCATCTTCTACCTTGAAGAACAAGCCATTGAACTTCTTTATGGTTTGGGTTTCTCCTCTGTAGAATAACGTTTTGTAATTAAATTTCCAGAACTCTTTTCAACTCTGGTATTATAAAATCTTTTTTTTTTTTAATAAAAGTTGTTGTTGTCATTTAAAATTGGCCTTTAACAGGTGAAAGTGCTCTGCTGCAGGGACCTTTGGTTTGATCAGTGTTACCAGACAGTGGTATCTAGTCTTGGTATTACTCCTCTGAAGATTTTTGAACCCTAAAGAACAATAGCAAAATGAAACATTGACTAACTGAGATCTTTCTTCCTGAACTCCTAACTGTAACACCAAAGTCAGTACAAGTGTTTTGGGCATCACTTAGAAGATGTTGAAGACAGAAAATGTGAGGAAGATACGCTCAGGTTAATGAGTTTGTTAACCAGAGAACACAGATGTTATCATTGACTAATCGTGAGTTTAAAACTAGATGATTTTGAGAGAAACCTAGAGGCAAGTGCAGCCACTCAGAATCCTCTGAAGAGATTTAATTTTTTGTGAGTAACTCAAAAAGTCACAAGTGAAGAGTGGTGGTGGTTATTTAGATATCTGTAAGGGAATCCAGCTCTAATCTCATTGCTTCCTCTCGTAGAATGTATTTCAGCAGATTGATAAACACCCTGAAAATGGGCAGAACAGTTGCCTGCTTACATAGTGTGGATTTAAGAGCTCCAGGCTCTGATACTGCTGCCCTATTTCTTCTTTCTCTAATTACAATCATCTGGTACCTGGAATGTCACCCCTACTTCTTATACCCCTTCACTGATGACTTTTTAAAATCTAAGTTGACCTAAGCAAGACTTTCAGTGCTATAAATGAAGGATGTTAAAACAGGTTTATAGACAGAATAAGAAAATAGAATATATAAGTCCTAGATCTTTAGGAGTCTGGAGGAAGTGCTGTCCAAGGGGCAAAATGGTGTAGAACAAGGAGATTCAAGGCAGCAAAATAAACTTGCTCTGGACCCACCAAAAGATAACATGTTGCTTGAAAAAAACATTAAAAAGAAAGAAAGAAACTGGCATGTATGCTTTCATCCAATACAAGTCACAACACATGCATTTGTGTGTGTGTGTGTGTGTGTGTGTGTGTGTATACAGGTATAAGGTAAAAGGCTGGACACCAAAACTTCTATGAGGTGACCTGTATTAGCTGAGATTTACAGTAATTTTTCTTTTCTTTTTTTCCTCATCATTGTATGCACTGTTTGCATCTCATAGGAGATTGTGCTAATTTTATGATCAAATTAATAATAAAACTGATTTCACTGTAGTAAGAAAAACTTACCTTCAGAGCTTTGCCTATTTTGAAATTCAGTAGAATATCTTATACTTCTATATTACATTCACTATGGTATAATAATTATATGTTTTGACGTTTAAGAAAATTGATTTGTTGTTTAAGTTATAAAATTATTTTAGAATTCTTCTATCAAGAGTTAAGAGTTAAAGCTTGACCTTCAGTTATGTGAAAAAGTTCAGTCATTAGGATACTAATGACTAATTCATAGTAAATTAGGAAACCCTAATGTCAATTATAAGGTATTTTATAATATTTTATAGCATTTATTGAGAATGTCTGCATTGGAGAAAGATAATGGGAGTCTGTCCCTTAAAAAGAAAAGAATATTATATGAGTTTTAAGACAATTTTATGAAATTGCTTAAGCTCTCTTTAACCCAACTCCTCCTCACACGGGAAATTGTATTATAAACAAACTAGAATCCAAAAGCTTCTAATAGAAACATTTAACAGGACTTCCCTGGTGGTGCAGTGGTTAAGAATCCGCCGGCCAATGCAGGGGACATGGGTTTGATCCCTAGTCCGGGAAGATCCCACATGCCGCAGAGCAGCTAAGCCTGTGGGCCAAACCTACTGAGTCTGTGCTCTAGAGCCTGGGAGCCACAACTACTGAGCCCGAGTGCCACAACTACTGAAGCCTGCGCTCCTAGAGCCCACGCTCCACAACAAGAGAAGCCACCGCAATAAGCCCACGCACCGCAACAAAGAATAGCCCCTGCTCACCACTAGAGAAAGCCTGCCTGCAGCAACAAAGACCCAACGCAGCCAAAACAAAAAAAGAAACATTTAACGATGTCATTGATTGAAGTTGGGCCACTGTATTTCCATCCTTTGATTCAATCTTCTTTTTATTATTTTCCTATTTGTATTCTTCACTCTTAATCAGAATATATTGATTTCAGTGACCCACATCTTATAATTCAACTGTGATTAATAAGTGATCTAATGACAAGTACAGAGCTAGTACTAAGTAAATCTATTGAATACCATTCAATTCTATGTTCTTCAGCTAAATTTAGTTCCATTTTGAACCAGTGAATTCTGATCTGGATGTGAATTATGAAGGATTAACTATCTGGCATGGCTGTCAACTTGACCTTGCCATTTTCATTAGTGAATTCTGTTTCTCTGTGCAGTATTTTTCTTTTCACAGACTGTAAAATTCAGTGATGTACATTCCTGTTAGAGGTGCAGTTTTTGCTGAAGGTAGGCAGACTTAGTGACTCTAACTAAAGTAAATAATTGAATAGCTCTAATTATTAACCAAAGTGCTTTTCCCATAGTAAGAAGAAACCTGTCTGTTTTCTTGTGTTGTAAATCCTTTGGACTTAAATATAATTTGATATCAACTCCTTTTAAAAATTTTCAGTCATAATTTGACCAAAGGAAATGTACCTTGGCTAGGTGGTAAAAGCTAAAGACAGTTCTAAGCATTTCTTTCGTTTTAATTGTTCACATTAAATGTATGAAATATTTCAGATTTATATACTATAATTCACTTCCCTGTACCCCTCACTAAGAATTAACAAACTGGTGTTAAATATTTAGCTTTTATTAAACTCCTTTAAGGTATGGTGAAGCTGCCTGAGGTGACTTAAAGGTGGAGTTTTACACACAGTGGATTTAGCTTGTGCAGTGGTCTAAGCACAAGTTCCTAAGTTGTTTAAGGTTGATTATAACTGAGACTCACCCTATCAGGACTCCCACCACCGCCATCACTAATGAAAGTACAGTCTTAGAATAAGTACCTTTTTTTTTTTTTTTTTTTTTGCGGTACGCGGGCCTCTCACTGCTGTGGCCTCTCCTGTTGCGGAGCACAGGCTCCGGACGCGCAGGCTCAGCGGCCATGGCTCACAGGCCCAGCCGCTCTGCGGCATGTGGGATCTTCCCGGACCGGGACACGAACCCGTGTCCCCTGCATCGACAGGTGGACTCTCAACCACTGCGCCACCAGGGGAGCCCTAAGTACCTCCTTTTATCCACACTTTTGACTCTAACCTCTACACTACTACTATCATTTGCTTATTTTTTTATACTTTCACATACTTGAAAATAGACAAATTACATGTAATAACATTAGCTACTACTTATGGAGCATGTACTGTATACTAGGTGCAGCACTAAGTGCCTGACACAGGTCATTTCACGTGAGCACCCAGCCCCCAGGAAGCAGGTACTGTTTTCCCAGTTTGTGGAGAAGGAGGCAGAAGGTTGCAGGGACAGTAAATGCCACGTTCCCCGTTCAAGCCCTGGCATCGACTCCAAAGCTCATGTGTTTGGTAACCATTACACTGGCTGCCTTCCAACTTGCAAACCCTCTGTAAGCTTCTCGCCAATTAGACAAAGTCACACTCAAAATCCTGGGTAGCTCAATCCTGAGAAATGCAAGAGTAGAGCTATTGGGAGTCTATTAAGGAGCATATTCCTAAAGTGCACAGAACAAAACGGGGCTTCAGAATGCGTGGTGGCCTTCCTCGCCCTTCTTTCTTTCAACATTTTATATGGGAGCTCATGACGTGTTTACTTAAATAACTGCAGTAGTTTAGTACGTCTACTTCTTAGCAAGCTTGTGTGCTGGAGCCGTATATTCTACACATATCCCACGGTACACGCCAGTTTTCTTGGCTACAATCTATTTAGGAACACCTAGATCTTCTACCTCAAATGCCCCTTCTTTCTTGCAGGCTTTTACCCAAGAGAAGGATGTTTTCCGTAGATACAGGATCCTGGGGTTCTTCCATTTTAGTCTTATTAGCAATGTTTTAGTTAACACAAAATAACTCCCAAGTTTGATTTTCTTTTGGCTGCTGCTTAGCTGATTGAAATTCTTTTCTAAGTTGTTAAATTTACATTTTTGTCACCAAGTTAAGCTCTTACCATTGATTATAGCATTGAATCTAGTGATGCAGGTAACATAAGTTGACCTGGTCACATGCAGTGACAATCATGTTCTCTTCAAAGGTCTTCGTTCTCAGTCCCTATGATCCAGTTGCTGGTCTGGAAACATAAGTCCATTTGCTTTCATGACATGCCCGTACAATAGAGGAAGGGGGTAAATCTTACGGAATAAGGTTATAAAGCACGTGCTCCCCCGAGACGTTCATGGCTTTGCCCATCTAACGTGCATTCCCTCAACTGTCTTCACAAATGCTATTAGAACTGTTTCAGCATTTGTAACACTGAAATATGTGTATTTGGACAAATTTTAAATTCTTTATCCATAGAAATATAAATATCCTGTACAAAAAAAAAAGTTAGCTTATTTTAAGACCTCTAGGGTGATAAATGAAATATATGAGTTTATTTTTATTCTGTCTTTGAGTTATTAGGTCCATATAAATTTGTGAGCCTCTGTATATACATTCCTCCCTTTTTTTTTAATCTCTGTGCTATTTGCTTTACTATATTATAACCAGAATTTAAGAGCTCTAACTCCTAAACAGATACTACTGTCTGAGAAATTCATGTTGTGACTGCTTTTATCAGGTAACAGACCAATAACTGACAGTGGCTGGGAACCTGACCTAAAGGGGAACACGGGTTGTTATCAGACTACATGAAAGCAATCGGTCCAGACGTAAGAAACACGTTTTCAGCGCGGAATTAGAAGGAAAATCAAATGCTGCCATGACTTCATGCATTCACCAATTACTTATTGTTCACTACTGGGTTCCTACTGATAAACTAGGTCTGTGATAGGAATGAGGCATGCTTGAATAGGGCTTGACGGAAGTAAACTCATCAAGAAATAAAATGATGTGTTCTACTGCTTTTGATGTTTTAGGTCAATATTTTAAAAAATGAAGTGTCATATTGTTTTAGGAGAATGTTTGGCCTTCTAACAATCCCTAAATTTCTTACTTTTATAAGACAGCAAGTGAAGGCTTCCGAACACGGAGACATATCATCAATAAGAAGATTTTAATTTAAACTTTATGTCCTATTCAAAATGATATTTAAATATTGCTGATCTATCACTACATTTCTTTCTCAGCTCTTTGTCGCCGAGGGCCCTTCTCCTAATTATTTCAGAGGTCCAAGCAGCAGTTGAGGGCCCACCCACGGGGTTGGGGGGGGAGTGACCCTCCGATTTAATCAAAATTGGCTTCAGTGACTCTGAATCAAAATCTGGGTTTGGGTGGCAGGCTTTGACTCTTTTCATGCTGGATTATGGAGACGTCTGAAGAGTTCTGTAGGAGGGCCCAGGGTAATGAGAGGAGAGGAGATTGGTGGCTGCAGCTATTTACCAACTGGTAATGGAAGAAGTTTAATGTTCTGATTACCGATAAGGTCAGCCTGGTGCCACCCTGTCTGACCCCCTTGTTAACATGAGTTAACTTTAGTGAGAGGTGTGTTCCACCAAGTGCCTGCCATATGGACCTGACTCTGCTTCTGCCTGTGTGAGATGAGCTGCCTTCCGCTTTTGTCCCTAACAGAACTGGCAGTGATGACAGCTAACTCAAACTTTTCTCTGTGAGAGCAGGCTTCCTTTCTTCTCTGGCAGAAATATTATAACATTACAAAATAGTAAATTTGCTAAGTTTTTTGTGGTATATAGCAAGACATAATGACTGATAAACATCTTATGAACCAGGCCACTTCCCTTAGTTGTACTTACATTGTCTCTTAAGATTGGAATGGCCCAAGCTTTACATACTCTCCTAGTCCAAGTTTATCAAGGCCTTTTATTTGCAAATGAGGAAGGCAGTATTTGGTTCATTTCTTTCATTCACTCAACACGAATCTATTGAGAAACTTCTATGAGACAGACTTTGTTCTGGAGACACGGAAGTGAGCAAAATAGGAGGAAAAAATATCCTTGCCCTTAGAGTCAAACCTGGTGGAAGCAACAATAAACAAGGTAGAGAGGCCAACTCTGTGGTATGTTAGAGAGTGATTAAATGCTGATCATAAGATCAAGCTGGGAAGACAGATAGGAATTGTTGAGGCAGCGGGGGCGGGGGGAAGTCAAGGAGGAGCTCACGGAAAAGGTGACATTTGAGAAACGACCTGAAGAAGATGATGGGGTAAGACATTATCGGAAGAGCATTCCAGGGACAGGGACAGCAAGGGCAACCACTCTGAGGTGGGGACACTCCTGGCACATTTGAGGAGCAGTGTGAAGGCCAGTGTGGCTCACTCTGCTCCACACCTGGAGAAGGAGGTGGTCAGAGAGATCTAGGGGCCAGGTCGCCAATGGCCTTAGAACTCATTACAAGGACTTTAGCTTTTCTGTAGCAATTGGGAAATTCTTAGTGGGTATTGAACAAAGTGCCTTCACCTGATTTTTATTTTAACAGGATCCTTTGCTGCTATATTGAGGAAGGACTCTAGGGAAGCAATGTGGAAGAAGCAATCCAATTAGAAGGGTCTTAGTAATGGCTCGCTCTGTGGTAGCAGTTGAGCTGGATGAGCCAATAGGATGGACTTGATATGGAGTGTGAGAGAGAGGGGACATGGGAGGGTGACTCCAAAGTTTCTGGCATGAACAAATGGAATAATGACTTGCTGTTTTTATTGAAACAGGGAAGACTGTGAGAACAGGGTTATTTTTAATGGGGGAGATGAAAGGAGGATTAGCAGGATCTTAGTTTTAGATATGCTGAGTTTGAAATGGGCTTCAACATTAGATGAAGATCAGACAGAGGTCCAGGATGGAGACATAATTTGGAAATCATCAACATATAAATAATACATAAAACCCAGAGATAGCAGACATTACCAAGAATGAGTATAGATTCTAAAGAGAATATGTCCAAGGACTAGATGAAAAGGAACCAACACAGAAAACAGAGTTCAGATCTTTGCAGAGTAAGGAAATAGTATTCTGGGTATAAGAAAAAGAAGATTTTAGAGGGTGGTCAACTGTTTAATGCTGCTAATATGTCAAACAAGTGAGTTCTAAGAAGTAACCACTGATTTAGTCATGAGGGAGGTCATTGATGACTTTGATAGTGTAAAGGAAAAACTCAGTTTTCTACCCATGTAGGGAAAAACCCAGTTCTTTCCTACTGTGTGTTTCTTCCCTGTGAGTCTCCTTTGCTACTCACACAAAACATTTCACTTCTGTTCAACAAACGTGTGGAGGTTTTCCCCACACCGCCAGGCAATTTTTAGATACCAGCATTCAGCTAAATTCTGACACCATCTACCTAGAGACAACATCAGATTCCACAGGATAAGGGCTCAGTCCCACAAGACGGCCCTCCCTTTCCTACACACACTACAGGCACCAGTCACAAGCCCAAGTTATCACCTCTGCTCCTGACCAACCAGCTATTGATTAGAGATTCCAGTGACCCCCTTCTTGGACTTCAGATGCCAACCACAAGTCCAGGTTGTTACCTATACTTCTGACCAACTGGCTATAATCAGAGGTTCCTTCGACTCCCTCCTCAGGTTTGATTAATTTGCTAGAATGGCTCACAGAATTCAGGGAGACACTTGCTTACATTTACCAGTTTCCTAAGGGATATGATAAAGTACATAGATGAACATCTAGATGGAAGAGATGTATAGGGCAAGGTATGTGGGGAGGGGCATGGGGTTGCACTACCTGTCCAGGTATGCCACTCTCCCAGCACCTCCACGTGTGCACTGACCTGGAAGCTCTCTGAACTCCATACTTTTGTGATTTTATGGCAGCCTCATCACATAGGCATGATCAGTCATTAACTCCATTTTCAACCCTTCTCCCTTCTCAAGAGAATGAGGGCAGGGCTGAAAATTCCAGGCTTCTAATCATGACTTTCCCATGACAAGCCCTCATCCAGGAGCCCATCCAGAGTTGCCTCATTACAACAAAAGGTACTCCTATCATCCAGGAAATTACAAAGTTTCAGGAGCTCTCAGGAACTGGGGCCCAAGACCAATATTAGAACAAGAGATGCTACTAGTGTTCTTGTCACTTAGGAAAGTTCAAGGGTTTTAGGAGCTCTGTGCCAGGAATGTGGGCAAAGACCATTATATATTTTCTATTATCTCACAGATAGGAATAGTTTTAATGGATCAAAGGTTGAGAAAAATCTGATTGGAGGGGTTCAGGTGGGAGGTGAGAAATTGGAGGAAAAAAACTATAACACTTTTAAGCAGGTTTGTTGTAAGGGGAAAGAGCAAGATGACGTGGCAATGGGCCAGGAGGAACCGGCCAGCCTGCTGACAGTCGCATGCTGGGAGTGTGAGCATTAGCTGTGTATAGAGTCGAGGACCTCAAATGACCTCGCCTTTGGTAGACATATAGATTTTTGAAATGTTTGTCATTGATGTATTGTGCCAAAAAGAAAGATTAATCAAGCCAGTCTTAATGTACAGATATTCTTCCCTTTTTCACTTCTTACTTTACATCCAGTATTTTCTCTAGATTTTCCTTTGAAAGCTAGTTTTTAACTGCGTTGCCTATGAGTGTTCTACATTTTCATTAGTTGTTTACATGCCGGCCTCCCATTCTAGCCTAACCTTACTGAGAAGCATCATATTATACTTTTCTTTACATATCCGTCTCTGACACGTGGCAGATACTCCGTAAATGCTTTTTGAATGAATGACCATTATGTTCCATATTGGCATATGATGTGTTTGATGTAAACGTCAGTGTCTTCCTGAAGTTTGCTGTTCATTTCTGAATAGAGATTCTATTTGGTCACTTTGTTTTCCATAGCGTTCCTCTGGAGCAGGCAGAGTGAGGACAGGCTCTCTGCAGCTCGGTAGCACATCCGGTGGGAATTCATCTTTGAAAAGGACAAAGCGAAAAGCACCTTCCCCACCCTCCAAAACAGCCCTGCAACAAAGTGATGAAAATGGTCACGTGACTGGTAATGTTACTTTTCCCATTAACATTAGTGTTGTGTTTTCTTTAATATAGACAATAGAAATGATATAGGTTACAAATCACATCTTTTTATTAAATAATATTAGTACTTAAACTTAATAGTAGTGCTTAGATAGTCCCTGATTATTCTCACTACCTTTGAAAAATCTGCATAAATTTAAAACTGTACAGCTCCATTATCCTAAAATGAGCATGTTATAATTTGTGAATCTATTCAGAAAGATACTGGCTTTCCAGGATTGACTACATGTAGGACTGGGAATCAAAATAGATTTTAGCTGTATCATAGCTAGACAAGTACAGTGGCTTCTAATAAGGTTAGGGCTATCTTTTTCTGAATTATATAAAAATGACTTAAGTTAAGGTACTAAGGAATTGTTTCATTGGTGAATGTGACTTGCTCAGAAGTTGTGTTTCTTCTGTCTTCTAGCCCTGCAGTTGGTACCTGCAATTCCTACAGACAGTGTTTTAGAAGCAAACTCTTCTGAGGGCCTGTCCAGCCCAGGTCTGACACCTCTGTTCCACATCACGTAACCACTGAGAAAGAACTTCCAGGACAGTTGAGGAATGAATCTAGTTGTAATGCTCTGTATATGAAGGAGATACAGATGCTTTGTCTTCATTTCCCACATTATATAGTATGAAATGAAAAATATTCCCCTCCCTGAGTTCAGAGCGTGAAACACAGAAATCAAAATTTTAGTTCTGCAATGGTACCTTGAGTGCTTTTCCTACTAGGTCTCCTGCTTTTCCTTATGCAATGTCAGGTTGCCATTTATTAATCTTCTCCCCAAGAGGAATGACACATCTTAGTTAGGAATGTACCTTGGTGTGTTCAGAAGAAAACTTACATGAAGGTGTTAAGCATCATTCTTTATGCAACTGTTGTAGGTGTGAATTCATATTGTCCTAATCTGATGGTAAAAATTTATTACGAAATATTTTCTATTATATAGTTTTATTTTGGATTCTCTCCAAATAAGTGAAGTTTCAGTAAAAATCTAATACTGTTCCTTAATATTTTTAATAATAGCTATTTAGTAGCTATAAGTATGATAAAATTTCTT
This sequence comes from Grampus griseus, assembly GCF_964374135.1. Classification (NCBI taxonomy): domain Eukaryota; kingdom Metazoa; phylum Chordata; class Mammalia; order Artiodactyla; family Delphinidae; genus Grampus; species Grampus griseus. Next base: position 66,821,235 of record NC_139001.1, read on the forward strand.
AATCGTTAGGCTTAAAGTTAGGTGTAAATGAATATGACAGACTAATAATGTTTAATCAAAAATAGAATATTACTATGTCAGTACTTTAGCACGGAAATAATTTGATAGGTATAAAAATTGCTTAATATAACTACCTCATTTTTATAATTCACATTCACAAATACAGAAAGACTCAGAAGCACCCAAATGCTCCTGAATCTTTTAATCCTTAGGTGATATTTAGGAATTTAAGATTTTGATATAGAATTCTCCTTTCCTCTGTGATTAAAAACACTATCATTAGGTAACTAGTAATGATTTTTCTCAAGTCTTACCCAGAATAATATCAATGATACCATTCTGTTTCACAAAGGAAATTTATTAAATAATATCGAACTGTGTAAATGAAATGAGAAGATTTCGGAAGTATTAGAGAAAAGTGGCTGCTATTCAAACTTTGCTTGATAGCTGTTTTTCTTCCTTTTTTTCCCCTTTTACCTCTTCTTGTTTAATGCATGGCTAATTGTGAGTTAACATATCTAATTTCTTGTGAAATGCTTCTTGGTCTCTGCTTGCTTAATTCTGTTTTCTAAGTGCTATTTCCACAGATTTTACTTCTTTGGCAGAATCCTCCCTTGGCTGTGGGCTCCCCGGTCACGAACAGTGCGCTGTGCCCCAGCTGCCGGCCGAAGCCCCTCTATCGGAGTGCCCTGGAACGCCCGAGGTAGCTGCCGCATCTCTGCCATGTAAGTGACCTGGCCTTTCCTGCCTGCTGTTTTGTTTAAGACAGATTGAGATGTCATCACATTTAGATTTGGTTACTTGTTGATTCCTTGTGTAAAAATGTCTTATAAAAAAAATAGTAGTTTCTGCCTTTTCACTTGAAATTCTTGGAGTTTGATGTTTTCCCTAATCACATAGTGAATGAATATGGCAACATGTAAGATGATAAAATCAGTGGCTCTGAAGGATTTCAGCTTCTCTTCTATTTAGCTTTCTGCTTTTTGGCAAAACTGTTTGAACTTTATTATTTTCAACATATAACTGTATAAATATAAAAGAATACATATATATTTTTTCTTTATTGAACTACTCTTTTGTTATCTAGGCATGGCTTATTTTCTATAGTATTGCTTTTGATTGGGATTTTTAAGTGATTGAAATTTTTTTGTTACCATATGGCAAAACTTCATAGTTAGGTAATATTTGAATTCTATCATAAATAATTTTACTCAATTTTTCAGTGACTCAGAAAAAGCCCTTATCACCTCAAACCAGTTGTTTAAAATCAGTATACTATCATATACTCGTTAAAGGAATGAAAAATTGTGTGGCCAGTTTGGGAAATACTTTAGCAGGTTGTTTTTTTTTTTTTAAGAAAAATAAGGATTCATTTTCTATATGACCCAGAAATCCCACTCCTAAGACTTCTCAAGAAAAGTGAAAACGAATGTGCATACAAAAACCTGCACGTGAATTATTATAGAATTTATGTAATTGTCAAAAATGGGAAACAACCCAATGTTCCTAAACTGAGGGATGGATAAACAAAATATAGTTTGTCCGTATGTTGGAATACTACAACCTAGCCAAAAGAAGGAACAAATAACTAATACATGCAACAACATGGCTAAATCTTAAATACATTGTTAAATGAAGGAAGCTAGACTTAAATGGCTAGATGCTGTATGATTTCATTTATATGACATTCTTGCAAAGGCATAACTATAGGGATAATTGCTGCCAGGGGCTGGGGTTAGAGAGAGGAGTTGATTACTAAGGAGCCTGGGGGATTTTGGAAGCTGATGGAATTGTTCTACATCTTGATTGTGGTGGTCACAGAAAGATAGATAGATAGATGTCAAAACTGGACATTCCAAAATGTATTCCAAAAATGATGAATCTTACTGAAATTATACCTCAGTTTTTAAAAATGAAAGAGAAAACAACTCTGTCGGAAATTACAGCAGTGTCTGACACAGTGAACACTTTTTTGAATAAATGAATTTTTTTTTTAAAAGTTCACCAGAATAGATTTAATCTAATACAATTCTGTTTTAGCAAAGAGTAGTATCTGTCAAACAATTCTGCCCTTTGACCATCTCCAGGAAAAATACACAAGATGTCCCAAAAGGCTTAGTGAAATTTTAAGCTTTAATAACTTATAAGATGCTACAAACTAAGTTTAATTATTTAAATTTCTTTTACACATATTATATTTTGTGAATTTAAAATAATTTTATTTTTTGTTTCAGTCAATTTTGCAAATCTTTAGAAGGACTGAAAATATTAAGATAAATATATTCAAATTATATTAGAAAGCTAAGTAAGTGTAAAAGAAATTTCAACAATTACAATTTCAAATGATTTTTTATAATTTTCTAAACATATTGTGGAAGTTGTTATATCTTACAGCTACACTAAAGTTTTGGATACTCTGTTCTTTGAAAGTGAATTCTCTTCCCTTAGAACATGTGAAGCTGAAATATGATAGTTGTGATCTAACATTTGTGAAAATTATTCACTGTTCACAGCCCCCACTTCGTTTTGTTGTTATTGCTGTAGTTCTAAAATTTGGCCATAGTATAAGTCTGTTAACACATACAAAACAAACTTGATTTAATATTTTTTAAAGCTTGGAAAATATCTGTACTAGTCAAACAACAAAGTGTGAAAGTGCTCTTGGTTAGAAGTTTTAAAAAGAATCACAGCCTTTTCTAAGACTTTTAATGACAGGAATGCAGTTCAAATATATATATTTAAGAAAACCTGTATGATGCTTATAACTACTAAGTTATAAAACCCCAGAAAAAATAATTTGAAAAGATTTCTGAAACATGTGACTCATTCTTCATACTTTGAGACCAGTTTCTCAGTGAGGACCTCATACTTAAAGAAAGTTGAAGACCTCGACTTTTTAAAGAAAAGTTGTGTATCTATATAAAACACATGTGATGGTAAAGAGAGAAATAGGGAGAAAGATCAATAATTTGCTAAATGTTACCTCAGTTAATATAATTTCCAAAAGAGCTTAATATATACCAAGGAGCCATCTATAAAACATACTTGCATCTAAACCATAATGGCCTTTCATTTTTCCTTGATACACAATTTTCAAATTATATAAATATACGCTTACTGTATAGATGTAATATGCTATTGTAAAGGCATAATATTGTACATTGGCATCAAAATAACTATTTCATGTCATGATAAAGCATGATTTATATATATAAGTATATATATATATATATATATATACATACATATATATATATATTTTTTGGCGGTACGCGGGCCTCTCACTGTTGTGGCCTCTCCCGTTGTGGAGCACAGGCTCCGGACGTGCAAGCTCAGCGGCCATGGCTCACGGGTCCAGCCGCTCTGCGGCATGTGGGATCTTCCTGGACCGGGGCACGAACCCGTGTCCCCTGCATCGGCAGGCGGACTCTCAACCACTGCGCCACCAGGGAAGCCCTACATATATTTTTATATATAAATTTACTTAAAGTCAAATTCTTTTTTTTTATAAATTAATTATTTTTGGCTACGTTGGGTCTTCGTTGCTGCACATGGGCTTTCTTTAGTTGCGTCGAGCGGGGACTACTCTTCGTTGTGGCGTTTGGGCTTCTCATTGCAGCGGCGTCTCTTGTCGTGGAGCACAGGCTCTAGGTACGTGGGCTCAGTAGTTGTGGCACGTGGGCTCGAGTGCAGGCTCAGTAGTTGCAGCACATGGGCTTAGTTGCTCTGCGGCACGTGGGATCTTCCCAGACCAGGGCTCAAACCCATGTCCCTGGCATTGGCAGGTGGATTCTTAACCACTGTGCCACCAGGGAGCCCTTAAAGTCAAATTCTTTAATGTTTTTCTAAGTAATCTGTTTTTTAATTTACAATAAAAATGTCATTAAAATTCCCCGTATTTATTAAAAAGCACAGATAGCATACTTTTCTGTCTATATGCTTAAAGATACAATTAAAGAAATACATTTTAAGTATTTCACATATTCTTCAAATACGTTAAACTTTTTTGTTAAACTTTGTAGATGTGCTGATTACTATCATCCAGTGCTATACTACCCTTTTTACCCTTCTATTGTGGTAAAATTAAACTTTGTTCAGCTGCTGTTATGTAAGTGGAAATGTTGAATTATATTTATCTATTTTTATAAATTTATTATTTATTTATTTATTTTTGGCTGCGTTGGGTCTTCGTTGCTGCGCGCGGGCTTTTCTCTAGTTGCAGCGAGTGGGGGCTACTCTTCATTGTGGGGCATGGGCTTCTCATTGCGGCGGCTTCTCTTGTTGTGGAGCCAAGTGCGTGGGCTTCAGTAGTTGTAGCATGTGGGCTCAGTATTTGTGGCTCACGGGCTCTAGAGCACAGGCTCAGTAGTGGTGGCACACGGGCTTAGTTGCTCCGCGGCATGTGGGTTCTTCCCGGACCAGGGCTCAAACTCATGTCCTCTGCACTGGCAGGCGGATTCTTAACCACTGCACCACCAGGGAAGCCCTGAATTGTATTAAAATAAGCAAAGATCCAGAACCTCATTCTTTGGTTTAAATTTACTTTCACAGCTAGTGTGGACACCAGTTGCTTAGGATGTCTCCTCTTTTACCCTGTTGGCCATTTGGTGTTAGTGCTAAGAAATTATAATAAAACAATTTCATTCAATGAAATATTAACCACAGCTATTGAAGAGAGTCATACACACACACATACTGATATGGGAAGACCTTTAAGACATAGTTAAGTGGAGGAAAAAGAAGTTAGTGAAAAACATCAGGTATATTATGCTTCCATTTATATTAAATAAACCAAGAATTGAGAGAAAGAAGGAAATGTATGTATATCTGCTTAAACGGTATATGCTCATTATACTTTCTGATAATATAGAGGAAAAAAACTGTTAAGGGAAGTTGCCTCTGAGAATCAAACTGAGTAGGAGTTAAAATTAATTTTCATTGCATAATACTTATTCTATTTGTATATTAAAAATTATATTAAGCATCTAAGTAAATGGCTTCTCACCTTGGTTGCACACTAGAATCACCTGAAAGAACCTTAAAAAAATTCTTGGTCCCTCCCTTCAGAGATTGATTTAACAGATGTGGATTAGAGGTGAGCATCAGTATTTTTAAAAGATGCTCAGATAATTCTCAATCATAGTACTGATAATTACTGAGTCAAACTTTATAAGTACACTTGGAGCCAATCTAAAAATCTCGTGTTCTTTTTGTTTACATTTAAAGCTATTGCATCAAGGTAAAAATCATTTAAATTGAAAGATACATTCTTAAATGAAATATATAACTTGAAGTTTATGAGCTTAAATAACCTCTTTTTTTCTACCATGAATAAAACTGAGAGAGACAGCATATTATTTTTAGAAATGTATGTCTGAGATAATCTGATTATATGTTAACATAATTATTCACCATTAGAAAAGTATTTTACTATTAGCTTTGAATCAGAATTTAAAAGAGTCCAACTAATTATTATTTTAAAAATTCCTTCCTTGCCAGGATTGCCCAGGATGAATGAGGCAAATTAATATTTAGGATTATATCTTCATTTCTTTGTAGCTGGAATAAGCTCTGATTACAGCCTTGAAGAGGTAGATGAAAAGCAAGAACTGAGTGAAGTGCCTAAAGATGAGGCTGAAAATACTTCTCTGAAGTCGCAAGACATTCCTACTGTATCTACTGATATAATAAATACACTGAAAAGTGATCCTGACTCAGCCCTTGGCAGGGATACTGGAGAGTCCTCACAAAACTCCAAAGAAGAAAAACAAGGAACTGGAAACACAGATGGACAGTAAGTAGTCTGTATGCCAGACGTGGTGGTGGTGGTTTGTTTAATTGATACTAGTCTTCTGAAATGTAGAACTGATATTTTAAACACAAGTAGAGTCATTTCTTTAGCTTATACTTTATCCCTTTTACAACCATTTAAAAAATGTTTATTCATAAAGTATCAATTTACATGTGATTGTTTTTAAATAAAATCAAATCCAACAGTTCTGGTATCCCTGTGGCAGACCAACCATAACGTAGTTATTTTGTATGAAGATTAGCATTTTTGTTTGTGTTGCGTTTGTTTTGCCTATTACCTATTTGGCCTAAATGGAATATTTAATTTTCAATTTTCACCAAATGCTCCTGAAGAATTTTTACTAACTGCTATATAAAACAATTCTGCCTCTTAGAATATGATGTTAAATCACTAATATTATTTTTATAGTCAACTTTATGAAGCAGAGAATGCACCTACCTTCCCCTTGGTCCTAGGAATCGAAAGTTATAGTAAAGTATACTTACATTCTGTTAGAAATGCCACACTATGAATAAAGATGAAATCAAGTAGGCAAAATAAACCATTTTATCAAAGTTTTATTATAATTTGCATGGGATTGTCTCCAAATTAATCTCTTGTATCACCAATAAACCCCCCAATGAAGTCAGTTCACATCCTGACTTGCCACAAGGTAACCTTGCCAGATGCAAGGAAAATGTCTATGAGAGTACATTTCATTTAGTTCCTTTTTCTTTAAAAGATAATAATTGATAATAAAAGACACTGTCTTGGGGAAAGTGTCCATTTTACCAAGCTTCTTACATCTTTCTTTGTAACAGGGTCACCATATGAAAGCTAATGTTTCATAGCAGCATTTCCCCTCAGTTGTATTCTTTCTTTGCTATTAAATTTCTAGTATTTGGCAGAAAAAGATGATTATTCCAGTCCATCTGTCTTTGGAAATTATTGCCTGTTTTATCATCGTGTATGTGTGTGTGTGTTTCAATAGTATCAATATATAACATACAATATCATATTTTATAGAGGACCACACATTATGGTGTGTAATTCAAGCAACAAAGCGAGGGTGGTTGACAGTGTAAGAAACCTGAGGTCACCGGGCCCAAACCAGGAGAATGGTGAGTTCTATAAACACTAATAGCCAACACTTTCATAGCACTTGCTATGTGCCAAGGACCTTTCTTAAACACTTTATATATATTAACTCATTTAATCTTGTATATTAACTCATTTATGGGTATTATTACTTTAGTCCCATCTTATGGATAATAGAGCCACAAAGACATTATGTAACTCACCTGAGGTCCCACAGTTAGTAAGTGGTGAACCTCAAATGTGAACTCAGGCAGTATGTGTTCAATACGTGTTGATTCCAAAATGTGCTTCTACCTACCATGTGTTCTAATGTTATTGTTGTTAAATCTTAGAGGTTATCTCACCTAGATCTTGGATCTTAAAGATGTATACTCTGTGTATACTTATGATCTACTTCTCTTTTTTCCTTCTACTGACTCCCTAACCCAAGCCTGTTTTAGTTCATAGTCGGGTTGCTATACTTAAGGTGAAACTGGTCTGCTTGATTTTTCAGGCCCAAACCATCTAATTATGTAATAGTGCTTACCAGTATTTCCCACTCCCCGCCCCCCAGTCAAGACAGTTTATTCTCTTTCTCATGATATATTTCACTCAGTTCTATCATTAGGCCTATGCTCATTTTTATCTTTGCCTGGAAAATAATTTTCCACCTATCTTCAGTCATTCAACTATTATCCAAATCCTGCCACTTTACTTATTCTGTTACTTGATTACTAGAAGCCATGTAGTTTTCTGTTCTCGACTACTCAATTGGATTGGACAGTCTTTGATCATAGAAATTATATCTGCTACTTTGTTTGAATTCCTTATAGAATACTGAGATATGGTTAAAATATATATTTAGGATTGAATTTCAGAAAAATGATACTATACAAATAGAAGATGCAAGGAATACACAATGGTTGTTTTTTTTTTTTTCTTCTTTTTGCGGTACGCGGGCCTCTCACTGCTGTGGCCTCTCCCGTTGTGGAGCACAGGCTACAGACACGCAGGCTCAGCGGCCATGGCTCACGGGCCCAGCCACTCCGCGGCATGTGGGATCTTCCCACTGTGCCACCAGGGAATTTTAAGGGGGTATGAAGAAAGTACTTATTCTCATAGTCCAATCTATTATGTTAATATATAAAACTAGGTTAAGATTCATAGAAAACATAGGGAGATATATATATATATATATATATATATATATATATATATATATATATATATAACATGGATTATCCCAATGTCACAAACAAGATGGACAGATGGATAGATATAGATATGTCATTTTATATTTGTGGTATGTGTTGGTTAATTTGAATATATATGTCTCTGACTCATTTTCCTCATGGTCAATACCATCCTGAGATACAAGTGTACAACTTATATACTTGTATATGATTTCCCCCTTTTTTCTTCTTGACTCAGTTTTTTATAACATACGCTATGACGGCAAAAGCATTTCTATTGAGAAGTCATGATTTAAAAGCTGTTTACTTCTTTTAAAAATCATAGTCAAATCATTTTTGCTAAGATTTTGGCATCATATTAGTGCTAGGGTCACAAGTACATTTCCGTAATACCTTTATTTTGATTTGCACTTGATTTACAATGATCCTTGTCAACTCTAGGTGATTTTTAAAATAATTTGTTATCCTTAAACTAGTTTTATTCTCCTTTTCTCTTTTTTTTTTAACCTACCCTGTATACTTACCTAAATCATCCTTTCATCAGGTTGTTGATGTTGGTGTCAGTGTTGAGTAGGGGGAAGTACAGTATAGTACAAAATATACCTTCTCCCTCTACTGGGCATTCTTGAAAAATGGCCTGTCCATTCATTGACATTTCATTGGCAGTATCATCAATATGTAGGAGGATGGACCAGCTAATGAATTCAGGAGTGATTCTAGGTTTCCAGGCCTGACAATCATTGAAAATTTTGAAATTGTGAAATTTTGATGAGAAATTCAGTTAGATAATGGTGAAGTAGGTGTAACCCACAGAAAATGTGAAAAATAGAAACTTAGAGTTCTAAAACCAGTAAATTAGGGTTTGTTAGAGGGGATTTAATTTAAAATATATTTTTTATGTTGATTTACCTTCTTTTGGAAAATGTTTCCATTCTGCAACTGGGATATACCTATATTCAGTGGAAAATGAAAAATTAGAAAGAGAAAAGGAAATACATTTAGGCTCATTTTCTGGTGCCAGGACCATTTCTTAAATCCTTTTGTGCTCATATCAGCATTGAGAGTACCACTTTTCATATAGATATTAAAAACACTTAAGAACCAAGTAAATAAGAACACAGGCAGAGATGTGTCTCTTCTGTGGTTCCTAATCACATGTCCTTAATTTTATAAATCACAAAAGTTAATAATTATTAGTCACTGAGAAAAGAAATCACTTGAATGGACAATATGTATTCGAATAACTAGTTGCATTTTATGTGGGAAGAATAAAAATTCCATTTTTAAATTATATATGTAATATAGGAACCTTGCAACATAATAGAAAATATAACCACCATGATCAAATAATTGTGCAGTTAGGCAGGGTTTAAAAATAAATATAAGGATTTAAAAAAAAACTGTATCCAAATTTACCTGGCAACATGATTTTTTTGCATGCACGCATGCATGCATGCATATCTTTCTTTTTTCTTTTCTTTTCTTTTTTTCTTTTTTCACAGAGGACCCATTTTAAATAGCTCATGATATATTTTAGGCAGTGAACTTTATCTTATAGATGAAAGTGAGTGATTATAAAACTATAGAGAAATACTTCACATCCTTTCACAATTTGACTTCCAAGGCTCACATTTCACTTGTGCTGTGCAAACAATCATATCTGAAAGGAGAGGCCACTGAGGATTTTGAAGATGAGGGCTAGCTGGTTATTCAGAAGAAATGACTCTTCGTGGCATTTGACTGGAGGAGCACAGTATATAAATCACTTGGCTTAGTACAAGACACGTGGTACACATTCATAAGCCTGTGTTTTCTTCCAGATGCCTCATTCCAACTCTTTGCCATCATGTTGTTGGCTGGCAACTGTTGCTTTGTTAACCTAGACACTGGAAAATGATTTTTGTTTTCAGGAGGTCTGAATTAAAATTAAGAGGAAAGGTAGTGCTGGGGAGAGGGAAGTTGTTTTCTCTACCTGGATTCAGACATGAGAAAAATAGTTATTTTTTCTCACAGAGAAAAATCAAAACCCACATGATTGTTTTTATGTAGTTGAAATCACCCATATTTTGACTGAAAACAAAGTCCTCTAAAAGTATTTAGCAAGGACACCTAATTAATAAGACAATCAACTTAGGTTCTGTTTTTACTTCAACTCTTAAAGGTAAGGTTTTGTTGTCTTCCTTAATTAAAACTGATAGCATTTGCTGGGATTGTTTCCCTTTTAATGTTAGGTATAAAATGTAAATATACTAGGGATTATAGAAAAGACAGAGAGAGAATCAAAATGGAAAAAAATTACAGAATAAAAACATTTTTTAAATTTGTCAATGTCTTTTGTCATTCTTAACAATGACTGAAATATAGTCTTTATTTAAAAGAAAAATCATAGCTATCTTCTATGAGTACTTGTTTTGGGCAATACACTATCTTAATAAGCATGTTACATAAATGATATATATAATACATGTTTTTTTTTTTTTACATCTGAGCAAACTGAGGCTCAAAGAGGGTAAGTAATATGATGTGGCCATACAGGTTGTAATTAGTCAAGCTGATTCCAGATTCAGGTCTCTATGATATCAAAGCCCATGCTGTTTTCTCTGTATGCCACTACCTGTATAATTTTTGTATAATTGGTAGCTGAAAATTATCTATAGAATTCAAATCAATCTGTTTCAGTTTGGGGGAGGCAGGCATTGAAAACTTGAGGTTTTCTATTTTTTTCATATACTTTATGATATTTTTTCTCTCAGTAGATCAAAATGAAATAATTGTCATTCCAACAAACACAGAAGACAGTATGAAAAATGGAATGAGGAGAACAGAAATCAATGTAGCAGGTGTTGCCAAAAGTAACAATGTGGACGTGGAAGTTGACAGACTATCAAACGATCAGGCATATACAACTGATACTGCTAGAAGTTACAAGGAAAATCATCTTGCTGCTTCATCAGCACCAGATCAAAAACTGATTCAACCTAGTGCAGAAAAGACAAAAATGCAAGATGCAGCAATTCAGACAATCCCTTCCTGTGACAGTTTTGATGGGAATCACCAAGATCATAATTTGTCTGATGTCAAAGTTGATGAAAGTGTGCAAACTTCAAGTAACAACAAATCAACTCAACACTCATCTTTAAGCCCACAAGATTCTTTAGATACCTCAAGAGAATTTGGGAGTCAGGGCCGCCTAATTACGTATACAGAAGAGCAACTCACCATAAAAGATCCAATTTGTGCACATGGTAATGATGATCTTTTGCCTCCTGTAGATGGGACTGATAAAAATCCAACAGCTTCTTATATAAAGAATTATCCATTTTACAGACAAGACTATAATCCCAAGCCAAAACCTTCAAATGAAATTACAAGAGAGTACATACCCAAAATTGGGATGACTACTTACAAAATAGTGCCTCCCAGATCCCTAGAAATATTGAAAGATTGGGAATCGGAAACCATAGGGTATAAAAATGATCAGGAGATAAATACTTTAGGAGAAAAGGACACTCATGAGAATGTGAAAGTAACTGCAATCCAAACAGAAGATCCTGTTATTTCTGAAAGCCCAAAGGAGCCAGAAGGAGACCTGAAACCAAAGCCTACCCTGAGAACAGAGCATCAGGTGCAAAGTGAGGAGAGTCTTACCCACAGCACAATGTCAAATCCTCTGAAACCTACTCCCAAAATGACGAGAGACACTGGCACAGCTCCTTTTGTGCCAAATTTGGAAGATATAAACAGTATTTTGGAGTCAAAACTTAAATCTCGCGTTTCAAATCCCCACTCCAAACCAAGTTCTTTTTTCTTGCAGATGCAAAAAAGAGTTTCAGGTCATTATGTGACATCTGCAGCTGCCAAGAGTGTTCAAGCTGCCCCTAATCCTACTCCAAAGGAACTAATAAAGAAAGAGGTGGAAAGGGATACAATACCTCCTCCAGAGCCAGCTCCTTCTCCCTTAAGTAAAACAACTCACTCTCCTCCACAGCCACACATTCAAAACACTGATGATGACAGCAATCAGAAGCCTGCTGAAACCTCTCCCCCTCCCGTAGCCCCCAAACCTGTTCCTCTTCCCAAGAGTCAGTTAGCAACACTTAACCTGAAGACTCTGAAAACTTTTGGTGCCCCTCGACCATATTCCAGCTCTGCTCCTTCACCGTTTGCCCTCGCTGTGGTGAAACGGTCACAGTCTTTCAGCAAAGGTCGTACAGGGTCACGCAGTGAGGAGGTCAGAGGTGCATCTGCCCGAGCTCCAACTGACACAGAGGGAGGGAAGATTCCTTCCGTAAATACGTTTGTGGACATCCCACAACCAGGTGTGAAAGATAAGGTAAATGTAACCTTTTTAAAAGTAAGGGATTCTTATACAACATGGTTTCAACGGGGTTAACAAAGCATGTCGGTTTGTTTGTGTGTTACTTAACTCTGAATTCATAATCTACTATCAAGCTACTGTAGGAAGAAAAGAGTAGTAATACACAGAATCTGATTATTTATTCTCAGAGTTATTATAATTCATATAACTTGATCAGATATTACTATAAGATCATCCTTATATAATTGTATCATTAGGAAATATTTAAATTTAAAGCTTCTTTGCTGCTACATTTGTATAGTGTAATAGTTTATAGTTCTGACTCTCTAGTTTTCTGTGTTTTGCTTACCTCAATTTGTTTATAACTTTTCTGGATGGTCTGGTTGACTTTATTTTCTTTTCCAATTCTCCATAATGGCAAAAGTTTTAATTACATAAAAACATAAGCAGTATCAAAGACTAGATAAAATAACCAAACATCTCTCAGCTCTGTATTTTCTATCATATACACTCAACCTGAGCTTACCAAACATTGTTATATGTAATTTAAATTAAAACCAGAGTTTAAATAGGTAATTTTCTTAATTTCCCATTTTGTTAATTCAGTGTCAACTTTCCAGTTATATGTATGTTGAGCAAAATATCACTTAACCACCATCTAACCTTAATGGTGTACAAAAAAGGGATTTGTTGACTTCATGTTTGATCAACTAATGATATAATTTGCTAGATTCAAGTAGTATAGTCAGGAAGAAATTCACAGTATGAATTATGATAATCCCCATGCAATTTTTAAAAAATACATTGTGTACTTTTACTCTGATAGTGTTTAAAGAATACTTTTATTTGTATGACTGTTCCAGAAGCATTTTATACTATTTTTTCAAACACTCCCAGAGTAACAGAACATTAACCATATTGCCAAGTAAAGACTTTTCCATAATTTTAAAGCAATATTTACCTTGAAAAATATTTCTTCATATATTTTCACATTTATGTTTATTACTTTGATATAATATCAGGAAGAGATATATGATGCAGAGATTAATTCTTTACTTGGGAATAAAGCCTGAGTTTTTTTCTTAGAATGGAATACCATTTCTAAACAACAGAAGCTTGATTTATATAATACAGTTTTTGAGCCATTGCCTGAGTTCTGTTTAGCTCATCTTTTATAAAGATACTCATCTGGCAGTTTGAAAAAGACATTTTTAAGATTGTTTGAATACAGTTGCCAGTTAAGTCAGTTACTAAATATTCCTTCCTAAGAAGTTTAATTAAATTTTTGATTCTTAAATTTGGAAATTTCTAATATTTATTTTTAGTCTCATGAGAAAAATAAAGAAAACATGGCCATCAGTTAGCCCCTGTGACTTCCAGAAACACAAAATAAGCTGTTAGTCACTAATATTCCTTTATTAGAAGATACATTAGGTTCAGCAAGTATGAAATTACCAACATTTGTCCATTTGTACCATCAAAAATAATTTCACAACATTAATATATTGGAACTATGAAAATGTTTGTTTTTTGTTTTTTGTTTTTTTGTCTGTGGGATTTTTATTTACTTTGGCTCTTCTAGCCAACTCCACTGGAGAAATCGGCATTATTCTATTTACTCAAGGACAGTAAAATTACCACTGCATTTGTGAAACAAAAAGAGGTATCACTTTCCTTCCTTAGCCTCCTGAGTTCAAGGTGAGGGAAAGTAATGCCCTCATCTTCCAGCTGAGCTCTGGCAGCAGAGATAACTCAGTGGATGAGGAAACAGAGCTGAGTCTAAAACACCAGTGAGGCAAATGGTGGTTCTTAAAGAGCTACTGATGATGAAAATGTTTTGCATAATGGCCCATTCTTCACGTGGTATTCATATAAATATTTCACAATTATTTTTATAGGAAAATAACTCTGCACATAATGAACAGAATCCCCAAACGCCATCTCTGACTGACGGCCCATCATTCACCCTTAAGAGACAAAGTTCTTCAACATTCCAAAGCTCTGACCCAGAACAGATCCGACAGAGTCTGCTGACTGCAATTCGTTCTGGAGAGGCTGCTGCCAAGTTGAAAAGGGTAAGTTTTCTTTATCAGATGGGTGACAGTGGGTTTATTTTCAACATTGTCAAACTCATACTTAGGGGAAATTGTTTTCTGGCTTTTAAGTCTGAATAGGGAAGATGCCAGAAGTTACTCTTTTATGTCAGGGGTCATTTTTGAAGTATAAGCTGAGAGAGTACTTAAAAATATGTCAGGTCTGTTTTCCTAAACATGGGCCAGGTGCAGAACACTAGTTTTGCTCATTATTATATATCTATATATAGAAAGTGCCTTGGACTCTTATTTTAAAAAAATTGTGTTAGCACAGCAAGAAAGAGTCTTTTGGAAAGAAAGTCCCTCCTTTATTCCAGAAAAGCTGCACTGTTGTAGAAGCCTGCAAGTTTTCAGTCATCGCTCCTACAGCAATCAGTTACTACCATACGTGGGATTGGGTGGTTGGGCGGGGGGAGGAGTTTTATAGGCTAAACCAAAATAATGTAGGGAAAATCTAGAGAATTTAGATGAGACCTAATGCAGAAATTCCAATCTTAATAATACCCTGCCAGAGTCTAGCTTCTCCTGGATGTAGGAGAGCAAGGAGGTGTGCCCCCTTCTTGGGCAAACACCAAAAAGCATCACAGGGAATTATGTGCAGATGAGTTTCCTCCCTTTGTTGCCTTCATCCGCTGAAAGAGGATGTGGTGCAGCCTTGAGCCTGGCATCCTCACTTGGACCTCCCAGAGGCTGTAGTTTCCCTAAATGTCTTTCTTGTTCTTCCCTTAGTCATCTTGGTTGCAAGTTCCTCAACACCCAAGACAAGACAAGTACTCATTATTTCACTGACTCCCTAGGCATTTCATTTTGTGAATTCCTTCTCTAATCATTTTAGAAGCTATTTAGAGAAGAGTAAGAGACTTGTTGAGCAAAACACTGAACTCAACAAAAACGAAATCTGCCAAGGAACAGGAATGCTGCAAAGATAGAAAAAGGGGGAGGCATCCTCGCATGTCTACACAGCCAGCTTTGCCTGTGTCAGCCAGCTTCCTGGATGGGTTTCATTGGAGCCCTGAGTGACGGCCGTTCCCACAGAGGACTTGGCGCTCCCATCTGGGCACACATGGTGACAAGGCAAAATATTGTGTGCTGTCAGGAGTGAAGGAAACATGAAGGAATAATTCAGGGGAGAAGGTTTGAATTTTGTAGATTATTTGTAGAGTTTAAATTAAGGTGCCAGGCAGCAAAAAAAACAAAAGAAACCAAAAGGAACATTGAAATTGGTATTTCACAGGTCATGACATCTATATTTTGTGGGGGGGGGGGAATATGTCCCTGTAAATAAACTGTACATTCTTATTTATGAAAATAATTCTATTTCTAATTCTGTTTCTAATCTTGTAAATTAAGGATGAGTTTCAAAGTTCTCAATTCAATAAATTTGATAAATATTTTTTTAAAGCAGAAAAATACCAAACATTGTACAGATACTGGGGATACAAAATTGAATAAAACGAAGCCTCTGCCTTCTGGGTGTTCATAGCCTGGGACTGAGAAACAGTGGTACCTCAGGCTCATGGGAGAACAGAAAATAACTGCAGTGCCTTTGTACTAAGTCAGTGGATATATTAATCAGTTTCAGTAAACTAATTGCAGAAAACAGTGCATTAAGTTGGAAATGCCTTCTAGGCCAACAGAATTTTACAGGCAGGCAGCTGTATACTTGGTATCTTACGGGCTCCGATTTGGCAGTTTCTTCACGTATAAAATTCTCATTGCTTCCAGAATGAGCTGGATGTGAATCAACACGGAAAGCAGGCCCTAAATGATGATCCTATAATTGTATCCTGTTTATAACTCATTACTTTAGGTTCTATTGAGTCTAAATTCTCTCTCTCAGTAGGAGGTTACTGACAGCTCTGACTCCCTATAGTGTCAGCTCCTAAACTCTGTTTAATGAAAATTCCTTACATAATCCTTTTTCTTCCCTCTGAAGAAAGACACAGGGTCTAGTAGAGTTCATGATATCTACACTCCATGATCAGCACCTTCACTTCTACTTATATATGCTAAAAATGTGTTTTTATATACCAAGACTCAGAAGAACATTGTTTGTAATAGCTCCAAATACATATAACCTTAATATCCAAAAATGGTAGACTAGTGGTAGATTCAAAGCATGGCAATAAATTGGATAAAATACACACAACAGAACAATGTAGATAGAGACATAAAAAGATATGTAAAGTTGACAGCATGCAAAACTAAATTATATTATTCAGTGATGCATGCATAGGTGGCAATTATTTTTAAAAGTGAGGAAGTAATTACAAAAATCACAATAGGGTTACTTCCAGAGGGGAAGAAGAAGTGCTGTTGGGGGTGTATTAGAGCAAGACGGGCACACAATTTAAGAGGGAACTAAAAAAATTAATCAAGATAAATATTATCTTAATGCAATATTTAAAAATGTACAAATTAATGCAAATATCCATGATAAAGTCAAAATTTTAAATAAAGACAAGATCAGTAGGGAGCTGGAGTAGGGAGTATTCTCTTGACCTGAGTGGTGGGCTACATATATGTCTGTGTTTGTTTTCATTGGGCTGCTCAGTGCACTCCTCTGTACATGTATTATATTTCAAAAAATTGCAGAAGGTGGTAAAAATAGACACAAGAAGGCTCTAATTTCTTGTGATCTTTGCTTAAGTCCCATATTTCTGTCCTGTTCTGAACATTTCTTCTGGTTTGTTTTACATGCTAACATTTCTTTTATAGAACAACAGTTATAGTGCCAAATAAAATCTCCAGTTATTTTGACAGTGGGTTTAGATTGTTCATCAGAAAGTTGGCTCCGTGTTTTGGCACCCAAATGTTCACTTTTACTCCAGGTACCAACCTGCCTTATGGCTCTTGTTCATACTTGAGCAATTAACCTTCATTAAGT
Organism: Grampus griseus; assembly: GCF_964374135.1. Taxonomy (NCBI): domain Eukaryota; kingdom Metazoa; phylum Chordata; class Mammalia; order Artiodactyla; family Delphinidae; genus Grampus; species Grampus griseus. Next base: position 66,838,594 of record NC_139001.1, read on the forward strand.
AGTTGGTTCACATTAGAACAATTATCTAGTTGATTGCCCTAGTGTAAATGTAGTCGTCAATTTTCATGTTTCTTAAGGCTTTTTTCCCATGCCTTACCCCCAAGTCAACCCACATATAGTCAAAGCGATTTGTCTTGTCTTCATATAAAGCATTAATAAATCTAGCACAGTATTTTATAAAATGTGTTTGATGTTAAGATGTATGTATGACAGCAAATTGTTTTCAGAGAATAAGAGATTAAGTCATCTATTATTATTGACTTGTGTTGACACAAGAACTTCGGCTGCTTTTGGTTCTTGTTGGTGCCTCGACTTACTAAGGTTATTACACTATTATAAGGAGAATATAGGCTTGTAAATATAAAAGTCTGAAAATAAACTGATGAATGATATTTAGTGCTTGGTAGTAAGTGTTTCCTCAGAAAATAAAACTTATCGTTAGCTAGACAGAAATCTGGAGGGAAGAGAAAACCTGGGTAAGTCACCCAGGATCTTCCTGGCTTATTTTGTTTAATTAGTCTGCTTTTTATTCATATTTCCTTGGTTTGAATTTGAACAGTCCAAGTGTTTCAGGTTGGCAGCTCTTTCCATGTATTTTAAAAGTAAAAATGAATGATGGTTTCACAGTAAGAAAGCTATGTGAATATTCCTGAAAATTTCTTGAACTTCAAGGGTAGACAGTCAACTAGTAGATGCTTACATCAGTAAATTCTTAAAGTTACTTTTTAAAGATATCTTTATTACTAGTGTCCTGTGGTCACTGTTCAAAAAATTCAAGCAATACTTTTATACTTCATAAATGTTTGTAAAAAGTTACCATATTTCATCTAAGAAATAGTCATCGAGTTACACTGACCAGGCACTAAAATAACTATGAGTGTGAAGTAGGTATGAAGTGGCATTAAAATAGACAAGGTCTCTGACCTCAAAAAATTCATAGAATAGTATTCTAATGATATCTTCTCATGTTTGAAGTTTAAGTAAACAAATTTTTAAATAACAAAATACCATTTCCCCCCAGAGTAACTGCTCTGGATAGAGTACAGTGTAACCTTTCAGACCACTTTTGTCATATATAAACATTTATTTTTTCTAACAAAAATGGAATCCTCTGTAAAACACTGTTAAATATATATCTATCTCTTGAAGCTTTCCCTTTTGTTACATACATATCTATGCTGTTCTTTTAAGACTATGTAGTATTTGGAATTCCCTGGTGGTCCAGTGGTTAGGACTCTGAGCTCTCACTGCCAAGGGCCCAGGTTCAATCCCTGGTCAGGGAACTAAGATCCCACATGTTGTGTGGCGCGGCCAAAAAAAAAAAAAAGACAACATAGTATTTGACTGTATGAATGAACCATAGCTTATTTGCTCCTTACTGGTAGACATTTAACTGGATTCTAGTTTTTCACTCTATAAATGATGTTACAATTAACATCTTTTACTTGTAGACATTTAGAACCATCAGTATGTTTTTTTAAATGCTTAAACCAAATTTTCTCTTTTACTTTACAAAGAATATGAGAACTGCAATTTTGGCAAGAATTACAAAAATAACCCCTCACACACAGAGAGACTTTTCAGACCAAGATTACATAACAAAAAGCCATTACCTGCATTACCTGTCTGTTTGTTGGCTGTACTTGGAAAGTAGCCCCACATGAGTACTAAATAGGGTGCAGATAAGTAAGTGTTCCTTCCCTTGGTGGCCACTTTTCTGCTTAGCTATTTTATTTCAGGTGGATGGTGTCAACCACTCTACTCCATCCTGGGTTCATAAGACAGTCAAGAAAATTGATTAGTTTAGATGATCTATCTTTGTTTAGTAAAAGGCAAGAAATGAAGCACCAGGAAACCAAAGCCAACCTAAATTTGCCAACTTTATTTTCTTTTTCACTAACTTACTCTGTTGCTAGGCAGAATCTGTGGCCTTTTGTACTTCAGTTCTCTTCTTATGAAAAGAGGATAATGTTTGCTTATAAAGCTGAACTGGTCAAATTACAATCAAGAGATGAACTATTTTTCTTAAAATGTCATATTTTATATGTAATATTTCAAATATTATACCTACTATTCAGCATCCAGATAACTTTCTTCTACATTCCTATAAGTAACGTTGGAATTTCAAGCTATTTAGGAAATTTTGTTTTAGTGTGTTTTATTCCCTTACAGTTTGTAAATAGGAAACTTTGCCATAGAATTTTGGAACTTAGGAGTTTATTCCCTAGTGAATAAACTCCTTTTCATTCTGCATTTGTTTTGGCAAAACAGTCATAGGTTTGACTTTTTTAGCCCTTCAAATGAAGACATTTTAAAAACCAAAGCTAGTTTTTCTTATAAATGAGGGGTACCTGGGAGAATAATTTCAAGTTAATATATATCATCAATATGAAAATTATAGAATTCATTGCTTTGTGGAATTTGCTTTATTTTTCTACATTCTCCAAGGTACTTTGGGGGAGCCAGAATTAATCTAGCTAAAAATGCGCTTTAATAACAACTTGGCCTGCAGTCTGCTTATGCTCTTGTTCTTTGAGTTGATTTGGTAGTTTTGTAAAGACTAAGGTGTGTTAACGGATTATTTAACTTGTTTGTTGTGGAAATAACTCATTTTTAATTTCATGGCAGATTGAACATTTATTCTTGATTATTTGAAATGTATTGAATAATAAATACTAAATGTTAGCATTTACAATTAAGTAGAAGTTAAAATGTGGTAATTGTTGAAAATTGAAAATTAGACAGCTGTCCCATTTTAAATTGATGGGTGCAAAGTGTGTTTCTTTCCCTTAGGTTGCAGTTCCATCAAATACAGTATCTGTGAATGGAAGGTCAAGATTCAGCCGCTCCATGTCCCTTGATGCCCAGGATGGCCATTAAGTGTTGCCCTGCCATGCCGCACTTCACCAGCTCTATTGCACAGAACGACTTCATACTGATGGAGAATGTTAGCAAATGTATGTTCAGATGTACACTAATATATTATCTATTAAAGCATAAGAACTTGTGCTGTGGCTTTTAATGCCAAAAGAAGAATTACCAGAATTTATAATTTATAATAATATCTTTGGCCTTTTTTGCCTTAAGAACTGAATATGCTGCTTTAGAACTTTAAGACAAGGTGTTAATGACTTTCATTTTTCTCAAATGAGAAATAGTCACCTTTTGTTGATTTCACTTATTGACACATTCTCTACAATCGTGACTTAGACAAAGGGATAAATTAAGATTCATAGACTTATATTTGTATGACACATAAATAACTAGGCAAACATAGATCTGACATTTGCTGCCTCAATGTTACAGTTTAATTGGAAATGTTTATGTTATATTAAAGCCCATAATAAATATTCCATTGATGGATATAACATGTTATGGGGTGGGTACCCCATCCTCTAAACATAAATGTTAAGGTTTCAGAAATCCTGGCTTTAATTAAAGTGATAGTAATTATGTAGTTCAGATGCTAATATTCTAAATAGTAATATATATTTACATTAAAGCTAAAATTGTTAAGCAAAACAATGTCTAATTTGTTGGCTTGTAACTGTTCTGGAGTCTAGAGCTTGTTGATGTTCAATTCCTACTTTAAAAATTTAACTGCTCACTTATTCTAAAAGCCTTGTCAAACAGACTGATGTTATGTTGGTTTTTACTAAAGCTACTGGGATATCTGCCTCTTTGGAAAATGTGTTGCTTTTTCCCCTGTTTAATAAAAGCAAGTTATATATTTGGGATTCTTTTTAAAATGCAGTTTGTGTCAATCAGCACATCTGTGCACTTCACCTGATGAACACATCTCCATCAGCCAGTAAACAAGTAATATAGTAAGACTGACCATTTATCAGGGCTCCCTGGTGTGTATGAGCCCATGTATTCTAACTCCAAAATGCATAACATGCTTAGCAGAGTTCTTGACACATGGCAAGTACACATTAAGTTAAATATTGCTGCTATTTCCTTGAATCAGACTTGAAGAGACCCTCATGTATGGAAACCTAAGTTATGTCATTATAAACCAATAGGGAAAGGAGTGACTTTTTGAAAAACTGTGTTTGATTATCCACTTGGAAAACAATACATTTGGATTCCTAACTCAAACCATAAACAAATATATTTGAGTTAAAGACAGCTTTTAAGAGCAGTATTTTAAAACTTAGATGAATATATTCAACATTTTTCAGACCTCAGCATAGGAAAATTACTTAAATAAGACAAAGGCACAGTCATAAAAGATATACATTTACAAATATTAAAATTTAAAACTTATATGTACATTAAGTACTATAAAAATGAAAAAATAAGCCACGAGAAGTTTTTAATATATATAAGCGTTAATTTATAAAATGTAAACATTTCTAAGACTCATGAAAAGACTACTGAATAGAAATATGCACACACTGAAAAAACAAAGGGTATTTTCTTACAAGAGGAAATCTGAAAGGCTAACAAACATATGGAAAAAAATACTCTTCAGTAATAATCAAGGAAACACAAGAACATGAGGAAGTGTACCACATCACACCCATCAAATTAGTAAAAATGTAAGTTTCAAAATAGCAAGTGTTGTCAAGGGCAGTGAAACAATGGGAACTCTTTTACTGTGGTGGGAAAATACCCTGGCACAACCATCAAATTTGCAATATCTAGTAAAATTAAAGATCTCTTATCATGTTACCTTAAAGAAGTACTTATGTGTGTGATTAAGGAGAGGTAAAAATGTTCATGGCAGCCTTGTATATAAACAGCAGAAAGGAGTCCTAACCAGCGCTAAACTTTGATAGTATATTCATATAATAGACTTTTGTACAACAGTCAAAATGAACAAATTAGAGTTATGCATATCACATGGATACATCTCAAAAATAATAAGGAAGAAAACAATGGAACAATGCTTATTTTATGATGCTTATATAAAATAATAAAATATGCAGAGTGATACTATGTATTATGGCTATAAATATAGAAAAAATAAAATACACAGGTTTGCTGGTGGGAATCAAGAAATGAAGATCGGATTGGGGAGATTTATAGGAAGCATCAATTGTGTTTGAAAACAAGTTTTACTCCAGGTTTTAGCAAACTTGAAATAGTTTGTAGTTATTTTTTTTAAAGATCACACAGGACTTAGGGGGATATACATATGAACCATTAGTACACATACAATCTGAAAAAGTTGCCTTGTCCCCATTACTTTAGGAGAAAAGCATGTGCTACACTCTCTACCCAATTGGGAAAGGATAGGAAAACTAGTCATATCCTTAAGTGACAGCAAAATGAAGATACAGGAATGATTTAGAACCAACTTTCAATTTTCATATTTAATTTTTGGCATCTAGGCATTTTGCTTTTCCTTTTTTCCCCCATCAAGTTATTTCTTTATGATACCTATTTTTAAATTATCCAGATTCTATGTAAATTATAGGGTTTGAAATTACCCTCTTTTCTGTCTCCAGCATCCCAATCCCCTTTTCAGAGATAACCAATGTTAATGTTTTGATATTAATCCCTATATAGATGTATTTATATCCAATACATATTTATAGGTTTGTTTTCGGCTTTTGTATTTTTGCAGATTTGTTGTTACCGTTGTTTTTAAGATTAAAAAAAGTCACACTCTAATACTATTTAGCAACTTGCCTTTGCACCAGCAATGTTCCTTCTTGCACATAAAGATCAACCTTATCATGTTTCAGTTTGTTGTTCTCCTATTATTAATTTCATTCTTGTGGTACACAGTTATGCACAGAGTCAAGATACTTGGGTTCAAATCATAGGTCTGCCACTTACAAGTCATGGGATCTTGGGCAAATTATTTTATCTGTACCTCATTTTCACCTTTGAAAAATTGAATTAACATACTTATGGTGATGGTTGTGAGGATTAAATGAATTTTAAAAGTGTTTGGCACAATTCATTTTACAAAGCTACCTATTTTTAATACTACTATTAGCGAACAGGCATTATTTATCTAATATACTTCCCATCCTTCTGAAGAGTGACCTTCCCTCCCATTTTAAGACCAGATCTTGTGAAAATGACTCTACTACCCAAAGCAATCTACAGATTCAATGCAATCCCTAACAAACTACCACTGGCATTTTTCACAGAACTTGGCCTGAGATAATAGAATCCACACTCTGCTACTTGACCCAAGTCCTTGAATGAGACCAGTCATTTTCCTGAGACCTAATGTTGCTTGTACTTGAAACTTAAAGAATCCCAATTGATACAATTATTGTCTAGTGCCAGTTCTTTTCCTACCCACTACCAGTAGAGACAAAAACACAAAAGCGCTAAGAATCAAACTCACTAGTTTTTACTACCAATTGACTTTGATAAATGACTTGAAAGAAAAGGGAACTTGCAATCAGTGAAGATTTCCATGGATAGAATGGTTTTTTAAGATTATTTTTCATATAAAAATAGCTAATTTATTTGGTGTTTTAGAGTTTACACAGAACTTTTGTATTATTTGATCCACATGTGGAACAAAAAAGTACGCAAAGAAACTGCTACTTTACAAAGGTCACACAACCAGACAAGTGGCAGAATCCCACATCTGATTTCTAGTTTGCTCTTTTGCCTGGCCAAACTTTGCAAATGATGGAGAAAATGGTGCTAGATTTCAAGGGACACTTAAATAGTAACCTACTTGTTCTGGATCTTCAGTCTGTCTTGCTTTTCTCTTAAATGTTACCACTTTCCTGCAAGTTTTCATCCTTAACACCTCAGACTCTTCATATGGGTAGATGTATTTTGTTTATGGCAAGAAAAAATGCCACCATGTGCTCTCTCAAAACTTTTCTGACAGGTATTTCAAGAGAAATTGTGAAACATTCTGGTAATCTGTATAGCACTGTTGGCATTTCTGCGTCACAAACTGGAGAAATTCATCTGGAAGTCTTGCAGATTACTCATCTTGAAGAAAAAGTGCTACAATTCCAACCTTATAGTTTTCAAACCAAGAAATTTCTTTACCTACCAACTTATTATGTTCCTACCCACGCCTTGTGGTAGACGATAGTGATGGCCCCCGATTCTTTACCTCACCTGCATCCACACCTTTTTCCACATGACTTTGCATTTCCTCTCACTAAAGAAACAGAACCCATTTCCCCACCCACAGGAACAGGTTTTGTGACTAACAGAATGAGATGAAATGACACAGTGCCAATTCTGAGACTAGATCTCAAAGTTTGCATGTTTTTGCTTGCTCTCCCTGTGCCTGAAATGCTGCTGTGAGAAAGACATCTCTGGGATGGCTGAATGGTCCTTAAAAAAGGACGAGAGATGCATGGAGCAGGGCTCCCAACTGAGGTCAGCCTAGAGCATTTAACAATCAGATCCCTAGACATGAGCAAGTTCAGTCAAGATCAGCAGGGCCAAATAGCCAACCGAAGCTGACCCTGGTGTAAGAGCAATCAATGCTTACCCACTAGCAATGCCCCTGAGGTTTCATGGTTGATTGTTATACAGCATTAATGTGGCAACAGATGCAATACACCCTCTTAAACTCATATACATATGACTCTAACCCAAATTATAAATTCATTCAATTGGTTCAGATCCACATACCCTATTTCCCCCATAGTTCCACAGACTATTTACTAAATCCAACACAAATACACCTCAGATTCTCTGTCTAGCTCCCAGCTATCTCAAAAAAAAAAATTCTAACGTAATAATCCCTTTATTATTTGTGGTGCAGAAATATCTTCTTTCCCTTTCTCCTCTCTCGTTTTATGTTCAGAACTGGGAACACGAGAGCCCAAATATCAAAGAGATCCACAGCCCCCTTAAAAGCTCTTTGGACTTGTCTATTTCGTAGAGTTGCCAGATAAAATACAGATTTCCCAGCTAAATTTGAATTTCAAAGATAAACAATGAATTACTTTTTAGTGTAGGTATGTCCCATGGAATATTTGGGATATATATATATATATGTACGTATGTATACACTAAAAAAATAATCATTGATCTGAAATTTAAATTTAACTGGACATCCTATATTTTTCTTTGCCAAATCTGGCAATCCTACTATTTCAGGAAAATCTGGAAGGAGGAAATGAAGCAAGAAGAAGCATCCAACATGTGGGGGAAAAAAGAGGAGAGAGCAGGCCTAGGTACATCAAGAAACCAGAAAGTGGCATTACAGAAAAGAGTGGAACCTTTGTTCTCTTTGATAGTTCACCATCAGAGAAAACCTCATGTAATGAATAGGAAAAGGTTCATTGAAGAGTTCACAGTGAAGAAACCCTGTGGATGACTTCTGTTGGTGGGTTTTAGATACCTTCAAGTCATCAAGAAACAATATACTCAAGAAATTCTGCTAGAGATTGGCCAAGATGGCAGAGTAGAAAGACACTAAGCTCACCTCTTCTCACAAGCACACCAAAATCATAGCTATTTGCAGAATAACCATGAATTAAAAAAACCAGAACCTACCAGGAAAGACCTTATGTAATTAAAGACATAAAGAAGGCAAGACAGGCAGGAGGAGCAGACTCACAATACAATAGAGTCCCATACCCCTGGGTGGGTGACCCACAAGCTGGAGAATAATTACATTGCAGAGATTCTCCCACAGGGATGAGAGTTCTGAGCCCTACACCAGGCTCCCCAGCCTGGGCATCCTGCACTGGGAAGACAAGCCCCCATTGCATTTGCCTTTGAAGGCTAGCAGGGCTTAATTTTGGAAGCCCCAGAGGACTGGGGGAAAAAGAGACTTCATTTTTAAAGGGTGCTGACAAAATCTCACGTGCACTGGGACCCAGGGAAAAAGCAGTAATTCGATAGGCGCCTGGGCCAGACCTACCTGCTGGTCTTGGAGAGTGTCCTGGAGAGGTGGGGGTGGCTATGGATCACCCTGGGGACATAGACAGGAGCCATATTTGGGAGTTTGGACACTGCTGCTAGGGACCATCTTGGGACCATCTTGGAACCCTCCCTCTAGTTCATTAGCACCAAGACCTGACCCCCCAACATCCTATAGGCTGGGACACCTCAGGCCAGACAACTAACTGGGCAAGGCCACAACTCTGCCCATCAGCAGACAGGCTGCCTAAAGACTTCTTGAGCCCAAGCCACCTCTAGACATCCCTCTAGACATGGCCCTGCCCACCAGAGGACCAAAAACCAACTCCACCCAGCAGTGGGCAGGTGCTGGCCCTGCCCTCCAGGAAGCATGCACTAGCCTCTAGACCAGCCTCACCAACCAGGGGGCAGAAACCAGACATAAGAAAACCGTAATCCTGTGGCCTGCAGACCCAGCCAGCCTATAGCAGGCCAGCCCCTACCCAGGGACCAGCTGGGTCCCAGCACTGCCCACTAGCAGGCCAACATAAGCTTCAGGACACCCCAGACCCCATACCTAATTGTGTCAAGAACTGGTTCCTCTGTTCCCCCACCAATGATCTAACACACCAGCTCTGGGATCCCTGGGCCCTGCAGCCAGATTCTAGGACCTGGCTCTGCCAGCCAGTAGTCCAGCACTAACCTCATGATCTGGCTTCACCCTACAGTGGGCAGGCAACAGTCCTGGAGTCTTCTGAACCCTGACTCCACCAACCAGCTAGTCAGCACTAGCCTGGGGTCCCCTAGGGTTCTGCAGCAAACTGTCTCATGACTTGGCCCCACTAACTAGCAGCCAGCAGCATCTGCACAGGGCAGGAACTGGCAACCAACTGGGCTACAGGCCAACCAAGCCTACCAGACCACCCACATAATCAGACCACCACAAAAGAAGGAACCACGCAGCCCTCTTAGGGGGAACCCCTAGAGCATATAGCTTGGGTGATGAGAGGGGAGTGTGCTGCTGGGACACACAGGATGTCTCCTACAGAGGGCCACTTCTCCAATGTCGAGAAATGTAATAACCTTCCACATACATAAATATCCAAATAGCAACTTAGACAAAATGGGGCAGCAGAGGAACATGTTCCAGACAAAGGAACAAGATAACACTGCAGAAGAAGAACTAAGTGAAGTGGAGATAGGCAATCTACCCGAAAAAGAGTTCAGAGTAATGATCGTAAAGATGATCAAAGAACTTTGATGAAGAACAGATCCACAGAGCAAGAAGTTAGAAGTTTTCAACAAAGAGAAAATATAAGGAACAACCAACCAGATGAAAAAATATAGCAACTGCAATGAAAAATACACTAGAAGGAATCCACAGTAGACTAAATGATACAGAGGAACGGGTCAGTGAGCTGGAAAATGGAGTAGTGGAAATCACTACCACCGAACAGTAAAAAGAAAAGAAAATGAAAAGTGAGGACAGTTTAAATGACCCCTGGGACAACACCAAGTGCAGGAATATTTGCATTATAGAGGTCCCAGAAGGAGAAGAGAGAGAGAAAAGGACATAGAGAACATATTTGAAGACATAATAGCCGAAAACTTCCCTAACCTGGGAAAGGAAACAGTCACCCAAGTCCAGGAAGCACAGAGAGTCCCATACGGGATTAACCCAAAGAGGAATACACGAAGGCACTGTAATGAAAATGACAAAAGTTAAAGAATATTAAGCAACAAGGAAAAAGCAACAAATAACTTACAAGAGAACTCCCATAAGGCTATCAGTTGATTTATCAGCATCAACTCTACAGGCCAGAAGGGACTGGCACAATATACTTAAAGCAATGAAAGGGAAAAAGCTACAACCAAGCATACTCTACCCAGCAAGGTTCTCCTTCAGATTTGATGGAGAAATCAAAAGCTTTACACACAGACAAAAGCTAAAAGAGTTCAGCACCACTAAACCAGCTTTATAACAAATGTTAAAGGAACTCCTTTAGGCATAAAAGAAAAGGCCACAATTAGAAACAAGAAAATTAGAAAATGAAAATTTTAACCAGTAAAGGAAAACCTACAGTAAAAGTAGGAAATCATCCACACACAAGGTTAGTACGGAGGGTAAAAGAAAAAAGCAGTAAGATTCTGTATATCCACAATAAGCAGTTAAGGGATACACAAAATAATTAGATGTAAAATATGATACCAAAAACAGTAATCATGAGGAGAGGAGAATACAAATGCAAAATTTTAAAAATGTATTTAAAATTAAGAGATCAACAACTTAAAACAATCAAGTATATATATAGACTACTGTACAAAAACCCCATGGTAACTACAAACCAAAAATCTATAATAGATATACATACAAAAAAGAAAAGGCAGTCCAAACATACCACTAAAGATAGTCATCAAATCACAGAGAACAGAACAAAAAGAAGAAGAAAGGGGGAAAAAAGACCTACAAAAACAAATCCAAAGCAATTTAAAAAATGGTAATAAGAACATACATATCGATAATTACCTTAAATGTAAATGGATGAAATACTCCAACCAAAAGACATAGAATGGCTGATGGATACAAAAACTAGACCCAGTATATATGCTGCCTACAAGATACTTGATCTAGAGACGCACACAAACTGAAAGCGAGGGGATGGAAAAAGGTATTCCATGCAAACGGAAATCAAAAGAAATCCAGAGTAATACTTATATCAGAAAAAACAGACTTTAAAATAAGACTGTTACAAGAGACAAAGAAGGACACTACATAATGATCCAGGGATAAATCCAAGAGGAAGATATAACAATTGGAAATATTGGGTTGGCCAAGAAGTTCGTTCAGGTTTTTCCATAACATCTTATGGAAAAACCCAAATGAACTTTTTGGCCAACTCAATATATATGCACCCAACATAGGAGCAAGTAAATTTATAAGGGCACATATTAACTGACAGAAGGATAAACTGACAGTAACACAATAATGGTGGGGGATTTTAACATGCCACTTACACCAATGGACAGATCATCCAGACAGAACATCAATAAGGAAACACTGGCCTTAAATGATACATTAGACCAAATGGACTTAATTGATATATAGAGCACTCCATCTGAAACTGGAATACACATTCTTTTAAAGTACACATGGAATGTTCTTCAGGACAGATCACTGAGGCCGCAAAACAAGCCTCAGTAAAAAAAAAAAAGTGAAATTTTATCAAGCATCTTTCCGACCACAATAATATGAGATTAGAAATCAACTACAAGAAAAAAACTGCAAAAAAAAAACCAAAACCCACCACAAACACGTGGAGGCTAAACAGTATGCTACTAAACAACCAATGAAGCACTGAAGAAATCTAAGAGGAAATTATTGATAAAATATACCTATAGACAGGGGCTTCCCTGGTGGCACAGTGAATAAGAATCCGCTTGCCAATGCAGGGGACACAGATTTGATCCCTGGTCTGGGAAGATCCCATATGCTGCAGAGCAACTAAGCCCATGCACCACAACTACTGAGCCTGCGCTCTAGAGCCCACAAACTACAACTACTGAAGCCCGCGTGCCTAGAGCCTGTGCTCCACAATGAGAGAAGCCACTGCAATGAGAAGCCTATGCACCACAACGAAGAGTAGACCCTGCTCGCTGCAACTAGAGAAAAGCCCGTGTGCAGCAACGAAGACACAGCACAGCCAAAAAAAAAAAAAACCTATAGGCAAATGAATACGAAAACACAAAGATCCAAAACCTATGCGATGTAGCAAAAACACTTCTAAGAGGGAAGTTAATAGTGATACAAGCTTACCTCAGGAAACAAGAAAAATTTCAAATAGACAATCTAACCATACACCTAAAGCAACTAGAGAAAGAAGAGCAAACAAAACCCAAAGTTAGTAGAAGGAAAGAATCATAAAGGTCAGAGCAGAAATAAGTGAGAGAATAAAAAACAATAGAAAAGATCAATGAAAATAAAAGCTGGTTCTCTGAAAAAATAAAATTAATAAATCTTTAGCCAGACTTATCAAGAAGAAAAGGGAGAGGGCTCAAATCAATAAAATTAGAAATAATAAAGAACTTACAACTGACACCACAGAAATACAAAGGATCATAAGAGACTACTATGACAATAAAATTTTTACTATTTTTACTATTTTTAGTAAAAAAATATTTTTTTATTTATGCCAATAAATATTTTCTTATTTATGCCAATAAAATTTTTACTATTTTACTAATAAAAAAATTTACTATGCCAATAAAATGAAAAACCTAGAAGAAATGGACAAATTCTTAGAAAGGTATGATCTCTCAAGACTGAACCAGAAAGAAATAGAAAATATGAACAGATCAATTACCAGTAATGAAAATGAATCAGTAATTTAAAAACTCCCAACAAACAAAAGTCCAGGGCCAGATGGATTCATAGATGAATTCTACCGAACATTTAGAGAAGAGATAACACCTATCCTTCTCAAATTGTTCCAAAAAATTGCAGAAGGAACACTTCTGAACTTATTCTATGAGACCAGCATCACCCTGATACCAAAACATGACAAAGATACCACACACAAAAAAATTACAGGCCAGTATCACTGATGAACATACCCGCAAAAATCCTCAACAAAATACTAGCAAACTGAACCCAACAATACATTAAAAGGATCATACCCCATGATCAAGTGGGATCTATCCCAGGTATGCAAGGATTTTTCAATACCCATAAATCAATCAATGTGATATATCACATTAACAAACTGAAGAATAAAAACCATATGATCATATCAACAGATGCAGAAAAAGCTTCTGATAAAATTTAACACACACTTAGGATAAAACTTTCCAGGAAGTGGGCCTGGAGGGAACACACCTCAACATAATAAAGGCCGTATGTCACAAACACACAGCTAACATCATACTCTACAGTTAAAAGCTGAAAGCATTTCCTCTAAGATCAGGAACAAGAGAAGGATGCCCACTCTTGCCACTTTTATTCAACATATTTTAGGAAGTTCTGCACCAATTAGAGAAGAAAAAGAAATAACAGGAATCCAACTTGGAAAGGAAAAAGTAAAACTGTCACTGTTTGTGGATCATATGATACTATACATAGAAAATCCTAAAGACTCTACCAGAAAACTATTGGAGCTCATCAACTAATTCAGTAAAGTTGCAGGATAAAACATAAATATACAGAAATCTGTTGAATTTCTATGCATTAACAATGAACTAGGAGAAAGGGAAACTGAAGAAACAATCCCATTTACCATTGCATGAAAAAGAATAAAATACCTACGGAGGCAAAAGACCTGTCCTCAGAAAACTATGACACTGATGAAAAAACTGAAGACAACACAAACAGATGGAAAGACATAACATGTTCCTGGACTGGAAGAATCAACACTGTTAAAATTAATATACTAACCAAGGCAATCTAGATTCAGAGCAATCCCTATCAAAATACCAATGACATTTTCCACAGAACTGGAACAAATAACTTTAAAATTTGTGTGGAAATATGAAAGACCCTGAATAACCAAAATAATCTTGAGAAAGAAGAACAGAGTTGGAGGAACCACACACTCTGACTTCACACTGTATTACAAAGTCAGTAATCAAAATAGTGTGGTACTGGCACAAAAACGGACACATAGATTAATGAAACAGAATAGAGAGTCCAGAAATAAACTCACAAACTTATGGTCAGTTAATCTATGACAAAGGAGGCAAGAATATACAATGGAGAAAAAACAGTCTCTTCAATAAGTGGTGCTGGGAAAACTGGACAGCTACATGTAAAAGACTGAAACTAGAACACTCCCTAACACCATACACAAATTAAACTCAAAATGGATTGAAGACCTAAATGTAAGACCGGATACTATAAAACTCTAAGAGGAAAACATAGGCAGAACACTCTTTGACATAAGTTGTAGCAATGTCCACCTCCTAGATTAATGAAAATTAAAAAAATAAAAAATAGGACCTAATTAAACTTAAAAGCTTTTGCACAGCAAAGGAAACCATAAATAAAACAAAAGGACAATCCACAGAATGGGAGAAAATATCTGCAAATGAAGTGACAAACAAGGGATTAATCTCCAAAATATACAAACAATTCCTGCAGCTCAATATCAAAAAAACAAACCAATCAAAAAATGGGCATTTCTCCAAAGAAGCCATACAGAGGGCCAAGAGGCCCATAAAAGATGCTCAACATCACTAATTATTAGAGAAATGCAAATCAAAACTACAATGAGGTATCACCTCACACCAGTCAGAATGGCCATCATTAAAAAGTCTACAGACAATAAATACTGGAGAGGGTGTGGAGAAAAGGAAGTCTTCCTACACTGTTGGTGGGAATGTAACTTGTTACAGCCACTATGGAGAACAGTATGGAGGTTCCTTGAAAAACTACAAATGGAACTACCATATAATCCAGCAATCCCACTCCTGGGCATATATCTAGAGAAAACCATAATTCAAAAAGATAACATGCACCTCAATGTTCACTGAAGCACTATTTACAATAGCCAAAACATGGAAACAATATAAATGTTCATCAACAGAGGAAGAGATAAAGAAAATGTGGTACATATATACAATGGAATATTACTCAGCCATAAAAAAGAACGAAATAATGCCATTTGCAGCAACATGAATGGATCCAGAGATTATCATAGTAAGTGAAGTAAGTCAGAGAAATACAAATATCATATGATATCACTTATACGTGGAATCTAAAAAAATTAAACAAATGAACTTATTTATAAAAAAGAAACAGACACACAGACTTCGAAAACAAACTTATAGTTACCAAAGGGGAAAGGTAGGGGAGTGATACATTAGGAGTTTGGAACATATACACACTACTATATATTACACAGATAATCAACAAGGACATACTGTATAGCACAGGGAACTCTATTCAGTATTCTGTAATAACCTACATGGGAAAAGAATCTGGAAAAGAATGGATATATGTACATATATAACTGAATCACTGTGCTGTACACCTGAAACTAACACAATATTATAAATCAACTATACTCTAACATAAAATAAAAATTAAAGTAAAAAGAAAAAAGAAAAGAGAACACTCATACACTGTTGGTGGGAATGTACATCTGTGCAGCCACTGTGGAAAACAGTATGGAGGTTTCTCAAAAAACTAAAAACAGAACTAGCATACGATCCAGCAATTTCACTACTTGGTATGTATCCAAAAAAACAAAAACACTAATTTGAAAAGATACATGCACCCTGATGTTCATGTTAACATTTACAGCAGTATTTACAATTGCCGAGACATGGAGAAAACCTGTATCCATCAACTGATGATGGATAAAGAAGATGTGGTGTATATATATAAAATGGAATATTACTCATCCATAAAAAAGAATAAAATTTTGCCATTTGTAGCAACATGGATATGTTAAGTGAAATAAGTCAGACAGAGAAAGACAAATAGTGTATGATATCACTTATATGTGGAATCTAAAAAATACAACAACCTAGTGAATATAACAAAAAAGAAACAGACTCACAGATATGGAGAACAGATATAGTGTTTACCCATGGGGAGAGAGAAGGGGGGAAGGGCAATATAGGGAAAAAGGGTTATTATGGGATTATATGAAATCATGTGTGTGATACTTTTGAAAATTGTTTTGAAAAACTGTTTTGAAAATTGCTTAAAAGCACTATAGAATTTAAAGGATCTTTTACTCAATAACAAAAACTAAACAAAGAAATTCTGCTAATGTCCTCATTAACCTCAGTATCATTTTTATGATAACTATTATAACAATTGGTAAATCTAGGTAGGAGGTATGTGGGTTATAATTACACATGATTTTTTAAACTTTCCTGCATGTTTAAAATTATTCATAATATAGTTGGGAAATAAGTTATTAAGACACTCCTATTATAGTGACCAGCTGCACTATACACGTGTGGGGAGAGAGAAATTTAATTTATGGTCATTTGTTTCCCTTCTACCAATGAAGAATTTTAGGCAAGTCAGGGGGGATGTTGTGATGCAAGTATTAATTTGGCAAAAGCAACTTGCTGTTGGCAAAGTTTCTCGAAGGGTTTTATTGCTAGGTCTCAACTAAAAAACATACACTTCAAGATCTGACTGAACACATCATTATTTGTAACAGGAAGGACAGAAATAAGAAAAATAAAATTTAAAAGGGAGAGTGATGAAGATGGTAGAGGAGTAGGACATAGAGCACACCTCCTCCCACAAATACATCAAAAATATATCTACAGGGCTTCCCTGGTGGTGCAGTGGTTGAGAGTCCGCCTGCTGATGCAGGGGACATGGGTTCGTGCCCCGGTCCGGGAAGATCCCACGTGCTGCGGAGCGGCTGGGCCCGTGAGCCATGGCCGCTGAACCTGTGCGTCCGGAGCCTCGGCTCCGCAACGGGAGAGGCCACAACAGTGAGAGGCCTGCATACCGCAAAACAAACAAACAAAGAAACAAACAAAAAAATCTACATTTGAAAGGATTCTCACAGAACATCTACTGAATTCTGGCAGAAGACCTCAGACTACTGAAAGTGCAAGAAGATCTCCACATAGTCAGGTAGGACAAAAGGAAAAAGAAAAAAAAAAGAGAGAGAAAGGAATCGGGAGGGGACATACACCCCTGGGAGGGAGTTGTGAAAGGAAAAATGTTCCCACACTTTTGAAGTCCCCTCACTGTCAGGGAGATCAGCCGGGATGGTGGGTTGGGGTGGGAGTGCAGCAACTGGTTTGTGGAAGGCAAAACAGAGAGAGACATGCACAGACAGTTGGTACAGGCACCCTGCACTCCCCAGCCTGAGATGTGCATCTGCTGGTATGGGCAGGGGCTGGGTGAGGAAGCTTGGGCTTCAGAGGTCAGACCCAGAGAGAGGACTGGGGTTGGCCGCGTGGAGACAGCCTGAAGGGGCTGGAGTGTGTTGCAACTACAACTGAGGATGTACGCGAAGAAGCCTGGGCCTGCCAGAGAGGCAAGGCACCATTGTTGGTGGGCAAGTGAGGAGAGGGGTGGGACCTATAGGTGCCTCTTTCCCTGTGTGTGTGCTCTCAGGCAACAGGACACCACCTACATGAGCTCCAGGGGCAGGTGCAAGCCGCCACTGCCATCGTGGGCTCTAGAGGTGGGTGCGGGCCACCACTGCTGCTGAGAGACCCATGAGCAGGTGCCAGCCGCTGCCTTCACAAGCACAGGCCCTGGGAGTGCACGTGGGCCACCGCATCAGTACATGCCCTTCAAGGGGATAACAGCACATGCTGAAGAAAGATGTGGAAGGCATCCAAACTAAAACACAGCCCTCACCAAAAATATTAAACCCACACAAGCTACACAGGGACGCTCCTGCATATAAATAGCCTTCCAAGACTACAGTAAATAATTGTTTCTCCTAAACTCACAGAGTAAGAGAAATATAAGTAAAATGAAGAATCAGAGGAACCACTCCCAGTTAAAAGACCAAGAGAATTCTACCGAAGGAACAATGAAACAGACTTCTTCAGTCTAATAGATACAGAGTTCAAAAAGGAGGTAATGAAAATACTGAAGAAATTAAGAAAGGCTATTGACAGAAAGGCAGATTACTGTAAAAAGGAATTAGAAACTATGAGGAGCCAAAAAAAATTAGGAAATTCATTTGCCAAGATGAAAGCTGAGCTAAAGGCAATGAATAGCAGAATGAATAATGCAGAACGAATAAGTGAACTGAAACACAAGAATAATGGAAACTACCCAATCAGAACAGCAGACAGAAAGCCAACTGAAAAAAAATGAAAGCAATATAAGAGACCTGTAGGATAATATAAAGCAGCCAATCTATGCCTACCAGGAATTCCGGAAGGAGAAGAAAGAGAAAAGGGGATTGAAAATGTATTTGAAGAAATTATGGCTGAAAACTTCCCAAACCTAAAGAAGGAAACAGATATCTAGATACAGGAAGCACAGAGGGTGCCAAATAAGATGAACCCAAACAGACCTACACCAAGACATAATCAAAATGCCAAAGTTAAAAATAAAGAGGATTCTAAAGGCAGCAAAAGAAAAACAAAGAGTTAATTACAAGGGAAGCCCCATAAGGCTATCAGCTGATTTCTCTACAGAAACATTTCAGGCCAGAAGGGAGTGGCAAAATATATTCAAAGCCTTGAAAGGGAAACATCTGCAACCTAGAATACTCTACCCAGCAAATTATCATTTAGAATAGAAGGAGAGAGAAAGAATTTCTCAGACAAGCAAAAACTAAAAGAATACTGCAATAGTAAACCTATCCTAAAAGAAATATTGAAAGGTCTCCTCTAAATAGAAAAGAAGCAAAAAGATATAGGAAAGAGACTATCACAACTGGAAAGTAAATCACGTAAATAAGCAGATCAAAAGACCAAATACAAAAAGAAAAAAAATTATTTGTGAAGCAACAAATACAAGCAAAAGAATAAAGATGTAAAAGGACATCAAAATCATAAAATGTGGGGGAAGAGAGTAAGAAAATGTTGATTTTTTTTTTTAAAGAATGTGTTTGAGCCTATATGACTATCAGTCTAAAGCAAGCAGACATAGGAAGGGGTTAACATACTTGAAAAACAGTGTAACCACAAATCAAACACATACAATAGATTCACAAAAAACAAGAGAACACAAGCATAAAAGTCAATCATCAAACCACAAAAAGAAAAACAAAAGAAAAAGTAACAAAGATGAAACATAGAATCAACTGGAAAACAAGGTTCAAATGGAAATAAATACATATTTATCAATAATTACCTTAAATGTCAACAGACTAAATGCTTCAATCAGAAGACATAGAGTGGCAGACTGGATAAAAAAACAAGAGCCTACAATATGCTGCCTATAAGAGACCCACTTTAGGGCAAAGGACACACAAAGATTGAAAGTGAGGGTATGGAAAAACATATTTCATGCAAATGGAAATGACAAGGAAGCAGGGGTCACAATACTCATATCAGACAAAATAGACTTTACAACAAAGGCCATAAAGAAAGATAAAGAAGGACACTATATAATGATAAAAGGATCAGTACAAGAAGAGGATTTTATGCTCATCAATGTATATGCACCCAATATAGGAGCACCCAAATACATAAAACAAATACTAACAGACATAAAGGGAGAAACTGACAGGAATACAATCATAGTAGGAGATTTTACACCCCACTCACATCAATGGACAGATCTTCTAGACAGAAAATCATTAAGGCAACAGATATTCTAAATGATACAATAGAACAGTTAGACTTAATTGTTATTTTCAGGACATTACAACCAAAAAATCCAGAAGACACATTCTTTTCACAGTGCACCTGGAACATTCTCTAGGTCTGACCACATACTAGGGCATAAAGCAAACCTCAACAAATTCAAGAGTATAAAAATTATTTCAAGCATCTTCTCTTGACCACAAGAGCATGAAACTAGAAATCAACCAAAGAAAAAGAAATGAGAAAAAAAAAATGATTACATGGAAATGAAAAAACATTCTACTAAAAAAACTAATGGGTCAACAAGGAAATCAAAAAGGAAATTAAAAAATATCTCGAGACAAATAACAATGAAAACACAACCAAACAAAATCTATGGAATGCAGCAAAAACAGTTCTGAGAAGGAAGTTCATAGTGATACAGGCCTTCCTCAAAAAACAAGAAAAATCTCAAATAAACAACCTAACCTACCACCTAAAAGAATTAGAAAAAGAGGACCAAACAAAACCTAAAATCAGCAGAAAGAAAGAAATAAAGATCAAAGAGGAAATAAACAAAATAGTGATAAAAAAATAGAAAAAAATCAGTAAAACAAAGAGCTGGTTCTTTGAAAGGGTAAACACAACTGACAAACCAAGTCACCAGGCTCACCAAGAAGAAAAGAGAGAGAACCCACATAAGCAAAATAAGAAATGAAAAAGGAGAAATATCAACTGATACCACAGAAATACAAAAAACCATAAGAGAATACTACAAACAATTGTATGCCAACAAATTTGACAACCTAGAAGAAATGGACAAATTTCTAGAAACATAAAGCCCACCAAAACTGAATCAAGAAGAAATAGATAATTTGAACAGACCTATCACCAGAAGTGAAGTAGAATCTGTAAAAAAACCAAAAAACCAAAAAACCAAAAAAACCTCCCTACAAACAAAAGTCCAGGACCAGATGGCTTCACAGGTGAATTCTACCAAACATACAAAGAAGAAATTTTACCAATCCTTTTCAAACTCCTCCGAAAGATTGAAGAGGAGAGAACACTCCCAAAGCCATTCCATAAAGCCACCATCACCCTGATACCAAAGCCAGACAAAGATACCACCAAAAAAAGAAAATTACAGGCCAATATCTCTGATGAATATAGATGTAAAAATTCTCAACAAAATATTAGCAAGCCAAATCCAACAACACATAAGAAAGATCATACACCATGACCAAGTGGGATTTACCCCAAGTTCACAAGGATGGTTCAACATACACAAAATCAATGTGATACACCACGTCAACAAAAGACGAAAACCACATGATCATCTCAACAGATGCAGAAAAAGCATTTGACAAAATTCAACATCATTCATGATAAAAACTGTTACCAAAGTGGGTATAGAGGGAATATATTTCAACGTAATAAAAGCTATTTATGACAAACCCACAGGCAATATAATACTCAAGTGAAAAGCTGAAAGCCTTCCCACAAAAATATGGAACTAGACAAGGATTCCCACTCTCAATTCTTCTATTCAACATAGTATTGGAAGTCTTAGCCACAGCAATCAGACAAGAAAAAGGAATAAAAGGTATCCAAATTGGAAGAGAAGAGGTAAAACTGTCATTATATGCAGATGACATAATACTATATATAGAAAATGCTAAAGACTCCACACAAAAATTACTAGAAGTGATAAATGAATTCAGCAAGGTAGCAGGATACAAGATTAACATATTAGAAATCAGTTTCATTTCTTTACACTAACAATGAAATAACAGAAAGGGAATGTAAAAAAAAACTTTTTAAAATTACACCAAAAAAACCCCCCAAACCTTAGGAATAAACCTAACAAAGGAGATGAAAGACTTATATGCTGAGAACTAGAAAACATTAATAAAGGAAATTAAAGATGATTCAAAGAAATGAAAACATATCCCATGCTCTTGGATTGGAAGAATATTGTCAAAATGGCAGTAGTACCCAAAGCAGATTTAATGTGATCCCTATCAAATTACCCATGACATTTTTCACAGAACTAGAACAAATAATCCTAAAATTTATGTGGAACCATTCAAGACCCAGAACTGCCAAAGCAATCCTGAGGAGAAAGAACAAAGCAGGAGGCATAATCCTCCCAGACTTCAGACAATACTACAATGTTACAGTAATCAAAACAGTGTGATATTGGCACAAAAACAGACGTATGGATCAATGGAACAGAATCGAGAGCCCAGAAATAAACCCACACATCTATGGTCAATTAATCTTTGACAATGGAGGCAAGAATATAAAATGGGAAAAAGACTCTTCATCAAGTGGTGCTGAGAAAGTTGGACAGCTGCATGTAAAGCAATGAAGTTAGAACATACCTCACACCATGCACAAAATAAACTCAAGATGGCTTAAAGATTTAAACCTAAGACATGACACCATAAAACCCCTAGAAGAAATCATAGGCAAAACATTCTCTGACATAATTCGTACCAATGGTGTTTCAGGAGGAACAATGTTTACACCGAGAAGAGGAGCAAAGACTCTGAGGGTGGTGGGCTTATGGTGAGTTTTGTTAACAGAGTGTACATTATTCTAGAGTGGCAAGTTTGTTCCTTTACTCAATGAGCATGTATATGTTGATGATTTTCCTTCCACCAGGCACTGTACTGGGTGATAAGGAAACAAAGACAACTAAGACACAATTCTTATCCTCTAAGAATTATAAACTAATGAGAGTTCATGAAACATGGTCATAAAGAAAACTATACTAGAAAATTAAGTTGCCTGATTTTCTACCAGGTCATTTGTCATTTTATTTTTGATTTTTGGGAGTTCTTTATATATTTTTGATACTAGCCCATTGGTGGTTACATACACTGAAAATCTCTTCATGTCTGTAGCTTGTTGTTTCCTATTCTTTGTGTTTTTAATGAAAAGTTCTTGTTAAGTAATTGAGTATATCAATATTTGCTTTTATAGTTAAGCTTTTCTGTATCATATTTAAGAAATCCTTCCCTCTCTTGAGGTCAGAATGGGGTATTCACTGATATTTTATTTTGAAAAATTTAAAGTTTCATTTCTTAAATTTAAGGTCTGAATGCATTTGAAGTTGATTTTTTTTGTATGGTGTGAGATAGTAATCTATTTCTCCTTTTGCCCTCTATATGAAGAGTCAATTTTTTGCAACTCTATTTGCTAAATAACCATACTTTCCCCCCAATGACCTAATATACCATCTCCACCATTTCTGAAGTTTCCTAAATTAATAAGTCTATTTTGGGTCTATTTTTTCTGTTCCATTGGTCAAAATGTATATTCCTGCACCAAAAACACACTGTCTTCATTACATCAGCTTTATAAGAAGCCTTTATATATTGAAAGGAAGTCACTCCTTTTTCTTCTCCTTCAGAAATATCTTGGCTATTTTTGGCTCTTTGCTTTTCTATATAAATTTTAGAATAAACTTAAGTTCTGCAACACTTGAATGGGAATTTTACGGAAGAGTTAATGTTAATTAATTAGCCAGACGGCTAATAAACATGAAGAATAGCTCAGCTTCATCAGCAATTGAAGGAATGCAAATCATGACCACAAGGAGATATCATTTGAACCTACGGATAAAAATTCAGAAGTTTAATAATACTAAAGAGAGAATATGGACCAACAGAATCTCTTGTATACTCTGGTGGGAGTAGAAATTGGTACACACACTTTGGGGGAAAAAAAAGGATGGAATTACATAATATTTAACATTTGCATGTATCTTTTTACCTCTCTAGATGCAGTCTCTAGCTTTCTCCACTTTGCTCTGTGTTTTTGGAAGCTGATCTTTAGAGACTTTAATCAGTGGGTTCCCTGGCATTCTGGTTGGGTTGGGTTGAACTAATGAAAGACCCCGGCAAAATAATGGAGAGAAGGGCTGAGTGTGAGGTCAGGGTTTTTAGTGAGATCAGCTCCCTCTGTGCCAGGCTGTTGATTGGCTGAGTTCTACTAAAAGCTAGAGCTCTGTTGGGTTATACTCTCCTACAGCTGTAGCTGCCCTCTTCAGGTTCCAGTAATTCCTCCCTCTCCCTGCCTCTTCAGAGATGGGGATGCTTATGGCTCCCTGCCCTTGCTAGTGCTAATGTGCTTCATTAGTCCGTAATAGTTCCTTTATTTAACTTTCCTCAGTTATACAATTTGACCTTGTTCCTGCCAGGACCCTCACTGGTACCATCTAAAATTTAACAGTTTCACTCTTAGGCACATACCCAAGAGAAACCAAAGCAGGAATGCTTTCCAGGAGACATGTTCAAGAATGTTTGCAACAGACTTGGCACAGTTTGGTAACAGCAAAAAGCCAAAAACCAAGCAGGGGAAGGGCTCAAAGCCAATTGTGATATATTTACAAGCTAATATCATACAAAAGTGAAAATTAACCGTAACACATGCAGCAACACAGATGAGTCTCAGTAACCAAAAGTTGAGGAAAAATTTTTGAAGCAAGCCATAGAAAGCATGATAACCTTTTTATAAAACTGAAGATTATTTATATGTGCTAAAACTTTTTAAAAGTGAGGCATGACAAAAACAAATTTAAGACTGTGGTTACCTCTAAGAGGGAGGAAAAGGGTAAGATTAGGGTAGGCAAGGAGGACATTGGTAGGTTATTGGTAATATCATCCTATGTTATGAATTAGATGGTGGATTAAGAGGTTAAAATTAATAAATTGGCTAAATAAAAATGTATAATTGATTAATGTTAAAACATAAAAGCAGGTTTAGGAAGCCTGGAATTCCAGGATAAGAGTTTCATATTTATCCTCTAATCTTCTGAAGTTTTTGAGCAGAAAAGTGAAATAACTATACATTTAAGTTAATTTGCCAGAAGTGGGCAAAAGCAGAAATTCAGAAGGATCCTTTGTGAACTGATGGCATTCTGGTCCTGGAGTCATGGCAGTGGCATCAGAAGGAAGAGAAACAGGGATAAGTATTGATAGTATTCTTTGTGGAAATACAGAAGGCCAAAACAAGAGAGGACTGAAGTAGGAGGCCAAGAGTTAATTTTCCAGGTTTTGAAGCCTGAATTTTAAATACAGTCTTTTAAGGAGATATGAAGAATTTTAAATTGTTTGATGCTGTCTCCACAGTGGCTAAACTTATGCTAAATAAACTGAATGCCTCCATTTCTTGGGCTTCTCCCAGACCTATTTACTGGGAATTAAATTCAAGAGTAAAGCTGGGACACCACAAAACCACCGCTGGGTTTTAGCTGCATCCGTTCAATCAGTTATGTCTATCTAGCTGATGCATATTATCCAAATTTGGGTGTGTTTTTTTTTTGTATTTTTGTTTCTATATGGGAGGGGTACCATTAAAAGATATACAGGGACTTCTCAGCTGAAAAACTGAAAGAAACCTTATTCCAAATGATAAGTTGTCACTGCTTGAATGTCAATCATTCTTAAATCCTGAACACAATTTCATAACCAACATTTCTCTTAAATATTTAAATGGTATCCTATTTCCTACATTCAATAAAAATAATAAATCTTATTAGCGAATTCAATCCTGTGGGTTGAGTTGTTAATCCCAGTACTCTATTTATACAATTATTTTCAAGTTTATTTCCTATTTTTATCTTGTCCTTCAACTGCAATATAGTTCAGGGTTGCCTATTTTTAGTGCACTCAAGTACCACGGGCAGAAATGCTTCAACACTTCACTGTATAACCATGGCAGTTCTGCACCTTCCCTCCTAGCAGGCGACCTGTGCTTATGTCATCTGTGTCTTCCAACTTAAAGGGTGAGTCTAAATTCTCCTATTTACCAATCATAAAGAATACCCATTTTGTGGCAAGAAGAAAAAGAGCAGTAAAATATTTTGATGACCCTGTATTTTAGAGGAGACTTCAAAAACCTTGTCTAAAAATAAGACATTTAATGCAAGTGCCAAAGATCAAGTAAATCATTTTTAGTAATCCTAGGACTTTTGACTGTGTCCAGGCTTGATTTGGGGAATCCTACTATGAGAATCGTTTTATTCTTTAAGAAAAAAATCTGAACAAAAGCCTGACTTCTTGCAGAATCTTTGACAACTTTTTCTTTTTTAAACCCTTATCTAGATGAGCTGTCTGTGAAGCAAGCTGACCTTCATTTAAATATGAATTTAAAATCTGCCTCACATGTCTGAGTGGGGGCAAAATGCCAGGTGTATTTAGGGATATCTGGTTAATATTGTTGCAGGTTATCCAAATCAGCTCACTCCTAGAAGGCTGAGAGTACAAGCAGAAAAAGAAGTGACTGTAATTAGGACGTGGAGTTGTGGAGTGAGACAAAGATGGTTGGGTGAATGGGGTTGTGCGTTTCCTCTTTGGCACTCAGGCTGTCCATGCCATCTGCTGCAGAATGGGAGGAACAACTGGGCTTGTCCTCAACAAACACTGGCAGTTGGTCTTTTCATTTCCTCCCAGAAGAATCTGTCTTTACTAGGACAAAGGTCTCTGGAGCATCACAGAGATTTATGCCTTAAGAAATGCAGTGAACCATTTGGAAATCAAGATTGCTTTCTTGAAACCTCAAGTGGTCATAAAGAAATGAGAAGTGGAAAAATAAATTATTCCGAGGATGTCTGCCCAACACAATGGTCCTAATGTGAAATTCCATTTGCTACTCACTTGAAAGGGTACAATTTACCATAAAAATATCAAAGATTTTGAGACTCAGTCACCAGGGAGTGTGTGGAATAGCAAAGTGAAGTGTGGTTTCTCTTGGTTGCAATAGAAGAAAGTGACACATGAACATTTAGAGAGATGTTATATCCATGTGATATTATTCACATTATACTTCCCTTAAAAGTTATTTATCCAATTATTTATTATTTTCCCATTACTAACTTTTGTTCTCCATGAGGGAAAAACCATACCTAGTTTATCCTCCATGCACAGTCCATAATACATAATAACAGCAGCAGTTAACATTTTGCCCTTACCATTCGCTCTTCTAAATGCTTTACTGATATTAATCATTTAATCTACAACAACAGGTATTATTACATCCATTCTTACAAATGAAGAAATTGAGGAACAAAGGACCCAAGATCATATCTAGTAAACAGAAAACCAGAACATAAACCCAGGTACTCTGACACTGAGTCCTCATTCTTCTATACTACCTGTCATATTAAGCATGCGATGTAAGTATTTGTTGAAAGAATGAATGACCAATTCAGTAAATTGCTTTTTAAAATCTTGACTAGGTGAGAAACAGGTCATTTAAAATTTTCTTCTCTCTCATTAGAAATACTGATCCACCTCCCTACAAATGTAAGAAAATAGTTATAGCCAACTGTATTGATAGCATGATAATGACAATAACCAAACTTCAATCCTGATACAACTATTGTAGAATTCCCTCCAATTCTAAAGAGACATCAAGAAAATGTGGATCATTTAGGTTAAATTTGCTTAAACCTGTCTTGATTTCCATTTAAACATATTCTGCCAGAAATACACACAAATACATGAGGAGGCACAGAAATCTTTCACAGTATTTGTAAAGTGGCTTACAGACTTAGAAATTTCTATAAATGAGTTAATTGATTTTTAAAACCCTCATTAAGTGCCCACTCTCTAAAGTACTATGGCTCTAGTCAAGTCACCACCTCTTCCAAGGCCTTTAATTATTCCTTCTATAGAGAAGGACTTCGAACAGACACTTTCTCCAAATTCAAATTCATTGTAATGATTATTACCTGTCTCCATTTTAATAGATTTTTCCAAGGGAATAGGTGAATTTCATTGTTTCATAAATAAAATTCTTTAAGAATCATAAGAAATAACGTATGTGTACTAGTAAATACATTTGCTTGTTTCAAAACTCTACTTCATGATAAAAGTACAGTAATATTTAACTAAGGAGAGATTTTATTGGTTTTGTTCAAATCAGTTTCATTCAGGAGTGTTGAGGAAAGCAGTAAGGGTTGCATTCTGGACCAGGACACCAGAGAGCTGGGTTCTTGTCCTGGTGATGCTCCCAACTTACCGGGAGATCTTATCCAAGTCATTTCTCAGAGCCTCAATTCCTTCATTAGTAATACTAAGGTTCTATGACATGACCCTTGCCTCTTCCAGAGAACATATATTTTAATAAATTACAGAAGTACTATGAATTTAACATTTTAAAGTAGTCATTTTTAAGGGGAAAAAACCCATCCTTTCTTGAAATCTAGATTCCACCTAAGTGATACTGTTTCTCTATGAAGAGATAGAATGAGCTATGGTGAGGTGACTTGTGTAAATGATCTCATTTGGGAGGTACCGAGGGGACAGAGACTTGTCACTGCCAAGTAAGTCACATTTAAATTCCCTCAAGCCTTGAGAAATAATGTGAGGGAAAGTGCAAAAATAGCACAGTCATTCCTTTGGACCAAGTTGACTCCTAGGCCTCCTGAGAGCACCGCAGCTGTGTATTCATCTATACGCAAAGAGAAATAAGAATCTTCTATATTTGGCACACGGTGCTCTTCTATATACCAATGTGCTCATCTATCAATATATTTTATGCTGAGCCTTTCAGTAAGGAAAGTTCCACCATGCACACTGCTTCATGCACAGCTACACATGTTGAAGATGCTTTTTTTCCCCCTGCCATATGGAAAACTGCAAGAGCACAGAGCCACACTGAACCAACCAGAATGATGCTAGAGGCAGCTGTATCTGATTGAAACCGTGGAGAGAATCGAGACTGACAGAGTTGCAGGGCTAGAAGGTTAATGAGTCCATAGTCCTGCCTCCAGGCAGAACTGTCCTGAACCATTCCAGGCAAATGACAGCTCAGCCTCTTGGAAAATAAAATCTTCAAAACACGCTTCGGTAACATTTCATTGTCTAAAATGTCCTTATCCTCATAAAGTTCTGAAAGCAATATAAGTCCACACTCTTCTTCTGTTTAATCTCCCTGTTGACAGATATATAGAATAATAAACTGACAGAAATGTGGAAGATGATGAGAGCCTTAGAGATGGGTCACAGACTTGGTTATCATCCTCCCAGAGACCTCAGAGGAGGGAATAATTAGCACATCTGTGGACTCTGGTTCTAGTTACAGTAATATTATGGGTCCAAGTATTTGTTTATTATAAATCAGATCTACTATTTATCATACATTACTAAATAAAATTTTGCCTTGCACTCCATAGCAAGAATCATAGGTTTAGCAAACACTATCTGAGCTAAAACATTTAATCAAGGAATAGGTTCTTACATAAAAAGGCAAAGGAAGTACAGACTGGTGTGCAAATAGCCCCATACTTCTTTATTTACTAATTTTGTTACAGCATTCCAATTTATGGTTACGTTCTTACATATAATGCTTCTATAAGATTACCGCCTCTTATGCCTCTGGGCATTAGGAATCATGAATGGGTTGGTGGCGTTATATAACGACAAGTGTAGGCCATTTGCGGATCAGGGTTCAAATCCCTTGTCTGCTACCTATCATCTGCATGGTTAAGCTGCTCCATCTGAGGCTTATTGCCCTTACCTGTAAGAAGAACTACTAATACCTATTTCACGCTGATCTTGGAATATTAAATGGGAAAATATTGGTAAAAGCACCTAGGACCTGGCAGGCAGTAGCACAAGTGTTAGTTGACCACTAACCATGAATCTGATCTGCTACATGCTGCCTTTCTTTCCTCTTCCCCATTCCATAAAAGTTCCGAGACAGGGTGATTGAGTGTGGGACACACCTGCCTCCTCTGTCACCACGCTGTGCTTCTGCTTCCATTTGGCCTGTCGTCTATTGCTGATCCCCATGCTAACTTATCAGGGGATTTCCCTTAGGGACATAAAGGGTAAGAGCAAGGAGACCTTACGATGCCAAGTTAAATGCGATGCTAGATTTTAACTTGATTTTTAAAAAATCTGTGCATGTTACGTTTGTGCTAAGAGCAAGTATTTGGAATTCAGATTCTAAAACACTATATTCATTTTTAGAAAGTCGTAATAGAACTGCTTTGTGCAAAGGATAAAAAGACTGATTCAAAGATAGACTACTTTTTAGTTCACAGGAGTGAGCAATAAGAGGAACTATTATTCATTGTGAAGTAGAAATGCTAATATCTACAGGGTTTGAAATACATTTAAATAATGCCTTATTGTCAGAGAAATATGTTCTTATTACATAACAGATAGCTATAGAGACATTTTAAATCACCACTCCAATTTTATGATCCAGAAACCACTGACTTGAGTACATTTTCTCTTTTCCTGCACATATTCTGACAAGCAGGACTGCTTTTAAATTCAAGTTCTGCCACTTCCTAGTTAGTTGGTATTGGGCATTAGTTTCTTGAAGCATCTGTCACTGCATCTGAAAACTGGTATCAACTTCATAGAGTTATTGTGATGACTTGTGAAATAATGCACATGAAGCACTCAGTACTGTGTATGGTACATAATAAGCATTCAGTCATGTCAGCCATTGTGATTATTCTTTGTTGTGTATTATTTAAAATGGAAAAATGACAATTCAAGGAGAGGAAATGAAGGTCACTAGCAAGCTGTTTTGTCTTGAGCTCTTGGAGCCAGTACAGTACAGAAAGGTTTCTCATGCAACAACCTCAGAGACAATTTATTGAATGCTTTACTATGTGATTCCAGACACTAGGATATTATAACTGATTTAATCCTCACAACAGTCCTGAAACAGGTGGTATTACTATCTTAACTTTACAGATGAGTAAACTGAGCCAAAGACGGGTTAAGTATCAATAATATGCAAAGTCTCACAGCTAAGTGACAAAGCTGGGGTTTGAATGCAATCAATCTAGTTCCAGAGTCCATTCTTGTAAACTGCTGGGCTGCAAGCCCTGTACTTACCCAGCCTTAAGACTTCAGAAAGAGCCCAGAGTCAGCGACAGAGACATCATGGTTTAGTGGACAGGGGGATCTTATCCATCTTATCCAAGGTCATACACGTCACCGTGTGCAGACGGTGGGAGGGACATGGCAACAGTCTTCACTACTCAGGGGGAAAGGAGGCTACCGTTTATAGGGGGAATTGATGTCAGGTTGGTTCAGTTACCAGGGAGACTAGCACCTGGAGCATGGGGCAAGCACGCAGGCTGTTAATTAGGCCCTATAATTAAGAGGACTGGATAGTCATGTGAGAGAAGCAGGGCCTGGTTGAGCAGGGGACGTACAGAGATAACAGCCATCTTGAATGGCCTCCATGCATTCCACCCCTACACGACCCTTACCATCTGGGTCCACCCCTCTTCCCTGATATGCCTGGGGTCAGGTAGGTAGAGGTACACTACAATCAAATACCCCGCATACCGAATAGACAACTGCAGCTAAAGAAAATCAAGAGTCCAAGAGAGGGACAATCTTCGGGGGCCATGTGCTTATCAGGTCAATTTTTCATGGAAGTCCAAAGGAGGATGATTTACTCCTCTAGCTACAGCAACCCAACAAACTCACTGCACAGTGACGCCACCACAGTCACCCAGTCCGCAAACAGATTCCCTCCACTCAGACTAAGGACAAAATATAAGACGTTTAACAGGCACAATACAGGGAAAATCATGACCACTAAGCAAAATACAAGCAGTAACAGCCTTCTGAGATAATACCGTCTCTACGTGCGGTTTTCATCCTGGCCTGCAGGATCCCACCTGTCCATCCTCACTGCCCATAGCCGGTGCTAAATAATAAAGAAGCGGCATAACAGGCCACATGGTTAATATAATTGTGGCTTTCTCCAGTAGGGAGCCCGGATTAACTACTCTAGTAGTCCTAGGTGGGGCGCGGCAGGAGACAGGTGAGCTCTGTTAAGTCCCTTTCTAGTCCTATTCACCACGGGGTGGTAAACCCAAACCACCAGGGCCTTACCTGCCAGTCCCAGGCCCATTTTATAAGGTGTTCCTCTGGGTCTAGATCCTGTGGCAAGGGCAAAAGCAAGTTAGGGTCCTGGCCAATAACTGGCAGTGGGCCTTCAGTCCTTTGGTAGTCAACAGTCGAACTCGGATTGTGTTGGATCAGCTGCCTCTGGGTTAACGTGGTGTAAGCACTGGGATGTTTGCTCCCACCTTAATGGTTGTTTTAAGTAGCCTGGCAGAAGTGGGGTTGTAAGGCAGGTGGAAATGCCAGTGGATGTCATTTTTACTGGCCCATTCCTGAACTTCATGGCCAGGAAGGTGGATCCCTTGGTTCTTATCAATGTCCATGGCGGAGGGGGCGGGGGGGGGGGGGTCTTATAGCATGCACAGCTGTTCTAGATCCCAAATAATGGTTTTGGGGTTGCTACACAACTAGGCTAGACCTCTTGTAATGTCTTTTACCTGTTGTAGCGCATCGTAGACTGCATTTAGCTGGTGTTCCATCACACTACATCATTGTTCCGTCCCCTTCCATGGCTGGGACCTGAGGCCCAAGGGCACTCTTATTAGTTTGCTATTGTCACAGGCCCCTAACAAACACTTCCGAGTAACTGGCCATGTCCAATTCACAAGTCTGTCCCTGAGTTAACATCCCTAAAGCCTGTGTCTTGCTTAGGGCTGGTGGCTCAGGGATATGCTCATCGTACCCAACTAGCTAACAGCCAGGTACCTGATAATCCAGGTTCTTGCATTTTGTCTGTATTCACCAGCCATCCCTGGGCACTCAGATGAGTCACAAGCATGGGGCTGCTACTTTTCAACTGGAAAGAGGCTCTGAGGTTAACAGGATTTCATCAGCATAATGGGAGAGAAAGACATCTCTCATGGTAAACAGCTGCCACGGGGCTCCACAAGCTAGAGACCAGCCACCTTAACCCCGCAACTTTCTGTTCCCCGTCCTGATTTCCCGGCATCTCAGCGCTCACGGGAGTTTCCTCGGCCACCTGGCTGGCTCACTAATTGTTAGGCTGCAAGCCTTGTACTCACTCGGCCAGCCTCAAGACGGAAGAAAAAGTTCGTAGTCAGCGACAGAGACACCAATGGTTTACTGGAGAGGGGATCTTACCTGCCTGAAGCAAGGTCCTGGAGCGACACCTCACTGCGTTCTGCGCGCGGCAAACACTGAGCAGGAAACGCCAGCCATCTTTGCTACCTGGGGGCGGGAGCAAGGGCGGGAGGAGGGGCCCGTGTGGGGGGAGCCAGGAGGAGGCCACAATCTAGAAGGGGAATTGACGTCAGGTTGGCTCAGTTACTAGGGGCACTGGCAGTTGGGGCATGGTGCAAGCAGGTAGGCAGTTAATTAGGCCCTATAATTAACAGGATTGGAGAGTCATGTGAGAGAAGCTGGGCCTAGTTGATCAGGGCCTAGTTGAAGCAGGGCCTAGTTGATCAGGGCCTAGTTGAAGCAGGGCCTAGTTGATCAGTGAGCAAGAGAACAGCCATCTTGAAAGGCCTGACCATACATAAACAAATACAGAAGAGTTTAATATTGAGCAGATATTTTTGCAAATAGTACAGTTTAAGTCAAACATTCTAAAAAGCACTTAAATTTTAACAATTTAAATGCAATTAATTAGAAAAGGACCACAGAGATAAATACCAGGGAAAGAATTAGATGCCCTATTCTTTCAGAAAGAATGTTCCCAAGTGGCTTATTATGCCCATCCAGCAACATTACAGGGCCTCATATTCGATCCATTTCTTCTGAACTTTGTAGGTAGCTAGAAATGGTTAGGCAGCAAGCAGTGTTCTTGGAAAAATAGATTCGTGTTACCCTTGGAAACAGAGTGTGTTGCAAGAAAGTCTTTGGCATGAAACAAGGCTGAGTATACACAGCCGTCTCTCAGATGGTGTGGGTTTGGAAACATAAGTGGACAAGCCAAACCCTTTAAGTCTTCCTTTTCCTTTGAACTGAATTCCAGAATGTGTTTTTTATGTTACTGTGTAGCATTTGTGTTTATCCTTATTTATTCCTCCATAATATTTCATTGAGTGGATGTGGCTATTGAATGAAAACAAGATCCTTCAGTCATTCCAAACTGAGTTAAATGAAAAGTTCCATGCTTTCCAAGCTCATCTACTCATCCCTTTTGGATAGTGAGAGAAACATCCCAAAGCATGGGTGTGGTCAAATGATAAAGGGAAATTGCTGTCAACTTTTGGGGAAAACTGATATGTTCAGATATTGCTGATGGAAGCGTAAATTTGTATATTCCTTTTAGAGAACAATTTGGCAACATTTACGAAGCGCACTATAAATATTCATAATATTTGGCACAGTTCCCCCTATTCCTGCGAATTTATTCTAAGGTAATAATTATAAAGAAAAAAAACATAAATGGAGAGAGAAGTCAAATATAGCGTTAATTATAAATAAAACCTAAGGAACACACTGATTGTTCAACAAGAGACAAATAGATAAGTAAAACATCCATGGAATATTTTGTTCCCTGAAGTAATTATAATCATGAACTGTATAATATAGAAAAACAAGACGTTAAAAAGTAGGGCACTAGATGATCTGTTTACTTTGATTATACTATGTGATGTGAATAAACTAGAAGGTAATGTTGAATAATGGAATTAAAATAGGAATAAGGACTAGGTGATTTTTTTCTTCTTAAATTTCTTTAAATATTGCTTGAGATAGGCAAAAGAACTGACAAATAAGATAAATAAATGGATGAAGAGTTTTCTTTGTCATTAGAAGAGCAGGTAGATTTTCCTTTTCCCACCCCCAGTGTCAGAAACCAACCAAACAAATACATCAAAAACGAAACTCCTTGCCATTTGCCTTTAAGGAGAGCTGCCATGTTTAGAGTTTACATCTCTGAAATAGCCACTCTGGTGAGAAAAGAGACTAAGAACAAACTTCTGGAGTAGGGTCTTCAATTTGCAATAAGATTTCACTTCAAGAGATCATACTCTTCTCCCCTCCTTTCCTTTCCTTCCTCCCTCCCTCCCTCCCTCCCTTTCTTTCTTCCTTCCTTCCTCCCTCCCTTTCTTCCTTCCTTCCTCCCTCCCTCCCTTGCTTCGTTCCTCCCTCCCTCCCTCTCTTCCTTCCTTCCTCCCTCCCTCCCTTCCTCCCTCTCTTCCTTCCTTCCTCCCTCCCTCCCTCCCTCCCTTCCTCCCTCTCTTCCTTCCTTCCTCCCTCCCTCCCTCCCTTCCTCCCTTCCTCCCTCCCTTCTTCCCTTCCTCCCTCCCTTCTTCCCTCTCTTCCTTCCGTCCTCTCTCCCTCCCTCCCTCCCTTCCTCTCTTCCTCCCTCTCTTCCTTCCTTCCTCTCTCCCTCCCTCCCTTCCTCCCTCTCTTCCTTCCTTCCTCCCTCCCTCCTTTCCTCCCTCCCTCCCTCCTTTCCTCCCTCTTCCTTCCTTCCTCCCTTCCTTCCTCCCTCCCTCTCTTTCTTCCTTCCTCCCTCCCTCCCTCCCTCTCTCTTGCCTCCTTCCTCTCTCCCTCCCTCCCTCTCTTCCTCCCTTCCTCCCTCTCTTCCTTCCTTCCTCCCTCCCTCCCTCCCTCTCTCTTGCCTCCTTCCTCTCTCCCTTCCTCCCTCTCTTTCTCCCTCCCTCCCTCCCTCTCTTCCTTCCTTCCTCCCTCCTCCCTTCCTCCCTTCCTCCCTCCTTCTCTTCCTTCCTTCCTCCCTCCCTCCCTTCCTCCCTCCCTCCCTCCCTCCCTCTCTTCCTTTTCTTCCTTCAAATATAGCAGACATTTATATTGCTCCTCTCCTCCTTCCTCTTACAAATTTCTTTCCTTGATCATCATAGGGCTTTAAGGCCCCCTTTTCAATACTTTTTAGTACTTTTTTTTCTTTACCTTCCATCTTTATATAATTATTTTACCCTTTATTTCTATATGTTATTTACAGTTAATTCACTAGTGCACTTCTACTCTCACCCTGTTTTGTGTTTCTTTTAAAGATTCCCTGGCTGACTAGCTATAATTGCATTTTCAGTAGTGGATATAAATGAAGGTTAACTTGACTCCAGCTCTTAAACAGCACTTTTATGGTTAAGTGGTTATGGCTAAGTTTATGGTTGTGGTTAAATAATTTCTCAGAAGAACTAAAAGTTAATGGTTTTGCGTCATTAAGAACATCTTCTAATTATTCCTGTCTTTTATTCAAATTCTGTTGTAAACAGAGTCAATGCTTTAAATTTCTTTATATTTATACAGTATAAATAAATGCCTTGTGGGGAAATTAACCATACTTTTTCATCTGTTTTTAAAATAGTTTTGGTCACTTAGTGTACATAGTTTGTCATATGGTTGAATAGTATTTCTATTTTTCATTTGTGTGGAGTAAACTAGCCAGGTATCTGCTGCTTAGTCTGTTTGCAGTGATTATATCATCATTTTGTGTTGCCAGTGATTTATTTTCTGAGTTACCCATATTGAAACATTTTCAGTTCAAGTGGATCATTGCCCTAAAGCACTTTTCAACTTAATAAATATAAGTAGAAATTGGACTTTTCATTTTGTTATGAAGTTTTCATTATAGGCAAAAACTCTAATTTGACTCTTTTCTTAACTTAGTTCTTTTAGCATTTAAAAATACCAGATATCATTACAAAAACTTACGCTTCTCCAAATGGGAATGTAACACTGTTACATTTTCTGTTTCTCTGTTTTCGTAGGTGACATGTAAGTCATGTTTCTCTGTTTTCACAAGTAACGTGTAAGGGTACTTCTGAGGCTTAATTTAACCATGATAGGTGACACTTGAGCAGTGTCATTATGAAATAATATGCAAATCCTTCACCTTCACTTAACAATACTCACCGAGAAGCTACTATGTATTAGGCTCAATGTGGGGCCCTAGGATACAACAGGCAGCAAGACTGTATCCTCTTCGCATCCTGTGCTCTTCACCTGCAAAATAGGAAACTGATACTTTTTAAGGCTCCTTTTAGGAGTAAAGTCTCTAATTGATTGTTTTTATTTCAAAGATCATAAAAGATTATCCATTTTACTAAAAGCAAAACTTAAAAAAAAATGAAGATATTTTAAGTGATACCTGGTTCAATATCTAGAGTTTACCATGGTAGACAATAACTGGTGAATGTTAGGGTTATCTCTGAATATGACTATAGATGTGTGTGTTTATATTTTCAAATATATGTGTATTGCACAAAGGAATTTAAATTGTAGGTTGCCATATGCACTCAGAAAATTGAACAAAAGCAATGAAACATGGTAAATACAACAAAACACAACAAAACAGAAGTTAGAGGGTTTTACACATAGACTAAACCCATTCCCTGAAAAATTCAGGGCATACATTAAATATTTCTACTACCATGATACTAAGATGAGAGGATAGCCTTATGATATTACACACTGACTCTTCAGAAAATCCAATATTAAAAATCCTAAACTCATAAGAGAACTAAGTGTATTAGTTCCACGTTACACAAGGAGTCATTTGTCGGTTTTCTTTAAAAGGAACCATTTATGATCCCTCCACGAGTGTATTTATAACATGATTCCATGTACAAAATTTCCCTTTCTGCACAGTTTCTCGGTAACAAATCTATTGTGTAAAGCATGGTCCACTTGTAATCTCCTTATACCGTACTAAGCTAGGCTGAGCAGCCTCAAGGTCATTCACACTGGTTTTGGCTTCTGTGTAAAGACGGCCCCAAGCTATTTAAGGAACATCTGGCTGCTGGAGAGCTTGGAGCCAAATTTGCTGTTCATCACTCGCAAGTGCCTGCTTTTTAGATATTAACCTCACTCCTGGCTCCATCTAACTTTTCCATTCTTAGTTTTCATTTACTTTGTTTAAAAACACATATTAATTAAAAAGTTAAAAAAATTTTACATGTGAAAAAAACTCTCAATAATCTACTCTAAATTGTTTTGGGTGAACATCTAGATATAAATAAGTAAAGAGGGGCTAAATAATTTGTGTGATCATTAGGAAACCCAAAAGACCAGAATTACGCAATAGCCTACTGCTTTAGTTATGTTTATGCTAAAATATCCAAAATGAATAGCCATAAAAAAGCATCACTTTTTAACAGACAATAAGTCACGTGTTAGTAAACACAAGGAGTTAGCATGGGTAAATGACTTATTTAAATACATGGTTTTACTTGAAGTAATCCTAATAGTACTTATTTGCAAATTAAATTCTAAACAGTATATAAATCTGCATAAATAGACTATGACACCTTGAAAACTGCGTCAATCTTTAAAATAGTACATTAAAGTTGATTTACCACATGATCCTCATGAAAATACCTATGACATCTACATTAATACACAGTGAAAGGATAGCAATCAGTGAAACGTCTGGGATTTCCACATGAATCAACACTGGTGCATTGCTAATGTAACACTCAATTACATCATGTTTAATTTATGTGGAAATGTTTGGATATGCCTAAAATGTCTGTGGTAAATCATTCTGGGATCTTAATTGAACATTTTTCTGTGATAAATTACTCTGTAAACACTGAAATAATATTCTTACATAACTACCAATTTATTTTGAAAGACTCCAACAACCCCAAATCATTATTTTCTTTGTATGATCCTAAGCTTGTATCCTTCAGGAATTTATTTTCCTTTCTGGTAGCAAATAATTTTAGCATTCATAAAATGCTTATTTCCATCCCATAGCTTGGTTATCATTTTTTAAAACTCAAAATATCTATGTTATTTTAATATACTAAAGATCATGGTGAGCTATAGTCTCTTCAGTAATGAAAAATGCTTAGAATTAAAAATTTGACACTCTTTTCCCCAGTAATAAGCTACTTAATTTAATATACTAAAGTAGTGATACTCTATTTCATACTCAATTACTTTATTATTAAGAATATTTAAGGGACTTCCCTGTGGTGCAATGGTTAAGAATCTGCCTGACAATGCAGGGGACACGAGTTTGAGCCCTGGTCCAGGAAGATCCTACATGCCGCGGAGCAACTAAGCCCGTGTGCCACAACTACTGAGCCTGCACTCTAGAGCCTGTGAGCCACAACTACTGAACCCGCATGCCAAAAATACTGAAGCCCGCATGCCTAGAGCCTGTGCTCTGTAACAAGGGAAGCCACTGCAATGAGAGGCCTGCGTACCTCAACGAAGAGCAGCCCCTGCTCGCCACAACTAGAAAAAGCCTGCGTGCAGCAATGAAGACCCAACGAAGCCAAAAATTAATTTTAAAAATATTTAAAGAAAAGAATATTTAAGAAAGGAGCTCATTTTCATGGTGGAGACTAGTTGAAATGTCATTATTATAGTTAATACAGAAAAGATTTTATATGAAGCTGAGAAATAAATATTTTTAATCATAAAAAATACTATGATACTAAAAATTAATAATTTCCCATGTCACTACCCTTCATTACCTGAAATGTTTAAATCAAATAAATGTTTAAATTGAATAAATTCTATTTTGAAATTTTTATACACCTGTTTACTTGAAATATAATAATTCTTCCTAGAACTATAATTAAAGTAATATAATTAAAATTGATGTAAATTTATATTATTCTAATAGTTATAAACTTAAATTGGACTATGATTTTTCTGTCATTTTCCAGAAAAATGAGTCAATGGCAAATCTGGAGACTGTACCAATCAGAATTCTTGGCTGCAAACAAACAAACAGCAGCACCAACAAAGCAACATGATACAGCAAAGGTAATCAACCATGGGTTCTTCAGCTGAGGCCTTAACTGGATTTTGTGACTCCCTTCCTCCACTCCACTTTCCTTGCCTTCAGTTTGAATCTCAATGATTCTTTACCCAATATGGTGAGGGATCTGAGCCCCTGGTAGCCTTGCTTAAATCAGGTTGCAGTACACTGACATTTTCTTCCACCCACAACTGTGGCAGTAAGTCTACTTTCCCTTAAGTGGAACTGACAAACATAGTAACACAGCAACAACAGTAATAATCTTTTCTCTCTACTTTTTGTTTTTGCCTGCTTCCATAGGGCATGAAGAACCCAAACTGATCAGGTGCAGCCTTAGCTTCCAATTCAATGGAATTCCAACCTTCATGTTACTATTCCATCAGAAGCCAAAATCAAAAGGATAGAAAACAAACAGTTGGCAAGTGAGTTAGTAAATATAATCCTGAGAACCTCCATTCCAGTTTTAAACCCTACAATTCTAGACTTGGATATTCTGACCAAGTGGAAAAAAAACTCCATGTGGCAATCGTTTGTTCAAAATGTAAACCGTATCCTGC
This sequence comes from Grampus griseus, assembly GCF_964374135.1. Lineage (NCBI taxonomy): Eukaryota > Metazoa > Chordata > Mammalia > Artiodactyla > Delphinidae > Grampus > Grampus griseus. The sequence goes on from NC_139001.1 coordinate 66,878,742, forward strand.
AAGAAAACACATCAACCACCCACGCTGTTGACTCTCTGTTAAGCTTATCTGACTCAGTGACTAGTTCCTTCTAGTAATGGGGTATGCAGTAGTATCAATGAATCCCTTGAATATTAACCCATTGCCTTCCTTATTTCTTTAAAAAAAAAATGAGTTCCTTTAAACTGAATCTATTTAGTGTGGGGTACCATCGCCTTGCATAAGGCAACCAATTAATCTACAGATGGTATAATGACAGAGAAGAATGATCAGGGAAAGCAAAAACAAATTCAGAATAAATACCTACTGCAATAAGGAAAAACTGCTGCTCACTTCTCCCCATCCCATAAAGATGATAGGTATTCCCTGTAGACAACTTGATATCAAATTGTTCTTCGGTCTCTCTAGGTATAATGCTTTTTAGAAGCCCATGATCAGTTACTGATACTAGAAAAATGGAGTGTTCACGGTAGCCGGATGGCCACTGATGAGCACTCCATGTTGTTGTAACTGCAGATAATCTTCATTCCCTCTATGATAAACATTTGGTTCATGAATCCGCTGGCATTGCTGAGAAAGGAGGTTAACCTATATTTACTGAGTGGATCACCTTATCTGTTCAACATACCCTTTCCCCAAACTCCCTCCATAATCTCCAACCCTACTCTTCCTAACTGTCTGGCTGTCCAGCTAGTTCATTAGCCACTGAGTTGGTATAGGTTCTTGTTCTGATTATCTTTACTGCATATAAAATTAACCTACAATTTAGTGGCTTAAAACAATCATTCTATTATGATCATGGATTCTGTAGGTAAGGAATTCAGGTGGAACACTGGGGATGGCTTTCCCTTGCTCTGTGATGTCTGCTGCCTCAGCTAGGAAGTCTTGAGTCTGGGGATGACTCAATGACTATGGGCTGGAAGCATCTGAAAGCTCCTTCACTCACATATCTGGTACCTACACTGGGCTGACTCGAGGACGAGGACTGGTGACTGAAGTAATTACATGTGGCCTCTCTTGGCAACCACATAGCATGACAGCCACAGGGTGATAGTATTTCACTCCCAGTGACCACAGGAAATAAGTTAATTAGCAGTTTCACTTTTTCATAGTAGAATAAGGCAGATCTAAATTCTATCTCTAAAATGACTAGAATTTTAAATTCCTTCACCCTCAACAAAGCCAGATAAAAGCCCTGGATCCTGCCAATTTCACCAAGATTCTGTGCTGCAACTCACTACTAGTAACAATTTCTGTTTAAATCGGGGTCCTGGTTGCACAGCAGAAACTGACTCTGATCCTACTAAGCAGAAAAGGACTTCACTGGAAGAAAAAAGGTTGGCTCAGACAGTCCATAAGAGGGCTAAAGAACCAAGCTCAGAAAAGGGCCCTGAATTAGAGACTGGGAAGCAGAGAATGTAGCTAAGCTCATATCTCAGGATCAGCCTGGAGAGAACATCTCCACTAACAGTGCCCGCACTGGATCCTGGCTGCTGCTGCTAACATGAAGACCTACCACCGCTGTGACTGACTTAACTGTTCAATCACCTCCAGAACAACCCCTAACTACCCCTGATTTTGTCACTTTCTACAGATCCAACATTCCCATATAGAGCTTCCTGCTGGCCAAACTTAATGACATGTCTGCTTCTTAGCTCTTGGGGTGAGAAGAGGGGATGAATGCTTCTTCTAGTTCCCCAGAGGGAAGTGGGACTCTGCCTCACCACACTTACACAACAGGAATCCTACCAAATAAAAACGGGGCTTAGATTATGGGCAGGCAAAAATAAAGCATATACCTATTGAACATGCTTAATCTGATTATTTAATAATAATTATTATTTAATAATTAAAATGAATGAATGGATGAATTAACAGTAAGACTTAATTAGTTCAAGCAACTACTTTAATAAAAGGAGCCCCAAGCTTCTAGCCTTAATGTTGCTGTGTGACTGGGTAAATCATTTAACCTCTCGAGTTCTTTTTTCTCATCTATAATAAGAGGGCTTGGCCTCTGATCTCTGATTTTCATTAGAACTAACTTCTTTTTAAAAATGATTGTCAGTGTTCTTTGCAGAGGCTCATCCACGTGGTGGAGCCATATGCCTACTAGGACTTGGCAGTACCCACTGCACTAGCTTTATAATATTAAGAAAACTCTTAGTAAACCAAGTTGGCTAATTTTTTTGAAGTTACAAATGGATTGTTTTAATGTGTGTATATAATGAAAGATTATTGAACAAAGCTTGGTGAAATTTAATGGTTATGCATCCAATTTTCCATTGTGTGTGCAGAAATTTGGGGATTAAAAAAATTTTTTTTTTACACGGTCTCATGTTGTTTTCTGAACTCCAACACAGTTTCATCGTCTGGAGATAGCCTATAGCCTGGAAAACAGCAAATTCAAGAAACATCCTTCCCAAAAGAGTGTGGGTTCTTGGTATAGAAATCTTTTCATGAGAGACTTGGTTCCAAGGTTCTCCATGAGGAAATTTGGGTGCTTCCCATTGAATTCTCTCATCTGAGTCATTCCTTCAGCGGCCTAGACGTCACCTCTGAGGATGATTCAACCTTTTCAAGACAACACGGAATCTTTTCTATCCTCTTTGGGAAAGATCACAAATATGCTTCGGAGGAAAAGATGATGACACTCCGGACTGTCTGGCTTCCCCTTTCACAGTGATTCTATTAGGGAATCTCTCAAGCTTATAGGGAATCCCCCTTCATCCATCTTTTGGCAGCCTGTACTGAACCAAGACCAAATCTTCGAAGACTTAACTCGTGGTGGCTCCCAGAGTCCATCCCTCACAACAGAGCAATGTTTTGTAAATTCAGAGAAGCATGTTTGCACTTTGGACAAAAATAGGACTGGCCAAAATTCTGCAGTTTGCTATACCATAGGATAGATCCAAAGTTCCAAACAGGGTTATGACAGAAAAATCAGACAATTGGAATAGGCATTCAGAAATGGCTGCTCATCTAGCAACATGAAGTTGCCATACTTGGGGACTTTTGGTTTTATTTACCCGACTTGAGTCATGTCTGTGTAAGGGAAATTCCTAGTGAGGTCCTGGATGTGACCACTGGGTGTGCTCCAGTCTCCTCAAGCCAGCACCAGGTCAAAACAGGATCTTATTCTGTGAAGCTTACAGTCAGACTGGCTCCCTCCATCTTGCTGTGGCGCTGGCTCCATGGCTACAGGGAAGCTCGCACAGCAGGAATATGCATTCAGAAGTTGCCTTCCAACCAGCTATATTAAATCCCCATATTATGTCAGACAATGGCTGTTATATTTTATCACATAGATGTAACCAAAGATTACTGGTTAGTTGAAGATTTAATACGAACAGATGATGGGTAAATTTCACAAGTGACAGTGTTGTTTGGAACATTTTCATTTTCTCACCAACATTACAAAAAAAAAAAAAATCACAGCTGAAGGGACCAGTAATAATGATCTACTTCATGAGCTGATAGAAAAATCAAGAAGAGAGTAAATGTTCACACTTGTACTGTGTTAAAATTCTTCACACAGGGCCTGGCATAAAATGATCATGACAGTGAACTAACATTTGTGTTAGTTAACTTTACGACATGGGCATATTATTACATCTATTTTTAGGGAGAAAAATTGAGGTACAAAAAAAAGTTACATTGCCTAAGTACATCCTGTTAGTTAGAGATGGGCTGACGTTTGAACTCAGGTCTTTTCTTACCACAGCCCATGGGCTTAGCCACACTACTCTGCTTGTGATGGATGCAGGCTGAACAGATATATTTTTAAAATAAATAAATACACTAAGCACAGAAATTATAGAATACATAACGCCTTCTTGGATTATGAGGGTTTTTTTTCCTAAAGCTCTTTCTGTACTCAGAGTGTTTTTTTGTTTTTTGTTTTTTTAGATGTTGGGGGTAGGAGTTTATTAATTAATTTATTTATTTTTGCTGTGTTGGGTCTTCGTTTCTGTGCGAGGGCTTTCTCTAGTTGTGGCAAGCGGGGGCCGCTCTTCATCGCGGTGCGCGGGCCTCTCACTATCGCGGCCTCTCTTGTTTCGGAGCACAGGCTCCAGACGCGCAGGCTCAGTAGTTGTGGCTCACGGGCCCAGTTGCTCCGCGGTATGTGGGATCCTCCCAGACGAGGGCTCGAACCCGTGTCCCCTGCATTAGCAGGCAGATTCTCAACCACTGCGCCACCAGGGAAGCCCTTGGATTATGAGTTTTTAAACCTCCTCTTCATTCCTATTATATTCCTATAATTTTGTTAATTTATTTTATTAGTGTCTCGAATTCAGTTTAGCAAAAATATTCTTCCTAAACTTTAATAAAGTCTGTTGGTTAATATAGACATAGCTTGCTTTGTGTTAATTTTTTATACATGAAACTGTGTTGACCTTTGATGTATATACTGTATAGTTGTCAATTCCCAAGTATATGTAAACAAAAACAAAATCTCTTGTATTTTTTAAAAGGTTAAATGAAGTGACAGAGTACATTGATGACCTATGTAAATACAATAGATTTGCTGAAGGGACTGTTTCAGTGGCCTTTACATACTGGCGTCAAGTTCAACCAAACATGGTAAACTTGTTCCAAAAATACATGTCATTTTTAGGGGTCACATTTATTGCTGAAGTGACATTCTTATGTGCTATAAAAATGACAGTCTTTTTATGTAGACCCCTTTATTCATTTGCCACTATTCTCTGTTTCTTTTTAGGATTTCTGAGGATTTTTATTTCCTATTTTATTTCCTATTTCCTATATCCAAACCAACCTTATTGTGTCCCTTAAAACGAACTTTCCAGAGAAGCATCCAGGAATTAATAAGCAAGCAATAGAATATTTTAGATAAGTTTTACAGACTGTTCAACTGTCACATATGCCAAAAAAGTCACCGTTTTTATATAGACTGGTAATTGACCTGATAATCTGTATAGGAAGTGAATTGTTTTATTCACTTACATATTTATATATTATACAATTATCAGGCATCTAGTGCTTTGGAGAATGAATACTTACAAAATAATGTTAGTTAAAAGGTCTTGTCAAGTAAGATGAAACTTATTTTAGTTGCAAAATCAGGGGTTGGCAAACTTTTCTGTAAAGGGTCAGATAGTAAATATTTTAGGCTTTCCTGGCCATATGGTCTCTGCTGCAGCTCCTCAACTCTGCCATTGCAATGCAAAAGCATACAAATAGTGCGGCTGTGTTCCCACAAAGCTTTACGGACACTGAATTTTGAATTTAATTTTTACGTATCACAAAATAATATTATTCTTTTGATTTTCTTCAACCATTTAAAAATGTGAAAAGCATTCTTAGCTTGTGGGCCCTCCGGCTGTAGTTTGCTAACCCCTGCAATAAACAGTGAAATCAGACATTGGTGAATAACAAAAATCTCCCAATGAAATGATTTTTTAAACGTTAATGATAAAGGGCTTCCCTGGTGGTGCAGTGGATAAGAATCTGCCTGCCAATGCAGGGTACACAGGTTCGATCCCTGGTCTGGGAAGATCCCACATGCTGTGGAGCAACTAAGCCCGTGTGCCACAACTACTGAGCCCGCGCACCTAGAGCCCGTGCTCTGCAACAAGAGAAGCCACTGCAATAAGAAGCTCACGCACCGCAACAAAGAGTAGCCCCCACTCGTCGCAACCAGAGAAAGCCCGTGTGCAGCAACAAAAACCCAACACAGCCAAAAATTAAAAAAAAAAAAGTTAATGATAAAGATACAAAGATAGTGGCATTTTAATTAGTATATTTGCTTTTGCTTTTAATCTCTGCTAGGAATTTTCATCTTCTTTGTTACCCTTTCTGAATTTACAGTGTTTTCTAAATCCACTATCTTTTCTTTTTACTATCGGTCAACCATTTTACCCTTGATCCTGTATTCTTCAAAACGTGCACTGATTTGCTATATTCTTCTAATTTATAATAATTGATAACAATTATTAAGACAATTAATAACAAAGAATATATTAGCTCCTTCTTGATCCTTGTCCTGGTGAAAGTTGTCATTTTGTATGTTTTTAGGTTTTCATAAATGCAATAAGTATTCCTCTGTCTTCTTATTAATATAAATTTTTTTTTTACTGATAGATTTCTCTTTACTGATAGATTATGTTTAAAATATGCTGATGTACTATGATAATTTTGGCTATTCTAATAATGATGTAATCTAAAATGGGGATTAATAGCTATTAATAACATTGGCCCTGAACACTGGCCCTTGTGGAACTGGTCAGAATATGGAAGACCAGAACCAAAAGTACAGGCAGGATTAAAAGCTGGGTGAAGACCTGAAATAGAAACACACAAGGATAATTGTTTTAATGATAAGGAGGTGAAGATGTGATATTGAAGGAGAGTTCAAAGTTGGCCATACATCCAGGGAAAAAGGACAGGCACATCACGAGAATAAGTGACAAAAGTTCTAAAAGTTCAAAGGTGTCTTTTAGAAATGGACTAGGCCACTGGTCAAAACTAAAGAATACTAATTAGTTGACATTTTAATACAGATTATGGGTAAGATTCATAAACAACATAGTGTCTGAAAAATGTTTGTTTTCTCATAACATTATCAATATTACAAAAGAACACAAAAAACCCTCAGAGCAGAAGAGAAAAGATCACTAAGTATGAACAAGTTAATGAGCTGATAACATTGGCTTGGCAGCTGGTAATATGGATCCTTAGCTAGAGGGGCCAAGGTTCAAATGTATGTGAATGGCAGGCATTGCATGGTGAAAAGCCCAAGTGTAGAAACTGGCACACGAAGTAGGAAAACTAGAGACAAGGTAGAAAGAGGAATGGGATCAAGGAAGATATCCACAACCTGGAATCTGAGTCATCTATCAAAGATAGATTGAAACTTGCAGGGAACAACCTGAATTTTGAGTTCCTACCAGCATTGGGAGAATAGTCACAGATGAGGTTCTTCTCCAGAGGAATTAGAATGGCAGGAAAAGAAGAGAGAGAGAGAGAGAGAGCTGTACTCTAAACAACATAAGATAAGAATGAAGCGACATCGTAGTTAGATTACATACTTTTTATAAAGTGAAACCTAGGTCTTTCAATTTATTCATTTAAAGTATGTCACTATTCAAATTATGTGTCATCAATTAGAGATTAGTTGATGTTTATTTTAGTCATTTTAATGAAAAATATGGTCATGGAAAATGCATATTTGGTTGTGTACATCCTAAAATCCGGTACTCAAGCCTGTTTGGAGAAGTCCATCTGGTCACATACTTGGCCTCACACCTTAACGACCCAACACTAAGTCCTGTCCTAGCCCCTGAAACATCTCTCTACGCATCTATTTCTTTCCTCCCTGTTGCCTCAACTTAGTTCAGGTCTTTGTCTTATTTCACTTGGATTACTGAAATATCTTCACAAATTCTCTCTTCACTCTGAAGCCAGAATGATCTTTACAAAACAAAAATTACCTCATGCCCCTTCCCATCACTTTTAAAAGCCCAGCTCCAATTAACACCCAGCTGCACAAGTTTGCTAATATACTTTTACGTTTCCTTGCCACACTTTCATTATCTATCAATATAAAATCAGGAGTAGTAACAGTACCTAGAGCATATACCAGTTCCAAAGACAAAGTGAGATAAGTTTAGAACAATGAGGAGCCCACATTTCTGTAATTGAAACTTGCAGAAATGCATTACGTGTTACTCTTATTATTGAGAATGGCATCCAAATTCCTTTGTAGGGTATTCAGCACCCCTCACGATCTTGCCCTTGCTTTTCTGTCCAGCATTAACCCTCTTCACTCTCCACACCATTCCCTCCTTTGCACCAGCTAAGCTCTGCTTGAGCTATATTGAACTACTTGCAGCTATTTTGAACCTTCCATTCTTTCTCTTGGATTAGGGTCTTTGCACATGTAGCTGCTCTATCTGGAAAGTCCCATCTTGCGTAATTTGCCTAATTAAATTCTATTCTTTTTTAGAACATAGCTTCATGGTCATCTTTGCAAAGACTTTTCTGGTCTCCCATGCCTGGACCAGCTGCTCTTTCTGCCTAGATGCCCTGTGTATTCACCTGCCTTCCTAAAAATTCACTGTAACTGCTTGCTTCTTTGGCTTTCTCCCCATTTATCCATAAGATTCTTGGAGGCAGAATTTTCTGAGGGCAGAGCCTATGACCGTGCCTGGCACATAATGCACCTATAATAAATATTTGCTGCCTTCATGAGTGAATAGGATTGCATAATACAGTTGTTACTTCAAAAGTGAAACAAAGCAAAGCATATTGGGGGCAATTATATAAAAGTCCTATTTGTTTCCTTCCCAAAATATTCAAGCACACTGGAAATACATAAGTAAATGTGGCATTTGGCATATAAATATGTCTTAAGTGAAAGTTTCTAATCATTATATATCAAGCACTTTTAAAATGTACTATAAAAATACACTTAATGTTACAAGCTGTAAATTACTGAACCAGATAGAAAAAATCAAATTGGCCAATTATGTTTCTATTTATAATTATTTCTTACTTCTTTTTGTTTTTCAGTTAGGGCTTCTCCTTTAACTTTGAGATCAACATGTTCACTGAGCTTGGCTTACTGGACTGTAACCCAGGACTGACTGAGTTGAAGCACACTGGGGAAATACAAATATATTTTTATTCATCATGACAGATGCTCTTTGAAACTTGAATTGTGAGAACAGAAGTTCAATTAATATGTTTTTCACTTGTTCTTCTGACACAGAGAGGCCAAATGACACAGTGGAAAGATCCTCAACTAAGTGTCAAGAGAAAACCTTGTATTCTAGTGCCCTCTTTGCCACTTAAAATAGCCTTGTGACTGTGTGTCATTCAACATCTCTGAGGTTTAGATATAGAAGAGAAAGACATGTTGTAAGTGGCACAGCATGGGTGGTAGAAAGTCTCTGATAGGTACATGCCTGGGGAGTCCTGGTTTTGCCACTAATACTTGGGTGACCACTGAACCACCTGTTTTCATTTTCTCTTTCACTCATTTACATACTGTAAGTGCTCAGCATATACTGACACTTTGTTAGGGGATTCAGAAATAAAATACATGGTTCTCATCTAGAGTAGCTCAGAGTTCAGTGTAAAAGACAGAGATCCAGATCTCTGATAATATCATCTCTAGTCACACACCCCAAACATTTACGTGCATAAGAATCACCAGTGGATTTCCTTAAAATGCAGACTGTGATTCAGTAGGTCTGGGGTAGAGCCTGAGATTCTATATTTTTCACAGGTTCCCAGGCACAGAGACTGTGGACCAATGGACCACAGTTTGAGGAGCAAGTTCATTGGGATATAAACAGAGAGATGCTAAAGGAGCACAGAAGAAAGGAAACTAACTCAACCAGGAAGGCTCCACTGAAAAGGGAGGCATTATATGCATATGAGTAGAGGGAATATTTTAAAAAGGACACAGAAGTGTGAATGGCTATGACGTGGGTGTTGAAGAAAAGATAGCAAATTGGTGGAGGAATGTGGCAGGGAGAGCAATTTCCAGGAAGTGCAATAGTCCACGTGGGGGATGATGAGGACCTAAATTACCTTAATTCTTTCATCTGATTATTCATAGCTCAGTTTTGAAAATGGGGTGTGGTGAAGAGGGCCTCATGAAGGTGGGGATAGTGAGGATGAAAATGAAACAGATTTCTCCCAATATATTTATGAGGTAAAAAATAACAGGACCAGATTTCTGATTGAATGTGGTTGAGGGTAAAGGATGAGGCATGCAGGGATGTTTGCAGGGATGTTTGCATCAGGTGACTGAAAAACAGGGTTATTTTTAACTCAGGAATTTAACAGAAGAAGCAGGTTTGGATTTGGTGGGGGAAGTGAAAAGTGAAGATGAAGTGAGTTTTGAACACATAAAATTTAATGATTGGGAGACAGAAATTCATGGCCATTTAGCTGTAAAGATCCACTGTTGCTCCCGTTTCTTAAATCCATTGTCCTTGAATGATGCACAGAGTTACTACTTTCTATTTAGCAATAAATAAAACATCTTTGAGAACGAATTAACATTGTACAGTCATCTCAGGAATCCCTTTAGGGATTTTCTTTTCTCACTTATAAATTCTCTTTGTGTATCCTTAGAAGTTGACTATTATGACTTTTAATAGTATTATTTTTTTTTTCTCAATACAACATTTTTTTATCTTGCCCATGGGTGGGTCATATAATACAATTCATTGTCTGTGTCTCTTCCTCTTAATTGTTTCTGCATTGTTTCAGCTGTTTTTGTTGAAAAGTGATTATTGACTTTATTTTCTCCTTTGACATTACCTTTTTATTTCTCATGGCCTTTATCTGATTATACTTCAGACTTTTAAAATAAGTCATTCTGAAATAATCTGTCCTGAGTAAATTCTCTTCAGTAGTCCTATAACATAGCTTATATACTAAAGTTGAAATTTATTACTTAATATTTCCCCAGTATAGCATGAAATATCTTTCCCCTTCACCTTTGCCGATATTGTGTTGCTGCACAACCTTCAAAACCTAGTTTTCTCTTTCAAGATCTTTAAATTTTTCAAGAGAAGTAGAAATCTAGATTTTTATTTGAAGTCTACAGACCTTATTGATATTGGCTCAAATATTTAAAAAAATACTATTCATAGTTGTTATGGTTTGATCTGTCAACTAAAAAGATATGTTGAATTCTTCACTCCAGTGCCTGTGGATGTGACCTTATTTCAAAATAGGGTCTATACAGATGTAATCAGTTAAGATAAGGTCATTAGGGTGAACCCTAATACTGTATGACTGCTGTCCTTATAAGAAGAGAAAGGGGGGAAGAAGAACTACAATCCTGCAGCCTGCAGAATGAAAACCACATTCACAGAAAGATAGACAAAATTAAAAGGCAGAGGACTATATACCAGATGAAGGAACAAGATAAAACCCCAGAAAAACAACTAAATGAAGTGGAGATAGGCAACCGTCCAGAAAAAGAATTGAGAATAACGATAGTGAAGATGATCCAGGACCTCAGAAAAAGAATGGAGGCAAGGATCGAGAAGATGCAAGAAATGTTTAACAAAGACCTAGAAGAATTAAAGAACAAACAAACAGAGATGAACAATACAATAACTGAAATGAAAAATACACTAGAAGGAATCAATAGCAGAATAACTGAGGCAGAAGAATGGATAAGTGACCTGGAAGACAGAATGGTGGAATTCACTGCTGCAGAACAGAAAAAAGAAAGAAGAATGAAAAGAAATGAAGACAGCCTAAAAGACCTCTAGGACAACATTAAATGCACCAACATTCGCATTATAGGGGTCTCAGAATGAGAGGAGAGAGAGGAAGGACCCGGGAAAATATTTGAAGAGATTATAGTCGAAAAATTCCTTAACATGGGAAAGGAAATAGCCACCCAAGTCCAGGAAGTGCAGAGAGTCCCAGGCAGGATAAACCCCAGGAGAAACAATCCAAGACACATAGTAATCAAATTGACAAAAATTAAAGACAAAGAAAAATTATTAAAAGCAGCAAGGGAAAAACAACAAATAACATACAAGGGAACTCACATAAGGTTAACAGCTGATTTCTCAGCAGAAATTCTACAAGCCAGAGGGAGTGGCACGATATGTTTAAAGTGTTGAAAGGAAAGAACATACAACCAAGATTAGTCTACCTGGCAAGGATCTCATTCAGATTTGACAGAGAAATCAAAAGCTTTACAGACAAGCAAAAGCTAAGAGAATTCAGCACCACTAAACCAGCTCTACAAAAAATGCTAAAGGAACTTCTCTAAGTGGCAAACACAAGAAAAGAAAAGGACCTATGAAAACAAACCCAAAACAATTAAGAAAATGGTAATAGGAACATACATATCAATAATTACCTTAAATGTGAATGGATTAAATGCTCCAAACAAAAGACACAGGCTTGCTGAATAGATACAAAAACAAGAGCCATATACATGCTGTCTCCAAGAGACCCACTTCAGACCTAGGGATACATAGAGACTGAAAGTGAGGGTATGGAAAAAGATATTCCATGCAAATGGAAATCAAAAGAAAGCTGGAGTAGCAATATCCATATCAGATAAAATAGACTTTAAAATAAAGCATGTTACAAGAGACAAAGAAGGACATTACATAATGATCAAGGGATCAATCCAAGAAGAAGATATAACAATTATAAATATATATGCACCCAACATAGGAGCACCTCAATACATAAGGCAAATGCTAACAGCTATAAAAGAGGAAATCGACAGTAACACAATAATAGTGGGGGACTTTAACACCTCACTTACACCAATGGACAGATCATCCAGACAGAAAATTAATAAGGAAACACAAGCTTTAAATGACACAGTAGACCAGATAGATTTAATTGATATTTTTAGGACATTCCATCCAAAAACAGCAGATTACACTTTCTTCTCAAGTGCATACAGAACATTCTGCAGGATAGACCACATCTTCAGTCACAAATCAAGCCTTGGTAAATTTAAGAAAATTGAAATCATATCAGGGATCTTTTCTGACCACAATGCTATAAGATTAGAAATAAATTACAGGGGAAAAAAAAACGTAAAAAATACAAACACATGGAGGCTAAACAATATGCTACTAAATAACCAAGAGATCACTGAAGAAATCAAAGAGGAAATCAAAAAATACCTAGAGACAAATGACAACGAAAACACAATGTTCCAAAACCTATGGGATGCAGCAAAAGCAGTTCTAAGAGGAAAGCTTACAGCAATACAATCCTACCTTAAGAAACAAGAAAAATCTCAAATAAACAATCTAAACTTACACTTAAAGGAACTAGAGAAAGAAGAACAAACAAAACCCAAAGTTGGTAGAAGGAAAGAAATCATAAAGATCAGGGCAAAAATATATGAAAATGAAACAAAACAATACAAAGATCAATAAAACTAAAGGCTGGTTCTTTGAGAAGATAAACAAAATTGATAAACCTTTAGCTAGACTCTTCAAGAAAAAGAGGGAGAGGACTCAAGTCAATAAAATTAGAAATGAAAACAGAGAAGTTACAATGGACATTGCAGAAATACAAAGCATCCTAAGAGACTACTACAAGCAAATCTATGCCAATAAAATGGACAACCTGGAAGAAATGGACAAATTCTTAGAAAGGTATAACCTTCCAAGACCAAACCAGGAAGAAATAGAAAATATGAACAGACCAATCACAAGTAATGAAGTTGAAACTGGATTAAAAATCTTCCAACAAACAAAAGTCTAGGACCAGGGCTGGTTTCACTTCGCAGAAACAGCCCGCTCTCCCTCTGAGAGATTAAGTGTGCATTAATAAACTTTTCTTTGCAAAAAAAAAAAAAAAGTCTAGGACCAGAAGGCTTCACAGGTGAATTCTACCAAACATTTAGAGAAGAGCTAACACCCATCCTTCTCAAACTCTTCCAAAAAATTGCAGAGGAAGGAACACTCCCAAACTCATTCTATGAGGCCACCATCACCCTGATACCAAAACCGGACAAAGATACTACAAAAAAAGAAAATTACAGACCAATAACACTGATGAACACAGAGGTAAAAGTCCTCAACAAAATACTAGCAAACAGAATCCAACAACACATTAAAAGGATCATACACCATGATCAGTGGGATTTATCCCAGGGATGCAAGGATTCTTCAATATACACAAACCAATCAGTGTGATACATCATATTAACAAACTGAAGAACAAAAACCATATGATCATCTCAATAGATGCAGAAAAAGCTTTTGACAAAATTCAACACCAATTTATGATAAAAACTCTCCAGAAAGTGGGCATAGAGGGAACCTACCTCAACATAATAAAGGCCATATACAACAAACCCACAGCAAACATCATTCTCAATGGTGAAAAACTGAAAGCATGTCCTCTAAGATCAGGAACAAGAAAAGGATGTCCACTCTCGCCACTATTATTCAACATAGTTTTGGAAGTCCCAGCCATGGCAATCAGAGAAGGAAAGGAAATAAAAGGAATCCAAATTGGAAAAGAAGAAGTAAAACTGTCACTGTTTGCAGATGACATGATACTATACATAGATAATCCTAAAGATGCCACCAGAAAACTACTAGAGCTAATCAATGAATTTGGTAAAGTTGAGGGATACAAAATTAATGCACAGAAATCTCTTGCATTCCTATACACTAACAACAAAAGATCAGAAAGAGAAATTAAGGAAACAATCCCATTAACCATTGCAACAAGAAGAATAAAATACTTAGGAATAAACCTACCTAAAGGAGGTAAAAGACCTGTACTCAGAAAAGTATGGGACACCAATGAAAGAAATCAAAGATGACACAAACAGATGGAGAGATATACCATGTTCTTGGATTGGAAGAATCAACATTGTGAAAATGACTCTACTACCCAAAGCAATCTACAGATTCAATGTAAACCCTATCAAATTACCAATGGCATGTTTTACAGAACTAGAACAAAAAATCTTAAAATTTGTATGGAGACACAAAAGACCCCGAATAGCCAAAGCAGTCTTGAGGGAAAAAAAACAGAGCTGGAAGAATCAAACTCCCTGACTTCAGACTATACTACAAAGCTACAGTAATCAAGACACTATGGTACTGGCACAAAAACAGAAATATAGATCAAAGGAACAGGATAGAAAGCCCAGAGATAAACCCACGCACCTATGGTCAACTAATCTATGACAAAGGAGGCAAGGATATACAATGGAGAAGACAGTCTCTTCAATAAGTGGTGCTGGGAAAACTGGACAGCTACATGTAAAAGAATGAAATTAGAACACTCCCTAACAGCATACACAAAAATAAACCCAAAATGGATTAAAGACCTAAATGTAAGACTGGACACTTTAAAACTCTTAGAAGAAAACATAGGCAGAACACTCTATGAAATAAATCACAGCAAGATCTTTTTTGATCCACCTCCTAGAGTAATAGAGATAAAAACAAAAATAAACAAATTGGACCTCATGAAACTTAAAAGCTTTTGCACAGCAAAGGAAACCATAAACAAGATGAAAAGACAACCCTCAGAATGGGAGAAAAGATTTGCAAAAGAATTGACTAACAAAGGATTAATCTCCAAAATACATAAACTGCTCATAAATATATGAGCTGCTCATGCAGCTCAATATCAAAAAAAAACCCCAATCCAAAAATGGGCAGAAGACCTAGACATTTTTCCAAAGAAGACATACAGATGACCAAGAGGCACATGAAAAGATGCTCAATATCACTAATTATTAGAGAAATGCAGATCAAAATTACAATGAGGTATCACCTCACACCAGTTAGAATGGGCATCATCAGAAAATCTACCAACAAAAAATGCTGGAGAGGGTGTGGAGAAAAGGGAACCCTCTTGCACTGTTGGTGGGAATGTAAATTGATACAGCCACTATGGAGAACAGTTTGGAGTTTCCTTAAAAAACTAAAAATAGAATTACCATATGACCCAGCAATCCCACTACTGGGCATATACCCAGAGAAAATCATAATTCAAAAAGATACATGCACCCCAATGTTCATTGCAGCACTATTTACAATAGCCAGGTCATGGAAGCAACCTAAATGCCCATCGACAAATGAATAGATAAAGATGATGTGGTATATATATACAGTGGAATATTACTCAGCCATAAAAAGGAACGAAATTTGGTCATTTGTAGAGACGTGGATGGACCTAGAGACTGTCATAGAGAGTAAGTCAGAAAGAGAAAAACAAATATCGTATATTAACGCATACATGTGCAACCTAGAAAAATGGTACAGATGAACCGTTTTGCTAGGCAGAAATAGAGACACAGATGTAGAGAACAAATGCATGGACACCAAGTGGGAAAGCAGTGGGGGGTGGGTGGTGGTGGTGGGATGAATTGGGAGATTGGGACTGACATATATACACTAATATGTATAAAGTAGATAACTAATAAGAACCTGCTGTATAGCACAGGGAACTCCGCTGTACAGTAGAAACTAACACAACATTGTAAAATAACTATTCCTCAATGAAAAAGAGAAAAAAAAAAAAAGAGACGGGAGAAATACACAGGGAAAAGGCCATATGAAGAAGGCAGTTATTGTAATGATGCATCTACAAACCAAGGAAAAGCAAGGATTGCTGGTTGTCACCAGAAGCCAGGATGGGAGGCATGGGACAGATTTTCCCTCACAGCCCTCAGAGGAACCAATCTTGTTGACTTCTAGCCTCCAGAAGCACAAGATAGTAAATTTCTGTTGTATTAAGCCACATAATTTGTGTTGCTTTGTTACAACAGCCCTAGGAACCTAATAGAATAGTAAATAAACGCACTGTGAGTTTTATATATAATTTGCCACTCTGTAATATGAAGTGATTTTCTTACAGATACAAAACCCTAGGAACTTGTAAAAATACATATTTTTGGCTATGCTTTTCTGGAATATGGCAAGTTATTTCATACCATTATCAGCATCTCTATTTTCATCTGATGTTTCAGCCAAATAGATGACTAGAAAGTTAAGTATTTGAATTTATTCCCTCAGTAAATATTAAACGCTTACCAGGTACCAGATACCGGACTAGGTACAAGGGATAAAACTATGAATAAGAACAGCTCTTTCCTTAAGAAACTTACCATTACCACAATAGTTATAATACAATAATGGTGATGATGGGAAAGTAGCACAGATTGCTATGGGAAGACAGAGGAGGGGCACCTAAAACCAATGAGAGATCAGGAAAATCATCCAGTTGTGATGTGCACAATTTAATTGTATAGGAGTGACATATCAGCTGATTTGTCTCACAACTAAGTATGTAACAGAACTGAGATCCCAACCCAGGATCTCTTACCCAAACGTCTTTCTACATCACTACACCACTTTGGTTTCTTCATGTGCAAAAATGAAGATAATATTACTCCTTAAAGCTTTTGTGAAGATTAAATAAAACTTATGAAGCACACTGGGCTGATGCCTGGTCCTGGCAGACCTTACTAATGTCCACCAGAATCTGGTTCTTTTACCTGTCCTGGATCTTAGTCTATCCTGACTAATACACTGGTCCATAATACATGCTCCACAAATTTTCTTCTCTCCTTTGACAATAATATAGAGCACAGGGTGATAGAAATAAGCTTTAAATTAAAAAAAAATAAAATTTAGGGCATGAATTTCCCAGCTGCATGTAATATATTCTTATTCCAGGTTCTGAGACAAACCAAAAGCAGCTTATGATAGTTGAGAAAGTCACTATGCCCTAAGACCAGCTGAAATGAAAAATCCATTCGCTGTCAGAAAAAAGTCACCTCTCATTAAAGATCATTTCTTTCATTCTTCCAAACCAAATTATTTAAGGTCAAAAATAGCAAAAGAACCTTATGAAAAAACATATAAATGCTAAAAATCCCAGCTTGAGGTTTCGGCAACTATTCTTAACATACCTTCAGAGGGTTTGACTGTCATTACTACAAATAGAAGACTTCCAGGAAGGCATTATTCAACAAAAAGAAGTCTTTTATTTTCTCTACAAATCTGGGACATGGGGAGAAAGATGAGAGTAAATATAATTCCAAGTTTTCCACTCAAACAAATCTAAATACTCCTGCCTAGCATTCAACGTCTTGATGATATGTTCTCATTTGCTAACTAACCGCATTTCCCACTTTTTTTTTCCAACATAGACTCCATTTTCATCGTCTCCTCAGAGTCCACAAACAAGCCATATTCATGCTTTCTTTATGCCTTTATCCATTTGCCTGAAATGCTCTTTTCTCTTACTTGGGCTCTAGGTCCGCTTCCTGTAATTGTATTCTGTCCTCTAAGATTCAATGCTTTTAAAAAATTTATTGATTTGCTTTTATTTTACCTTTTAAAAAAATTGAGATATAATTGAAATATAACATTATATTAGTGTCAGGTGTACAACACAATATATGTACATATTGCGAAATGATCACCACAATAAGTTTAGTTAACATTCATCAATACTTTGTATGGCTAGTAATTTTGTCTCTTATCCGAACTATGGGTTCTCAAGAACAGGAATGGTTTTTTACAGTTCACCTCCACCTCCTCAAAGCTCTGGTACAGTACTGAGCACACCATCAGCAGTAAATAAATACTTCTTGGTTGATTGGTTTGTAAGTGCATGTGGAGATGGTTGGGTAATGCAGTTTGAGGAAGAATGATAGAAAATTGAAGAGGTTCCAACAGAAGGACTTGTGACAGAAGTCAGAATTAGTGTCTAGGGCTGTGTGGAGGGCTTGAACATCATCCTCCGCAGTCGTTTAAAGCTGAGTATTAACAATTAGTGAGCATTGGACAGTGAGCAGTAGGATAACTGCCTCACAGAAAATGAAAGCAGGCGATAAAGCACTTCAAAAACTTTCCTGCTTTGGAATAGCTCTGGTGGCTAGAGAAAGAGGCCCTGAAAATGATACTGTTCCCATGTTAAACATTAGACATTGCATTCTCTGCTGTCATCTCCACTTTTGGGAAGTAGATACATGATCAGTGGCTATACTGTATGTGCCATTTCATTTTACCCAAACTGTCATCTAAGTTATGGATACAGCACAAAGATGTTTTATGTAACAATGGAGTGTCAGTTAGTTAATAATGTTGTGATACATACTTATGTGAAGTGTATTAGCACCAATAAATACTAATAAATATTTAAGATGTTTGGGCAGGTTTTTCTCAGCTACCTAGTTGTACTGTACTATCCTGTATCCTGTTATGAAAGTAGTTTTCAGGTATATTATGTTAAACCAGGTGTTGAGCTAGATTTCACATTCTTAAAAAGGAAAGGTCACATGGTAGACAGAGCCATGAACTGAGGGGTTTGAGCAGAAGCAGAGGAAGGAAGGATTGAAGTAGCTGTTACATTGACCTCAGTTTATTCATTTGAAAAGTATCTCTTATATGCCAGGTACTGTTCCACACACTGAGGAGCTACAGGTGAACAAGACAGACACCCTCTGCAACCATGGTGCTTATGTTCCATTTGGGGTGATAGACAATCAATAAATGAATTAATGATAAAGACAGATTCAGACAGTGATTGATGCTATGAAGAAAATAAAACAGGGTGTTGTAATAGAGTGAGGGAAGTGTTGACGAAGAAAGACTGTCTGGAGAGGTGACATGTAAGCAGAGGCCTAAATGACACAGGGGAGCTGCGCTGCCTTAATGTGGGGGAAGAGTGTCCCAGCAAAGCCATTTAGGCTGCACTGAGCTTAGTATGTTTTTGTCTGAGGAACAGAAGGCAGGCCAGTGTGATAGGAGCCTGGTGAAGGACACAGGAATGAAGCGGATGGGTCAGACCTGTAGGCCATGGGGAAGAGTTGGGCTTTAGTTTAATTAAAGATCGGACCCCTCACTACTGTTTTACTGATGCTGGTAGTACCTGAACATATTCCACCTGCTCCTACGTTGTAGTTTCAGGTCCGTTTTGTCTCCTTTCTCTTGTCCTAGCTGCTGTTCCAAGGACTCCATCATCTTTCAAACAGAAAGACTTAATGTCTTTGACCGATTATTTGGAGAAAACACATACCCTGTGTTTTGCATGAGTCTTTCCTTACAAAGTATACTTGGTCCTCATGTGTGGTTATTCTGCAACAAATGGTGTACTAGTTATGGCACTAAAATCTGAATGTGAGAAGCTGCATTTCATCTCTTATGGTGTTGGTGCCAGGGCCAAATTATCCATGTGGCACAGTGCCTAAGGTCCACAATACTCTATTTAAAACATAAAAATGTTTCAATATATTTAAAAAATCAGAAGAAATAAATGAAATTTTACCTTAGAGAATACAAGTAATATTAATATATTTATTTTTATGCCAATGCAAACATAAAATATAATTTAAAATATTTTTATGTAAGAAGAGGCCCATGAAGGCAAAGTGTCTAGGGTCCAATGCAGCCCTTGTTGGTGCTTATGTGATAATAAATACCAACGTACTGTTTAGTCTTCAATACAATTATTGTTTGCACAGAAAAACATTTTATTTTGTTCATTCTAGTTTAATCATTTAATAGACTCTAAACTCTTTGAATAGTAAACCCGTGACAGTGAAAAAATTTTGTGTATCCCATAGGTGTACATTTATTTATAATATATATATTATCTACTACTGTACTGTTATATTGTATGAAATATAACATATAGTTATAAGTATATAAATAGAAGATTTTAAAGTCTAGATTAAAGGTGAAATAATGTTTAAATAATTTTCAAGTTACTAATGCTACATAAAATCTTTGCTCTTAAAGTTATTGATAATTATTTTTAGTGAAAACCATATAATTGAACATGCTGAAATTCTATGAAAGTTTTATTTTAACATTTAGTAATATGAAAGTCAAGTTAAAGGTTCAACTTTTTAAACTTGGTTTTAAAGGCTAATAAAACTGAAGAAGATACTTACAAAAAATGTTATATTCCAATGAAATGAGTACATCAAGGGAAATACTTAGGAAATCATGATACCCATTTTTCAATTCCATCTACCAATTACACAAACATTTTTTGAAATTCAGCAACTTGGTGTCTTCTTGAGTAAAAGCCACTTGTTTCTGACACCTAATCAGAAGTTGTTGCATTGTTACACTTCTAGCAAGATCCACTGAAATCTTCAGAAGATTGTTAAACAGATTGTAAAATTATTTTTTAAAATAAAGAGCAGTCATGAGAGTATTTATAGTTGGCATATTTACATCTGCTGTTAAAATGAAGCAAAATCATATATTTTCAAAAATACTTTCTCTATATCAATGAGTTTCAAAAACAATTACTAATCATTCATTGTTAAAACACCCACTTTATTTTGATGCGCTGGATGAAAACATGTCTTTTTTCAAAAAAATATCTACAAGGTAGCATTCTGGTGAGACCCACCTACCAGTGCAGAAAAGTGCAGCAACTTTGAAGCACTTATCTAATTTGTAAAAGAAAAATGTATGACTCAATTTTTATTTCAACCACCACTTCAAGTACTTCAACAAGATAACTAGTGAATGTCTTTGTAGTACACAATTTTGTGGTCACTGTCTTTCTCGTTACAAAGTATTTAAAGGTTGTAATACTTAAAATAATACATTTTCAAATTCACTTGGTGGGACAAGGAAATTGCAATACATGGCAAAATGCTGAAAGGGAACCCAGGAGTGGTGGAGCAGTGCTGGCTGTCACAGTGTGATTTCCGTGTACCCTGCCCTCATTGTATGATCCATGACCTCCTGATACATACAGCAAGTGAGGTGCCAGTGTCAATATCTATATTAATGATTAGTACAGCTGAATTTCTTTTCTACTTTTTTTTAGGCAAGAAATAAATATATTTGATGTTTTCATCTTGCACTATAATGGATTATTTGTCTTTGAAGAACATTCTGTAAAATTGCCATTGGGTGTTTCTCATCTTTAAAAAATTTTTTATTCTAGTTGTCTTCTCCTAACATATTTACTATGACATCAGTTCCTTTTTGTAATTTTTGCCAATCAAAATGTTCTTTAAAAGTAATAACAAATAAATATAGAGATTACTGACACTTTCTAAACAGTCCGTGCATTTACTAGGATTCTTTTTGGGGTTTCTCATATCAGCTGAAATTAATAGTAGAGATTAATTGAAGAAAAAACTCCTTTCTCCGATTAAAAAGCAATTTTCCAAAGCCTCTGTTCATTATTCAGAAAGAAAAAGCTTACATCAGCAAAAAATATTCAGAAAGCTATGAAATATGCATATTCTTATTATGACTGAGCAAACACAGGGAATATAATCAATACTTTATAATAACTTTGTATGGTATATAATCTATAAAAATATAGAGTCACTATGTTGTACACATGAAACTAGTGTAATATTGTAAATCAAGTATACTTCAAAAAAAAAGACTGAGCAAACAAATTTTGATCTTGAGCAATAGTTATTTTTTCACATTTTGTCTGCTTTCTGTACGAGTATCACATACTTATACAATAGAAATATGCTGTGTGTTTATCAACCCCCCCAAAATCTAAATATAGAACAGTATTTCTGTGGCTTTAGCATTATTAAAGGTTAGAGAAGCAAATGTTACTTATGTCAAGTTGGAATTTTTAAAAAAGTAAAATGACATTATCTAACTTACCAAAGATTGGAAACCAGAGGGCAAACAGGGATTAGTATTTCAGAGACAAAATATTAGAAATAGAAAAGAGTACATTAATAGCTGGGATAAAGTCATTCAATTAATTGACTATTTTCAATTCAAAGCCGACTATAACATCAATTGCTAGTAATTCAATTCATATTTAAATCAAGTCGAAAACTTGGCTTAGAAGGATATTCCTGAATGTTTTAAGAATTTACCAGGAATCCTTTATCCATTAGTATTGCCTATTACTTTTATTCAAAATGGTGGTGGTGGGGAGGGAATGCCTGGGAAAATAAGCCAGTTTTGAAGTAGCATTGTAAAAAAAAAACTTTAAAAGTAAATGGCCGCAAAAAAAAATTCTGTTCAGCTCATCAAATTTGCCTTGGTCTAATCCATATTTACCAACTTACTTCCTCCTAGCTATTTCCATCATTTTCTATCATTAAACTAAGACAGTAGTTCTCAGTCTTGAAACTAGCAGAAATAACCTCCTGAGGGAAGTAATAACTACCTACCTCTTTGACCGCACCTTCTCTGTCTACTTTGAGGCTTCTTCTTCCTCCTTCTGTCCCCTAAATGTTCCTGCCTGAGGTTTGTTCAAGTTTTTACTTTTTGCTTTTCAGACCCTTGCCTCTGATAATCTCATTTACCCCAGGATTTCAATTATTGCCTCCCGGCAGAAGAATCCCAAAAAGGCGACTCCAGCAGAAAATTTTCAAGCTATAGTCTCATATCCCAACTTCCTGCTGGTCATCTACATTTGGATATACTACAAGCAGTACAAACTTAATGTCTACAAAACTAAAAGCATGATCTTCCTACATCATCAATTTAACTCCTCTGTTTCTGTTAGTGCTTCATTCCCCTACCCATGTTGCCTTGAGACTCGAAGCTCTTTAAATTATTTGCCTTCTCCTGTACTGTTCCATCCTTACTATCATTACTTGCACTATTTTCAATAACATTTTAACTAGTCTCCTTACTTCTGAGGAACATGTCAACTTGAATCATCATTCTAATTGATGATTGTGTTTGTGTGTTTAATTGTGCTTCATATCTTCTTTAAAAACCTGTGTTTGCTTCCTATTTACTTATAAAAGAATGTTCAAATTCCTCAGTCTGCCACTCAAGAATTTAATGATCTGTTCTACCTTTCCAGATTCATTGTCCATGATCATATAACTTACAGCTTATACACTTAAGTTGAACTTTATTGCTTAATATTTTCCCAATATAACATGCAATATCTTGCCCTTTCACCTTGGCTGATGTTGTGCTGCTGCACAACCTTCAAAACCTAGTTCAAATTAAATATTTTCCAAGATGCTTTACCTGATAACTCTAGCTAGCTGGGATCTCTGTTGATTTGTTCCTACAGGCACCATGATGCAATGGAAAGGGTATGGGCTTTGGAATTCTCTACATCTAAGTTCCAAAGTCATTCTGTTAGCTTTGTGACAACAGGAAAGTCATCTAACTAAGTCTTGGTTTTAACATATATATAAAATGAGAATAATACAACTTAGCAAGAAGTTCAAAAGAAATCCTGTGTGGTATGATTGATGTCACCAGAAGGAGTCCAGTTGAGTAGCTGGCTACCAGTAAGTCTAAGAAGGTAAAATTTTTCTTCATTAAGATATATCAAATACTTGGGATTTTCCTGGTGGCTCCGTGGTTAAGAATCCGCCTGCCAATGCAGGGGAACGGGTTCGAGCCCTGGTCCGGGAAGATCCCACATGCCGTGGAGCAACTAATTCCGTGCACCACAACTACTGAGCCTGCGCTCTAGAGCCCCCGAGCCACAACTACTGAAGCCCGTGTGCCTAGAGCCCGTGCTCTGT
The DNA here is from genome assembly GCF_964374135.1 of Grampus griseus. Lineage (NCBI taxonomy): Eukaryota > Metazoa > Chordata > Mammalia > Artiodactyla > Delphinidae > Grampus > Grampus griseus. Next base: position 66,902,683 of record NC_139001.1, read on the forward strand.
GACAAGAGAAGCCTGCGCACCGCAACGAAGAGTAGCCCCCACTCGCGGCAACTAGAGAAAGCCCACGTGCAGCAACAAAGACCCAACACAGCCAAAAATAAATACATAAATTAATTAATTAATATATGTATAAAAGATATATCAAATACCAACTAAGAACTAGGCACTTTAAAATAAAGGGTGATGATGAAGATAAACACAGTCTCTGCCTTCACAGAGCTAATAGTCTGAATTCACCTCAGCCCAGAGTCTAGTCCTCTACTTTTCAGACTCAGAAATGACCTGGAATTGATTAGATTAATGCATATGATACTTGCTTAACACTGATATGTGAAACCAGAATAAACAATTTCTTATTTATACTGAATATGTAACTATCAAACAAACTGACCCCTCAACGTGGTCTAACCAGTTAGCTATGGAATCAGAATGAGAAGGGGAAAAGATTCAAATATTTCATGGACTTGGGTTCTGATGGCCAGATGGGCCAATCTCTAAAACAGGAAGATGGACTTTCTTTCTTAATACATGTGTATTAAGAGATGACACCTGGCATATCAAGTCCAAGAGAGGCTACAAAACAATACACCTCTCCTACCTTCCTCATTTCCTAAAGAATTTGCAGAAAAGGTTCCCAAATATTCCTATGGATCTTAAAGGTAGGGATGAAAATGCTCACCATAGATCTCTGCAAAAAGTATTATCTTATGGTGAAGCTGGGGGTTATGCTGACAGAAGTGGATAGAACTCTGAACTAAATTCTGAGCAGAACTTATGAATGTGAGGACAAGGCAAAGAGAAATCACTGGATAAAAAAGGATGAACTCAACTGAGTATCTGCCATTAGGCAAAATAGCAGCTCAGGGTCAAAGATTAGATTTCAATCTCAAGCCAAAAAAAAGTCGTTATTGTACTCCTATAAAATTATGTGTTATCTCAATTTCTTGAAGGCTGATACAAGGCCTGGTTTGGCTTTCTATTAGAACACCATACCCAACAGATAATATGCTCTGCATCAATACTTAAGAAAGGAATGAATGACCCATCTTATCCTTAAACAAAGGGCATACATATAATCTAGGCATCATCTGCACATTGGGTAAACCCGCTCATGAGAGAGATCTTTGGTGATTGGAAGAGGACATTGAAGTAGGCTTTAGATGGCATGAGACTTAAGTAGTACTAGGTTGGCACCAGAAGGGAGGTTGAAATCTTATCTCTAGCTTCCCTGTATCCCTCTGATATTTGAGTGTCCGTTAAAAGAGAGATGCCCAAGACATATTGGCTGGGCATGATAAAATGGAAAATATAGAGTCAAAACAGCCTTAACAAAAAAACATTTTTCTGAGGTTTGTCTATACCCATTCTGCAGGACTTTTAGCCCCTCACCAAACTGTGGAGTGCATAGTAATCATAATAAACTGTTAATTATTATTATTTATCTATCTACCCATCACCAGGTTCATTCCAAAAACTATTGGTATTTGAGGTGGCTAGCACACACACAGCAAGATAACAATAAATATAACAGCAATAACCAAAATATACAGAAGGAAGTCAAAGTCAATGCTGAACATAAGGAAAGGAAAATAAGCTACAACCATGGGTAGTGCTCATACAGAGAATGCAGGCTTTGGGATCTGTATACCTGCTATAAATGGACTATAATAGTGACACTGAGCTTTCTTACACAAGCATTTGAATGTCACAGGTATATTCTGATTTTCTTGGAAAATCCAAGTTCTCTAGAACATGAGCAAAAAGAATCTTTAGGGAAAGAAGAGTATATTAGCCTTTCTTCAGGGTATACTGTCAGATTTCATTAGGTCTAAACCCACAGTGCACTGCTGGTTTAAAAACCACTACGTGAGATTTCAATTCCTGTAAAATGCTCCTTAAGTGAATTTTCATTTCTACTTTATCTTGCCACTATCTCAATCTTTTTGCCCTTTCTTCCTTCTTTCCCTCCTTCCCTTCTCCCTCCCTCCTTCCCTCCCTCCCTCCCTCCTTCCTTCCTTCCTTCCTTCCCCCCTTTAAAAATCTAATCTTGGTATTCGCTTAAGACATTCATTCAGAGGCTAGTCTTTCACTTTGCTGGCATTGCTATTTAAATAAGAGATACCTAATTTGTTTATATTTTTTAAAAAATTAATGACAAGGGAACTATACTGAGCCACTGAAAGTAATAAAAATCGAAATATAAAATACTTTATACGTTCATAGAAAAAGTTGGCAGAATCTCTGTGAGCCATCTGGAGCTCAGGAGTTTGAGAGCATGCATATTTTTGATCTAATGAAGGCAGGCACGCACAGGTGTGCTGGTAGGCACTCACTAAACGTCATGCTTCCAGGACTGGAAAAAAAAGTATGCTCCCTGGAGTATTGTTGTGGTTTTCTTTTCCACTTAAAAAAATGATATTGTGGGACTTCCCTTGTGGTGCAGTGGTTAAGACTCCACGCTCCCAATGCAGGGGGCCTGGGTTCGATTCCTGGTCAGGGAACTAGATCCCACATGCATGCAGCAACTAACAGTTTGCATGCCACAACTAAGGAGCTCATGTGCTGCAACTAAGGAGCTGGCTTGCTGCAACTAAGACCCAGCTCAACCAAATAAATAATAAAATAAATAAAAATTTAAAAAAAATGATACTGTATGGAATGTAGCACATAAAAGTGTCAGACTGGTAGTTTTGCAGCCCCAAATTTCTTTCTGCAAAGCAAGAGCAACACAGGCAGGAATATTACAAATTTGCTGAAACATTTTTAGTAATGGGACTTAACTGGAGCATTATAGGAACTTATAAGCATGCCAAAAATTTTACATGAATCAGGTTGAGCATTTGAAGGCTCTGGTAAGAGATAAATGAATACATTAATAAGAAGTGAAGGTAGCTTTGCATATTAAGTCAATTATTGCTCCTAGAAGTTTCATTTTTAATTAGGCACAAAGATTATTCAAAATGGCCATTCATGGCAAAGGGCCACTTAACAGAAGATAATGGGATCTCCAGTAGACTGTGCTCCTGTAAAATAGGTTCCTGCACTGGCTGGCCATGGTGCCACCCTCCTATCTTAGAAGAACTTAAATTGTTACTATTATTCTCCTGTGCTTTATATTACTCAGGGGTAGACTTTTTCTTCTAAAAGCCACTGAAAAAAATGTATGGCTCCTAGATCAGAGAGAAGATGCTTAAGCTTTTCCCACAATTACTAATTGCTTTGCTAGCACAGCTAGCTGTAAGCAGTTGGGGCGGCGGGGAGAGGGGCTACAAAAGTCCTATTTTAAAGGAATAAAATATAGAATAGGCTAAGATTTGATGATGAAACTTCATTTGTCAGTTCTAGAGGATAGTTGAAAGGCTGAGCAATTTTTTATACTCTTGTGAGAGCTATGACAATAGAGCACTATTAAGGTAGAGAAAGGAATACTGGTTAACACCCCTTGATTTGGGATGGGTCACCAAAAGGATGAACTCTAGCAGTAATGGTGAATCAGAAGTAGTAAGTCTTTAGAGGACCTAGAGCTCAGTTTTGAATCATCAGCAGATGAGATAATTCCAGTGCTAGTGCTTCCTGGAAGCAGGCGGAAGCAATTACAATCTTTTCAAAAGGAAGCTAGCATCGTCCTAGGCCTCCAATTATTTCTAAAAGTTATTTTGCAAATCAATGTCAGGTAAACAAAAATAAATAAATAACCAGGAGTTTAAAGAGACAAGAAGACATGAATCAAATATAACAAGAATAGCAGATAATAGACACATGGGGGGTTCAAAGATTGGCATTATCAGACACATCTTCTAAATAACACTTATTACTTTCAAGGAGATAAGAAACAAGACTGCGAGTTTTAACAGGTATTTAGATACTAAAAATAGGATAATTTTACATGAATTTATGTATGAATGAATGGATCTATTAATGTCTTGGACACAGCTAAAGAAAGATATGTCAGGAAAAAAATGTCTAGGATAAAGTATGAAAAAAAATTTGGTAACACATGAGAAACAGTAAAAGACAAGGAAGGCACAGTGATAAGGTCTAAGATATATGTAATTAGAATCCCAGAAAGGGAGAAAAGAGAGAAAGGGGAAAGAGCACTATTTGAAGAGATAATGGCTAAAAACATTTCCAAATTGACAAAAAATGTTATGTCACAGATTCAAGAGCACTTACAGACTGCAAGAATAATAAGTAAAAAGAAATCCTCACCTAGGTACAACACAAAACAATTGCTGAAAATCAAAGTAAAAGGAAACCTTAGAGTAAGGGGAGGTAAATAGGACTCAAATTACTTTCAAAATAAATGACAATTAGACTGAGTTGATTTCTCAATATAAACAAGTAAGCCAGAGCAATGGAAGAATATATTCAAAGTGTTGAAAGAAAGTAGTGCCAACCAAGAATTCTATAGGTAGCAAAAGATCCTTTAAATATGAAGCTGAGCAGAAAAGAACATTTAACAAAATCCTATATGTCTTCATAATAAAAACACTCAAAACTAAGAATAGTAGTTAACTTTTTCAACTTGATAAAAGTCAAGTCTATGAAAACACACAGCTAACACCATACTTAATGCTGAAAGATTGAATTTTCCCCCCTATGATAAGAATCAAGACAAGGATATCTGTTCTCACTACTTCTATTCAACATTGAACTGGAGGTTCTTGTCAGGCAGTTAGACAAAAAGAAAAAAAAGAATAAAAAAAGAAAAACAAAATAAAAGGTATCCAGACTGGAAACGAAGAACTAAAATAGTCTCTATTTGCAAATGACCTGATCTTGTGTGTGAAAAATTCTAAGAAATCACACACACACACAAAAAAACACCTAAAAACCTATTAGAACTAATAAGTGAGTTTGGCAAGGTTGCAGGATACAGGATCAATATACAAAAATCAATCTGATTTATATAAAGTAGAAATGAATAATCCAAAAAATGAAATTAAGAAAACAATTCCATTTACATTAGCATAAAAAGATAAAGTACTTAGTAATACATTTTTAAAAAGTAGTTCAACATTTATAATCCGAAAACTAGAAAACGTTGTTGAAAGAAGCCAGAGAAGACCTAAATAAATGAATAGATGTATCTCCAAAGAAGATATACAAATGGCCAATAGGCACATAAAAGATGTTCAACATTGTTAGCCATTTGGGAAATGCAAATCAAAACCATAACGAGAAACCACTTGGCACCTACTGGAATGGCTATATTCAAAAGAGAGACAATAAGTGTTAGTCAAAATGTGGAGAAATCAGAACCCTTTTATATTGCTGGTTGGAAAACAAAGTGATGCAGACACCTTGGAAGATATTCTGGAAGTTCCTTAAATGATTAAACATAGAGCTACCATATAGCTCTGCAATTCCAAATAGAAGTGAAAACATATGTCTGCACAAAACCTTGTATGCAAATGTTCGTTGTGGCACTATACACAATAGCCAAAAAGTGGAAAAAATCCAAATACCCATCAAATGATGAATGGATAAACAAAATGTATACACATACGATAGACCATTTTTCCTCAGTAAAAAAGGAATGAAGTACTTACACGTGCTACAACATGTATGAACCTTGAAAACTTATGCTAGGTGAATGAAGCTCTCACCAGGGAGCATCCAACTATGTTGAGATATAGTTCACATAACATATAATTCACCACTTAAAATGCACAATCCAATAGCTATTAATTTATGCACAGATTTGTACAACCAACATTACAATTAATTTTAGAACATTTTCATTGCCCCCAAAAGAAACCCAAACCCGTTAGCAATCACTCTCCATTTTACCCCAACCCATGCAGCCCTAGGTAACCAATAATCTACTTTCTGTCTCTATAGATTTGCTTATTCTGGACATTTCATACAAAAGTGCTCTAATATCCTTGCGTTATCTGGAAAGATGGTAAAATTAAGTAAATATAATTTGATAAGTCAAGAATATATGCTGTGATCACTGATATAATCACGAAAAGAATAGTAAAAATGTGCATCAGTCCCAAGTTAATAATGAAGGAAACAGATGGCACATTCAAGCTGGGTAATTTCAAGAGAGCTTAATAAAGGAGCTCTTTATAAAGATGTGACCAAGTTTAAACAAAACAAAATAAAATATAACAAAAGGAGATAGTGCAGAACTCCACTGTGTCAAGAATTGTCTGAGATTTTGCTCAGCTTGCAAGCTGACAAATTATCCTGCTGTAGTTTCAAGGATGCTGGCAAAAGACACAAAACTCCTGGGTCAGAGACAAAGGAGAGTTTGTCATTCACAGTAATAGTAGTAGCCAGAGTATCAGCATTTGTGCAGTTCTCTGAGCCTGAAATTCCCATAGGGTTACATAAAGAGGTCAGGTAACACTTACACATGTAGTAGATTGCATTGCAGGAGAGGAACCATGCCATCTGACAGGGATGCCATTCTTCCCACTTTTCAATCTCTTACTGGTGTCTTCCATTGAACAAGGCCAACCAGAAATCAGAAAGCAAGGAAGCTCTTTGATGTCATCCCTAAAGTTGACCTTCCTGGGTCCCAGGGCAAGGTGGAAAAGGATGGAAAATGAATGAGCCAGATGGGACAAATGAATAAGCAGAGGGGAAAACACGAAATAATAGAAAATAATCCAAGAGAAGATAAGAAAGAAGGGGAAAAGGAAGACAGAAATGGTTAGCTAAGAAGATAGCACTTCTTGGGATAGAGATTTAACCCAAAATGTTCTTCAATTGAAAGCAATGATCATCTACTTGGATAAAAACCAAATGACCAAAGAGACTTAATCATATGTCATTTACAAAAGACACTTCTAAAAATGGAGATAAAAAAAATGTTGACACAAAGTATGGACAAAAGATGTACCATAAAACATCAGCCAAACTGTATTAATATCAGACAAAAACGTGAAGGCAGAAAAGTTACTAGAGATAAAGGTGAACACCTCAAAATGCTCACTGCTTCAGTCTACCAAGAAGACCTACTAATTCTAAATTTGTAAAATAATATACTAAAATTAACTTCTAAAAATATAGCTTTAACCCCTATAAAGCAAAATAGAGCGTATACAGTAAAAAAAAAAAAACCAAAATCATACTGGGGGATTTTAATATAACATCTCTCAGAATATGGTAGAATAAACAAATAAAAAATCATTATGAATACAGAGAATTTAAACAACATGGTTGACACATTTGACCTAATTGACATGTTTTATATATATATGTAAAACAATAAATCCAACAACCACAGAAAATACCTTCATTTCAAGCACACACATACTATTATAAATGTTGATCATATGCTGGGCCAAAAAGCAAGTTTCAACAAATTTCAAAGGACTGAAATCATATATATTCTGTGACAACAAGGAAATTAAACTATATATTAAAAAAAGAGGGCTTCCCTGGTGGCGCAGTGGTTGAGAGTCCGCCTGCAGTGGTTGAGAGTCCGCCTGCCAGGGGACGCGGGTTCGTGCCCCGGTCCGGGAGGATCCCACATGCCGCGGAGCGGCTGGGCCCATGAGCCATGGCCGCTGAGCCTGTGCATCCGGAGCCTGTGCTCCGCAACGGGAGAGACCACAACAGTGAGAGGCCTGCGTACCGCAAAAAAAAAAAAAAAGAACAAAACAAAAAGACAGCTAGAAAAACTCTATCATAATGGAAAACACATTGAACTGAATAATAATCAAAATACAGCTCATTAAAGCTTGAGAGATACAGCTATGGTCATACCTGAGAGGAAATACATGTGTTTAAATGTGAATATTAGAAAATATGAAAAGCTAAATATCAATGAGCTATAAGCATCCACATGAAAAATTTAGGGAAAGAAAAAGAATAGCAAATAAACCCAAAGAAAGTGCAAGGAGGGAAATAGAAAAGATAAGAATAGACATAAACAAGACGCAACACAAACAGACAATAAGGTCATTCCTGAAAAGCTTTAAAATTCATGGTGAATATAATCAAGAAAAAAAAGAGAAGGCACAAATATCCAATGTTAGGAATAAGGAACAGGCCAACACAATAAATTCTTTAGGTATTAAAAAGTTAAGAAGAAAATATGAATAATTTTCTGCTAAAACATTTGAAAATTTAGATGAAAGAGATGAATTCCTATAAAATGCTACTTGTCAAATCGACACTAGAAGAAATAAGAATATTAGAGTAGTCCTATAACTATTAAAAATATTAAGTCATTTATTAAAAACTTTCCCGCAAAGAAAACCACGGTGCCAAATTACTTTATAAGTAAATTGTATTAACTATTAAGGAACAAAGAACACCAATGTTATATATACATTCTTTAAGGAAAGATAAAAAGAGGGACACTCCTCATTTATAATAAGGCCATCATAACCTTATACCAACCTCATAAGAATATTATGAGAAAGAAAAATTACAGGCCAATCTCATCCATGAACATAGATGCAAAAATTATAAACAATTAACAGCAAACATAAAAAAATGTAAGAAAGAATGAGTAGGGTTTATTCTATGAATGCAAGTTTAGTTTACCATTAAAAAAATCAACATAACTCATTACTTCAATAGAATGAAGGAGGAAAACCATATAATCAACTCAGTAGTTGCAGAAATGCTGTTTAATAATATTCAATATCCACTCATGATAAAAATTCTTAGCAAACAAGGAATATGAGGGAACCCTCCTTCCTTATGATAAGGGTATGACAATATTATATTTAGTATCTATCCATTTGAGATGGGGAATAAGACTGGAATCTGTGCTACCAACATTCATATTCAACATTGTTCTCAAATTCCTAAGCAGTGTAGTAAAACTAAAAAAAAGACATAAAAGATAAAAATTAGGATGATGATTAAAACTGTCATAATTCACAGATAATATGGTCATGTACATTGAAAACCTAAGAATGTTTTCAGTAAAATTTCTAGAATTAATGTGTGAAAGTAATTATGTGGTAAAAAAAGATCAATACACAGAAATCAGTTGTTTTTCTCATCAACAACAAATGATAGAAAATCAAATTTTAAAAAGGTGTCCAAAATAGTGTAAAAATATCAGATATCTAAGAACATGTTTAACAATATATGTGTAAGGTATCTATGAAAAAAACCATGAAGCATCATTGCAACAAATTAAAGATATAATCAAGTGAAAAGACATAGCAATTTCATGGATTGTGCCTTTTTAAAAATATTACTTCTCCCCAGACTGATTTACAGATTTAATATAATCCAGTCAAAATCCCTGCAGGTCTTTGCAGAACTTGTGAATCTAATTCTAAAATTAATAGACTGAAGAAGAATAAAATGAAAAGTCTTGTTTTACTGAATATTAAGACCTTTTATAAATCATAGTAATCAAGGCAATGTGATGTTGGCATAAATATTGATAAATAAACCAATGGAATAGAAGAAAGAGCCCAGAAAAGACCCATGGATAGATGAACAATTGAATTAGACAAAAGAGGCACTGTAAAGTTGTGAGGAAAGAATAATCCTTTCAATGAATGAGCCTGTGACAATTACCTATTTATGGGGACAAAAATAAAACAACCTCTATATTTTCACACTTTCATACTATTAGAAAAAAAAATCAGGTGGATCACAGATTTAAATGTGAAAAGCAAAACGATAAATTACTGCAATATATAGGGAAAATTTCTAAGCAGTATACAAAAATATCATCATAAAAAGATAAATTTGGCTATATTATATTAAGAACTTCTGTTTATCAAAAGATACCATTAAGAGGTCTAAGATGTAAGACATAGAATGGGAGAATAGATTTACAAGACATAACTAAAAAATAGCTGGTAACTTGAATATAAAACAAATAAGAAAAAAGACAGACAACTCATCATAAAATGGGCAGGAGAATTGGTACTTAGCAAAAGAGAATGTCCAAATGGCAAATAATCACGTGAAAAAGTGCTCAACCTCATGAGTCATCAAGAAAAGTCAAATTCCACCATGAGGTATCTCTGTACGTGCACCAGAATATCTCTTGTAAAAATTCTAATAATATTCCAATTGTCAAGGATGTGAAGAACTGGGGAAAGGTATGCATTGCTGGTGGTCGTGAAAATTGGTACAATTAATCTGAGAAACAGGCAGAATCTACAGGAGATGAGCATAGACACACCATGACCTCACAATGCCAACTCCTGCATACATGCCATGCAGAAATGCATGCATATGTGCACCAAGAGAAGGGTGCAAAATGTTCACTGCAACAATACTAATAACAGTCCAAATCTGGAAATAGCTCAGATGTTTATCAGTAGTAGAATGGATACATGAATTGTGGTATTTACGTACAATAGGAGAGTTAGAAAAACTACAGATACTTGTAAAAACATGGAAAAATATGGTAAATAACGTGTAAAGGGAACCAAGTCAAGCACGAAAGGATCATACTGCATGAATCCATTTAAAGTTCCAAACCAGACAACCTACTCTATTATGAGTACGGATGGGTTAAACTATGAGTTCATTACTCTGAAAATCTGGATTGGAGGGCGGGACTTTTGGAGGACTGACAATAATGCATTCCATGATCTGACATCGGTGTTTGCCTTGTGATAATTCATCACACAATTTTGTTTGTGAACTTCTTTTCTGTACATGTGTTATCTTTCCCAGTATAAAGGGTTAAGCCATTTGATTTGATGAGAAAGGGAGAGAATAAAGCAAGGAGGGGTCTTAGGGGTAGGAAGGCCCTACCTTATGTTATGTCTTGTAAATCTATTCTCCCATTCTATGCCTTACATCTTAGATCTCTTAATGGTATCTTTTGATAAACAGAAGTTCTTAATATAATATAGCCAAATTTATCTTTTTATGATGATATTTTTGTATCAAACTGCTTCCTTTGCCATTTTACAGGCTCAAATCAAAAGGGACAAGGGCCACTAGAGGAGGACTCGCTCTTTGGTGCCAAGATATCTGCCTTATTGTTTCAGATATCTTCGTTATGGGAAGGAAAATCTCTTTTTAACTTCCTTGTGACAGAAAAAGGCCTCTGTATTCTCTTAGGCTGTACTAGGTCTGGTAGTATTCTGCACCTTTTATATTGCATAATTCTTTATTTAGAATCATTTTTTTGTAAACCTCCTGGATACAAAAGCTAGTTTTTTTTGTTGGCTTGCTTCAAAAATGTGAATGAGGGAATTCTATCATTCTTGGTATAGATCTTCACTTCAAGGTGTCTGGGAGTAAACTCAATATTAATGTCAATCTACAAGACAAAATTATTTAGGTTCTCATTCTTCAGAGATTTGTTCTTTTTCTTTTTGTCCCCAGTTACCACAGGTATAACAATTTTTACCCATGGAAGTTAGAGAAGGAGCATAAAGCCTGCAAGTGGATACTCCCTGGATTTCCACTAAATGAGAAAATGCCCAGAGAGGGGAGACACAAATGAGATTTCATTCTAACCAATGAATACTCTTTCTCGAGGTTAAAAATTTATGCTGGGAAGTGGAATACTACTGGGCAATAGTATTTCCAGTGATTCCAAAGATACAGTTTCCACCTACCCTTTTCTCTGGCAAAAAAGACTGTCTGCTCTCCCTCTCTCTCTCTCTCTCTCTCTCTCTCTCTCTCTCTCTCTCTCTCTCTGTGTGTGTGTGTGTGTGTGTGTGTGAGAGACAGAAGGAGAAAGAGTTGTTGAGAAGAGAGGGCATAAACACCAGCCACTTATTCACTTTCCTGTTAGAATGCTCAAACTATATCATTTTTAGAAAGGAGCAATGGTTGCCTGCAGGACTTTTGGATGAAAATAGGAATGATTGATGATGATCATGACGATGAAAGTATACTTCTTTATGTCTTTAGCTCAAGTTATCTGCAAATACATGACTCTTTTATTTTGCTGGAATGACCTCAACATATCTGTATGCTTTTACATTAAACTCTCTTAAAACCCACATACGGAATCCAGACCATACTTCAGGGAATGGGATGGGAATGAGGGCTTTGCCTGGCACACAGCATCAATATGTTAGCTATAATGATTAGTAGTACTGATTTTATCCCTCAGGGGAACTACTGGGCTTAGCCATTGCATTGTATAAAGTGTCCTGCAGACCACACCCAATGTGTGACCCAGGCCAGTACTGCTCTTTATTGGGTCTTAATTTTGACGTCAGAAAAATGAAGAACTTGGATTCTGTAAGCTCTTTGACTCAAAGATTTCCTGCCTCAGTGGAGTACTCCAGGTTTCTCACAGGCTGGGGGTGAGGAAATCCTGGGTGTCAGCAGTGGTTGGTGCCAAGGTGTGTGTGTGTGTGTGTGTGTGTGTGTGTGTGTGTGTGTGTGTGAACACACAGATATGGAGGAGGGGATTTTGCCAGTTTCTTCAGGAGGCAGTGTTTGCCTTTCCCTGGGCAGAGGTTGTGAAGGTTAAGAAAACCTGGTGTAACAGATGCCAGGGACAGAATGTTAACCTAATTTGGTCAAAGAACAAAGAGTGTGTGAAACACGTGAAAATCCCAAATAGTGCAGTGGTATGGGGGCAATTCCAGAAGAGCAGAAACAGAATTACTACCCAAGAATTCAGAGTAGGGTTGCCTTACCTCAGAGGGTGAGCCTAATGTAATTACCACTTCAAACAGTCTGGATGGTGAGGATGGAATCTTCTGGGTTGGAAGCCTGACTGCACTATTACTAGCCCTATGTTGTACCAGGTACTCCATGACACTGAGCCCCAATTTCCTTGACTGTAAAATGGGGTAAACATCTAATTTATAAGGCTGTTGTGAGGTGGAGCAGTACTAGGCAGAGTGGGGACTCAGCAAATGAGAGCTACTCTTATCAGAAGGAAATTAATAATTTTTCTAATTCCCAAGATAACGTCAGGTTTACTCATACCTTACTAAGAATCCTCAAACATCTCAGTAGTTTTCTACACTGATTGTACTCCCTGGTCCCCGTCCACCCCTTCCCCACGCCCGTGTGTTTAGCTGCGGAGTGGAAGGAAGAAGAGGCACGTGGGGGTAAAGACTGGGACAAACCTGGCCCCCTGGTCCCCTGGCCTCCAGGCACGGTGGGGCCTGTCATGGCGGCCCGGCGACAGCTTAGGTGATCTCACACAGCAGAGCAGGAAGAATGAAAGAGTCTGGGGGTCAGGGCTGCCCAGACCCCTGCCCCGCCCGCGGTCGGCCAGGCCGGCCCTGCGCGAGCGCCGGCTCACACGGGTCCCACCTCCCGCGGCGCGGGCCCGCCCCGACCTCGGGCTCAGCCTCGCGCTCGGGCACCCACCTGGGGAGGCGGCGGCCCGGACCTCGGGCGCCGGTAGCCAGGGCCCCGCGCGGGTGGCGCAGGCTCCGAGCCAGCGCCCCCCAGCTCCCCAGACCCCGAGCGGGGCCCGCCCGGCGCCCTCCCCGCCCCCACTGCGCCTCGCCCCGCCGCCCGCGGCCCCCACCCACCGGCCGCTCCTCCCCTCTCCCCACCCTCCTCCTCCGCCCCCTCCCCTCCCCCGCCGCCTCGCCTACCGCCCGGCCGAGCGTCTGAGCCGCCCCGGCCCGGAGCGCAGGCTGCGAGGCCACCGCACCTGCAGCGTGCTCGGGCTGCCGAGCCGGCACCTCGCCTCCCGCCGCCCGACCTCCTTCTCCCCACGCGCCGGGTCTCCCATGACGCCCGAGCTTCCCGGCCGGCGACAATGACCACTTCCCTGCAAGATGGGCAGAGCGCCGCGGGTCGGGCGGCTGCCCGGGACTCGCCGCTGGCCGCCCAGGTGTGCGGCGCTGCCCAGGGGAGGGGCGACGCCCGCGACCTGGTGCCGGCACCCTGGCTGCACGCGCGGGCGCTCCTGCCCCCTCCGGACGGGACCCGCGGCTGTGCTGCAGACAGGTAGGCAGCCCTCGGAGGGCGCGGGGGAGTGTCCTGGGTTGGCAGCCGGCGAAGGGGTGAGGAGGCGGTCCTAGGGGGCGAGCCATGTGCCCAGAGCGGGGCCAAGTTTGTGAAACTCTCTGAAGACAATTGCCTTTGAGCTGGCTCCTACCGGATCAGCAGGACATTGCGATCTCTCGGCGCCTTATAAATAGCATCACCGTTTCATTGAGAGCTTCGGATCTCTCTCGCCTCTGCCCGTCGGTGTGAACTAGGAGGCCGAGCCCCAGGCTGGCCAGCCCCCTTCCTTCTTGCTTCGTGGTCCTGCATTAAAAAAAAAATCCTTTTCTTTCATATATTTAAAAAATCATAGAATAAATGAGTTCACCTCCCACATAGAGTCTTACAGCGACCCTGGAGAGGCAAAGCACGGATTGACATTTGAGCAGTCTCGCTGTTCAGCAGGAAAGAATAGAGGCTTTAAAAGGTTTCCCAGTCTCCATAGCATTCAGCACTAAGTGCCTGTAGAGTTCACAATTTCGCACATACTTCAGGAAAGAAAAAGGATGCAACAATACAAAAATCTGTAGTCCTTTATATTCATACATTTAAGTGGTGCTTTTTTTTTTTCTTCTTCAGATTTTCAAAGTGCTTCAACTTCACTGAAGTTAAAATTACTCCGCAGTGGACTAGAGTACATTAACACTAGCAAGTTCTATTCACTTAACCTTCACAAAAACACTGCCTTGCAGTTTAGTATCTATAAGCACTTGAAAAATCAACAGACTGTGTGTGGGCAACATTGTGAATGAAATTTGAAGTGCAATGAACCACCGCTATAATTAATAAACCATAACTTCCAAAAGTGATTAGTAAAATAGCATAGGGATGAATTCAGTAAATGTTTATAGACTTTGTCAATTTAGTAGATGCAAAACAATGTCTAGCTCCTCAGGATGATTTTTGCATCAATCATTCTGTAGTCTGTATTTCAGCTTCAGGAAAATTATCAGAAGTGCTGGAAATGGGGTTTCCAGGCCTGGTGATTTTTTTTTAAAGGCCCCCAAAAAAGGAATACAAAAGAAGATTGATTTATATCAATTAACTAACTTATTTTGACCCATAGAAAGTACACCACAGACCTTTGCCATATACTTTATATAATACTAGTGTTGTCACAGAGTGGTGCATGCTGGCCTTAACTTTTTAATCCTGACAGCAATTATATTTTACATTCTGTTTTATGTAAATTACATTCTATGTTCTCTTGGTGTAGGAGAAAAAAGAAAGATCTTGATGTTCTGGAAATGCCATCTATTCCAAACCCTTTTCCTGAGCTATGCTGCTCTCCATTTACATCTGTGTTGTCAGCAGGCCTGTTTCCCAAAGCAAATTCAAGGAAAAAACAGGTATGCATTTAAAAGTGTTCTAATTCAAAAATCTTAGGAATTCTACATCCATTTAGTCTTTAAGATACTCTTACACTATTAACAAAGTATTAGCATGGCCTATTTTAAATAACTCTATTGACTGATATAGTTCGTAGCCATTAGTTTCCTTCAGGGTCTCAGTTTTCACATCTGTATAATGGGAACTTTAAAACTTACATGTCAGGCTTTTGGGATGCATTAAATGAAAGAATATATGTAAAGTACAGAGCCTGGGAGCTATTATTATTCACATTGTAGGTGGGAGAGTTATATATGATAACAGCTGAACGATTTTAAGTCAGAAATTGGAAGGGCTGACAGTGGTGTTGGGGTGAGAGGGGATTGACTGGTTCTTTTAATACCTTCTTTAATCTTTCACCTTTTCAACCCAAGCCAATGTTATTTACTAAAGGAAAGTGATAATGGTGAACTGTGGTGAAAGGTAATAGGAGTTTTGGACTCCGCAGGTTTTCTTTCATTTCAGCGAATTCCTCAGTTTGGAGGCTACTGGCTGCAGAAGGCAGATGACTTATAAGTGATGATTAGCTTATGAACTTAATTTTTATGATTTTCTTTCTTTTCAAGTTTCTATTTTGGGACTGGCTTGAGCAAATTAAACATCAAGGACCAAGCAACTATGGGGAGATCCAAAACAATTATACATTTTTTGAAAAAAAAATTAGTGTATCCTAGGATAATCCCATCTCTTTTGAATATGCTTTCTCCCAATTTTCAATCAACAAAACAAAGAGAAGCTTCACTGTGTAAAATGTACCTTGTTCTTGCAAGGGTAGAAACAATAAATTTAAATAGTCAGATGCTTGCAACAAGGAGAGGGATAATGAACAGAGAGGAGAAGACAGTCCATTATTTTCCCCCATCTGTTGTTCTCTTTTGTTTTTTCAGCACTTTTACTACCTGTGGTGGGTTCAATAATGTGTGTTTATAGTTTTAGGAATGAAGGAAATGCCCCAGGAAATAGATGAATTCTGATAACATACAGTAATAATAGAGACAGTAGAGAAGCATTCCATGGGATGTTGTATTTTGATGGATGTCTGGTATAGTAAGGCTTATATACTTGTTTTTTTGGGGGGAGGGAGGGGGTTGCAGTTTAATTGGTACATGTGCTTTTTGGATAAGGATTGGAGAAAGTGGGAGTAAATATTCCCGAAGCAGAGGTATGTTCTGAATTAGAGTCTTTGATGGGGGAGGCAAGTCCTTCAGTATGTGGGACTGAGACTTTTGATGGGGAGATGATCAAGGAGGAGACTCTTTCAAGATCTGTAAAGACAGAGCCCAAGGAAAAAACAGCCCTGCTGAAATGTCTGGGCCTTTTAAGAGCTTGGCTTTGGGGTTAAGATATAAGATGGGAATGTAGATGATAGATTTGTCTGTGCGTCATGGTGGTGGAAAAGATCGATTCTGGACTGTCCCTATGATCCAGAATGGGAAAAGGAAATATCTGATGATGGCGTAATAGGCATTTGGGGAATTTAATACATTGTTTCCCTATTTATGGAGGGCCTGCTATGTTCCTTGCACCATCCTAGGCACTGAGGCACTGAGCTGGGCAAAAATGCCATTCGAAGGGTGTTTATCAAGGTGTGACTTTGATTCGGGGTTGGGTTAAGACTTAGGAGTTGAACAGAGGAAGGAGAGAGGACGGGGTCTACTCTGACTTTAATTTTGTGAATGAGCACTGGGAGAATGCCTCATCTACCAGATGTGTCCAAGGGGCAGCGTTTGTTTTGAATAGGGAGAGAATGTTTTATGCTTAAGTTAATAGAGGGAGAAAGACGAGAAAGAGAGTGGGTGTGAGTGTCAGGGTCAAGTAAAGGTTGTGGCCTAAGTATGGATAGTCATCAGCCTAGAGTAAGCCGTCTGATCTTGGGGAATAACATTTCTTCAGATCAGGTTTAGCAAATCGGCAACATGGGAAAAGGGTGCTATGCTACCCTTGACTCTGACCAGTTTCCTGCTTCGGCCTTGTGTCCTGTTTCCACGGTGACCTTTTCAGAGAGCACTGCGCCCACACAGACAGCTGTGCTGTTGCAGGAGCAGAGTTCTGGCCTGACTCCTGGAGACCAGTCCCAAAGGGGTGTTTCCACCTGAGAAGTGCCTTTCCTGCTCCCTCTGTCTTCCTTGGCCCAAAGGTTGGGGGTCCCCATGAAGAGAAGTTTATCCCAGAGTTGGGGAAGAAGAAGGTTCCTTTTTGCATTCTTTTATGTTCCCTTTTCCCCACCTGGACTTTGCATTTAGAACTGATCCTTTATTTTTATTCCTTTGTATATGCTCAGTTCTTTGGAATGAGGGAGGTTTTGGGAACAGATGACTCTGTCAGTAATTCTCCCAAGCTCAGTGTCTTTGTGACACAGATTACCCTTTTACAAGATGATATTTCAGGCCCAATTATCTCTGACCTTTGGTTGAGATGAGGTAAATGACTATATGTGCTAGGTTTCTATTGACTATTATTTATGACTGAAACATTATAGGAGATGATGTCTCATTTCTTTATAGTCTCTCTTTCATTTGTTTTGTTTAACCATTCCAGTCATTTTAGCAATTCTTTTCTCCCCATAGAAAAAGTGAAGAATTGCACTTGTTACTTATAAATAAATGACCAGAAAGTTTGAAAGAATCCAGACTGGAAACGTTAAATTTCATGTGGCCTTTCAAAACCACAGTCAAAAATCATTTTACAGGCCATAAATATTTTTTTTTTTTTACAATTTGAGATGTCTCCATAATGCATGAGTGGTAAAATGCATTGAGGCTGCAAATAGGATATGCTTTATCTCTTTTTGCAAATAAAATGTCTCAAAGTATACAATACTGTATGCTTGCAGTATTTTTATTTTAAAATAAGAACTAGATTGAGCTAAAATCTGGATTCTTTATTCCCTCTCCCCACTTTTTTTTAATAGTACTGGCCAGATATATTTTTAAAGCATATTTCTTTGTGTTTATCAATGAAGCAGATTTAAAGTGTATGCTCCATATACATGGTTCAGAAAAGTTACCTGCAATTTAAACTTTATATGAAAAGTGACTTAACCTATGAATTTAGGTGTCTTACTTTTTTTTCTATTTCTGATTGAAATTTACCAGGAAATCATGCTTTAGCACTTATTATTTGAAGAAGGGGAAAGAATAAGATATATTTACCCCTTGCAAAAGAATTAGTTCTTTTCTCGAGTTTGTCTCCCCCCAGGTTATTTTTGTGCTTGGACTCAGTTTGTGTAGTAGCTCTGCTTAATTGCTTTCCAGGATTTATGTAGGATAACTAATTCAAAATAAAGCTACTGAAGATTTTAAAGATAAAAAATCACCTGTGAAAAACTGTGTCATGGAATGTTCAAGCTGGAAGGGATCTTTGAGATTATCTAGGTGAAGCACTCTTCTTTTACAGATGAGTAAGTTGAGGCTAAGAAATGCTATGTGGCTGATGGTGTCACAGCTAGGACCTGAAAATCAGATTTCTTTTTTTTTTAATTTTTAAAATTTCTATTAAAATTATTTTTAAATTGAGATATATAAAGTGAGATATAACATTATATTAATTTCAGGTGTACAAGATAATGATTTGATATTTGTATATATTCTGAAATGATCACAGTAAGTCTAGTTAACATCTATCCATACATAGTTACAAATTTTTTTTTCTGGTGATGAGAACTTTTAAGATCTACTCTTTTAGCAACTTTCAAATATACAATATAGTATTATTAACTATAGTCACCATGCTGTTCATTACATCCCCATGACTTATTTTTAACATCTTTACTGGAGTATAATTGCTTTACAATGTTGTGTTAGTTTCTGCTGTATAACAAAGTGAATCAGCTATATGTATACATATATCCCCATATCTCCTCCCTCTTGCGTCTCCCTCCTACACTCCCTATCCCACCCCTCTAGGTGGTCACAAAGCCCCGAGCTGATCTCCCTATGCTATGCGGCTGCTTCCCACTAGCTATCTATTTTACATTTGTTAGTGTATATATGTCCATGCCACTCTCTCACTTTGTCCCAGCTTACCCTTCCCCCTCCCCATGTCCTCAAGTCCATTCTCTACATCTGTGTCTTTATTCCTGTCCTGCCCCTAGTTTCTTCAGAACCATTTTTTTTTTTTTTAGATTACATATATATGTGTTAGCATACGGTATTTGTTTTTCTCTTTCTAACTTACTTCACTCTGTATGACAGACTCTAGGTCCATCCACCTCACTACAAATAACTCAGTTTCGTTTCTTTTTATGGCTGAGTAATATTCCATTATATATATATGCCACATCTTCTTTATCCATTCATCTGTCGATGGACACTTAGGTTGCTTCCATGTCCTGGCTATTGTAAATAGAGCTTCAATGAACATTGTGGTACTTGACTCTTTCTGAATTATGGTTTTCTTAGGGTATATGCCCAGTAGTGGGATTGCTGGGTTGTATGGTATTTCTATTATTAGCTTGTTAAGGAACCTCCATACTGTTCTCCATAGTGGCTGTATCAATTTACATTCCCACCAACAGTGCAACAGGGTTCCCTTTTCTCCACACCCTCTCCAGCATTTATTGTTTGTAGATTTTTCGATGATGGCCATTCTGACTAGTGTGAGGTGGTACCTCATTGTAGTTTTTTTTGTTTTTTTTTTTTTTTGCTGTACGCGGGCCTCTCACTGCTGTGGCCTCTCCCACTGCGGAGCACAGGGTCCGGACGCGCAGGCTTAGTGGCCATGGCTCACGGGCCCAGCTGCTCCGCGGCATGTGGGATCCTCCCGGACTGGGGCACGAACCCGTGTCCCCTGCATCGGCAGGCAGACTCTCAACCACTGAGCCACCAGGGAAGCCCCCTCATTGTAGTTTTGATTTGCATTTCTCTAATGATTAGTAATGTTGAGCATCCTTTCATGTGTTTGTTGGCAATCTGTGTATCTTCTTTGGAGAAATGTCTGTTTAGGTCTTCTGCCCATTTTTGGATTGGGTTGTTTGTTGTTTTGATTACAAGCTGCATGAGCTGCTTGTACATTTTGGAGATTAATCCTTTGTCAGTTGCTTCATTTGCAAATATTTTCTCCCATTCTGAGGGTTGTCTTTTCATCTTGTTTATGGTTTCCTTTGCTGTGCAAAAGCTTTTAAGTTTCATTATGTCCCATTTGTTTATTTTTGTTTTATTTCCATTTCTCTAGGAGGTGGGTCAAAAAGGATCTTGCTGTGACTTATGTCTTATGCCTATGTTTTCCTCTCAGAGTTTGATAGTGTCTGGTCTTACATTTAGGTCTTTAATCCATTTTCAGTTTATTTTTGTGTAATGGTGTTAGGGAGTGTTCTAATTTCATTCTTTTACATGTAGCTGTCCAGTTTTCCCAGCACCACTTATTGAAAAGGCTGTCTTTTCTCCATTGTGTAATCTTGCCTCCTTTATCGAAAATAAGGTGACCATATCTGTGTGGGTTTATCTCTGGGCTTTCTATCCTGTTCCATTGATCAATATTTCTGTTTTTGGGCCAGTACCATACTGTCTTGAATACTGTAGCTTTGTAGTATAGTCTGAAGTCCAGGAGCCTGATTCCTGCAGCGCTATTTTTCTTACTCAAGATTTCTTTGGCTATTCGGGGTCTTTTGTGTTTCCATACAAATTGTGAAATTTTTTGCTCTAGTTCTGTGAAAAATGCCATTGGTAGTTTGATAGGGATTGCATTGAATCTGTAGATTGCTTTGGGTAGTATAGTTACTTTCACAATGTTGATTCTTCCAATCCAAGAACATGGTGTATCTCTCCATCTGTTTGTATCATCTTTAATTTCTTTCATCAGTGTCTTATAGTTTTCTGCATATAGGTCTTTTGTCTCCTTAGGTAGGTTTATTCCTAGGTATTTTATTCTTTTTGTTGCAGTGGTAAATGGTAGTGTTTCCTTAATTTCTCTTTCAGTGTTTTCATCATTAGTGTATAGGAATGCAAGAGATATCTGTGCGTTAATTTTGTATCCTGCTACTTTACCAAATTCATAGATTAGCTCTAGTAGTTTTCTGGTAGCATCTTTAGGATTATCTATGTATAGTATCATGTCATCTGCAAACAGTGACAGCTTTACTTCTTTTCCAATTTGGATTCCTTTTATTTCATTTTCTTCTTTGATTGCTGGGGCTAAAACTTCTAAAACTATGTTGAATAATAGTGGTGAGAGTGCACAGCCTTGTCATGTTCCTGATCTTAGAGGAAATGGTTTCAGTTTTTCACCATTGAGAATGATGTTGGTTGTGGGTTTGTCATATATGGCCTTTATTTTGTTGAGGTATGAAAATCGGATTTCTTGAGGCTTTGATGGCCCTTTCTTAGGAAGGTACAATTTCCACAGAAATTGAGAACCATAAGAGTAGCACAGTAATAAACCTATATCAATTGTTGTTAGTTACAACTCTGCCCGTAATACAAAAGCAGAGGCAACAAATGCCGTTTGATAATTTCCACCTAAGGACCTGGATTCCTGTTTTTTTTTTTTCCTTCCTCAAATATAACTGTCTCTTTGTGTTTTTTTCCTCTAGCTTTCTTCCTTCTTCTCCCTAAAATTGATATGGAAAATCTATCAAATAATTGATCTATCAACAAGTAAGGTTTATTAGTTTTATTAATAACCAGATTTTGTGTGTAGTTTACAGTCCACAGTCACACTAAAGCCAGGAAGTGGGTCTGTCATCCACATTTTAAGATTTTTTTTTTTTAAGTACATAAACAGGAAGTGATTTGCCCATGCTTCCACAGTTTAGACAAAGGGAGATAAAAAAGAATGTCATTTCCGAATGTGTTTGCCCCTCACCACACTGGTTTTGGTTTATTCCGTATTGAGATAAACCTTTTTGTATATCTCAGGAAAGTAAAAACTATCTTCCAAATAATTAAGAAATTATTTTCCACATGCTCTGCCTTTGATTTCATTTTCATCTCACATGTCAGGTACTATCAAAAAATAAGTTCATCTCTGTCCCCAAATTAAACGGCCTCTGATGTCATTCCTTCATGATGTCAGTAACGATCTTAATTTGTACCGTGCGAAACTGGTATGTGTGGTTCTTGTGTGGCTGCTGCATTATCCAAACTCAAATACTCATTTCTCCAATATACACAGAAGTAGAAAGCAATGAACTATGCCCTCATATTCTCATTTTCCAGATTCAGCATTTATCAAGATTTTGTCTCATTTACTTCATCTATTCCTTTTTGAAATTTTTATTGTATTTGTTGAAGTACAATAAATAAATTACTTAAAAAAAAGTAAAACCTGGACATCCTGTCACTGAATCCCTACCTAGTTTTGTATGCATTGCTGAAAAGTACATTTTTTCATTTAACCAACATGCCATTATTCCCTAACAAAAATAAAAATTCCTTGGTATCATTTAAAATCATTCATAATCAAATTGTCTTAGTTGGAATGATACATGAAATCCTCAAATTACAAGCTGGTTATGTTTCAAAATCTTTTTAAATTAGGTCTTTGGCAATTTAAATTTATGTAAACAGCATATCAATTGTATTTAGGTCCCCTTGGCCATTTTACAAAATCCTATATAACGTAAAATGAAATGTAAATTTCATATATTTGCAGAAAATATAAGACACTTTCTCCACTGTCTCTCTTTTGTTTTCCCATAAAAACAGCACATAGTCTCTGCTTCTTTCTCTAAATCCATTTCATCCTCTGACATTTCTCTACAGTCTTGCTTGTCTTGATTGCATATCACTGCCTGTGGCCCCCAGTGGCCACCCCGATTGGAATAAATATCTCCTCCTATTACTGGTTTAGCATGTGGTAACTGACTGGAATCTGTCTTTGGAGAGAGCTGTTAGCCCCGTGTGTTCCGCTCTTATTCAGTCAGCTTTGGCCAAGGGGACACAGGGACCTGGACCGATGCTCACTCAGCAAGCGTTACGGAACAAATTCTGTGAGTAGGAAGTGCGAGTTCAGTAGGTATGATGTATGGAGGTGGGGAGGAAACAATGGACAACTAGTAGCCTAGGGAAAAAAAGCTGAAGCAAAAAACAGTTGACATATAAACAAATTCTTATAATATATGAATGATACATGGTAACCCACTGATTAATTTGGCTGACTTAGCCTCCACAGTTCACAGTATCCAACTCCTTTGCCTCAAAGCATTTAATTCACGTGAAGGGCATTTATTTGACAGTGATTTCAGTTGATGCCACCCTACAGTGATGGTCATCTTCCTTGGTCCTTGTCCTGAGCCTGCATCTTATTGAGGTCCCTTAGCCTCTGATGACAGGAGCTATCAACTCAGGATCCTCCCTACTTCATGCTAGTTACCTTTGTCTGTAACAGAGACAGCTGTCTCTTCCTATTTTAAAACTTAAATCGCCTAGCAGATCTTCTGCTCATCAAGGTTTTACTTCCAGTTTGAAGGTTGCCTCTAATTTTTAGTTAATTTGCAGGATACACTTGCAGTCCAACCTTTATCTGCAACATAACTTTTATTTTCTACTTCTTTGAAAGCTCAGCTTCTGGTTGGTTTTTCCCTAGGGGCATATATTATGTTCTATCAGGAGAAGGAAAATTGGAGTCATTCATGGTTCAATATAAATGTGGATCTTAATATAAAAAAGCTTTCTGCAGTTTTATGGTTGTTGCTTTGAATCATGTCAGCTTATATGGCACAGTAATAAACTCCATTGTATAAGTATACACTGATTTGAGTAAGGATAAGCAGACTTGGGAATTGTCCTTTTGGTACTCTAGGTAAGGGATGGCTCAATGGAGAACCTAGGAAATGGCCACAAGTCTTTGCCAATGAAAGGGAGCGGAAGGGAGGCTTCCAGAATCAGTTTAGAAGACAAATGGGTGAGCTGACATAGGGAGAGCATCTTTTACTTCTTGTCCTCCCCTTTGCTTCCACTCATTGAGTAGTTTTCAAAGCCACAGAGAAAATAAACACAAACGGGAGGATTAACATTCTTAACTAGTTTACAAACGCTTCTGTCTATTCCAAAAGATCCTTTTTAAGTTGGTTGTTGACTCACATGTATTTTTCCATAGATGTAATGTTAGATGTGGTGGTTAGGTTGTTAGGGCAGGCAGTAAAAGTTTTTTTTTAACCCACGATAGCTCCCCCAGATGGTAGATTTACAACATCCTGTGTGCTAGTTTTTTAATACAGTTTCTATGGAAAGATGTGGGGCCATATGATGTAATTGAAAGATATTGGACTAGGAATCCACAAACTTAGTTTTTAATTTGGTCCTGCCGCTGCTGAGTGATGTGATATGAGCCTATTAACCACACTTTCTGGGCCTGAGAGTGCTACAATTTTATTCTATTCCTAAAGCAAGTGATTCTAATGACTCTTGAAGTACTAATGATTCCGTAGTAGACGGGAGGCTTTTTTGGTCCCATTGGCCCCAGCAGTTCCCTCTCAGTCTTTGTTCAGATCTTTTCACGTGGTTACCACACCTCCATTGATGAAGAGAACATTTGGGTGCCATGGGGCAAGGTGCACAGGAGCCACCTTTATGGAGATGATGTGGGCAGGAAGGGGCTAGTTAAACTCGAAATTGTGCATCGAAGTCTAGGTCCAAATAATAGAGAGTCAGAAAAAGTATTGTATCTGGGAGGGGCCAGGTTGGGTGGGGAAACTGTATTTAAACTTAGAAATAAGGGTATGAGATTAGATATGAACATCGGAGGCTGGCATAGGTTCAGTATGCACCTGGTTGTGCTTGGCTTACAGGGTTTGAGGTAGTTATAGCTTCTAAGTCCTTCTCTAAAAAACTCTTGCTCAAGTCATCCATTTGATGGCTCAAGTCACCCACTTGATCACTCAAGCCAAAAACCAAGGAGTCCTCTTTCTGGCCTTCTGTCAAGTACTGCTACATCTTTCATCACAATATACTTGAATCCATAAACTTCTCTCTGTCTCCACTGCTACCATCCCAACTTGAGCTACTGTCTTCTGACATTTGGGCACCTTATAAATGGCCTCCTTGCTTCTATTGACACTTCAGCTTATTTTGGTTCATTTTCCATACACTTGCTAGAAATGCACTTTTAGAAATGTTGATCACCTTATCTCACTCCCTAGTTGAAAACTTTTTGATAGCTTAGGATAAAATTCAAAATTCTACCTTGGCCTACAGGATTCTATGTGGTTTGGCTTCTGTCTGTGTGTTAAACTGTACTTGCATTCTACTCTTTATTCCTTATACTCCAGCCACAGTAGAGGGACAGTCCTACCTGAATGTGAACTTGGCAAGCTTTTTTCTACCTCAGAGCCTTGAGCTTGGCTGTTTCCTCCATCTGGAACCTTTTTTCCTGGTTCTTTACAAAGCTGACTCTTCTTTATTCTTTAGATATCAGCATAAGATCATCTCATCAAGGAGGCCTTTTTTGACTAAAGTATCCCTCTACACAGTTTTTTTTTTTTTTTTCCATCCTATCACATTTCCTAGTATATTTCCTTGGTTGTACTTACCATAATCTGAATTGTCTCATTTATTTATTTGCTCTAATTACTGTTTTTCTTTCCAAATAAAATACTTTGGTTTTGTTGTTCTTGGGTTCTTTCCTTAAAAGAATTAATGAGTAAATGGATTAATGAAGATAAGTAGTTAAAACCAGTTTAACAAATTGTACTTTGACATATTTATTCTAATCATGATTAATCATCTTCCTCCTCTTCATCAAATTTTAAAACATATTTCTAATTTTGTGAAAAGATTCTATTAACAAAAACAAAGTTATATACTAGGCTCCTGGACCAGTGAGATTTTAGCAGTATATGTCTTTTGCTTCCGTTACACGCATAGGAAATTTTGATCATGTGCAGTGACATTAACGGATATATTTCTGATTTTAATCATTATTCTTATCTAATGGAATTGTAAGTGAAAAGAGCATGGTGAATTGTTATACTTCCAGCGTATAGTGTTAAAAATCCACACAGAAAAAATTAAGTGGAATATCAATTGTGTTTATAATACGGGGTCTCTTAGAGCAAGGAGTAGATGTTAGCAAATGTTTTAATTGTTACCTGTTAATGTCATTGGTAAATGATTTAGGCCAGTGCTCATGCTGTAGAAATGGGGAGACATATACACCATGGATATACATGAAGCTTTCCAAGAGATTTACAAACTCAAAGATTTAAGATAACCAGTTTTCAGATCCTCATCTTCCTTTTGTACTTTGTCCTAAAACCCACCTGTGTTCATAGTAACCTTCTCACTTGGTGCGTTACCCCGGGGCATGTAAACCTCTAGGGCATCACACACAGGGAAGGCTTCCTTTAATGATTAATCAAAGTACCATGAATCAGAAGGGGTTCCTGTCTTTTTATGCCTTATATTTCTGTTAAGGGAAGACGTAGTTAGAAATAAGGATTTTGGCTAGTGCTGAAACATTCTGAATTCAGATATATGATGATGTGTTGGGAGTAATGACAATTTTCATTTTTCATTTTTCAATTTTCATTTACTGACTTCAGTTCTTCCCTCTACTGACTGTTGTCAAACATATGTAGCCTTTGAGGGAGAGTTTCCTAAGAACAAAGCAAGTAGCGCACCAGTGGGAAACACTGAATGCTGAAAATGGCCTTTTGTGATGTATTTTCCACTCTTCTCACCACTTGAGACACATCCACAGCTGAAAAAAAAGTGCGCCTACAAACATCTGATGTTATATATAGGTTAGTGCTGTGGGTGAGGGAAGTTCTCTGGGAAGCTGACTTGGAGCCTAGGTTTGCCTGCAGGAAGTTTACTGGGGCTCAGAGCCCTTGCAAACAATGCCTACGGGATGGACACAGGGACAAGTTGGGCTGCAGTGCAGCCACAAGAGCCATCAGCTGATCCCCTAGGAGCTCAAGCTGGGATGGCCTTACAGAATTGTTCAGAATTAGGGCACAGAGGCTGGGCTGCCCTGCAAGGACCTGATCTTGGGCATGGTGGCTCTCTTCAGCTGAGAGCAATGGCAGGCAGGGAGGACTTAGCTGGGTCTTAGTGACTGACACACTAAAAGCTGGGAGAATTAGTGCTTCACTCCTGAAGGGGGCAGGCTTGGACGGTGTGCTGCAGCATCTACAATAGTAGTTTGGATTATTTTAAATGTAACAGAAATCCTGTTTGAGACTACCAAATTTTTGAAGATAAATTGGATAAAACTCAAGGATATAATTTGTACATAGTTTCTTTCAGATCTTGTGTCTTAATATTGTCCTGTTTTATCAAATCATATAATGAAATATGAATTCCAGTCAGTTCCCATCCTATTTTATCATAAAATATATTAATATTTTCCACTTTCTATTAATAAAATATACTAGCTGCTAGACTAATTTTTAAAAGTATATACCATTTGCTTTCATTAAAACCATAAGAAAATTTTATCATGATGAATACTACAATTAATGAAGCTGTTTCTAATTTTATACTTAATTGTTAAAAATTATATCCAAAAGCTGAAAATCAAGGTAGAAATGTACACTTACACAATTGCCAAAGGAACTCTATGGCCTTCCTAGCACTTTGTCATACTCCTCAGAACTCTTAATTCTGTATTATTTTAATTTTGAGAGCTTTCAGCTCTTTCTTTTAAAAGATATATTCCATAATGAATTTTTAGTGGTCTTCAAAATATTTTTTCTCAGAATGCTTATTGATAACTCTGTTTGAATTGAAAAGTAAAGTTGGACTCTATTTGATAGAACATTAATCTGATTTGGCTGATTGATTTGAGAGTGAGGACTAACTTTTCCAATTATATGGTTGACATTTTTCTTAAACTGAATGAACTAAATTTACAGTCCTAAACTTTTTTTTTAATGTTTAACTTAGAAGGATTACAAAAATATTTTTATTGAAGTATAGTTGATTTACAATGTTGTGTTAGTTTCTGGTGTACAGCAAAGTGATTCAGTTTTATATATATGTATATATTTTTTCATATCCTTTTCCACTATGGCTTATTACAGGTTACTGAGTATATAGTAGTTTGTACCTGCTAATCCCAAACTCCTAATTTATCCCTCCCCTATTCCCTTTTCCCTTTGGTAACTATAAGTTTGTTTCTATGTCTGTGAGTCTGTTTCTGTTTTGTGGATAAGTTCATTTGTATCGTATTTTAGATTCCACATATAAGTGATATCATATGATATTTGTCTTTCTGTATCTGGCGTACTTCACTTAGTATGATAATCTCTAGGTCCGCCCATGTTGCTGCAAATGGCATTATTTCATTCTTTTTATGGCTGAGTAATATTCCATTTCTATATACATATCACATCTTCTTTATCCATTCATCTGTTGGTTGCTTCCATGTCTTGGGTACTGTAGATAGTATACATCCCTAAACTTTTGATGAAAATGCATTTAAAGCACATTATAAGACAAAAGCATTTTATTAAGAAAATTGGAAATAATGCAAAACCCTCATCAGTATGTTGGTTTAGCCAAAGTGTGTTAAAATTAACACTTTTCCCTCATATTTTTCTGAGTGTTTTACTTTGAACAAAGTATATTTAAGTGAAAGAGTACCATATTGTTAATGGTAAAGCCTTGTTGATAAATTATCCAGAAATTGAGAAAATGAATGAATACGATTGGGTAACAAATCTTTTCCAAGTCAGGTGGTTTACATTCATTGTTTTCAGTTACATTGTAAGAAACCTTAGTTGATTTACTGGTTGATGGGTCATTAGAAACTATTTTTAGCTCAGATGGAGTTCAAAGATTGTCATTGCCTTCTGCTACCTCTGCACTCTTTTCTCCCTGACTCAGCTTAGTTTTTCTCTCTAGCACTTACTGTAATCTGGCCTATTACATGTTCACACATGTATCTGTTTATTCTTCCATTGCCTTTTCCCACGAGAACATGAGCCCTGTGAGGGCAGGGACTTTGTTTTATATACTACTCAATCTCCAGCAGATAGAGCAGTGCCTGGCATTTAATAGGCCCTCAGTAAATTATACTGAATGAAAGAATAAATGAATGAATTAATGCATGGGGAAGGAGCAGAGGAAGTAGTTATTATTAAGGGAAGGAATGAGGGAATATTTGAGAATGTACTGATAGTTTAATATAAATGATAAAGAGTTGGAAGGAAACTTGGGAATGTGAATTTAGTTTAGTTACTGGGAGAAGTCTGACATTGCTAGATGTTAAAAGAGATCCTCATCAGGATAAACATTTGAGTATTGATTTACCACTATTAGCACATTCTGAATTTGGATAACCCCTGCTTAGAATAAATACTGTTCTTTGCCTCTTTGGTCTCCTTATAAGCGTTTTCAGTCTTACCAGCCCAGGAGTGCCAGTTAAAAAGCATGTATGCTTTATGGGACTAAGCCCAGTAAAAGCTTTTCAATCAACCCACATTCACAGTGGAAGATTACTTTCATTCTTGGGAAGGATGACACATGCGTGTGAAGCCAGTATTCAGATGAAAGGAGTACTTTCATATTATTTAACTGTGTATTGGCAAGACTCGGGCCAGTATCTAGTTTCTCTTTAGAGACATTTTGCATTATATTACAGTACTCTTACTGTGCTGTGCCAGGGAAATTAAGATCAGCTGGAACACTCTGTAGGTCATTGGCTTAGACTCTTAGGGCAC
This sequence comes from Grampus griseus, assembly GCF_964374135.1. Taxonomy (NCBI): domain Eukaryota; kingdom Metazoa; phylum Chordata; class Mammalia; order Artiodactyla; family Delphinidae; genus Grampus; species Grampus griseus. The sequence goes on from NC_139001.1 coordinate 66,932,546, forward strand.
TGGGAACTTGATGTTTTGTTTTCATGACCTCATTTAGGCTGAACCTGTCTTTGTCTCAAAGGCATAAGGGCCCCTTTACCAAACCATGTCTGTACCTTGGGAAATGTATGGGAAAGGTTTAGAGAAAAGTGATTTGAAAGTATTGGGTCAACCTCCATGTAAAGAGTACTTGATAAATTAGGACTTTTTAGTCAAGAAAGATGAGGAGGTGGTATAATTAAAGTCCCCTCAACATGGATGTAGCCATCCAATCCCATGAAATCTGAAAGATACTTTGAAGGTTAAAGAAGATAGTTTTAAGAAAAATGAAAGGAAGAAATGTTCACAGGTCATGTTGCAGTTCACGGGCCTTATGCTCTGGCAGATGCTTTCTGCAGAGATTTCCAGAGGACGTCACTCTTGTGGAATGAAGCACCTCCTCCATGTTTCTCAAAGTGGGAGTATATGGCGTGTATATGCATATGGGGTGTGTGAGGATTGTGGGAGGGCCATATGGGAAGTTGCACAATAAACACGGAACACTTTTCTAGAACAATCATTTTAATTGAAAATAGGAGAAAACAGTTTTATATTAAAATAAGCATTCCTGTTTTTATGAATAGAATGCATAATTTACATGGATTTTTAAGGACAAATTATATACCTTAGAGTTATTGCCTACCCTGAGATGGCAAGGGCTGTGTAATGACTTTCTTTTGCATTTTTGGTAGATGGAAAAATTTGAGAAACACTAGTGTGGTTTTCAGGTCTGTGGGAAGTGGCTTTTTGTAATCCTCAGGAGGATAGGTTATCATCTCTCATTTCTGTCTCAGTTCTTCTTTCTTGCTAAAGCTTCTCTGATTTTATTGGTACCTATATCATTAATATCGAGGATATTGGGTTATTAAACAGTTGAAGAGTTTTTCCTACTCGGCTTTCCTGCAGCTTGGCTGGAAATTGCTCTCACTAAAATCTCTAAAGACCACCATATTCCTGAAGACCTACTTCAGTGCTTGATATCTCAGCAGTTTGGGGCATTTTTAACTACTCTTTCCTTCTTGAAACATTCCCTTGGCTTCTACTTCTTATAGGTCTCTGTTGGAGGATCTTAGTGTTGGTGTTCCTTAGGGTTTTATGCTACAGCTTTTTGTTTTCATTTTATTTTCATTTTACTGCCAGAATGATCTCATCTAATCCCATGGCCTCAATTACAGTCTACATATAAGTCTAGACTAGGTTATCCTGGGCTGCTTGCAAAATATCTTCATTTGTACAGTCCATAGACATCGCACGCTCAGCATATTCCAAACCAAATTAATACTTTTCCTCTAAAACTTACTTCTTCTCCTGTGTTGCCCTTCATTGGGAACGGCATGCTCTCTAATTACACTAGAAAATCAGAAACCTTGGTTCTCTTTTGGCTGCTCTCTATTCCTCTGTCTCCTCATTCAATTGGTTACAAAGTCCTCTTGGAAAAACAACTGTTGAATGTATCCATTTTTTATAACCTCTCTGCCATTGTCAGAGTTCAGACTGAATCATCTCATAATTACTTTGAGAGTCTCCTCACTGATTACTCTGTTTTTAGTCTTGTTCTACTCCTAGAAGTGTAACATGCTTAAAACAATTTTTTTTAATTGAGGAGCTAACATTCATGTAACATAAAATTAATCATTTTAAAGCATACAATTCAGTGGCATTTAGTACTTTTACAGTTACTTTTACAGTGTTGTGCAACAGTTACCTTTATTTAATTCCATCACCCCAAATAGAAAGCCTGTATCCATTAGTCACTCCCTACCCCTGCCTTCCCCCAGCCCCTGGCAACCATTAATTTGCTTCCTGTCTCTATGCATTTAGCTAATTCTAGATATTTCATAGAAATGGAATCATATAATACATAACCTTTTGTGTCTGGTTTCTTTCACTTAGCATGTTTTCGAAGTTCACCCATGTTGTAGCATGTAATAATATGCTTTCAACCGTGGAATAATTCCAAACATGTAGAGAATTTCATATTTTTTCTTTTGAAGAAACAGGAGGTTGCTCATACATGGTAGCGCCCCTCTTTGTTCCTTTGTTCTCAAGCTTGTTTTGTCTCTCCTTTCCCCCTGCTATGAGGGAACCACTGTTCTGAGGTTGGTGAGTATCCTTTCCTTCCATGTTTTTATACTTTTGCAATATATAGCACCGTACTGTGTTTTAGTGATTTATGTAAAAATGTATATTGAATGTATATCTCTGCAACTTGCTGTTTCATTCAACAATTTTGATTAATCCATGTCAGTAAACGTAGATCTAGTTTATTTTATTTCATTGTAAGTATATATTACAATTTATTTATCCTTTCCCCATGGAAGAAAATCGAGAATCTTATTAATTTCTATCATTAAAAAACACACCAAAGTGTAAGGGCTTCTCTACTGTATGTATTTATAAGTGGGATTATTTGCCTTTAGAGCAGGTACACGACCAGTTTTACTAGATATTGCCAAATTGTTCTCCAAGTGGTTGTACCCACCAGCACTACATGTGTCTCTATTTCCACACTTTCTCATCAAGAGCACTTTCAGATTTTAAAGTTTTTGCCAATGTGATGAGTGTAATGAAATTTAATTATGGCATTAATTTGCTTTAGCTTGACTACTCGTAAGGTTGAGCATCTTTTCGCTTGCTTCTGGCCATTCATATTTCTTCTTTGTGAATTATCTATATTTTTCTATTGTGTTTGTCTTTCTTATTAATTTGTAAGAGTCCTTTACATAGTATGGATACTAATCTTTTTGTAATTAGAAACATTACAGTAATCTTTTCTCAGTAATTGTGGCTTGTCTTAACTTTGTTTACAGTGTCTTGTGAAATAAAATATTTTTGTCTTAATTTAGTTAAATCTAGTTTTGTACTTGTGTCCATCTTACTTAATAAATTTTTCCTCCTTCTGTGTCATGAACATATTTTCATCTAGTCATTTTAACATTTTACTTCTCATACTTGAGTCTTTAACACAGCATGACTTGTTTTTATGAATGATAGGATTCAAATTTTTTTCCAAATGGGTATCTACTCAAACAAATACCATTTATTAACCACCTCTGACTTCCCAAAGCATTTTAGCATTTCTTTGATCATGTATCAAGTTCTCTTTTTTATAGTGAAGTGATGGGTTTAAAGGGCAAATCAGATAATTTCATTCTTCTCTTAAACCATTCCTCAGATCTCCATCATTCTTCGCATACTGATTTTAATAGGGCTCTTGGGGTACTACATAGCTGGACTACCTTTCTAATCCTGTCACCAGCCCTTTCCTCCTTATACTCTGTGCTTTAGCCACAGTGAACTCCTTTTAGTTTTCTAGTATATCATTCTTTTGCTTATCTGACCCAGTGAGGATCAGGTCTTTATGTAAGATGTTCGATCTTCCTGCATCTCTTTTCTCCTTAATCTTTAAAAAGCTAACTTCCAATACCTCTCTTCGAACACTTAGCTGAGTGGGTCTTCTCTTCCTCTCCCAGATCTGTGGTAGGTGCCCTGCTACTAGGTCAGTTATGTTGCATCATCCGTCTGTTGACATAAGGGTGTTCCACTATCCGGGAAGCTCTCTGGGGACAGCAGGAACCAAGTTTGCCTTAGACATCAATGCATTTCCAGACCCTAGCATTGTGCCTGGCACATTGTAGGCCCTCTATAAATACTTACTGAATTGAACAGATGGTGCAGATAACATTTTTTACCTAAAGTAGCATTTGTCTTTGAAATATCTGATAGATGATCTATATAGTCTCCTTAAACATTTTCAGTGATGAACTTAATTTTCTTGTGACCAGTAGAACCCTAATAAAAATGCTTTCTTATGAACTGCATGTAAACCAAGATTGTGTATAATTTTTAGAAAATAATTTAATTACAATGTTTTGTAGGATTTTACCTTTCCCTATTTAAATTTGAATTTTGATCTATTCTTCCAGGATATTATTGAGTTGGATTCTTTCTTTACAGTAATTGGCCCTCTCAGTTTTGCTTCATATGCATATAGGTATAGATGACATTAGTGTCTTCATTCAAGAGTGAAAAACAGGGCTTCCCTGGTGGCGCAGTGGTTGAGAGTCTGCCTGCCTATGCAGGGGGCACGGGTTCGTGCCCCGGTCCGGGAAGATCCCACATGCCTCGGAGCAGCTGGGCCCGTGAGCCATGGCTGCTGAGCCTGCACGTCTGGAGCCTGTGCTCTGCAACGGGAGAGGCCACAACAGTGAGAGGCTTGCGTACCGCAAAAAAAAAAAAAAAAAAAAAAAAGAGTGAAAAACAAAGCTTGCTACTCTAGCCTGCTTCAAAGGTGATGCTAATGGAGTAGCCAACACTTTTTTTCTCAACACGTTGCTAATCCATTCAACCAATATTTATTGTGTCTGCTTTGTACTAGTCATTGTGTTTGGTATATGTATAATTGTGTCATCATTCTGGTCTTATTCCTGTTTGATCTATCAGTAGTGTCATGAGATATTCCTCAATTATTCTTTAGAAATTAAGATATTTTAGTCCTGGATAGTTCTTTGACCTATCAGTCTAGAGGCTTATTTAAAGATAATAACTTAGCAGTTATTACTGTTATCAGTAATATTTATTCAGTCCTTACAATGCACCAGGTGTTGTGCTAAGAAGATAAGTTTTATAACATCTACTTTTCCCAATACCTCAGTGAAGTAGATGCTGTCATCATATCCATCGTATAGGAAAGGATGTTTAAAAAAGATTGTATTGTTTGATCACAATTTTACACAGACGGGAAGCGACAGGGGCAGGATCTGAACTCAGACTCCCCTGTATTAGTGACATTTGCAGACTCCTGATGACCCTTCCTTTCTTCCTCCCTTCCTCCATTCTTTTTTTTTCCCCTTAAAATTTTTTTAAAAACAAAAAGGAATTTTTAAATAGACCAGCCCCTACTATGAATAGTTTTGCAAGGTAGAATTCTAGAGATGGGCGTTGCTGAGACATCTCTCATACATGGTGTAACCAGTGTGCCCGATGGAACAGAGCCAGTTTTAGATTTACCCAGAGGTTCCTTTCACTCAACATTAGCTTGAACTTGATTAGTTTATCTCTAGATATATGAAATTTAGTAATTGTACAGAGTTTAAATATTAAAATGCTTTTTGCTTCTTTGAGAAGAATGACTTTTCAAAACTATTAAGATTGACTCCTAGATTGTGGAGGTCCAAGCAGTTTAGAGCAGCGTGACTTCTCTTCTGCTGGTTCCTAAGGGTACATAGAGCCTCCTGCCTCTGTGTTAGTGACGATACAGTTTCCAAGGTACTTTCAAATATGTTATCATTTTTATCCTTTTAACATCTGAATGTTGTCAGTAGGAGAGTTAGTGTTATCTCAGTTTTACAGATGGAAAGAAGCAGGGTCAAAGATCAAGGGTTAAATCCTATAATATTGCATAGCAAGGACTTGAACCCATATTTTCAGATTTCAATGCCAGCCCCGAGTGCCTAACACAAAATTGATAGGTGGCATTCTACTTAAAAACTACATATAAAATTCCTCCTTTGTGCTTTCAATATCACCAGTGTTTATGTAGTGGGACATAGATTGTGACAGTCATAAAGAGTTGTCCTTTAAATTTCACATGAAACCCAACCTTACTATATTCTGATCTCCTTCTACCTCCAGTGCTTTTAATTTTTATGGTATTGGTATATTGCTTTCAGTAAATATAAAAAAAATCCTTTTTATTGTGGTTTCAGGAAGTGTTAGAAGTCCTTATTATTTTTTAAAGTAGGATTTTGGATGATTTTTTGGAAACTACCAGGGAAATTGGATCATTCTCAAATCAGGATGTATTCTGACTGAGAGAGCTTAGCTGTGCTCTGGGGTGTTAAATTAATTTTTCATTGACAACCTTTGCCTGGGATTTAACTGAGGTTTAAGTTAGTAAAAACCCTGCCCTGTGACCTAGAGAACAATTGGATGAAGTAGATGAAGTGGAGAACAGTGTACTTTCTCACTCTTTTTGTTGCATTGGACAGAACCCAGGTCATCTGCAGAGATAGTAGAGATTTGGTACGGACCTGTCCTGCCACTACATCGTCACCTTTAGCAAGTCAAATACCCATTATTAGACTAAATGTAGGGCTGTAAATATCAGTGCAGAGAATACTGGTCTTTAAAGCATGGGATCAAAAATGATATGAGTGTTCAGAGATCGAATTAAATTCCATTAAAAAGAGAAGTTAGGGCTTCCCTGGTGGCGCAGTGGTTGAGAGTCCGCCTGCCGATGCAGGGGACGCGGGTTCGTGCCCCGGTCTGGGAAGATCCCACGTGCCGCGGAGCCTGGGTCCGTGAGCCATGGCCGCTGAGCCTGCGCGTCCGGAGCCTGTGCTCCGCAACGGGAGAGGCCACAGCAGTGAGAGGCCCACGTACCGCAAAAAAAAAAAAAGAGAAGTTAGTATCCTTCATTTATTAATATGATTACCCTCCAATCCCAGAAAAGTTGTTTTATATGTGTAATGCATTAGGGTGGCTATTCTCAAAGCTCATCAGGCATGTCACATACCTAGAGTGTTTGATATAAGTGAAGATTCCTGGGTCATATCCCTGGGGAGTCTATTTCCATAGGTCTGGAGTGGGGCTGAGGTATTAGAACTTCTTTTTTTTTTTTTTTTTTTGTGGTACGTGGGCCTCTGACTGTTGTGGCCTCTCCCGTTGCGGAGCACAGGCTCTGGACGCGCAGGCTCAGCGGCCATGGCTCACGGGCCCAGCCGCTCCGCCGCATGTGGGATCTTCCGGGACGGGGGCACGAACCCGCGTCCCCTGCATCGGCAGGCGGACCCTCAACCACTGTGCCACCAGGGAAGCCCTGTAGACCGCTTTTGAGAAAACCTTGGGATCATCTGATTGAATCAAGTGTTGAAAGAATGGCGTTTTCCTTACAGAGGAGGAATTAGGCAATCCGCCATTAGTATGGAAGTGTTACTCCATGTGTACATCCACATGCTTTAGATGCATTTGTGGTTCTGTAATATAATTTCTAGAGGATGACACTTGTCTAAATATTTTTACTTCCTCTCCAAGCTGATTTGAAATCACATTACCTTTAAAAGTAAGGTGTATTTGTGGTTTAATAAAGAACTTCTATGGCCATGGGAATTGGCACAGCTCTGTGACTGGTGAAGAGGTTGCTGAAATAGATCACACAGGAGGGTGCTGTTGAGATATGGTTTTGTCTGTAATTAGTTCCGAAAACAGACAGCAGAGGGGGCATGCTTTAAATGACCCAGAGAACCTGTGACCGGATTATCTTAATATGAATTATTCTAGATTGCATCATTAATTCATTTCATTTCGACCATTAGAAAAGTATCATTTTTGAAACAAATGGTCTATTTAAAGAAAGACCATGTGATCAGACATTTTTATCAGTTACTTATTTGAGGAAATATATTTTATATGTATATTTAAGTATTTCTGGTTTCTTTTCACTTATGTTGTGAACAATGGTTCTTGCTAGCATCTCTTACAGCTAGGGTTTTTTTTTTTTTTTTAGTTGTAAGAATTAAGAGTCTGATAAGTGGCTAGTTGATTATAAAATTAGAATTGACAGATACCTCCTACAGATTATTTGTTGAATAAAGTTTTGTAGGGTTTGCCTAGGAATTGAAGATACATATCCTTCAGACTATATAATATCATTAAAAAATTGGAAATGAATCCCATATCCTAAAACCTTTTTCTTTCCTTCCAGACTTAGTACATATGTAGACTCTTTGTTCATAACTTGGTGTTTTTTTTTTTTAATGTGGCATTTTCCAATACATGCTTTTATCAGTTATTAATTAATGTTCTATTATTAACAATAGAATAAATCAACTTGAGTTAGGTTACTAAGCAGAAAAGGAATGCTTCCTTTGCCATTCTTTTTGTCATATTGTGACCTTTTCGAACCCAGGGACTGTTTGTTCCTTTTTATCTTTTTAGTTTCTACTATGAAACATTGGACAGAGTAATGAGTGTCACTGTTGGTGTTAATTCCTAGATACAGGCTATGCTGGATTAAAAATGCCTATCGATTCTTTGCTACAGCCCCCATTGAGAGGTGGTATCTGTATCTTGTCCTCTAGAATCTTTGAGGGATCTGATTATTTGGCCAGTGTAATACAGTGGAAGTGATACTGTGACAGTTTTGGGTCCAAGGCTTTGAGAAACTGGTAGCTTCCATTTACTGTTTCTTGGAATACTCTCTTTGGGAGCCCCCAGCATTCTTATCTGAGACCAGTCTGACTATATTGAGATCACCATGTTGGAGAGGCTCCAACATGCTTCTCTGATTGATAGTCTCAGCTAAGGCCAGCTTTTCAGGCATCCCTGCCAAGGTGCTAGACACGAGAGTGAAGCAATCTTGAATGCTCCTGACCCACCCATCCTCCAGCTGATTACCTGTGACCTCTATTGACATCATATAGAACTGAAGAATTGCTTAGCCAAGTCCTGTCCTGATCCACAAAATCATGAGATATGATAAAAGCATTCTTGTTTTAAGTCACTGTGTCTTGGGCCAGCTTGTTATGCAGCAAGAGGATGACCAGAACACAAGCAAAGTTCCTGAGAGAGGAATAGATGGTGGTAAGTGGAAGGAACTTTGGAGAACATCTTATCTAACCATTCCCTTTTGTAGGGAAAAACTGCATTCCAGAGACATGAAGTGACACGTTCCTTTCAAGTCATGCAGACAGTCATGGTCACGGTCAAACTCTCATCTGACTTTGTTTCATTTGCTGCTGGAAGACCCTAGATCATTAATTTTGCACTTTAAAACTGGTAAGCGAAGACACATGGATATAGCCTAGAGACACCTAAAAAAATAGTAACATGAGAGAAAGAACTTTTGCAACCTTGAAAAGGATCCCAAAACAGGCTCTGTTCCAGGAATACCCAGGCCAGCCATTTTGTATGACTTAACTACTATTAAAAAAAGTTACATTCCAGTGTAAATGGATGTTTCACTTACTATTCAAAGATAGTAAGTAGGGCTTCCCTGGTGGTGCAGTGGTTGAGAGTCCGCCTGCCGATGCAGGGGACACGGGTTCGTGCCCCGGTCCGGGAAGATCCCACATGCCGCGGAGCAACTAAGCCCGTGAGCCATGGCCGCTGGGCCTGCGCGTCCGGAGCTTGTGCTCCGCAACGGGAGAGGCCGCAACAGTGAGAGGCCCGCATACCGCAAAAAAAAAAAAAAAGATAGTAAGTAATGTTAGAAAAATAAGCATGCACACAAATAATGGCTGCTGATTTTCTATATAAGCAATCTCAACATTTATGCAATTTGTATTCCAGAAACTCCTTGGTAAATTTGGAAACTTTGAATGCATTTTTCCATGGAAACAATGATAATCAAATTTCAATTTAACATATAATATGCCTAATGTATAGTACTTTAAATAATCACCGTATTTATTAATTTTCTATGGGAAGATGCTTTTCAAATTCCAGCTTGGTATCTGTGAACCCGTAAGTCCAACCTCCCCTTTATTTGACTTTGACAGAGGAACTGGGCTCCACTCTTCCCATTAGCAGTGGGAGTGAGCACCTTACCTTGCTCTTAGCATCAGCGGGTGGCAGATGTCTTCTTATGCTTAAGGAGGAAGAGTTCTGGGGGCTCTATGCAGGTGGGGAGTGTGCTCTACTTGGTGATAAGAAGAAGAACGGGAGCAACAGCATAGCTCAGGACTTCTTGCTGTTTAAATTTCTTAGTTCAGATCAGCTCCTAGTGCTTTTCCTCCCCTCTTTCTTCTAAGAATCCTAGAGACTGATTTACTTGCTTTCTATTCCATCATTCCCGATAGCTTCCAGTGCTGGAGAGGGTGTGGAGAAAAGGGAACCCTCCTACGCTATTGGTCGGAATGTAAATTGGTACAGCTACTATCGAGAACAGTATGGAAGTTCCTTACAAAACTAAAAAGGATATGATCCAGCTATCCCACTCCGGGTCATGTATCTGGAGAAAACCATAATTTGAAAGGATGCATGCACCCCAATGTTCATTGTAACACTGCTTACAATAGCCAGGACATGGAAGCAACCTAAATGTCCGTCAACAGAGGAATGGATACAGAAGATGTGATACATACTACACACAATAGAATATTACTCAGCCATAAAAAGAAACAAAATAATGCCATTTGCAAGCAACATGGATGGACCTAGAGATTGTCATACAGAGTGAAGTAAGTCAGAAAGAGAAAGACAAATATAGTATAATATCATTTATATGTGGAATCTAGAAAAATGGTACAGATAAACTTATTTGCAAAGCAGAAATAGAGTCACAGATGTAGAAAACAAACTTTTGGTTACCAAGGGGGGGTGGGACGAATTGGGAGATTGGGATTGACATATATATACTACTGATACTATGCATAAAATAGATAACTGATGAGAACCTATTGTATAGCACAGGGAACTCTTACTCAGTGCTCTGTGGTGACCTAAATGGGAAGGGAATCTAAAAAAGAGTGGATATATGTATATGTATAACCGATTCACTTTGCTGTACAGCAGAAACTAACACAACATTGTAAAGCAACTATACTGCAATAAAAATTAATTTAAAAAAACAAGGTATCAATTCTTAAACTCACTAGAGACGGGATGAAGTCTTTCCATTTTTCTATACTTTTCTATTTCTAAAGGTAGGACAGTGATTTTTCTATTCTTCCCTTCCCTTCTCTTCCCTTCCTTTCCCTTCCCTTCCCTTCTCCTTTCCCCTCCCCTTCCCCCCCTCTTCTCTTCTCTCTCCTCTCTCTCTTCTTTCCCTCCACTCCCTCCTGCCTCCCTCCCTTCCTTCCTTCCTTCCTCTCCACTTATTGTCTTATTTCTCTTAAAATCAACCTAATTTCTTTTATGCCCTGGGAATTGTTATCTGATATAGTTAATTAAATACTTCAGTTTATTTTTAGATTTAGGGAAGGTGAGTGGCACCTTTACTGCTTATATAACTAAGACAAATTATAGGTGCTTCTACTAAGTTATAAGCCCTTGATAGGAGGGACTACATCTGATTTTTCTCAGTAATCCCTTTTCACACAATATTGAAATACTCATCAATATTTACTATGTAAATGAATAAAGATTAAAGATCACAGTTCTGACCTCTCTATGGTTATATATCTGTGCAGTCAAAGAGGGTGAAATGCCCTGAAACTTATTTTAAAAATCCCATGAATGCTTGTATATTGCCCACATTCCTAGCCTGCGTATTTAATGCAAGTGTATGTGAAGATTTAAAGTCAAATTTTGCCTTTGGTTTTCTCTTTTACCTTTATTACTGCTTGACTTTCTTGTTACGATATCATCAAACAGTGGAACCATGTAAAGCCATAAGTGAGGTGTGGTTAATTTAGTAATAATAAGGGCAATATCTGACATTAAAATCCTTCTATTCCTTAGAGTAAGATTAAATAAATGAAGGTTTTATACATTAGTTCAAGGATTATAGACTACAACTAGGAATCATGTATATTTTTTTCAGCTGGTTTTTTGACAAGTGAACTATAGTTCTTTACTCAGAACAGAATAATTTGCACTATGTCAGTTCTAGCTTTCCTCAAGGATAAGACAGAAATTGTGCAGAAAAGTTCAAGGTAATTTTTTTGTTTTATGTTTCCTTGAGCCTGGTTTGAAGTGTAAAAATAAGATGCCAGGAAGCCCCAAATTGAAGAACATATTATTCTACAAAATGTTATCTTCAGGTATTTATCAGTTTTTGGCCCTAGCCATTCTAAACTATTTGCTATTTTTTTATCTTCTTAGACCAAATGTCCTTTAAATAATTCTTCACGTTATCGAAAACACAACTGTGAGAGAATCCTAAATAGTAATTTTGAGAGAAAGTTAGAATAATATGTAAGGAAACATTTTATTAAAGATCTTGGTTAATTCTTAGTCCTTTTTCTTTTTTTTTAAAGAAAGCTGGCATTTTAATGACTTGAATGGTATTAATTATCTACTTCTTATGTTACAGTTCAGGATTCTTTAAACATCCATTAGGGCACAAATTGTTTAGACACTCAGTATTTCAAAAGAGGAACTTAGCTCTATTTGCTTTATTAAAACTCGACTCATTTTTGTGATAGATTTTATAAAAATTCTTGTGTCCCTTCTATCACTGTTGAATCAGTTATGTTTGGGAAAAATTTATTTGTAATTGTGCTTGGAGTGGAATACCTGTAGTACAGGTTCCCAGGTACTAATTCCCAAATACTAGTGCCCAAGTTGGAAGTTTATATGTAGGTACCAAATATAGAATGCAGCTTTTGCCTGCCTTTTCCCTGAGCATATTTTAATTAGACTCGTGACCTTATTCTGCACTATGGCAATAGTCCCTAAATGCCATCTAGTAGTCTCCCAGACCATACCTTTCTCTCTTTTGTTGCTAATGCTAGAGTACTCTTTCTAAGAACCTAAATCTGAACGTGACCTTCTTCTACGTTCATCCTTGAATGAATCTCCATTGGTGGAGATTGTTGTTGAGAGTTCCAGTTCATTCAAAATTTCAGTCCTTTGTGACCTGTTTGTTCCTCTTGGGAGGCCTTTAGGATAGTCTCTTTATCACAGATGTTCTAGAATTTCATGATGAAGTGTCATGATGTGGGATTTATTAAAAGAAAATCATTGCGTAGGGCACTTTGTAATCTGGAGATCCGTCCTTCTGTTCTCCATTTTTTTTCTGTAATATTACTGTGTTATATTCCTACTCCCTGTTTTCTCTATTTTAGAATTAAACAAGTCTTGAGTTTGTTCACTTTATTTTGTTCATGTATATTTTCTATTTTCTGAAATAATATATATTTTCCCTTTAAAAGTGGGAATGCATTTAGAAATATCATCTCTCAAGTAAAAAAAAAAAAAAATTCTACCAACATATTATTTTTGTGTATCTGTATCTTAAATGTCCCATAAAATGACTTCATATTCTAAAACAAAAAGCCTATTTAAGTGATCTAATTTTTAAATCATTTCTTCCCTCTCATCCTTCTTTTGGTCTTTTTTGTTCTACTTTCTGGGTGATTTTCTCAATTTATGTTTCCATTTTGAAATAACCATTTTTTTAGTAATTATATCTTTAATGTCTAAGAATCCTTTTCTAAGTATTCCTTTTTAATTTTTGTAGTATCTTGATGCAATTTCTGCCATCTCTGGATATTATTCTTAGCTTCTTTGAAGTTATCGTCTGTCTCAGTCATTGTGTCTGATTTTTTTCTTTGTTTACTTGTTGTGCTCCTTTCTTCTGTGCTGGAGATACTTATCAAATGTCTGTTGACTTTTGGCTGCCCATTCATATTTAAAAATGAGGTTATAAAATGATTATTGAAAACTCTGTTTGTTGGCTAGTAGTTTTCATGGTAGAGCAGTATTAATCAAACTTACTGGGAAATACACATGACTGTGTACGTCTTATATCTGAGGCCATTTAGTTCATCCAGACAGGGATTCTCCAATATTTTTGCTTGAGGATATAAGCGTGGCAGGCAGTGTAGGAGATAGGTGAGGATAGAGTGCTTGGAGAGTGGATGTCCTACTATTTGGGATATAGATTTTCACCCCCAGCCTTCTCTGACCCTGGAGCCAATTCCATTTCTCTTAAGACTATATCTCCCTTGGGGCTTGGTAGAAGTAGTGGCCTGACTCTGCAGCGTGCAGAGGGAGGATGTAGGAGTGTAAAGGCGCTTTATACAAAATTTCAGGCCATGACCTTTTTTTAAATGTCTAATAACAGCACCTCTTCTGTACATGCCTTATATATTTAGTTTCTGAACATATCAGGGGTTTGCAGGACATAATAGATTGCTTTTCGTTGCTTCTGCTCTCAGGTTTGACCTCCCTCCGTTCTCCTAAGTCATGTACTATTCTTTCAGCCATTTTGTGTTTTCATATTTTAAAGTTTGTAGTTAAATCTTATCCTTGATCTCTTTGTAGCCAGAGTATGTTTGTTTATTGTGCTTGTTTGGGGGAATTTGCAAAGGAGGAGAAAATGCATTACACTACAGTCTTGAAACTTTAAATCCATTGAAAATGCATTCATGCATTTATTCATTTAGTTTTTAATTTTATTCTCTTGAGTAGCTTTAACATACATATAATTCACGATATAAAAATATATTAAAATTATTCATCGAGAAGTCTTGCTCTCGTTCTTGAATCCATTGGTTTAGGACATCTCCCCCAAGCCCTACAGGGATTCACTTTTATTAATATCTTTTATATATCCCCTGTATTTATTTATGTAAATATTAATAACTATAAATATATATTTATTTGTAGGCATACCCTATTTACTTTGCCTTTTGGCTTAACAGTTTCTCTGGATATCTTTACCTGAAAACACTTTAAAAGCTACAAACCACTATATATCATAAAGTGATTTGTATTAATTTAGAGTTTAGAATTAGTTCTTAAACACTTGCAATCACATTTTTATGAAATTCAAGGATTATCCTAGGGATTGTGCAGAAGATTGGGGAATAAAAGATCGAAGAGGCAGGGGCATGGAGGCAGAGTTGAGATGCCACGAGAGAAGCAGCACAGTGTTGAAATGAGGAAAATAGAGGTGGGTATTTAGGCCGACTTTCATAAACTGAGGAGTATTTCCACACGTGGAAAAATTAGTCTAGGTAGTATAGTGTTCACGAAACACATACAAAGTAAGCAAAGTAAGTATATGCTGAGTTTTACCATATGCTTCCCGAAATATCTAGTAAATAGCAAAGTTTGCAGCAGAAAGTCTTAGCACTTCTAAAAGAGAACACACATCTGTACACGTCTTGAAAAGTTTTGATAGCCTCAAGACCATTAAAGGATTTCTGTGGCTTTTATGTAATACATGTATATTCAGCAATAAATATTCATTCAGTGATTCAAAATGAGGATGATGCCTTCAAGGAATTTATTTTCTGAACATCTATATCAACATTATACAAAAACAATTACTCAAAGACTTTGCTGGTTGTAATTCAGTTAGTAATGCTGAGTAAATAGTTCCATCATGCTTCATGTATGTGTAAATGAGAAAGCTCTACTAAAACAGCTTCCTGGTCTACACAACAGAAAAAACAACGCAAAAAATATTTGGTGATTTGGAAAAATCCTGCCTGACTGATCTTAAACATCAGTCTTTAGTTGGGAAGTAATATAACTTTATTTTATATTTTAAAGTGAAAAGAAGTATTTAAATTTAAGTAATTTATTTAAATTATTAAATATTGTGGAAGACTATAACCTCTATACAAACAAAAGATAAAATTAAAACCACTGAACAAAAATAAAAGTACAATCCCATTGCTTAGAAATAACTCTTGCTAAAATCTTGGGTACCTTATCTCTTTCTACCTCATTAATGCATCTAAACATACTTTAAAGTTTTTCAGTCAAATACTGTATATTGATCTAGAGTCATAAGCTTTTAGCAGGAGGGGTCCTATTAATAATTTTTTTTTCTTATTTTACAAATGTACCGACTGAGACCCAAGTGAATTAAATTACTCTCCAGGACTGGGCTCTGATCCTTTATCAAGTGAAGTGGAGGCAAGAGGAGACCTCAGGTTTTCTGATGATCTTTCTGCAGTGTCACTAAACTGCGAGTCACACTATTCCTTTAATTTTTCAGATTGTTAGCAGGTTGCCATGCACACGAATGCCAGACAGTGAAGAGTCAGGCTGCTTGAACACAGTGTGCCGATGCCAGCCACCTGCCTCCCAGCCTGGTGGTGCCAAAAGGCAGGGCCTCCAGGTCAGAGCTGGCCTGTTCAGGGTTGAGTCCCAAAGGCCTCACTGAGATCAGTAGCCTACGAAGGCTATGAAGTGGCCTATGAGGAGCAGAGGCCCTGAGCCAAGCTTTTACCAAGCGTGTCCGCTCAGCCGCCCAGAACAATGGATAGTGCTTTGGAGAAGGCAGTGGGATCAGGAAATAGTTTCTGAGGATTAGTGGGGAATGATAGGGAGTAACCTGCCCTAAGGCCTTTGGAAACCTCTGGTTTCCAGACCAACAGCCCAGAGGGCTGGAGGAAACCAGGCCTTCCTGTGTCTGTCCTCTAATTCTCTGAAAATTAGCAAAATAACAGCATGGTATTTCAGGACTCATTTGGACTTGGGCAGAATAGCCTTTTCTTTTTCCCTTTTTTATTGAAGAATGTAAGTACAATGAAGGCAATGAAGTACAATGAAGAGGACCTAAGCCTCTACTGAAGGTATTAGCGATGTGGGGTGGGGGGGTGGGTAGGTGGGGAAAGGAAAAGGAAGGGAAGGAGGAAAAGGTGGTGGTTGTTTCTTTTTAAACTTTTGAAACATTCTAAGACTTTTGCCACTCAGTAGACACTTTCAATGCAATGTTTTGGTCAAAACTGCTTACTTTATGGTCTGGGGTGGAAGGCACCTTAGTGAGATACTGACAATAGAAGTGAATGCTAGTATAATCTTCCCCTGTACTCTTTTTCCATCTCTAGTCTTGGAAAGTCTACGTTCTACACAGAAGACTGATGTGGAAGAGTATTTCTAAGTGCCAGTTTATCCCAGCAACTGCTGGGTTTTAGAGGAACTCTCAATTAAATACATAGAAATTTCTATGTATTATTTCTCATCAGCTTAATATTAGAACTGAAAGCAATTTTCTAGGGCTGATAGAAATTCATTAGGCCAAATAATTGTACTGCGTTAACAAACTGCATAATTGATATAGGATTATAGCCAAGTATTGTCGTGTTATTACATACGTGTTGTAGCTGTTTACAGAATAAATCAAGTGGCAGTTTTACAAATATGGATTAGAATAGAACCAGTGCAGTTGTACATTTAGAGCACTTGTAATGCCAAAATAATGGATTGGATATTTTCTTTTCATATATTGCAGAATATGATTATGTCTTGTTTGTTTAAAAAAAGTGAAACGACTTCTACAAAGCACTATAAAAGTAGTTTCAGCCATAGGTTCAGATGAAATAATACTCTAGAAAAGACATGTATAGTCTTGTAGGATTCATCCAATGCCTGGGTGCTAGGTACTACATATAGAGCATAAATTAAGTGTCAATTTGCATTAGATTATAATCTAAATAATAGATTTGTTGTTTTGTCCCCCTCCAAACTATTGGATTTATCTCCAATTGAGTGTGGCTTAAGGTCATGCAATTTATTTATTTTATTCTGGAATTGATACATCCAAATGAGTGTAGTCTCATTCAAGATAAACACTGACGTGTCTTGAATGAGATGACATTGATTCTCGTGATGGTGTTACTGCTCAAAAGTTTGTAACAACTGACTTGCTTTTAGAGCTTTATAACAATCTTTTAACCATTCCCACTGGTGACTGATCTTAATTCCTCTAGACTGTTTGATTTTGAGAACTAGCAAAAAGCTGTTTTGAATCAATTCTGGAGAATGATGTGACCACTCAAACTAGGAAATACATAAAGAAGTTAATGAGGCTCTGAGTTTCTTGCTTGACCTGAACACCTTGGTATTTCTTAGGAAGAATGTAAAAATTGCTTGTGAAAAAAAACATTGTTAGAATAAGGGTATAGGATGTCTAAAACTTCTTCTGTGACATTTTCTTTGGAATTGCAAAGTAGAATATTTTAACTAGGATAGCATTTTTTTTCCAAGGGCAGGGTATTATTATAGTTGTAATTTGAACTAAATACATCCTAGTAGGACAGTATTGTGAAAGTAAAAACACAATAACCATAAATCACTGTAAATAGCAGTGGAATACAGTGACTATAAAATGTACACACTGAATCCAGCAAAGACCCTCTATGTGCTGTGATGTATACATTCAACCTACCAAAAGGGCAATTCTACCTCATCAATTTTGTCATGCAACTAATATGTACCATTAAATGAATGCTATTCAGAGAAAATTTTTGGAATGATTTATCTGAATTGGGAATTTTAATAAACATGTCTGGGAGGTTTAAACAGAAACCATCTTCTTCTCAAAATAGCTTTCCCAGCAGCAAACTGAACGTTCAAAACTACCGCATTGACTTTAGAACCATGTTACTTAAAATAGCTTACAACTCCTCCCCATTTATGCCAGAAAATAATGGTCCCTTCTCAATAAACTGTTTCGTGGATAAAGGCGGCTGAAAATAAAAATATAGGTTTATTTTAGACAATTTAGAATGAAACTCCACGTGATGAGATCTACCTGAATAACTTGTGAGGATTTCACTCATTTGCCGCATCTATATGTTCTGGCGTATTTGTTAAATCAGGATCATTATCACATAGTCACACCTCATAAATATTTGAACTTGCAGTCAAGAGAATGCATATTCTCTCACAATTATTTAAAAGTTAAGAATCCTTTTCTCTCTCCACCTACATACAACTCTATAATGATGTCCACATTTGCTTTCTCAAAGTTTCTGCTGTGACCACTGGCAGAAACAGCATAGCAGACCAGATGGTCTGTTGATTTGAGTCGAGAAATTCTTTGGCCCTTATTTAATTCAGTAGTTCTACTCAATCTGCTCAGGAGAGTTGACTGAGAGAACATAAGGATGCTGCTGTTAAGATGAGGTACGTTGGCAACGTTTCTGCATTTCTTTCCTACCCTTGGCTGGGCATTGTCGTTAGTTCTCTTATCTTTGTAAACCGTTAAATGAATCATTTAAATAATAAAATCGTTTCTCCATGTGGCATAATATTTTAAAAGATGGCTCTATGATTAAATCCTGTTACCTGCAGAAAGTTTGTGAAGATCGGAAACAGATTTATCTGTTAACAACTGATGAGAAGTTGACCATTTCATTTGGCTTCTGAAATATTTAGGTGACCCCTGTGGATCTAATGTGGAAGGGTTGGAATCAGTAGGAGCAAAGTCCTAAACAAATGCACGGACTGTCTTTGGAACTGGATGTTGATATCAGAAGTTGCCGTGACAAACACCATCTCTGAAGAGCTCCTTCGTGAGCTCACCTCCTTCTGGTGTTGCCTGCAGCAATTCCATGGTACCCCCATTTTGTATGAGAAAACTTTTATATCAGGTACAGTTTTCTTCACAGTCAGTCCTGATATCTAGAATGAAACTTGGAAGATAATCCTAAATAGAGTTTCTCTTCGGTAAGGTTAGCAGACTCTGAATTGGAGAAAATAAAAATGAGTAAAGATATTTGCCTTGAATTATTTGTTGGAATTTCAACTTACTGACTCCCTGGGTCTCCTTCCTTTTCTTTATTGTCATTAGTTATTTGTTATTTGTCTGTCTGTGGTATGAGAGTTGGTACATATAAACAATATTACATTATTGTGTCAATCCCGGTATTAAAAAATACCTCATTTATAGAAATATTGGAGTTAAGCCTGTTTGGAGAATACGGTGTTCTAATAAACTGAAATTTTTTATTAACTGTAAGAAAACTCTTTCATGTAGAAAAACTGTCTTGGACAGAGTAGTTCACCTGAAATAATGAATGCCTGGCGCCACACCTGAAACAGAAAGGGTATTCATCTATAATTAATAGCGAAAGGGGCCTTATTTTTAAGGATGTCTTCATTTGATCCTCACTCTTGTTTAACAATTTGGCTAGGTATAGAATTCTAAGTTCAAAATAATTTTACTCTCAGAACTTTGAATATATTAATCTATTGTGGTAGACTAGTGGTATATTCAAAGCATGGACTATTTCTCTTATTGTTGGGGTTATGATATTTCACTAAAATATGTTTAAAAATTGTCTTAGAAACCCCACTATTCCTGCTCTGTACTTGGTAGGTTCGTTTAATCTCAAGTTCACCGTCTTTTCTTCAGCTAAGAGAACATTACATGTTTCATTATTTTCTCTCTTCTGTTTTTCCCTTCTGGGCCCAAATTTTGCCAAGCATTATGTCAGCCTTGTGGTTTTGGGCTAGTTAACCTCTAACATCTTTGATCATCAATTGCATTATTATAAAGTGGAAATTATAATCCCCAGGAGGCTAGTACCCAAAATGGTAATTATTTTTTCTCCTGCAGATACCTTGTTCCTCTGAGCTTATCGTTTTGATCAAGGCACTTGAATCTAAATATAGACTTCTGGCTCTTAAAGTGATGTCTGGGCTGTTTTTAGCATGAAGGTTATTGGACATGACTCTGGTCTTCCTCAAGGTAGCACTGGCTCATTTCTGAAGGCTTCTTTGGGTACCGTAGCTGTGTTATAAGGCAAATACAGAGAAAAGAGTCAAAGTATATGTTGAAATGGGAGATAGAATGTTAAATAACAAGGCGACCCCATTTGTTATAAGGTAGAAGTCTATACAAGAAAGCTGTGGGATCTATAGTATTTCTGTATGGATTCAGCTGATGAATGCCTGCCAGATTAATCTTCCCAGAAGAAGAGCTCTGGTCATGTCACCGCTTCTTAAAAATCTTCATTGGATCCCCATTGCCTACAAAGTTAACATCGAGTTCTTAAACTTAATTTTCAAGTTGTCCAAAACACTGGCTCCAGTGAAACTTTCCAATCTTATATCCTACTATTCTCTACATACTCATTCTAATTAAAATACATTATTCTGTTTCCCAAATCTATCCCATGCTGTTCCCTTTGCCTAGAATTCTCCCTGCCTCCTATTTATTCTAGTGAAATCCTTCTCCTTTACGGTCCAACTCCAGAGCTTCTTCCTTTGCAAAGCCTCTGGCAATCTCTGCACAGAATTTGAACATCTCTTATAGCACCTAACATACTGCAGTGAAGAGACTTTAGGTAGAAACTACGTCATATTCATCTGTGATTTACTAAGGTCTAACGATGCCTCTTTTGTAACCTGTGTTTGGTAAATATGGTTGAATGATTAAAAGAATGGATGCATTATAGTAATGCTGTGTTGTAATGTTTTACATGGAGGAAAATAGATTTGGAGATTGTTTTGTTTTGTTTTGTTTTTTGATGGAGCTGACTGGTGACCAAAATTGTGCCTTGTTGACTATTTTGATTAGAGATTTTTAAAAAAATCGTTTATATGATCACTTCTTGATTTTTATAAATAGCTATATGCACTTGCTAATGAGACAGGAATACGGTCAGATATTGGGGAAATATTTACTCAGCTTTTAATCCTTCTCCTTTTAAGAGTCTTTATGAAGAAAAATGAAAATCAGATATAATACTGCTTGTGACTGAAAATATTTTGCATTTTAATGAAATTTCTTATACCATCTAACTTGTTTTGCCTGTGGACATAGTTTGGAACGAAACTGACTTGTTGCTTGGGATTGACCATAATAAATCTGCTGAGAGTTGAGTTCTATTTCAAAATGCATCCTCTCTTCTAACTTCTTTTCCACTGATGAAATTGAAGATATGAAATATCTTATTCTTTAAGTTGTAGCATTCCCTGTAACTAAGTATGTAACTTTTATAAATGCACTAGCAGTTTCTTGATGGCCGTGAAGAAGCGGAGTAGAGCAAGACATTACATGGTAATTTGTTATGTGTGACTTATAATATTTGGGGAAAGAGCAGCTATAATTTTGTGTCTTCGGTCAGCAGGGTGGCCTTGATTTGTGGCAAGTCAACATATTCCTCTGAATTTTTGCGATGATGACAGTATTTAAGAGGAAAACACTTAAGTCTTCTGGAAAGAACTTTTAAATTGTAGGGACTTACATCTAATCACCCCTCTGATATCATACAAATATTTTTGTTTCTTTCAGGAAATGAGTGTGTTTTCAAGTTTATGTTAGTTTTTTCCCCCTTGTAAATGGAAAAATACTTAAAGACCATTTTGTACAACTACCTCACTTTGCAGAGAAGGATAGATGCTCTGAGAGTTGGTAGAGGACCTGGGACCAAAACTCAAGTCTTCCAACTTAATGCTAACAGTATTAACAACAACACATAATAGCAGCTAATATGTATAATATTTTCATATACTCTTATTATAAGGAAACTGAGGCACCGAGAAATAGCTTGCTCGAGGTCACACCATCAGGGCTTCCCTGGTGGCGCAGTGGTTGAGAATCTGCCTGCCAATGCAGGGGACACGGGTTCGAGCCTTGGTCGGAAGATCCCACGTGCTGCGGAGCAACTAAGCCCGAGCGCCACAACTACTGAACCTGCGTTTTTTTTTTTTTTTTTTTTTAACATCTTTATTGGGGTATAATTGCTTTACAATGTGAACCTGCGTTTTAGAGCCGCGAGCCACAACTACTGAAGCCCACGCACCTAGAGACGGTGCTCCACGACAAGAGAAGCCACCGCAATGAGAAGCCCGTGCACCACAACAAAGAGTAGCCCCTGTTCACTGCGACTAGAGAAAACCTGCGCACAGCAACGAAGACCCAACGCAGCCAAAAATAAATAAATAAATAAATTTACTAAAAAAAAAAAAAAAAAAAAAATTATAACCTGTGACTTGAAGAAAAAACAAAAGGTCACTATCAAGTGGTAGAGTTGGGGTTCAAAAATAGGTTGTCTTCCTTTGAGTCTCTCAGTATAACCCAGAGATGTGGTAATATGTGGTTTCACTTTTTAAAGGAAGCTTTTGAGTGCATTTAAGTGCCCTAAGAAAATTAGGATTAACTTTAAACCTAATATCACAACATGAGTATTAGTAATAGTTTTGTAAATGTCAGTTCATCTCATTGCAGAGCATACCTAAGTTACAATTCATAGATAGAAAAAAATTCTATTATTGGGCTGAATAAAAATTTCTTATTTAAAATAAAAATATGATGGAAATTGAAATTGGGTTAAACCTTTCATAGTTTATAAATTGAATTCAATGTAATTCATTTCAAACTCTGGGTACTAATATAAAATTGATTATAATGCATAAGTACATATGAGGTCACCTAATCATGTATATTCACAGGGAGGCAAAACAAGTATGATTTTCAGCACCAGTAAAGAAGGAAACTCCCTCAAATAAGAAAAGCTCCACTTTATTGAATTTATCTAGAATGTTTACAGTCAGAAAATCTATTAAGAAATTGTCAATTTTAATGTTTTTTAATTTACATTTTACTATTTGTCCCACCTATTTTATGTTCCTTATTTTTTGTTTCCTGCCTTCTTTTGGACTAATGAAGTATTTTTAAATTATTTAACTATTTCACTCTATTAGCTTGTAGGTTTACACTATTTTACTATTCCTTTTGTGATTATCCTAGACTTTATAACATGCATCCTTGACTCCTTGAAGTGGTACTGTTATCACTACTCAGACCAGTTGACTCTATTATTGCCCTTCCATCCTTTGTGTTAATGTTGTCATATATTTTAATTCTACACATATTTTAAACTTCATAAGGCATTAATATGTTTATTCAAAATTCATTTTGAATTACCAGTATATTTACCTTTTTCATTGCTCTTCCTTGCATTTAAAAAAAAATCTGGAATCAATTTTCTTTTGCCTGAAGAATTCCCTCTTGTATTTATTTTAAAGCTGTTCTGCTAGTGAGAGATTATCTCTGGTTTTCTTTCTGTGTCTCTGTTTTGAAGGGTATTTTCACTGCGTGTAACATGCTAGGTTGGCTTTACTTTCTATTAACATTTTACAGTTGTCTTTTCATTGTATTCTGACTTCTATCATTTCTGTTAAACCATTATCTGTCAATCTTATTACTGATTTTTCAAAGATAGTTTGCTCTCTCAGGCTGCTTCTAAGATTTTCCTTTGTCTTTAGGTGAGCCTAGTTATTATTTTAAAATATTTATCTGCTTGGCATGCGTAGTGCTTCTTAATTCTTTGACTTAATGGCGTTCCTCAGTTTTGGAGTATCTTGACCATATGAAGAAAGGTATTTAAATATTGTTTTTTCCCAGTTCTTCCTCTGCTGACCTCATGATCTTTTTTCTTTGCCTCATATATACCTTTTGCTCTTTTTTCCTCTCTTTGCTCTTCTTATATCAATCTGAATGTTTTTACTGTGATATTCCAGTTCACTAATCTTCTCTTTGGCTATATCCAACCTGCTATTAAAGCCATATTTTGAGGTTTTTGTTTTATTATTGTACTTTTCACTTCTAGAATATCTATTTTATTTATTTTTATAGATCTGAGTTCTTTTGTGAATTCTCCATTTTGTCATTTATTTTCTTGAACACATTAGTTACAATTATTTTGAAGTCCATATCTGATCCAATATCTAGATCTTTTTGTATGGTCTTTCCTCCCCTCTCCCTCTGCCCTGTTTTTTTTTTTGTATGCCAGTTGATTTTTTAAATCAAATGTTGGACATTGCGTACAAAAATTGAAGAAGTTTTAAAGAAGTCACCTTCTTCCTGAGGCTGTTCACTCTAGTCTCTGCTTGGATGGATAACCTCAATCCATTCATGAGAGTATCTGAGATGACCAAAGACAACTGCAACAAGGAGGAATAATGGGTGGTATAGTTTAATGGTAGAAGATTTAAAGCTAGGAAAATTTAGAAAAGAGGAAGGAAGATATATCTAAAAATAGCAATGAGGGTCAAGAAGAACCTCTGCCCACCTCTGGGCCATGAGAAGTGTGGAACAGTGATCTTCAGTGATAGTGAGAGTTCAGTTAGAATGAAGGCAAAGTTGAGAGAAGAGATTAAATTTTGTGGGATTTTGTTCATGATTAATTGTGAGATCCAGAGGCATAGTAAAATGATTTCAGCAGTTGGGAAAGTGTGGGGTGACAAGGAGGTGATGTACTGATCCAGAGAATATGGGGCCTGAGGATGGATGACCTGGGAGTTCTGGGCTTGGAGTAGCTGACCTAAACAGGGAAAAGTGCATAAAGAGATTATTTTGAGGGACTCTCAGACAGATACTCATGGTGAAACTGTAAGGAGGGAGAATCGTTCTACCAGGACACAAATTTCTGTATTCTCCTATTAGCTATTCTGATAACAGTGTGGAAGAGGTGTGTGAAGATCTGAAGCTTCCGCTTAATTCCTAGAATGAACTATAAGAGAAGAAAATAAGTGGATTGATTTTGGAGATATTTGCAAAGTAAAATTAGCAAGACTTGATGATAGAATGGATATGAGGTGTGAACAATGAGGCATGTCCAAAATTATGCCCAAATTTCTGGCTGTTGCAGCTGAATAGATGGATGGTAGTGCCATTCACTGAGCTAGAAACACTAGAAGAAGACCAGATTTTGGTGTCAGATGGTGACATTGTGAGTTTGATTTGGACTTTTTGAGTTTAAGGTGCATTTGAGTCATCCAAATGGGGATATCAATATCCAATTAAATACATGTGTCTGTTGCTTCACAGAGATATCTGACCAGGATATGTGAGTTTGTCAGCATCTGCTTATACGGTGGTAATTGAAGTTTTTGGACAGAGTGAGCTGGCCAAATGAGAGTCAACAGAGAGAAGCTAGCCAAGAATGTTCACATATGCTGAAGGGCAAATAGAAGGGAGGATGAAAATGTTCATTTTACTTAGCTTCAAGGAGATCTTTGGTAAGAGGGTTGGATTAAGTCCTTCAGAGTAGAAGCCTTAGATTATAGTTGGAGAAGTTTGTTGTTAAAAGAAAAAATGATATTTTAGCTGGAGAGAAATTTTAGTATCTTTTATTTTTAAATCTAGGGGCTTCAGTATGTTTAAAAGCCAGTGAGAGAAATCTGGTTGAAGAAAGATTAAATATACAGAAGAAAGAAAAGAGCTCCTAGGAAACTGAAGAGAAAGGGGGATGTATTAGTTTCCTATTGTTGCTGTAACAAACTACAACAAAAATTAGTAGATCAAAACAAGACACATTTATTAACTTACAGTTTTGGAAATCTGAAACCAGGTCATTGGGCTAAAATCAAGGTGTCAGCCTTTTTCCTTCTGGAGACTCCATCTACTTGCCTTTTCTAGCATCTGGCTCTTGGTCCCACATCACTGACCCCTGCTTCTGTTTTTACATCTCTTTATTTCTGTTTCCGTTGGCACATCACTTTTTCTGATGCTGACCCTCCCTGCCTTCGCCTTGTAAGAACCCTTGTGAATATCTTGAGACCACCTGTGTAATTCAGGATAATCTTCGGTTATCAAGATCTTTAACTTAATCACATCTGCAAAGCCCTTTTTATCATGTAAGCTAATATATACAGAGCCACAGATTCCGGGGATTAGGATGTGGA
Source organism: Grampus griseus (assembly GCF_964374135.1). Classification (NCBI taxonomy): domain Eukaryota; kingdom Metazoa; phylum Chordata; class Mammalia; order Artiodactyla; family Delphinidae; genus Grampus; species Grampus griseus. The sequence continues at coordinate 66,958,610 of NC_139001.1, forward strand.
CTTTTTTTTTTTTTCATGGAGGGTAGCATTATTCAGCCTGCCAAGGATAGAAAGGAGCATTTTCTAATTCAATTGGAAACGAGGAAGGTAGAACATGTGCAAGACATGGGTATGTCTGTAAAAATATATTTTGGGGCTCATATTACATATTTTCTCTTTAAAATGGAGTTGTTGCACTTGCTTGAGGGGAGAGGCAGACAGGAAATTCAGGGAAGAAAGTTCTAACTTAACAACTAGAGCACTCCTTCATTTAGCCAATAGTTAACAAGAACCTGCTGGGAACCTGATGGGTACAGGGGTACAAAGTCATAAACACACAGCAGTTATTATCTTTCTATACACAGTTAGAGGTTTTCAAGGTGTGCTAAATGACCATTTGACCAGAGGCGTTTAAAAAGGATTCCTGGGTACTAAATTACAGATGACCTCACAGATAATTCTAATATTTACTGATTGTTATCAGTAATGTGTACTTCCTAAATACAATATATTTTAAAGAAATGGGTAACATATCATAGAATGCATTAAATGCTAATACCAGAGATAATTGCTCAGAAGTAAGGAGTGTAGTAAGTATTAAGGAGTCCTTGTCAATATTTGAGCAGTCAGAGCTCATGACACTCTACTTTTGCTAAGTACTTGAACTTTAACTTGAATAATCTTATAGTTCTTTGCATTTTAAGTTTTACATGAATAGTACATGAACTATAAATATTATAAAAAAATAAATACATTAAAAATAACCACTTCGTGATCACAGGTCTCCTCAATCTCACTTTCTTCCCTAAAGATCAAGATTGTTAAAAATTTGGCATGGATTCTTTTAGGGTTTTTTTTTCTTATGGGTTTACTGACACACGTGTATATATGAAACTATAGGTATTTTCTTTGATTTTTACACAAATGGGGTCATACTAAATTATTGCTCTATAGTTAAAAAAATTCAACATTATGTTTTTGCAATCTTTTTTTGTTAATCTGTATGTTAGTTCTGTCAGTTGCTACCTACTAGTCCATAGACTGAATGCATTATATTTTATTAATATGTAAGCATTTTCAATACATCAATTGTTTCCAAATTTTTCTCTTGTAAGCAATGATACAGTGAACATTCTTCCAGATGCCTTTCTAATGTTTATGCTAGTTAGTCTAGAGAATCAGGAAAGGAGTAGTTATATCAAAAGGCATGGCTTCTCAAGGTTTTTATAGATGCTGCCAGATTTCATTCCTTAAAGTCTGTTCCCATTTATTCTACTTTCTTTTATGTCTGACAGTACCACTTTCTTCCTAACACTTGTGCCAGCATTTGACATTATCAATATTTAAAAGTTTTTCCAGTAGTGAAAGTGCCTTATTTTAATGTATGTTTCTTTTGTTACTAGTGAGACTGAATATTTTTTTCAAGTTTTTATATTCAGTGGTGTAATATGTTTGTTCATATGTATGTGAATTGTGTGTTCATATCTGCCTTTTGGTTCATTTTTATTTTGAGAGGTATTTATTTTTTCTGTTAATTTTTAGGAACTCTTTATATATTCTGAGTATTAGTCCTCTCTTAAATATGTTGTACACATATTCTCTCAATCTGTGCCTGGTGTTCGAATTTTATGTATGGAATCTATCATACTATAAACATTAAAATATTTATAAGTTTAATTTGTTGAATTTTTTTATGGCTTCTAGGTCTAGATTATTAAAATTCTTTGGTTATTTTTTCTAACGTATGTAAATTAGTTAAATTAGTTAAATTTTGGGAATTTCTTTTTAGTTTTCTAATTTTGGAGTCCATTTTAGTATCAGGTTAAAGAATATCCTTTGTGTACTCAAACGAGTAGAGTCAGTCTTTTTTGAGTATCTCATCCTTTCTCCCTTGATTTTCGGTACCAACTGTTGCATATACACATGGATCTGTAGGTAACTTTTTAAAAATTGGATGACTGCCTTTTTATATTATGTTAGGTATGTCAGGTATAGAAAGACACTCCTCATTGATCTTGTTCTTCTAACTTTCTTGGCTATAATTACACATTTTCTTTACTCTGAAACAGTTTGAAAAGCAGAGACATCATCTGTTCCTTAAAGAGTATGTAGAATTTCTCTGTAAAACAAACTATCTGTACTGGCCCACCTTTTTGGGGAATAGCTCTTTGACAACTTGCTCTCTTTTTCTATCGTAATTAATGTCTTTGAATTTTCTGTTTGCTGGATTCAATATGTATAACTTATATTGTCCTACAGAATTATCAATTTCATCCAGATTTTATTTACATAAAATTGTGGGAAGTATTTTCTTAATATTCTTTTAATTGTTTCTTCATTTCTCTAGTATTATTTCTTATATATTGTTACTTTCCCTTTTTTCGCCCTTGATTTGTTTCACAATTTATCTATTTTATTTTTTTCCCCCAAACATCAGATCTTGGATTTATTTATTAGTTCTACATTTTGCTTTTTTTCCAAGTTTTAATTTCTACTTTTATTTTTACTAAATTTCTTCTTTATGCTTTCCTCAGATTTTACTTAATGATATTTTCTAAATTTTGGATACTAATGAATTTATTTTCATTCTTGTTTATTAATAGATATGTGTTTAAGGCTATGAATTATAGCGTGAGAACTGTTAGCTGTAAAAGATGTGATGTGTAGTGTTTTCATTAAATTCATTATTCTTATTTGTAGTAGTATTATTATGTAGATATTCTGCAATTTCAACTTTTATTTTTTTCTTTGGAGAGTTATATAAAGAGTCTTAAAATTTTTCCTAACCCCAGATTTTATTAGTAAGTTTTCATTTTATTGTACTGTGATCAGAAACTGTTGTCTGCATTCTTTCCACTATTAGAATTTATTGGGATTTTATCTGTGACTTAAAATGTGACCAAGTTTTTTTTTTAACCTTTTAATTAAAAAAAAAATTATTTTATTTTTGGCTGCATCGGGTCTTCGTTGCTGCTCACGGACTTTTCTCTAGTTGCAGCGAGCAGGAGCTACTCTTCATTGTGTTGTGCGGGCTTCTCATTGCAGTGACTTCTTTTGTGCGGAGCACAGGCTCTAGGCACGTGGGCTTCAGTAGTTTGTAGCACACGGGCTCAGTAGCTGTGGCTCGCGGGCTCTAGAGCGCAGGCTCAGTAGTTGTGGTGCACGGGCTTAGTTGCTCCGCGGCATGTGGGATCTTCCCAGACCAGGGCTCGAACCCGTGTCCGCTGCATTGGCAGGCAGATTCTTAACCACTGCGCCACCAGGGAAGCCCTAAGCATTTTCTTAAAGAGAAGTTATATTCTCTGACTTAACATTAGAATTCGAAATGTAACAGTTAAATCTATTTTGTTGTTTATATTAGCCTATTTATATTTTTCATATTTATATCTACTTTTTAATACACCTGTTCATCATGGTTTGAGAGGGTTGGATAGTAGTCTATTAATAGTGTGTCTATATCCGATTTTCCTTATATTTCCTATACCTATGTGTATTGTATGACACCTAGACATTCATAACCAATATATTTTTTATTGTGAATCACATCTTTTAGCATTAAAGTTTTCTTCATTGCTTGTTTAGTGCTTTTCTGTCCTGAGTTCAGTCTTGCATGATATTGACCACTGTATTCTTTCCTTCCCTCCTTCCCTCTGTTCTTTCTCCGTCCCTCCTTCCCTCCTTTCTTTTTTTTCTTTCTCGCCCACCCCCGCCCCCGCCTTGCCCCCACCACATTCTTTGTTTTCAAACTTTCTCAGTCACTGGGTTATAGGAGTCTCTTTCCCACCGAATAGAGTGGAATCTGCTTTATGATTCATACGGAAAGTTTGTTTTCTTTCAGTAGGTAAGTTTGGCTCTCTAACATTTATTGAGATGACATAAAAGTTTGGTGTTAATATTGTTATACTATTTTATATTATGTTTTAAAATTTATAGGTTTTGAAGAAAATTTACAAGGTGTTCTGCCTTCTTAGCATTGTGTTCTTTTAATTAGAAAGGTTTATATTTCTGTTACCATTATGGCTATAACTACATGGAAACCCTTAAACCTCTTATTTCTTTAAACATTATCTGTTAATCCTCTCTAAGGAGCAATAATAAAATTAATATTTTTCTTCTTCCTCCTCCATTTTCTACCAGCTGATTTTAGCATTACAAAATAATTTAAATTCTCCTGTGATTTATCAGTTTTAAAATAATATCTTTTGATCTCAGTAACATTCCATGTTTTTCCTCCTTCAGCTTTTATCTTCCCATGTTTCTTTTATCATTTCTGCATGTTAAGGCTTATATTACTTATATTTTATTATAGCAGCATAATTACATAGGGATTTAGTCCCATAATTAGTTTTGGTATTTATTATAGTCCTTTTACTTTGAATTTTCCAGCTGGCTCTCGGATGATTGCAATTTATCTCCTAGTAAATTCCTCAAGAAGGTTCCATGGGAACAAGATTTTATGTGCTTTCATATGTTCAAAACTTTTGAATATTGTCTGTTACCTTTACAGTCAATGAGTTTTGCTAGATTTAAATATCTCGTTTCTATTTCTTTCCCCAAGGATTTCATGAGCATTACTCCATCCAGTGGAGTAACTAAAAGACAGTGGGGTCCACTGAAACTTGTTGAATGTTATTGTGGAGAAATACTGCAACAGATTGATTTCTCCCTTATGAGCTACTGGGGATTTTTTGCCTTGATGTCCAACGCATTCTGTAAATTTCAAGTCCAGTGAAGTTGGGCATTTTACTGTTGACTATTAAAATGAGTTTCTCTGGGGACGTGTGCCCTTCAATATGTATTTTATTTTATTTTTTAAGCATTAAAATAGTGTTTCAGATTTATTAGTAGTAAATTTGGAATAGGGAAATCAATATAGACCATAAGGAAAACTTGAACTTTCTATTCGTTTCCCAGCTACCCACTCACTTTTCATACAAAACAGACCTTGACTCCCACATCTGAGTGAAATGGGTCTGCAGAATCTTTCGGGGAATGATAGGGTAGAAGTGGCCAGCCTCAAACCTTGTCAGGTCTGAAAATAAGATTACAAGAAGGAAATAACATTTCAGTCTTGTCTTGAGAGACATAACCTAGGTTCAGTTACGACTACGTTTGCCATGTGAGGGTAAAGAGCTCAATGTCCATTTATTGGTCAGTGTGGCAAAAAAGATATGCAAGATGGAGCCAATTGTTTGAGCTAAATTAATACAGTTTTTTTTTTTAACTCATTGTTACCTATTTTGTAACTTACTCATTCTTCTGTAGGGGAAAGAAAGACTATAGAAGAGTATGAAGAGATTAACTGAGTATAGTAAAATATGGATCCCTCAATAGAAATATAAGGAATGGAATGATAATTGTCACCCTTTTCCTAAAATCTTGTTTGAAATTTCCCTACTGTTACACTACAACTGAAGCTTTCACACCACTCTATACAGACTTCTACATTCTGTATTTTATAGCTAGAAATACACTAATAAATTTTTACAAAATATCACATATGCTTACTATTGTTCCTAGTGTATTGCTAAATATGTATTAAGCTATGGACAAATTATCAATGAACATTACACAAGTTAGCTTAATTCTCCATGTTGGGATTATAGACCAACCCACTGCACAACTCTATTCTTATTTTCAGACAGTGGAACTCTTATATTTCTTTTCCCTAAAGTATACGGACGTGTTTTATCTTAGTCGTAATCATATCTACACAGAAAGTATGAAGCTGTCCTTCTAACAGAGTATGAAACACGCCTTTAGTGGAATGTTGAACCCTCATTTCAGAGCAAAATAATATATGGCTATCAGAGCCTATTAAGAGGAAAATACTTAAATTCTTTTAGAAGTAAACTTTGTATGGAATGAGTTTCTGATGTGCCCCTCTAATCTTTTTTTTTTTTTAATTGAGGTATAGTTGATTCACAATGTTGTGTAAGTTTCAGGTGTACAGCAAAGTGATTTCAGTTATACATATATATCTATTTCAGATTTCAGTAGGTATTTTATTATAAAAAGTTTTCTTATATTTTATTTTTATATATTTATTCCTTTCCATTATTTTGATTTTCTTCTGGGGAGATTCCAGTTACACATGTATAGATCTCCTTTACTTGTCTTTAGTTCTCTGTTTCTAATACTTCTTAAATTTGAAACAGTTTTCTTCTCTCTTTGGTTGCCTTTTTTGTATCTGTCATCTATTACCTCGACTTTGATAGATTTCAATACATAGCATTTAAATCTCTGGAGCTCTGCTAGCTAATGTTTCATCTCCTCTTACTGTCTTGGTGTTTCTTCTCTATCCTTTTAATTGTCTGCTTTGTGTGTGAACAGATACGATTTTGCTTCATTAATTATTTTTTGTTCTTGGTTTAATGTATGGTCTTAAATTTTATCTGTTCTTTGGCATTACTTTTCTTGCAAGTAGTCCTCATCTGCCATTTGTTTTTCCTGTGTCTTTTCTCCTTTCTTCCCATTCATAGTATGTTTGTACAGATTTCGATGATGGTTCTGTTTTGTTATTCATCTTCAAAGCAGTGGGTTTTTCTTGGAACATATTTATGGGAGATTCATGAGGAAGACAGTCACAGTTTAAGTACTAAGTTAAAAAGACTTTTCCTTTTTTGTGTTTGAATTTTGTTTTCAGCCTTTAATTCTTCTAAGCTAAGGGATATGGGAAGGTGTGAAATTTTTCTTAATATAATGACTTCCCACTGCTACAGAGGTATGGTGTTCCTGCAAAAATGGATTTCTGACCTCCTTTTGTTTCCGTTATTTTTAAAGGATTTTTGTGCCTATGTTCATGGGGGATATTGAGAAACTGGATAATATTTTGTTGCCAGTCTGATTCTCATACCTTGCAGGTAAACGATAATTCCTCTCTCAGGAAGTGTTAGGAATTTTATCTTTTCTCTTTGAATTTGTCACATTTCCCACTATTTGTCTAACGTGACTACTTTTTTGTTCAAATTAGCCATTGGGGGGCACTTTTAGTTTAAAATTTGTAACTTTATTCAGCTCAGGGAACTTCTGTCTTTTCTTTCTTTTTCCTTGTGCTTTCTTTTTTTTTAGTCTTTCTGTAACTCATATTCTACGTGTGTTGATCTTTTTAGATTGTTCCTCCATGGTTTCTTTTTCATTTCATTTCTTTGACTTTTCCCTTCACATTGTGAGAGACATTTTCTCAGCTTTATCTTCTATACTGTTTATTAGTTGTTAGCTTTGTTTATTACAGTAATGTTTGGAAGTTCTGGGTTGCCTCATCCTCTACATTCCTTTTCTCTTAAGTATTTATATAGTATTTAAGATGACCTTATATTTTCTCTAAATATACTCTAAACCTAAGTTCTCTGGATCTGTCTTCACCATCTTTTCTCTTATACACAAATTCTGGCTATAATTTCTTGTGCTCTTATCAGTCTAATGCCAGTGATTTCTAGCTTCTAGAAATTCTTTTAATTTATGGTATACTGAAGGTACCTTTCTTATATCCCAGCATGGCAAAAAAAAAAAAATTATTTCTTCTTTCTTAGCAAGGAAATTATCTCTTTATTTTCTTTCTCTTCCTCCTTCTTCTCCTTCTTGTCATTTAAAGGTTTGGGGGGCATGAAGAAAGTTAGGTGCTTGTTTTTTGTCTGCTTTCTTGATCTATTTTTCTTAAGAGAACCTTAAAGTATATGAAATTTGAAGAGTGTAGATAAGACATTTATCTTTTTATAGCCTATACTTTTGTTAATTATAATTTATGTTGGAAGCTCAAATACAGGGAAAAGTTATAATTTTATTTATATTTGTTAATGTATTTGACCACTTGAACCTGTGTTTCTACTTCCTTGTCATCTTTGAAATCTTGACTTCCTTCTAATTTGGTAATTTCCATTTCTCTCTAAGACTCATTTCTCTGTTTCTGTTTTCCTTCCTTCTAGTCACTATTCCATAGTTTGTCTTTCACACTGAGGTAAAATTCACATCTTATCAAATATCACTACCCTTGAGGTTGAGAGTCAAATTTCTGAGTATGACATAGAAGGACCATTCTTGTCTGGAAGCTCCTTCCATGTTTTTCATCTTTGTATATATTTCCATTACTTGGAATTACCTTCATTCTTGGATCTTTTGTCCACTTAGGGAACTTGTCTGCTATTTCATGGTGAAATTAAGCTCTTTCTTTTTTATGGTTCCAGAACTTTATTTATACTCAGTTAAAGAACTTAACATATAGTTGTAGTTATTTTTAAGTGTCCATCTGCCCTCCTGTAGACAGTACAATACATTATGCCTCCTTGATAGGCAGCCATAATGCTCCTAGAAAACTATGTCAGGTGAAGAATACACCTTTTAAAATACTTGACTGAACTGTAGATTGGTTATATTTATCATGACTAAGGCTTATAAGTCATTCAGTAATTTCTTTAAAAGAAGAAACTTTCTATCAGAGTTTAAATCAGTAAGAAATCCTAGGGGACTTCCCTGGTGGCACAGTGGTTAAGACTCCACACTCCCAATGCAGAGGGCCCGGGTTCAATCCCTGGTCAGGGAACTAGATCCCACATGCATGCCCCAACTAAAAGTTTGCATGCCGCAACTAAGGAGCCCTCGAGCCACAGCTAAGGAGCTCACCTGCCGCAACTAAGACCTAGTGCAACCAAATAAATAAATAAAATAAATAAATATGAAAAAAAAGAAATCCTAGACATTTTTGATGGAAGGAAGGAACTGTCAGAGTAGAGGGGGAGAAATAGGATAGAGGAAGGTCAGATCAGGCCCATCAAGTGTAAAGAATGATGCCCTGTCGTATACCTAGAGAAGCAAAAGGTCTTTGAGTAATATGAGCTGATAGAACTAGAGGTACTGAGTTTGTGTCTAAAGATCTAGACTGTTTATTGCTATTAAATGCTATAACCAAATATTTTAAGATTTTTCTAAAACGGGTGTTCTTAGGACAACAGTTAAATTTAGTGTCGACACTACTGACCACTAACAGAACTATGTCAGATGGCAAAAGAATATCCAAATGATCCTGTGAAGAAGACTGTGTGCTTTTGTTCAGAATAAATCATAAGGCTAGCAACTGTTAAGACGAGAAAGGGGGCTTGTCCACCATGTAACCGGAGTGACTAGTCTTTCCACATTGATTGTGAGTGAACGTGATGCCTACTGTGTACAGAGAGCATCCTGCTAGGTATTCTGGGAGCAGCACAGGAGATGAAATCCTGGGTCCCACACTTAAGGATTATAGTCTCCTTAGACAAACAACTGGGGCCTATGAAAGGATTTATTAGTTATCAAAGCAGTGTATTAGTGTGTGCAGAGAAAGGTATGAGGAATGGAAAAGTTTAAGTCCTAAAAAAAAAGTACAAAAGAAGGAATGATATAATTTAGATGGAGGAATGACTTCTTGGAGGGGTCAATTTTGATCTTTATCTTTGGGGGAGTTAATGAATATGGAGGGGCAATGAGCTACCCCAAATTGGTAGCACAATAGCACAATATACAGGAGGAAAATGGAGGGGCAAACCAAGTTGTGTTTTGTGTAAAGCAGGAGACTGGTTGATTGGTTGGCTGAAGAAGTATTTTTAGGAATTAGTAATCAAGAAGCATTCTTGTGCCTTATAGCATTTCCCTCCCCCATGTATAAAGCCACTTGGGGTGACAGAGTGATGGTTAAAGGGAAATTACACATGTCCCTACTTTCAGGGAGCCTACATTCTAAATGATATAAGGTGCTCACACATAGAAAACAGTAGCTGAAGCTTGACTAAACTGGTATATGATGAAGGGTAAAGAGATAGTCTGGAAAAAATAGATATGGTTTGAATCTGTAAAATGGGAACAAATGATGCCTGCTATACAGGTTTGTTAGAATAAAATGAAATACCATATGTAAAGTGCCTAACACTTGACAGGCACTCTGTGTTTGTTGTCACTCCCTCCTTTTCTACCTCTCAGTTCTAAGGTAGTATGTGCAAAGAAAAAAGAGGAGAGATGCTTGAAGGATGAGAGATCAGTGAAACTTTCAGAAGAGGTGGGACTGGTCTTGGGCCTTAAAAGATTTGTGGGTTTTAGAGAGTGAACGTTACAAAAAAAGAGGTGGAACTCGAACGTGCTTCAGGGAGCTCCAAGGAGCTTCTGTTCATGCTGAGTGGGAGAAGAGGTCTGAAAGGCAGGCTTGGAACCTAGACGTTGGCTGGTGCTTAGGTTGCATTCTTCTGCCCAGATTCCACCTTGTGCACTGCTTCGACCAAGTGTTGACATGTTGCCGTGTGTCAGCTCCTCTGATATGCAGGAGTTATCAACTTGGAATTCCCCATAGCAAATAGCATAGTACTTTACACATAGTAAGGCACTCTATGCATATTTATTAGGTGAGTTAGTAAAACAAATGCTTAGGAACATCAGAAACAAGGGTGGTATGAAGATGACATTTTATGCTAATACTACATCAAATTATATAGTACAATGTGGGAGAGAATATTGTAGAGTAGAATAGTAGCGTATCTTGGAGAGGGCCAGATGTGGTTTTCACCTTGGCTGATTGACTTATGTACTTCGTGGATTTGGATAAGTTTTTGCAATATATTCTTGTATCTGAGACCATTTTTAGCCTTCTGCTCTTCTGGCGTCAGTTTCCTCATCTATTGAATAGCTAGTACCTGCTTCATAGAGTTGTCATGAGGATTCAATGAAAACTAGCTCAATGCCTGGCCCATACTGGGTGCTCACTTAAATATTATTAATTATCATCATAATACTTATTATTTATTATTTTTGTGTTATTCTTAATTCACATTGAAACTTTGATATGCATATTTTGAGCGACAAAATTCACTCTTGTTCTATCAGTGTTGAGCAAAGAACAAAATAATGTACAGTGCTATTCTATAGTATTTCATTGTTGACCTTGCTATATTGTTTGCAACCCTGTTATATCAAAATTTAATTTGTAGGGCTTTCCTGGTGGCGCAATGGTTGGGGGTCCGTCTGCCGGTGCAGGGGACGTGGGTTCGTGCCCCGGTCCGGGAAGATCCCACATGCTGCGGAGCGGCTGGACCCGTGAGCCATGGCCGCTGAGCCTGTGCGCCCGGATCCTGTGCTCCGCAACGGGAGAGGCCACAACAGTGAGAGGCCTGCATACTGAAAAAAAAAAAAAAAAAAAATTAATTTTGTAAATAATGATCTGTGATACAGTCTAAGGAGAATGCATCTTAGGCCCAGTCCTCTGCAGGAGCAGTTCACGGAGTATTTTTCATCACCTGCCTTGGACTCTTCCAGACCATACACAAAACTGATATCCTTGATCCTCATAGCAATCCCCAAATTGTTGACCATAGCTTTTTATCCCCATTTAGCAGCAGCTGAAGAAATTAAGGCTCAGGTGGCAAGGTTAGTGAGTGGTGCAAGCCATTTATAATAATGGTAAAAAAAAAAAAAAAGCATGGGCTCAAGTTAAATTTTGAATCAGTGTCTACAATAACTAGGAAGTGAGATAAAGCAGTCACTAGGAACACGTGGAAAAGATCGCTGAAAAATGAGACTCTGCCTGTTATTAAGTGTGAGTGTTGTCTCATTAGTCTTTCAGCCTGCTGACTGTGAAAAGTGTATTTGAGTTTTTTTCAAAGACCTTTTTGGCAACATAGAGTCACAAAATGCCACATTTCGCTCTTCATGGTTTTCACTGAAAATTTATGAACTTCAGCTTTTCAAGAGTTCCAAAGAGATGACCTATCATACTTCAGCAGTTCATTGTCTGTAGAATAGTTTTTAAGGACAGGTATGTTGCACTGTAATGAATATAGAGCCTGGACATTGTTTTGACTTGAAGGATGCATTTTGGTGTTTAAAAAGCTCTGTCATGTGATGTGAAACAGCATCTCTGACTCCCCATTCGCCTAGACTTCAAAACTTGCAGTCGGCTTTGAGAACCTCACTCTGTATCTCCATCAGTTATCAAGTTCTGCATAGTCTTTTCTCTTACTCACTTTTCAAAGCAAATGTCGTTTCCTCCTTGAAGCCTGCCGTGATCTCACCTCTGATGTGTAGTTTCTTCTAACTTGGTGCACCCCTGGTACTTGGCATTTAATCACAGTGAGACTCAGCCCTTTACTGAATGTGATTTTTAATTTAAAAATGAGTATCTCTATTCCACTATGAAGCAGTGACCATATCTTACTCATTAGCATGTACTTATCACCTAACACACTGCCTGGCACATAGTGGGTTCTTTGCCTCATGATTTAGTGGAATGAATTGCTTTGATTATGGTGGAACCCTTTCTGAGACCAGAGATAACACTTCTTTGTAATATTCAAAGCCTAAATTGAGAAAAGAAGAAAGAAAAATTGTAGATAATAAACTTGAAATTATGTAGTAACCATGGGCTTTGTTATTGTGTGCCTGCCAAAAAAGTGACTCAAGGTTAAACCAAAATCTTTTCCTTCACAAATGGTGACTCCCCTCCCAGTATTAGTAGATTTTTGTTGGTAGTTTTATTTTAAAAGACCATGATAAACCTAGTAGGATAAGAATAAAATGAATGCCCACAAATTAGATCTGCCTGTGACTTTTTTACTAAGTGAATTCCCCCCCAGCTGCCATTGTGAGCGAGCTGTGTAGGTTTTGAAATTCAAAGTAGGGAACCCTAGAGTTTGTAGTGTCTCTTTTTTTCTTTTGAGGAATATGAGATCACCGTGCATATAAAACACACCCAAATGAACTCTGCCCAGTAGCAGTCTAGATAATGAAATGGAAAGTTTGTATCTGAGTTGCCGAGAATCTCGCATTTTGCCCTGTTACTACGACAACCACTTTGTGATCTAGAAGTGACAGGGAGCTTCCCTCAAGCTGAACGCAGCATGTCATTCTCTGTGTCCTGGTTGAAGAGCACTGAGTAGGTGCTTGTTAAGGAATCGGTCCAAAGGGAGTTTATAATATAAAAACTCAGATTAGTTTTAATATTGCAATAGTTTTTGTCATTTTTGTGTTTCTCTTACTCTTTATTTAGACATTATTGAAAATTTTCTCATTAACCAGAAATGGACCCTTCTCCAACCCTCGAAAATACTGGAATACAATTTTTAGTTATTGTAAGAAAAAAAGGCAAAATGGTTGTTAAACTTTTGAGAATGCTTTGAGCATGCTTATTTAAATGCTTTGAATTGAATGAAATGTGCTCAATTACACAGATCTGTGCTTTTAAAAAACGTTAGCATTTGCAATTCATACGTTGTAGTTTAATGCCCCATTTATATTTAACAGTATTATTTAGGTTGATTGTTAAGGTAATATTTAACAGGAATAGTTAAGTGTGTAGCTTCAAGGACAGCTAAAAGGTCCATAATACAGAAATTTTAGCTGTTTAGGAGACGAAGTACATAAATATATATTAAAATCCTTTTATTATGACTTGTAAAGTTTAACACCTTTGGACCAATTCTAACTTCAGGATTATTTTTTGTGCCTCATGTAATATGTTTCGATCTACCCATTTATCACTTTTATGAGTAGCATAAGTAAATTTAGTGCATCTGCATATTTATACACTTTAAATAGACCAATGTAAACAGTTTCTTATCTGCCATATGTTGAAATGTTGCAGTAAAGACATAACTGCCTAGTCAACAAAGAATGGCATTGAATTGCACTGTTTTGGAAAAAAAAGTTAAGTGAACTAGATGGCTGTTAATCTGGTTCTTTAAATATCATAAACAAAAGTATCAGAATGTGTTTCCAAGGACAAAGGCGGAGTTTTCTGGGCTTTGATTGGTTGCTGCCTTGTCCTGTCCCACAGCCATCCTTAATTGGCTTTGGTAGATTGGAATCACATAAGCAGAGTGACATTTATTACTTTCCTAGTTGTTTCTTTGCACTGAGCCCCGAGATTCCCAAGGAGTAACTGTAAAAGATTTCTTTCATTTCGTCCATGATCTACGGGAGGGGATCACTCTAAGAAGAGCAGGCATGAGTTTGAGTGCAAGAAGAGTCACTCTGCCTGCAATAACGCCCATAGTTCTACAGAAAAGGGTATGTGACTTCTGCCTTTTTTCTTTTCTTTTTCTTGCTGTTTTTTAATTTCCTGTTACTGTGTTTATTAATGTGTTGGAAACTTTCGTTACATATCCTTAGAGAGGCTATAATTCATTGAGGCTATAGGTGATTAAAGGATAGATTATTGAAATTAGACTATTAAAAAAAAAGCTGGGCCAGAACATCTCTGTAGTATGAAAAGCTCCATGTGAAAGTAGTTTGGTCTCGATTTCAGGGCGTTGTGATAGAGACTGTATTGAAGATTTTTCTTTCTTTTTTTTTTCCCCTTCTACTGTAACTTCAGGCCTCTTTGCCTTTAGTTCAATAGGCAATCTGCTAGCTATTATGTTTTATATTTGTTTACTAAGGAGCAGATTCTTTGTTTCACTATAATTCGTGATACATCCATCTTCATTGTTGAATGGACGATATAATTGTTTTACTGTTTAAAACATATGGCACCAGTTTCTTTTCCTCTGGTTTTCTACCCATTTCTGTTGAGTTTCTGCTTACTTGCTTAAGAAAAACTTTCCATTAAGTTCCCTTGTGAAAAGGCTTTCTGTTAATTATTAATGCAGTCAATCCTGTGTGTGAAATATTGTCTGTTAGTTTTTTGTAAAGTTTATTTCTGTGTCTTACTTGCCACATCGTATTTTATAAGGTAATAAATACACCATGTGATGTAGCATTTAAGTAAAGCTGAATATACTAAACTTCTCTTGTAAATATACCAAATAAGAACTGTGTATTGAAATCCTTAAAGAATCAAATCTGTTGTATAGCAAAGAAAAAGCACCAAAACACATTTTGACACTGTGCTTTCTGAATGGTTTTGGTGACACTAGAAACTGTAATGTTTATTTCCGTACCTGACTTTTAATGGTTAACTATTAGTGTATTTCATTAAGTCAAAGGTCATGGTTTAATTTATTTGAAAATGACAAATCTTACAATTAGGGTGTCTTTTAAAAGAAGTGTCTCTTTTCATTGTTTTTAAGTTTTAGGTTTTTAATTTTTTTTTTATCCAGTTGACTACTTATTCACCAGGGACATTTTACTTGGCAGTAAAACAGTATATGATAATTTTGCCAACATTTGTTCTTATCTTTCTTGATGTCTTTCTTTCATCTTAAGCAAATTTAATTAAAAATATTTTGCATTGAGCTGGAGTCTTTATTTTGATGTAGACTTAGTAGTACATTAATAATGACCATATAGATTACCTGAGTCACTGGCAATGTGAAAAGGTATAATAGCGTATATCAAATCTATATCCTTGTGTTTGGATTCTTCTTTATCCAGTTAATACTTTATCCAGTTAATAATTCTTCTTTATCCAGTTAATTAATAATAATTTCTTTGGATTAACCAAGAAATTTTCATCATGTGGTTCTTTTGCACAACATATTGGTGTGGTGGAAAGCATGCCACCTGGATTCTCCATTTCCTAGCTGTGTGATCTTGGGCAAGTCATTTAAACTCTCTGAGTCACTACTTTCTCACCTATAATATAATAGTGGAGAGATTTTCATTAAATGCTCTCTTCAGTCTTATTTGTGTCTATAATTCTGTGACTCAAATAATATATTTTGAATTTTCATAAGTATAATAAAATATTTAAACCATTTCTTATTAGAGTATAAAACATTAGAAGAAGATGCTATCATTTTCAAGGATTTGGAGCAGTTAGTCTAGGGGAAATTTGTATGAGTAAATTTGTATGAGTAAAACTTAGCTAGAAAATAACACCCAGCACTGGTTGGTAAGTAGCAAAACAGGATTACTCTGGAAAGCTGTGATTATAAGTGATGTTAGGTCTGAGCTGCCAATGGATACATCGTTGTGATTTCTCTTGGTTCTTTTATAATAAGCTTCTAGTCAGGTTTCTATTATAATAATTAACATAAGTCAAAATTCCCTAAGCCCAAGTCCATGTTATTGCTTTCCAGTTGGTACACATATTAAATGTTCATATAATTTAACGCATCATTTGCTGAAAATACTTAATGCTATTTCTTTCTCCCAACAGTTTAATCCCCAGAGGACCCATTGTTGATAAGACTGTTCTGAAAATCTTAGTATCTCTTATTTTAGAAACTGGGTGTTTTTCTGACTAAAAAATATCCATCTGCTCTGGTCACACCATGCCTTTGTTTTCTAAGATAGGAAATTATTCCACACTTGTAATTAACTTGTTTTCTATATGCACCATAGTTTAAGATGATACAAATTAATACAAGCATTTCTCAGTATTTTGGGGCAGCTTCTCATTTTCCAAAGAACCTAGGTGCCTTTTCCACAGGTTTGGTATAGAGTTGGCTCATCCTGAACGAGTGGTTCTTGCAAAATAATTTGTCAACTGGAATCCTAATCATTTGAAAGGCTGAGGGTATTTCTGAAAATGCTTAATAGTTTTAGGGAGTAATTTTCTTATCAGCAAGCATATCTGATCTAAGTGGGCATAAGATCTCCTGAGATTGGTTGGGAACTTGAACTTTAAACACGGCTCTTAACATGGTATGGGTCTTTTTCGTAGCACATTAAATATACTTTCATCTTTGAGGAACAGACTAGTTCAGTGGACTCTCTGTCGAGTAAATTGGAAATAAATTTTTGACCTTTTCTAATTCTATCAGGATCCGATTTCCTTGATTCTAGTTAATCAAGGTTCCAGTGAAGAAAGTTTCATCATCTCTCTCAGAAATGATCGCATCCTCATCAAGTGTTCTGAATGAGCTCTTCACCTCATAGCATTTTTCTCAGATAACTAGGTTATGCCTTTTTTTTTTTCAAATGAGAAGACTGAGTCTCTTGGATGTTGAGTGACTTATGCAAGATCACCCAGAAGGTCAATGGCAAAGCTAGAAATAGAATCTAGGTCTTGTGACTTCCACTGTGTTTCTCTTATTAGATATGTGTTACCTCCTGAAATTAATATGTTAATGAAATTGCCTTATGGTGTGTATAACTGCCATTCAACTTCTAGTCTGGAATTAGCTTAGGCAAATCTTTTCATCTTCCTCTGCACCTCCACCAACTCCCATATGCTCTAGTGTAGAAAACATTTTATTCAGACAGCAATTGTAAGCAACAAAGTGTGTGTGTGTGTGTGTGTGTGTGTGTGTGTGAGAGAGAGAGAGAGAGAGCGAGAGAGCGAGAGAGCGAGAGAGCGAGAGAGAGAGAGAGAGAGAAAAAGAGAGAGAGAGAGAATGAGAGAGAGAGAGAGATGGAAAGACAGTTTTACCCAGCGTTCATTACATCAAGAAACAATTTTAAGGTCCCAGAGAGTTAACAAAAACTCAAGCATTGTAAGGCTTATACTAAGTGCAATATAAAATTCACATTCTTTTTATATAAAGGTTGGAAGGTCTGAAGGCCAGATGCCCATATTCTGATTCTGTGGGTAGGAAGATTTCTACCTCTGTCAGATTAAAATTGTTCTGCAAATTGTTTCCAAGCATTTCTACATTCTTTAGCCATACTACAATTATGAGAGACTTTCATAGGCACACAGAATTCTAACGTGTCTTCCAGAATCTCAGAGAAAAAAGGAATACTTTTTAGAATATATTTTTTATAAGATTCAAATCATTTGAAAATCCAAAATTCATGAGTATAATATGGAGCAATGCCATTTATCAAAAGATCCAATTCCCCATCTATACAAGAGAATAGTTTGTTATATTCATTTCCCTCCTCATACAATTAGAATTATTGCTGTGAATTTCTAAAAACAATTTTGTAAAGAATGAAAGAATATAGATCATCATCATATCACTATTTTGCCCAGAAGCTTTTAAATACATACAAAATCAGTCCAAGCGAATGTAGCATTCACTGTGCTTTGCGGCCTTTGAAACCTTTGGGGGTTTCCTCAGCTTCATATGAAGCCTCCACTCCAGCACATCGTTTTTCTCCTTGTGCTCCAAACAGGGTTTGGTGCTTGTCCCACTGTACTTCTGCACGCAGTTTTGTGCTCCATGACCTGTAGACAACTCCAGGATCCTGTTACTGTCTGTGTCCCAGCTCAGGCTGTGGTACCATCCTGAAACCTTCTAAGACTGTTTCTTATTACATCTGTCTTAATGGTGTCTTGACTCGAGTGTCCATGGATCCACCTTTATGACTCATTTCTCAATGCAGTAACTACTGCCATGTGACATCAATTTTGTTATTACCTTTTATGATATTTAAGTCTTATTAGCTCTCCTTAGGTGTGTATCTTAAGCTTTCTGGCTTTTCATATTTGACTTTTAGTTTTTTCTATGGACCTTGTGTATGTTTTATATATCTTGTATTATTTGGTTTTCAAAATTTGTTTTTACATTTTTAAGGGAAAGACCCTTTAAATAAAGTGCTTTGTCAGTTACAGGCTGAATTTAATTTCATGTAACCGGAAAACTCAAATGACAGCATATTAAACAGGGGAGAGATTTATTTTTCTTTCACTTTACGAGAAGAATTGGTCCCAGGCTAATGTAGCCGTCCAGCAATGTCCTCAGGCAACCAAGCTCCTTCCTGCTTTCTATTGTATCTTCCTTAGTGTGGGTCCCTTTTCCTTTTATGGAAAGATAAATGCAGATCGCTAGCCATCCGGCTCACATTCCTGGCATACAAAATGGGAAGAACCAAGGGCATACAGGCTAGTTCTGCCAGTTATTAACGTGCCACTGGGGAATAACTGGGAGCTTCTGATCATATCTTACTGGCTAGGATTGTGTCACGTGGTCTGGATCCAAGGGAAGCCAGGAAATGTAGGCCTTGACCTGCACGCACTGCCCTTCTCACCAGAATTAGGAAATGGGGAGGATGGCTTTTGGTGGGGAACTAGCTGTCTCCACTGTCAGTGACTCCTGTGTATTAGGCATGCAGAAAATATTTGTCCCTTGGATTTTTATTATTGTCTTGCCAGGTATAGAATATAGTTATGCTTTTTGAACAAATGTATTCTATCGCTTGATTGGAGATAGTAGAAGGTGTAGTAAGTGGGGAGAGAGCAGATTTCCTGTGTAGGGGAGGGTAATGGAATGCATAGATGGTGACCTGAGTTTAGATGGCTGGCTTGCTTGGAAAGTGGTTGTGAAGTGGGAGTGAGTACTATTATTGCTGTTTACCTGGAGCTCTCATTCTCCCTAAACCTTGATCTTTCTTCTGCCCTTTTAATTTTTATACAGGGTAACATAGTTGCATATTCACCCAGGAAGGGTACCATATAGATGAATGGATTTTGTGTTTTCACAAAATGTTTCCTTTCCCTAAAAGTGAGTTTTTACGTAGTGTGCTGTAGTGGAGATTGTTTGTGTGTTTTAGCTAGGAAACCCTGAGTTTGAGCTCAGCTCTGTCACTGATCAGTGTTATGACTTTAGGTGTCTTCTTTTAAACCTTTCAAAAATTCAGTTTCTCTGTTTTGCGGATAATGATGCTTCCTCACAGAACAGTTGCAAGGATTAAATAGGATAAATATTTAGAAGACTTGACACGTAGTAGAAGCTCAACAAATGTGAATTTCTTTTTTTCCCCCTCATCTGGGGAATGGCGTGTGTTACTAGTTTCATAAATGGTTTAAAATCTCCCTATTACTGTGATTTAAATTTTTTTGGGGGGTGGGGGCTCTATCCTATTAAGTATTGATAGCTATTCAAAAGTTTTCTTGTAGCAAATGAATCAAACAAAAAGTAGTTGTCCTTGATACAGTGCAGCCAGGGAACGAAAGACAGTATGCCTCTCAAATTCTTGTTCCCTCTGCTTACTTTCTGTATACAGACTCTAATTTGAATTAAAAAAAAAATTAATCCATTTATATGCTGATTAATCCATTTATATGCTGATAAATATTTTTTTAAAAAATTTGGGAATGTAGATTTAAATAGAATAAGATAGGTGGTTAGATTACTTCTTTCACTCTCCTAGGGAATATCAGGCAGGGACTTCTGGCTTACATATTTGCAAGAGGTACAGTTGTACCTAGTGTTAAGACATTGTTTCAGTAGACAGAGGTGACATTACTGGAATGTGAGCTATATGATGGTAGGGGCTGTGTCATCTTTGATCATCATTAGACTCAAGTGCCCAGCACAGGGAATGTACAAAGTTGGGATATAATTACTATTCATTGAATAAACACAATTTTTGAAAAAACAAAATTGGGCTTTTTTGATACTGACCTGTCATTGGCATTTCCATCTCTGCATTTGTGTCTCTGTGGCGTTCATTTCCTTTTTCCTGGATTGCATACCTTGTGGTAAGAAGCTGTGCACTCAGGGCCCACCTCAGCTGGTCCACCTTGCTTTTTCATGAGCTCTGTCTCCACCCCCTCCCTCCCTCCCAGCTCATTCCTGTGAGTAATTTTGAGCACTCCCTGCCCTCCACACCAGTAGAAATAAAAACAGCTATACTATGTTCAGCTCTGATTACACTCTCTTTAATCCTCATAAGAACCCTACAAGATTGGTGGACAAACCCAGGCTGGGATGAGAAAAGTGAGCCCTGGAGAAGTTAAGTGTCTTACCCAAAGCACAGTGCTACAAGTCAGGACTGAGCCCAGGTGGGCCCCGCCCTGCACAGGGGCTGCCTGTCAGAATTGATGGGCACACATGTGACGCAGAGCTGCGCTCCATTGCGCGGCTGCAGTGCCCTTGCCTTTCACCTATAGTCTACTCATCAGACAAATCTCACCTTTTTTTTTTTTTACCTGTCTGTCTGTTGCCCTCCTAGCTATTGTTTCCTCGTTGTACACTCCAGTCTTACCTCACCTCAAAGATATAGTGAGTAAACCATATGTCAGAGCTCCTTGGAGCTCAATAGGAATCTCTTGGGACTTACTAATTGTGCTTTAAAAAATTTATAATAATAGTCACTATTATGAATTGAGTGCTATCAGTTTGCCATCATTTTGCCCATTTTACAGGATGAGGAATCTGAGACTCCTCATTGATAAGCTCATGGTGTAGGATCTGATCCCAGAGCAGATTCCGGAGTGCACCATCGCCACAAGCACCTGGACTGAACCTCCATGAGAATGAGGGCCATGTCTCGTATTAGTTTGCAAACTACAGTGTCTGGTCCACGTTTGGCAATGAAGGCAGATTAAAAATAGCTGGGCTGATTAACAGTCTAAGACTCTTGCTTGGGGGGAGCAGTCGTAGGGCTGGCTCGCCTTGGCGGTACCCCAGCACCCAAAGCCAAATCTAGAGAATAAGAATCTCTTTTGGCAGAAAAAAGAAGTAAGTCTTTTGGTTATTTCAGATATTTCGGGTATTAAGCCCTCTGAAAGATAAAGATTTTCTACCCCAGTGTGATATTACAAGTGCTTTCTCTTAAGACAGTTGCAAAAGAGCAATTAAAAACCCATTTTGGCTAAACAGCATTGTCCTATATGCTTGACAGCCTCCTAATTGAGCCTGCGTATTTGGGCATATACATTCAGTTGTATTTGTGAAATACCAGGAATATTATTTTATAGTTTCAGAAGTCAAATGAGTTTGGGTGGTTCTATCAGGATTTGAAGACGATTTTGACATCACCATTCTAAATGCCAAGGAGGCTCTCCAGCTTGAGTTGCAGGAAAGGGAACTTCATATTATATACCACCTGAAGTGACTATATATATGCCACTCCAACCCATCCCCAACCCTTCTTATTAAAGATGTAGACATAATTTATATTAAAAATTCAAATAGTTAAGAATGTTTAAAAATATATTTAATTTTTTTAGAAGCTTGCAACTATTTTAAGCAGTACCTCTATGTACGTTAAAGTTGTAATTTTCAAAGCATTGTTTTCTTTCTCTATTTGCACCAAGAAATAAAGACTCCCTCTGCTGGCTGTTTCTATATATGCAATTTTTCTGGCAAGTTGTGCTAAAAAAAGTGAAACACAAAGAATAACCTTTTTTGACATTCAAAAAGCTGGGTGCTTTGGGACATACGTGCAACTTTATATTTGGGTTTTTAGTTATCTAATGCTTTTATGCAAGATGTTGTGTCGAAGCAGCAGCTTAAAGCTGCATGAAAATTAGGTAAGCAGAGTGGAAAGAACAGGATGAGGTAGGAGCCCAGAGATTGGGGTTCCCAGGCTGGTTCTGCCAGTGACCAGCTGGAGATCCCCCGGCAAGTCAGATCCTCTTCAGTCTCAGCTTCTTCACTTGTAGAATGAGAAGGTTTCAGAAGATGTTTTCTAAGAGTCCTAACCTTTAGGATTTTATGATTCTAACAGTATTGATTCCATTTCTTTTACAGGAATATACATGTTTTACACTGATGCACATGCTTTGCACTGATATAAAATAAATATTTAGAAACGTGAGGGAAAGGTAAAATGACAAACATGGATATAAATCAGTTATTCCTCGTGCTATCACAGTATGGGAATGTTAGATCTAGAAAGTGATAGTTTGCATGGTAAGTTTATAAAATAATACCCCCCAGATGTACCAGAAAGACTGAATATAGCATATTTCATTGATTCTATGGCACCTTAAATTACAAGAAGCATCATTATCTTATATGCTTCCAATTAAATTATGACATACCGTTGATGGTAAGTTACATCTAAGTTACAGAGAAGTTAAATGTGAGAAGGTGTGCTTTTAAAAATCAGTGAAACAAGGTAGTTCCTAAAAGTGCTTCAGTTGATGCCAGACAGCTCAAGAATTAACAATAAAAAGTCTGATGTGTCCTGGACTCTGATAAATATTCTCTTTCCTCTCCTCGTGTTTTCCCCTCTCTTCTAAACACTTCTCCCTTCACCCCTCCCCAACTTGTCTTTCTTTCTCACTGTGTGAAACAGTTATTAACTTTTTCACTTAGGCATGTCTTATGGTTATTCTGGGAACAAACGACTGCTGAAAAACTGAAATGAGATACTGGAATAACATTGTGTCCAACATAAGCATGACCAGTGGTTTTCTGCTTTGAATATGAATAAGCATTAGCACTTGTGAAGGGTTTTTTAAACTTCAAAGGTGAATTAGTCAGCACTGGCATCTTCACAGGAATTACATGAGTTTTAAAAACACTGAGGCTTCAGAGAACGCTCCTTTGATGAAGTCACTGGAAATGTTAGAGTGGGATTTGTGATCTGACCCTCTTTATTATTTGTATTGGATTTAGGTCCTAAAATAACATGAATATATACATATGTATATGTGTGCGTCCATGGTTTGGGATATTTTTAGGCTTAGTTTTTAATGTTTGCTTTCTTTTATAATGAAGTTAGAGCTGTTTCTTTTGCCTTTTTTTTTTTTTTTTTTTACCATGTAAGAGCACACTGAAAGGGCTTCTGATTTCTTGCTTTATAAAATTGAACATCCGCTTGAGTTAGGGTCTTTCTTGCTATCCTCTAGGGAGAAAGAAAGCCCAAGGAAGGCGCAGGCTGCCTGGCTCTTGGCCTGAGACGGAGAGCAGAGAGGGTCAAGAACAGAGTAGAGCACAGGGGCTTGAAGGAGAGACTTTCTGGGCCCCCCTTTGCCTGCAGACCGGCTTTCTTCTCTTGGTTGGAAGCCTAGACGTGGCATGATTTGGCAGTGTCATTGATCTAGACAGTCAGGTGGGACAGTGCTAAATCCCCTGCCGTGCCAGGTTTGGGGCATTTCCAGTAGCAAGGCCACACTGGGCCTCGTGGGCCTGATGCTGGATGGGAAGTGAATTCATACAGCATAGAGCTTCACCTTTGCATTTTGAATTCATACAGAACTTGCAGAAGATCTGTATGGATCCCCAGCCACACAGGTCCTTTAACTCTGAATTAGTTAATCTCTTTATCCCCGCATGCCCTCTAATGTTACTGCTGCAATGTAATGACCTACAAATGTGTACAAGTCCAGAGTTTTTACAGAGGTGGTGTGGGGATGATTCATTCTTGTGACCTTGAGGATTGTGGAAAGAGCCTGGATCCGTGGTCATTTGATGGAACTTGCCTCACCAGACCCTGAGCTATCCTCCTCTGGTTTCAAATGTGAGAAAAAAAAACCAAACCTTTAATTTGATTAAGAAGCCATTGTTGGGTAGATTTTTCTATTACTTAGAGCCGAATTTGTTCCTAAATGATTAGCTCACCATGTAGTTACTTATCATTATTTCTTATCACTTTGTAATCTTATTCTGGTAAAACTGTCTTTTTAAAATTGAATTCTTTACTTCCAACCATTGAAAAAAGCTACTTTATCATTTGTGTATCTTAAAAAGGATCCCCTCTTGAGGTGGCCTCCTTGCTAGTTTGCACTGATAGAAACCAGTGTCTAGCAGTGCTGGGCAAAGACGCTTCTCCACAGACCTTCCAGCACCTGTGCACCTGTGCTTCCTCACCTCTTCCTCATAACTCAGTCCCTCTGATCTCAGGACAGTGGTCTGTGTGCTGTTCCATGTGTATTTTTTGCCTCTTCAGTCCTTGGTATCTTTGCTCATGATACTTGTTCCACACAGATGTTCTTTTTTTTTTTTTTTTTTTTTTAATTCTCAGAGTTCCAGACTTAAAATGGGCCAGAGAAGTCACCTTATCTACCTTTGTTCAGTCCGCAGATTTCTTGAAAACTTGCCTATGTTTTCTCTTTGGTCCCATGTGTGTCCTTTCTTCCCTAGAGGTTTTTAAACTGTGTGAGGTTTCCAAGCTACTGTTTTGGAATCCCTAATATTGTCTCCTATAAGGCCATTCATGACGGTGTCAGTCGTCCCTAAAGGGATATTTACACTGTGCCAGGCCCCATGCTGACTGCTGGGGACACAATGGGAAGCACATATTGACATTATTCCTGGTGTCATGCAGCATGCTGAGTAGTAGAAGCTTATGGATAATAATTATGTAGTTGCACATATGCATACGTGAAACAAAGGGCCTGGACCTAAACTGGGAGTAGCGTTGAAAACTTCCCCACAGAATGAATGGTTTATCTGAAGGATGAGAAATAGGAGGTGGGTGGACAGTATTCTAGGCAGCAGTAGTAGGTGCAAAGGCCCTGTGTCAGGAAGGAGCATAGCTATTTCAAGAAACTGAGAAAATATATGGTCAGAGTTAGAGAATAAGGAAGGAATTATAGGGAATAAAGTTGAAAGGGGCCACATGGATGTGAAATGGACCTGTTTATGTCAATCAATTCCTGTAATTCTGATATTGGTGACAATATCTATTTTGAGTTAATGAACATGTACTGCTCATGCTCAAATATGTAGTTGAATATCTCTTTCAATGGAGATAATTTGATTCCCTATGACCTGATTTCTCTAAACTATGTACTGTTTTGCTCTTAATAAATATTTGACAGCTAGCAAAATAATGAAGGATAGCAATATGGAAGCGACAGCTTTTCTTGAGCTGTTGGGATCTTTGGGAACAGTCTTTGTTTTTAAATATAACATTTTGTTAGAGGTTTCGAATAAGTAATAATGAATGTATTATTTGCCGTTTCCCTTCAGGGGAACATATTGAGTTGCTTAATTCAAAACATCTAAGACTGTCTCCTCTTATCTTAGGACACTACATTCCTTATTTAGAAGAACATAAAAATCCAGGGCTGCTCTGACCTCTATATAAAAATATTTCACTGATTTAGGTACGTTGCCTATCTGTTAAAAATAATGGAGAAAAAAATCTGAAACATTAAAAGATAGCTTTATAATCTTACTGTACTTGGATGATAAAATTTTAAAGAGTGGGAGAAATAAGCTTTACTTTGGGACCTAGTTGAAATCAAATTTCTATGGGCCTTGTTTCTTATTTTCTATTAATTATATATAAACAATATATATAATTAATAGATATAATAAATGCATTTATTTTTCTGTTGAAAAGTTGTATACTTTTCATTGTGGTAAGATCTTGGTATTTAAATAATGGTGTTTAAATTATTTTAAATTAAATATTAATTAATAAGAATTAATATTTAATTAAATATTAAATGTGGTATTTAAATGTAGTTAATCTAAAAATCAAATTTAAATTCTCCCCAAATAGAAACTTTGACACCCAAGATAACCATGCCCAACCATCTTTTTCCTTCCCTTTTGCTCTTTCTTCTTTTTCTAAAAAAAAGTCTCTCACTTCATCCTGTGGATTCTTGCTCATATAGTTATGTTTAATCTGTGCTCGTTTTTTACCTGCTGAATAATTATCCCATTTTGCCTCCTTTCTTCTCTGAAGAAACAAAGGATAAGCGATTAAGTAGCTAGTTACTTACCAATGGGTCCAATGCCCCTTTCTGCTCTGTGGCATTGCCAAATGACCAGATGAGAACCCTGAGTTTTTTTACAAATATTCTAGGATGAATCCAGTTTGGAAAGGAATGAGGCATCCCATTCCATCACTTTCTTGGGTCTGCAGGAAGGAGGAGAAAGGCTGACCGCTTAGCCTCTGCCCAGTGCTTTCCTGAAGCTTTCCACATAATCTGTTCTGAGAATCAGAATTTCCGGGGATTATAGCAGATGACTACTATGTGTGCTTTGGGGAGAAAGCAATACATATTGAATTGATTTTCAAATTCAAGCTCTGTGTTTTCAGAAATGGCCTTTGTCTTATATTTTAAATAGTTCATCTCTTTTAGTCCCTTGGCTTTAGGGGCCTCAAACTTCTTTTCTGAAAAGTTAACCATTTCTTGCTCTGTGTATTTCAACATTGTTGTGTCTTCTGCTTTGAAAATGAGTTATGTTAATTTTTTAATCTCTTGCCTCCACTTACTTTTCATGGAGGGCAGCCTAGGGGACTTGAGGTATAAAGTATATAAACTGCCTTGATAAGGATGTCAGCCAAAACAGAGATCTGCTCCACCCACATTCCAGCATATTCTCTGCAGGGGCTACTGTGTCTTTATATTACATTTTCACTGCTAGATGCCATATGCTCCCGGCACAGTTTTTGAAGCTGTAAACCACTCTGAAGGCCAAGGTTGCTCCGATTGTCAGGATTACAGTGACACTGAGGGCTTCCTCAACACAGCCTGTGTGTACACTGTTGGCTGTCCTTGGGAGCTCTCTCTGTTCCTGCTGGTGGGATGTTATAGACAGATCTTATCAATGCATGTTTTTCTTACTAATCAAGTGTGTCTGCTCATTGATGAGACAAAGAAAGTTCCTGTTCTTCTTTAGGGTCCAGGCAGGATTTCTTCCTGCTGGCATGCAATTGCAAATGATCTCGTGGATCAATTGTTATGAATTCTTCTTACCCTATTTTTTACTTTATATAGCAAGGTGGGGATTTGGGCCACTGAACTGGGAATGTATAATATCCCTTTATTAAATAGCATGATTATATGGCCTTCAGATGTCTTTTTACCTTTCAGTATGTAGAGGAAACAGGATACCACTATTTTACTCCAATGATTCTTAAGAGCAGCCCTGCCATTTGGTTTTTACATGATCACAAAAGTTTGTACCTGGGCTTCCCTGGTGGCGCAGTGGTTGAGAGTCCGCCTGCCGATGCAGGGGACACGGGTTCGTGCTCCGGTCTGGGAAGATCCCACATGCCGCGGAGCGGCTGGGCCCGTGAGCCATGGCCGCTGAGCCTGCGCATCCGGAGCCTGTGCTCCACAACGGGAGAGACCACAACAGTGAGAGGCCTGCGTACCGCAAAAAAAAAAAAAAAAAAAAAAAAAAAAGTTTGTACCTTAGTTTTAATCCCTACTAGTCTTATATCAATATCTTTACTTATGACTTGACTTTTTTTCTTAAACAGGAGGGTTTAGTATACTAATATTTTTGGCATATTCAACTCTACTAGAGAGTTAAGGCTTAGATTATCTTTCCCTTTTTCATATATTTCAAGGAGAAATAAATAGAAATAAAAATGAGATTTTTTTAACAAAGGCTCCCCATCAGTAGTATAAGGAATTTTTCATAAGTACTGAATAAATCTGAGAGATGACAGGGACTTACTGCTGTGGAAGATCAACCAAAATAAATTTCTATCGTTCATAGATGAATGTGTATTTTGGACAAATGTCAGCATTAAATGGGATTATTTTTTTAAGAAGAAGAGTTTGAAATGGAGCTCAAACAAAAGTATTGTTTTTTCCTAACAGGTGTTATTAATTTAAAAAATGAGTACATGCACTTATTCCAGAAATTTAAGTTAGCCTCGTCCTTCTAAGTTTATGTGTCTCAGTTCTTGGCAACTTATTTCTTTCCAATTTGCAGCAAAATCAACTGAAGAGATTAATGGCATTTCTAATTGGTTAGGTATCTTTTTCATTTTCCCCAACTTTACCTCTTACTCTATTCTTGCCCTCTTCTTGAATTTGGCTTAGACTTCAGAACGTCTCCAGATTTTCATTTGTTAATTCCTCTGATATAAAAACTAGAGCATGAAAAATAAGAGGCATACTTCTGTTACCCCAGGTGATGGGCATTTATTGTAAGAAAGCATGGGGTAGTCGGGAAGTCTCAGGAACCTGTCCCGTGGCCACTAGGTCATCCCCAACCCCCTGTTTCCTGGCATGGAATGAGCAGTGGCCTCTGAGGGCACTGAAATGGCAGCTCATCATTGCTCCACATGAAGGAGAAGCCCCAGGTTCGGATCTTCTTTTCCTCTCAGGACTGGTTGTCTTCATGTTGGTTTTGGCAAGAGCACCCACCAGTGTTTGACCCAGTCAGTGTTAACCACAGCCGCCTGGTGGACGGCATTTCTTAGCATCTCAGCAATTGTCTGGCACTGAGATTTGTCTGAAGGCACAAACTTAAAAACAATAGCCTATCCAGATGCAATCATGGGAAACACTGAGATTCCAAAGAGATCTTGGGATCTTCATGAACCACATGTGTTAACCGAAAAATGGAGGAATTGAAGTGAGAGCTCAGACACTTGCACCTGATTTTGGCAGTGTATTTTCATAGCCTTTTTCATATGACTTCACAGCTGCCTCAATGACTTCAAAACTCAGAACTGCCTGCTAATGGCAATATTAAGCCAGTTCTTACCTAGGATTATTTATAAGAAAAATTGTATATCTGTTGCTCTTTGAGAAGAATTTTAATTTCCTGAGGATTAAAATTTAATCAATCATATACTTCGTGACAGAAAAGATTTTTAAATTAAAATTTACAAATATGTATTGAGTACCTGTTATGTGCAAAACATTTTGGTAGGCTTTGCAGGGGCACAAAGTTCATTGTTCCAAAGATCTTTATTAAGCCATACATTGGCTTGGACTAGGTCCCTGGGATATCATGTCAAATGGTGAGTAAATGTAGATTTTCCTTAAGGGAGCTTGCTAGTGCAGTTGAGGAGAAAGATATTCAAGTAGAAAATTACAAAGTAAGAGCTCTAAGAGGGGCACATTATAAAGCCATGGGCAGTCAGGGGAGACTTTCTGGAGGAAGTGCTGTGGGAACTGGGGCCAAATGATAAGTAGGAATTTGCCAAATAAAGCATATTGTTGGTGGCTGGGGCAAAGATTTCAGGTAGAGGATACCTCATGAGCAAATAGAAAGAAGAGGTTGCAAATGTTTATCATATCTGGCTAAGGTCAGAGTGACCTGTTCCATAGGCTGATTTGCTGGGGAGTGTGCATGCTCTGTGCGTGCTGAAGAGTTTGGACTTTATTCCATGGGGTCCCACTTCCCTGGTTCTCTATCTCTCTTTATCTTTCAGACTTTCTTGCCTCTAACTCACCATTAAATATTGCAATTTCTCAGGGTTCAGCCCTAGATTCTTTTTTTTCTCATGCTTCTTCCTTTTCTCCCTTGTCAGATATATTCATATCCACAAGTTTACCACCTATAAGCTCAATGATTCTTAAGTCAATTCTGAGCTGAGGATCTTGCATCCCTGTTACTACGGTCATGCTTACCACCTCATCTCCCTCAGGGCCATGCTCCCTGCTTGCTGCACTTGCCGTTCCTGACGCCTTTTTTTTGTTTTGTTTTGTTTTGTTTTGTTTTGTTTTGCAGTACGCGGGCCTCTCACTGCTGTGGCCTCTCCCGTAGCAGAGCACAGGCTCCGGACGCGCGTGCTCAGCGGCCATGGCTCACGGGCCCAGCTGCTCCGTGGCATGTGGGATCCTCCCGGCATGGGGCACGAACCCATGTCCCCTGCATCGGCAGGCAGACTCTCAACCACTGCGCCACCAGGGAAGCCCCCTGACTCCTCTTAATCCTTAGAATCTGCCAAGTTTCTTCTTGCCCCACGGACTTTGCATGGCTTTGGTTCCCTTAGCTTGAAATGCTCTTACCCTCTCTTTGCCTAGCTACTGCCCACTCCTTCTTCAGGTCTTGGCCTGAATATCACTTTTTCATGGATATCTTTCAGGTATCTCCTAACCCCCATTATATGATTTAGTAACATACTGAATTTTTATGTCCTACTTTGTGACTATTGTTTTTAATACTGCTTTCCCCACTATGCTTTAGCTCTCTGAGGGCAACAGCCAACTCTATGACAGCCTTATATATATATATATATATATATATGGTTTTTTTTTTAAAAGGGAACTTTATTTTTATTTATTATTTATTTATTTTTGGCTGCATTGGGTCTTCGTTGCTGCGAGCGGGCTTTCTTTAGTTGAGGCGAGTGGGGGCTACTCTTCGTTGCGGTGCGCGGGCTTCTCATTGCGGCGGCTTCTCTTGTTGCAGAGCAGGGGCTCTAGGCACGTGGGCTTCAGTAGTTGCGGCACGCGGGCTCAGTAGTTGTGGCTCGCGGGCTCTAGAGCACAGGCTCTGTAGTTGTGGCGCACAGGCTTAGTTGCTCCGCGGCATGTGGGATCTTCCCAGACTAGGGCTCGAACCCGTGTCCCCTGCATTGGCAGGCGGGTTCTTAACCACTGTGCTGCCAGGGAAGCCCAGTGACAGCGTTATACTAAAACACTTAGCAAGGGATGTATGCTTTGCATGGGGTCTTAATAAACACAATGAGCTGCTTGAGTTAGGACAACAAGGAGCCATTGAAGAATTTTAGAAGAATGACCTGATGTGATTGGCTATTAGAAAGTTTATTCCCCTAGCAGTGTGGAGAAAGAGTTGGAGAAGGTCTTTGGCTAGAACAAGAGATATAAGTAGGTGGATATTACCACTAGAAACTTACAGCTTCATGGCACACATATGATTAAAAAACACAATTCAAGTATTCCCTGGTCCAGGGGCCCAATGATATTCTCAGCACCCTTTTCATCTCTTGGCATGGTTTACTCCATGTGGGCCCCATTTTCCCACAGTCTTTCTCTTCATGAACAGTAGCAGCTTCACCCTACACCTGCCCAGTGGAAAACAGGGCTCACTTTATGGTTATGTGAACGGATGTCTAGATTGGCCCTGACTGACTCTGATTAGGTCATGTGCCCATCTCTGAAATAGTCACTGTCGCCAAAGGGATTCTGAGTGTTGATTGATCAATCTGGATAACAACTATGTGAAGCTGAGGCAGTCATGCACTGGTAAACTGGCTATAAAAATATATATATTTTTAAAAAGGCCTTATTTGTAGCATTTGCCAGTTTCTTTGGTGTACTCCCACCATGGCTGATTTCAAGATGCCTGGCTTGCAGAGTTCCTGAATGTTTAACAATCACCTCTTGCAAGCCAGTTCCAGCAGCTCCACTGTAGCATCACTGAGCTGAAAGTAGAGCTGCCAGAATCACAAAGACTAATGGTGAGGGAGGGAGTGGGTCTCTAAAAGACAATCAGAATGCTCTTAGACGAGGGATAGGTGCCTGGTTGCCAGTCCAACAAATAAGCCTGCACTCTCCTGCGTAACTTACACTTTGGTGTCGTGATCTCATTTTACTTAGGAATTTTTTTTAAAGTTCTTATATTATTTCCTTGAATAACATTTTTAAGTACCTTATAATATTCCATTTTGTGAAAGTACTATAGTTTACCATTCTTTTGTTGTTGTATATTTAGGTTTAGGTATATTTAGAATTATACATAACGCTTTGCTGGATAAGTCTACGCCTAAAGCTATTTTCCACATTTATGACAGATTTATTGAGATAGTTTGCCTAAGGGAAATTACTGAGTCAAAGGAATGGACCTTTTAATGCTTTCGATAAATACTTTCCAACAGGTGTACAAAATAGTTTTACCAATTTATATCACTCCTGTCATTGTAAGAGAGCAACTATTTTATTCCACTGTCATTACACATAATTAGAAAAATAATCGATAGAGAATTGACACATCATTTTAATTTTCATTTGTTTGAATTACTGAAAATGTTTAAATGTCTATATTTTTATAAGGTGTATTTCTTATATTGAATTTTCTTACAATTTCCTACTTCTGTGTGTGTTGATCTTACTATACTATTTTCATAGGTATTTAACTTATTATAATTAATTTAATTTATATATGACATATCACAGTTAGTAGTGGAAATTCTAGCACATAGCATAACTTGGTAAATGTTGAGGGGAGTGTTGTATATGAAACTCTCTACTTCTGTATGATTTGGGGTGACATTAGCTGCTGTAATAGATAAAAAATCACAGTGATTTAACAGACTAAACGTTTATTTCTTGCTCATGTCAAAGTTACATGTGGGCATTCCTAGTTGGGCACCTTCCATGTGGTCATTCAGAGACAAAGCCTCCTTCTGTCCCATGGCTCTCCTCTCCTCTTTAGGTCTTTGTCATCATTTCCATTCAGTGAGAGGCTGGCGTAAGAGAATGGATGACAGTATATGGGAAAGTTTTATGGATTAGGTCTGGAGGTGCAACACTGCATGTGCTTACATCTCATTGACTAAAATTGAATCCCATGGACACACCTAATTGCAAGGGAGAAAAGAAAAAGGATTTGGTGAACATCTAGCCAGTCTTTGCCAAAATTTCTGTAACCTGAAATAGAGAAATCTTTATATTCTGTTTACTGCTGTTACAACATGTATATCTGGGAATAAATCACCCATGTTACTTGGATTGTTTAAAGATTTAAATATGGAGTGGAAAATTTAAAATATTGATAAGAGATATATAGCTTTTTAGTAGATCAGAGTGGTGGGAAATGACATTGAATGGTCATTGAATGGCCTCCAGTTTAGACACTGAAGAGAAGAGATTGGAAGTTGTCAGACAGAGTGACTTTGACACATATTATAAACAAGTCTTGAATGGGCAACATTTACTCCATGTACAAGAAAATTAGATGTAAAACAAACTGTATAAGGAATTTGTAATTAGCTCAACTGATAAGTTTGATGACTTACTAGAATGATATTTTTAATAGACTATTTTAGCTCATTTTTTAATTTCTACCTACACAGGTAATTAAAGTATACAGTGAAGATGAAACCAGCAGGGCTTTAGAGGTACCCAGTGACATAACTGCCCGAGATGTTTGCCAGCTGTTGATCCTGAAGAATCATTACATTGATGACCACAGCTGGACCCTTTTTGAGCACCTGCCTCACATAGGTCTAGGTAAGGATACAAAATCATAGTCATATCATTGCTTTTCTGTCCCTTATAGTTTGATCATATGGCAAAGATGTTCTTCACTTGTAGAAAAATAGAGGACAATTATGAATAGTCCTTTTCTTTGTTTTTTATTTTTGGGTTGGTAGTTGAGAGAAAAATAAAGTAGCACAAAATGGAAATAAGAATAGAAATATTAAAAATTTACCACCCTTCATGGTTTAAATAATGATGTGTGGAAATTTGGGAGCTAAACCATAGAGTCTAAAGTGATGGAAAGATACATCTCATAATAAACTTTAGTAGCACAATTAACATTTTTTGAGAGGTCAATAAAATATGCTGTTATTTGGACTACTTTTTTTTTATATAAATTTATTTATTTATATTTGGCTGTGTTGGGTCTTCGTTTCTGTGTGAGGGCTTTCTCTAGTTGTGGCAAGCGGGGGCCACTCTTCATCGCGGTGCGCGGGCCTCTCACTGTCGCGGCGTCTCTCGTTGCGGAGCACAGACTCCAGGCGCGCAGGCTCAGTAGTTGTAGCTCATGGGCCTAGCCGCTCTGTGGCATGTGGGATCTTCCCGGACCAGGGCTCGAACCCGTGTCCCCTGCATCGGCAGGCAGATTCTCAACCACTGCGCCACCAGGGAAGCCCTGGACTACTTTTTGAATTGATTGTAGTGCAGACATGGGAAATATCCACAGTGGTAGTCTCTTTATGGGACTGTATACACTAAATTTTTCTTGAAGAATGAGTAATCCTTCACATTTTAAAGTCATAAACATAAAAAATAGTCGTATTTATTTGCAGTTGGAAATATATCTCTGTATTGTGAACTGTAGAGGCTTTTCCCCTCATATCTTTTAATAAGTTATAAAGAATTTTCATTCTTCTGCTAGTGTGGGACAGAACTGGGCGACAATTTTGTCTCCCCTTTCTTATTTTTACAAATACTGCTGTTAAAAAACATGTCCCCATAATAGGTAGATGAGAAAGGAAGGAGTTTGTTATGGCAGTGCCATTTGATTCTTTGAATTTTGTATTAGTTTCCCTTGGCTGCTGTAACAAATTAGCATAATCTCAGTGGCTTAAAACAACCAAAGTTTATTCCGTTACATTTCTGGAGACCAGAAGTCTGAAATCAGTATCAATGGATTAAAATCAAGGTATCTTCAGGGATGAGCTTCCTCTGGAGGTTCAAGGAGAGAATCCATTTCCTGCCTCTTCTAGCTTCTTGTGGCTGCTGGCATGCCGTGGCTATGGCTACATCACTCTAATCTCTACCTCCATGGTCACACTGTGTTCTCTTCTGTCTGTGTGCAGTCTCCCTCTCCCTCTCTCTTAGAAGATAGTAGCATTTAGGCTTTATCCAGAATAATCCAGGATAATCACTTCATTTCAAGATCCCTAAATCAATGACACCTGCAAAGTTTTGTTTTGTTTTTATTTTTTTACCATGTAAGGTAACAGTCACAGGTTTCAGGGATTAAGATGTAGCTATCGTTAGGGGGCTAT
The DNA here is from genome assembly GCF_964374135.1 of Grampus griseus. Classification (NCBI taxonomy): domain Eukaryota; kingdom Metazoa; phylum Chordata; class Mammalia; order Artiodactyla; family Delphinidae; genus Grampus; species Grampus griseus. The sequence goes on from NC_139001.1 coordinate 66,993,458, forward strand.
TATTTAGCCTACCATCAACTCCTTTGCATTGTAAGTCAAACAACTTTTAGTAATAAACAACTTATTCAAAATTAATTTAAATAAGTTGTCAATGACAGGACAATTTGTCCCTTCAATTTGTTTAAAGAATTGAGAATTTTATACCTAGGCATGAGAGTCATTCACTTTCTTGCTTAGCTAGCTACCAATATATAAAAATTTTCCTTCGTTTGATACATAGAGGGTTTGCACCTCAGAGCAGCATACCAAAGTAAGGTTCAATTCGGATGAGAAGTTTGCCTTTGTCTTATGAAATGCAATAAAGATGATGTTGGCAGAAAAGGTATGTTCTTAGGAGGATCCGTTTTTAAAAGATTCTGGAAAATGGTTCATTTAAAGTTCCTTGCATTCCCTGAACCATTCAGGAAGTGTCTATAGTACTTCCAATTTGAAGACTGCTGTCCAAGGATATGTCAGGACCTGAGGAAGAGGACAGAGGGAAGCCTGTGGAAAAGAAGTTTGGATAGTTCGACAGTCTCCACAGGGATTCTGAACCTTAACCCACCCTCCCACCCCCTGTTTGATAGTTGATGAGCGACAACATGTCAGCTGATCTCCACAGCTGAGCATGTACCTTCCAAGAAAACTTGAATTCTGAAGGTATGCTATACTGGTTCGTGTGACTTGCTGTCTCACCCTCGTAGGGCAGAGAAAGTTCAACATATATTTTCTTCATTGCCATTTGTGACTAATTTAACTTCTATTCATGATCATTACTCTCAGAAATATGGTGTTAACTCTCAACAGATACCTGCCGTAATTCCAAACTATTTTGTTTGCTTATGCTTCTAGAAATATAGCTCTCAATTAGTATAATGTATAATTACAGTATTCTATACTCTTAAATTTTTCTTTTAGAGAGAGTTTAAAAGTCATTAAACATCTTTTGCAGTTATAGTCACTACAATTTATCCCTAACAAAGAGCTTGAAGTTCAGTAATAAAATCTACTTTATACATCAAGAAGCAGTTTTCACAAGAGACCGCGGCAAGTCATGTGAGGAATAAAAAGATTTGTGCAAGTCTTTTAATGTAGAAGCTTAAAATGGAACGTTGAGAATTAACTTGAGCTACATGCTAAATTTAAACTTTTAGGCATTGAATAGAAATGTATTTCTCCATTACTGTATTTTCTGGAAACTGCTGAAATAAAATCAAAGATGTGAGAATATTGTCTCATGGCTTCATTAACCATGCATTAGACCAAAGCTTATGAGAAAGAAATTTAGTTCCAGAGCTTTTTTTGTGTTCTTTTTTTTCTCTTTGTTTTTACTCAGATAAAAACTTTATACAGTAGAAAAATTGCAGACACTAATGCTACCCAAATACTAATGTATATTAGATTTGCCACCTTCCATTCCTTTTTAAAAAAAATCTGCTGCTTTATTTCTGTAAGGATACACTGAGATGTTAGATGATAAGAGTTAATGAATATCCAACTAAACTCTTGAGAAACAGTTTTTATTCTTTTTCTTTCTTCTACTTCTTTAACAATATAACAAGGGAATAACAACTCTTAAGAGGCTGTGGTCTTCCTCAGCATCAAATGTAAAACCAGTGTGTCTCTGAATTTTATTGTGTGTGTGTAGCTTATAAATACTCTTGTAGGAGCTATTCAACCTAAGAGTAGTATTCAGGAACATTTTTGCTATTTGTATATTAAAATGAACTAAAAGAACTAGAGTGGGGTGTTTCTGCCCCTTAAACATGCTGCGCAGCTGCCGATGCCCTTTGTCAATAGAATGCAGCACTGACATATTCAACTGCAAATCTTCTTTTAGTGGTGATGACGTAAAGAACCAAAGGACACATCATTTGCCAAAACTTTGGTGACCAGCTAGTGAGCTCTGCATGTTGTTCAGGAGACATTCTTGACCTCTCTTTGATTAAAATGATTAGTTTTCAATGAATAGAATTCTAAAAGTGAAGAGGTGGTCTATTATTTTAAAAAAATATTTTTAATACAAAAATAATTCAGCTCACTGTAAATAACAGAAATAAAGATGTCAGGAATTAAACAATACTATCCATTATTTCACAATGCTGAGATAACTTTTTTAGTTTCTCTATTTTAACATAATCTCTAGCCTGTGAGTTCACTTGTGTAGATTACCTTCTTTTATATATGTGTGCATCTTTAAAAAATACTGATTATTTTTAGTTTTTTTTTTTTCTTTCCACCTTAGAGATTCCACAAAAGCTAGGAACTAACTCCCCCTGCCTTTCCTGTTGCTTTCCTATAGTTTAATGTGTTAATAGTTTAACAAATACCTGTTGACTCTTTTGCACCAAGCCTGTTTTGTGTGTGGATCCCAGGGGTACAGTATGAACACAATAGACAAAAAGCAATGCCCTCGTGAGTTTGCATTCTAGTGGGAAGAGAAAGACAAGAGATACATGACTAAAATGTGCAATCTTTTAGGTGGTGATTAGCACTGGGGAGAAAAGGAAGGCCGGGAAAGGGATAGGGAGTCCAGGGCTGGTTGGGAGATGCACTTTAAGTAGATCAGGGAAGGTGTCCCTGACAGTGTGATGTTTGAGTAGAGGTCTGAAGCAGACAGGAGCAGGTCTTGCACTTAAATAGAAGATTGTTCTAGAAGGAGGGAATAGCAAGCGGGAAGGCCTGGACATGGCAATGTGCTTGTGTTCAGGAAACAGGACTTAAGGAGTCAGTAAGGTGGAAAGTAATGGAAAGGGACTGCACAGAGCTACCACAGAGCCAGCTCATGCAGGGTCTCCCAGGCCATAGAGGGGACTGGACTTTTACCCTGAGTGAGGGAAAAAGTAACTGTAGGTCTCTTCGTCAGAGAGTAGTATGGTCTGACTTAGTTTTAAAGTCTACTACTAAGAAGACCCGAACGCAAGTTTTGACCATTTGGAGGCTAAGCAACTTCGTTTTGCTTTTACATCAAACTATCTGTGGCTTCCGGGCTTGATCCTTGCCCATCTCTCATTTCTGCCAGTCGCGCATGCCACATTGTATCATCTTCATGTCATGGTCTGCACATGTACAAGGCTTAGTGTTTGTGAGATCCTGAAGCCTTGTAGGCAAGAATATTGTGACTTAGGAGATAGATGAGAGTGGGGAGTTTTCTGCCTCTAGTTCACTTTAATATCCCAGATAAGCTTAGGAAAGTTTCAGAGACATGTTACGTGGTTAATAGATGTGCTACTGTTGTGTGTGAACCATTAAAACACACCACAAATTACTAAAGTCAGAAGGGGGAGCACATGGCATTCAAAATATGGTTATGGAATTCAAAGTCTGTTTTCAGAATGACACTTTGTGTGGCAAAAAACCCTCCAATTTTATTGGTATTTTTAATATGAATGCATATGTGTGATAGCTACTATTAACGTGCATCTTATGTGTGCAGGGCCCCTACGTAGAGGTTTCACATTCATCTTGATAGACACTCTCAATATTTAGCCTCATAGCAACCCCGCAATGTACATTTATTTCATCTCCATTTTACACATAAGAATACAAAGAATCAGTGATAAAAAGTACCTGGCCCAGAGTCAACCTTGCACAAATCTAGGTACCTGTCAGATTCTCAAGTGTATGCATTTTCTGTGGAAGCAAGTTTGTTATTTCCTCACTTCACTAGGTCAGGCCAGTGTTTTCGGGATTCTGTGGTTGGTTTGTCTCTCTCACTTTCCGTCTGCATCTCTCATGCAGGCTATAAATACAAATTTAAATTCTGAAACCTCAAGAACATTTTCAGACAAACCTAGGTAGTACTGAAATTATTGGAATCAAACTGAGCCAGCCTGGTCCACTTTAGAGCAGAGCCAGCTATTTATCTTGGCGGAGAAGAGGATCACTTTGGAAATGGGCTGTTGTTGAATTTATATACATTGTGAATGGTAATAGGACAGTTGGAGCTTTGAATATGATATCAATATTTTATATCCTCTGTCCATAGTTATTAATATATGCTACCAAGAATTTTCATAGGTAGAGTAAATCATGGAAGGCAGCTAAATATCCTGATTTTGTTACAAATTGCTGATTTGCCTGATTTGGGGTCGTGTTATTATGAGTTTCTAGTACTACGTACAGCTTTATAGACATTGGATTTAAAATACCAGTATATCACCAAATATTTCCCCTTCTCTAATGATAGAACAACCTGTTTTGTAACTGGTGTGTTTTACTTCACAGCCACTGGATGTCACTATAGTTCCCCAGATGGAGTCCCCTGCCTTTACAATTATTGTAAGAGGATGGTGGGTGGGTGGGGGGAAACTTCAGTTTTAAGTCTTCTAGAACTTAATGGCATCCATGTTTGCTTTGCTCCCATTTTGATTCCTAATTGAAGCCATGGTATGAAGCAGCGGCAATTAACACAATACCTCAAGTACATACCTATAGATTCCTCGGGAAGTGGAATTAATTGTATTTTAGTGTCATTGCTAGGGACCGCTGAGATTTCTATTGTGAGTATCATTGTGGAGTGGCTTTAATAAGCAAAATGAATGACTGCAGGCTTTTAAGGAAACCATTTTTATATGTGCAGCTAAACCCACATGATCTCTTTAAGACTGAAGCAATGCACAGCAGCGGTGAGGGAACACTTCACAGCCTCCTGCTTTGAAGCTGCTCCTTCACTTTTTTCTTCTTTGCAAAAGAAACAGAAGTGTTTTTTCTGTTGTCTGGCACTGATACTGATATGTAGTTGTACTTTCTGTGCTATTTGGAACCTACCAGCCATCAGAGTTGTGACCACCCTCATCACCAGTGGAAATAATTGTGAAACCCTTAGGACATGTGTGCCTCCTTCTCTATCGAGACTTATGTAGCCCTGATCTGAGGGTTAAGGCGACATGTGCTCTGGTAGCACACTAAGGCTGGAGATGGGAAATGTGAAGCCAGCAAAGAGTGCTCTTAACTAAATCTGCCTTGTGGTCCAGCTGATTTTTCCTTTTCAGTATTCTCACAGCCTGAGTTCAGCTCTCATCATCTCTCTTCTCAGGAATTCCTTTAGCCTTACAGTTGGTCCTTCCTCTTGCCTCTGGTCATACCGAAGTTATTCATCTGAGTGCAGACCTTGATTCACCTTGCCTTACGGTCCAAGGTCCTTTGCAGGTCTTGTAGTACCTGTGACCTGACTACCCTTCCTACCTCAAGCCTTGTGTCTTACACCTCCCTCCTCTAAGTTTATACATTAGAGAACTGCCTGTAGTCGCCTGCATTTCTACTCCTTGGGTTCCTTGCTCATGCTGTTAAGATTCTCAGGAAGCCCTTTCTCACCCATCTTTACCTGGCTAACTGCTATGCATCTTCCAAGGCTTACTTGGAATGTTAGTTAAAAATAGCAGTAAAGTATAACTGTATAATAACTGCTAGCCATTTCCTAAAAATTCCTATGAAAACAAAGATGGAACCCCTCAGCTGTCCAAGCTGACTGACAGCTAACCTAGTGCCACGGTCTGGGGAGAGGAGAGATAGAAGAGCCGTTGGAGGCATCCCATGCTCAGTCTTATGAAGTAGAGTCACCCTTTCCATTTGAGAGCAGGTAGGGAGACACACCTGCCCCTCTCATATGCCTGGGTACAGACTTTGGCTGCTCAGAAGCTACTTGTTTTTTGAGGCAATTGGCATACTTGCTGGCACTACCTTTTCTCATACATCCATTAGGAAATTACAACCTCCCCCCAACACCCCTCCCCCCAAAAAAGAGTGGTGCAGGAAGCACTAGGAGTGATAGAGGTAAATTGTGTCCTGGGAGGTGATTTTCCCACAAGTACACACTATAGGTGGGTGTGGAGAACAAGCAAATCTGGATAAGAAGCAGATTTAAGGCTGTTCAAGCAGGATTATTTACAGTATCAATTAATGAGAAAAATAAAACCTAATGCTATTATAATAGGGGAATGTTATAAATTACAATATATTAATAGGATGTAAGTTATGCTGCTTTGAATCATGTTTTTGGAGCTTTTCCTTTGAAAACTGATGTGGACAAGTGTAAGATTGTAACAGTGATTGAATAAAGTATATATTTTTCATAGCATTTAGGAAACATTGTATATATGTTTATATGTGTACAGTGTTTTCTAAATGCTGTGAAAAATATATACACATAAACTCACATAGTCCCAAAGAAAAAGACAATAATGTAATGTTAAGTGCTTATTCCTGACTGACAGTTTTAAAGATGGATTGTGATTGTCGGCTGTGTTTTTCAAATTTTCTGTAATGGAAATGTATTTTTTTAGTAATCAGGGAAAAAAAGAAATAAACACAATTTTTAAAACTTATTAAGAGATTTTTAAAGACTTAGTTCAGACAACTTCTTGAAGCCCCAAGCTGGATCAAGTACCCATCTTCTACACTGCTATAACATTTTCTGCAACTGTCTTAATAGTGATCATATTATTAAAACTAGTCCATAATTCCATAAGCAGTGGAACTCTCTGTATATGTACATCTTTGTAACCCAGGGTCTAGGACAAATAAATGGCTTTTGAACTAAGGTATACTAAACTATAAGTTGTTATATCAAGTAGTTCAAAGGATGGATTACAAAGTACATAGAAGGAAGAGACTTGAAAAAGAAGCCAGAGAAATCACATGCCATGCCCAGATGGAAATTTACTCTGAGTCCTTAAAGGGTTCATTGGATAACTTAGAATTCATGGAAGCTGTTTCTAAGCTCTTCAGGTATTAACAGTCAGCTTGAGATAATATATATGCAAACATTTTGTGGAAAAATAAGGCTTTCTCTGAATACAAGTTGTGATCATTGAGTCTGAGTTAATATGAGGACTGTTTCACTCTGTTGAAGAATGATCCACAAGGCCTTTATACCCATCAGCTTTCATGTCAAGATTTTCCTATTATTGCACTTGGGAAGCTGAATCTGGCAGTGGCAATTTTCCAGGGAATCTTGCTGGTATTAAGTAGTTTTCTTAGGTTAAGGAAACTTTTAGAAATTGAGCCTTGCTTTATTCTTTGCTTCTCCAGTTTTTGTTTTGCTTGGTCAGAGACTGTTCATTTTTATCTGAAAATAAGATTGACAAAATGTATGTAGTTTCTACCTAGCACAGAGAAGTACAAGGACCATTTGTCTCCTGGAGTTTCCTGTAACAAAGGTATACAAAGAATTGTTTTCTGGGTGAATTAGAGCTAAAAGCCACTTTTGTTTCTTCTCTTATCAAGTGATGGGAAGAGTAGGGACTCCAGTTTCTATTTGATCCTCACGCTGTACTTTCAGTAGATTCAGTGAAGAAATCCAGGTAGAAGGTCACAGGTGAACACTTTCCATTCTGGGAGGATTGAGGTTTTTTAAAAGACTTTGAAGTTAAATCAACAGTTTCAGAAGAAACTTCTCTCTTCTATTTTTTTTTTAAAAGAAAAAGTTTTGTGAAAATTAAATAGAAAACAGAATTATGTGTAGTTATCACTGTTCGGTAGTATTTCATTCTATTAACGTAAGACTTCACTGATCTATCAGAAACAAAAATAAAACTTAAAGCGATATGAAGCTTTTGTTGTTTTAAGAAAGCTTTTTTTTCACTCTTTTTGAAGGCTTTTTTTCTTTTTTTCCTCCATTTTGGTTGCTGTCTTGAAGTGACTTAAGACAGCTTCTCTCCTACGTAGAGAAGCTGAAAAGACAGCTTCTTTTCTACCTACGTAAGAGTGATATTTGATCATTGTAATAATTCACTTTACAATCCCTGAAAAATTCTTCAGAAAGCTTTTTAAATAGACTTGTATCTGTTAAATTTTAATAATACATCTTAATATAGTATTTTAGATGAATTTATGAAGTTTTAAAAGTAAGGTTTTTTAAAGAAAAATCACGTTGAATTTATTTGAATTTTACCAGGGGTCATTTCTCAAATGGTAGCTCAAAAAGTCTCTGAGTTCATTCTGGGTGACAGCTCCTAATATTGTTTTTTCAAACATTACAGCAAAAAGCCCCTAAATATAGAATTAATAATTTTTTTGATAATTAAAAAATATAAGTTACTTAGTAGAATTACTGAGTTGGTTAAAGTCTGCTTGGTTGTAGAATGGGGCTATAGAGGAAGAGTCAAGAGAAAGTTATGGGAAGCCATCTAGACAAGGGTTTTGTTTTGGTTTTCCTTTCTTGGGTGTTGGTGATGATGTCTTATACTACGCTTAGTCCTTGGCAAAACAAAGCTGGTCTTCAGCCACTTTTCACCTCCCTTTTAAGCATTTTTCTTTTCCTCTCAAAGTAATCCATCTAGGCATCTTATATCCTCTTGTTGAACTTTCTCCCTGTTAAGGTCTGTATTTAGTTCAATATCTGCACTTTAAAAAAACACAAATTTTGGGACTTCCCTGGTGGTGCAGTGGTTAAGAATCTGCCTGCCAATGCAGGGGACACGGGTTCGAGCCCTAGTCTGGGAAGATCCCACATGCCACGGAACAACTAAGCCCATGCGCCACAACTACAGAGCCTGTGCTCTAGAGCCCGTGAGCCACAACTACTGAAGCCCGTGCGCCTAGAGCCCGTGCTCCGCAACAAAGAGAAGCCACCACAATGAGGAGCCCACGCACCGCAATGAGGAGTAGCCCCCACTCACTGCAACTAGAGAAAGCCTGCGTGCAGCAACGAAGACCCAATGCAGCCAAAAATAAATTTAAAAATAAGCTAATTTTTAAAAAACCACAAATTTTCTGTAAGATGTGAATAGCTGATAATCAGGCCTCTTAGGGTTCTTTCGGTTATTTATTTATTTATTTTTAAATTTTATTTTATTTATCTTTTTATACAGCAGGTTCTTATTAGTTATCCATTTTATACATATTAGAGTATACATGTCAATCCCAATCTCCCAATTCATCAAACCACCACCACCCCCTGCCACTTTCCCCACCTTGGTGTCCATATATTTGTTTTCTACATCTGTGTCTCAATTTCTGCCCTGCAAACCAATTCATCTGTACCATTTTTCTAGGTTCCACATATATGCATTAATATACGATATTTGTTTTTCTCTTTCTGACTTACATCACTCTGTATGACAGTCTCTAGATTCATCCACGTCTCTACAAATCACCCAATTTTGTTCCTTTTTATGGCTGAGTAATAGTCCATTGTATATATGTACCACATCTCCTTTATCCATTCGTCTGTCGATAGGCATTTAGGTTGCTTCCATAACCTGGCTGTTGTAAATAGTGCTGCAATGAACATTGGGGTGCATGTGTCTTTTTGAATTATGGTTTTCTCTGGGTATATGCCCATTAGTGGGATTGTTGGGTCATATGGTAATTCTGTTTTTAGTTTTTTAAGGAACCTCCATACTGTTCTCCATAGTGGCTGTATCAATTTACATTCCCATCGACAGTGCAAGAGGGTTCCCTTTTCTCCACAGCCTCTCCAGCATTTGTTGTTTGTAGATTTTCTGATGATGCCCACTCTAACTAGTGTGAGCTGATACCTCATTTTAGTTTTGATTTGCATTTCTGTAATAACTAGTGATGTTGAGCAGCTTTTCATGTGCTTCTTGGCCACCTGTATGTCTTTTTTGGAGAAATGTCTATTTAGGTCTTCTGCCTATTTTTGGATTGGGTTGTTTGTTTTTTTGATATTGAGCTGCATGAGCTGTTTATATATTTTGGAGATTAATCCTTTGTCAGTTGATTCACTTGCAAATATTTTCTCCCATTCTGAGAGTTGTCTTTTCATCTTGTTTGTAGTTTCCTTTGCTTTGCAAAAGCTTTGAAGTTTCATTAGGTCCCATTTGTTTATTTTTGTTTTTATTTCCATTACTCTAGGAGGTGGATCAAAACAGATCTTGCTGTGATTTATGTCAAAGAGTGTTCTTCCTATGTTTTCCTCTCAGAGTTTTATAGTGTCCGGTCTTACATTTAGGTCTCTAATCCATTTTGAGTTTATTTTTGTGTATGGTGTTAGGGATTGTTCTAATTTCATTCTTTTACATGTACCTGTCCAATTTTCCCAGCACCACTTATTGAAGAGACTATCTTTTCTCCATTGTATATCCTTGCCTCCTTTGTCATAGATTAGTTGACCATAGGTGCGTGGGTTTATCTCTGGCCTTTCTATCCTGTTCCTTTGACCTATATTTCTGTTTTTGTGCCAGTACCATAGTGTCTTGATTACTGTAGCTTTGTAGTATAGTCTGAAGTCAGGGAGTCTGATTCCTCCAGCTCCATTTTTTTCCCTCAAGACTGCTTTGGCTATTTGGGGTCTTTTGTGTCTCCATACAAATTTTAAGATTTTTTGTCCTAGTTCTGTAAAAAATGCCATTGGTAATTTGATAAGGATTGCATTGAATCTGTAGATTGCTTTGGGTAATACAGTCATTTTCACAATATTGATTCTTCCAATCCAAGAACATGGTATATCTCTCCATCTGTTGTATCATCTTTAACCTCTTTCAACAGTGTCTTATAGTTTTCTGCACACATGTCTTTTGTGTCCTTAGGTAGGTTTATTCCTAGGTATTTTTTTCTTTTTGTTGCAGTGGTAAATGGGCGTGTTTCCTTAATTTCTCTTTCAGGTTTTTCATCACTAGTGTATAGGAATGAAAGAGATTTCTGTGCATTAATTTTGTAGCCTGCAACTTTACCAAATTCATTGATTAGTTCTAGTAAGTTTCCTGGTGGCATCTTTAGGATTCTCTATGTATAGTATCATGTCATCTGCAAACAGTGACAGTTTTACTTCTTTTCCATTTATATTCCTTTTATTTCTTTTTATTCTCTGATTGCCATGGCTAGGACTTCCAAAACTATGTTGAATAATAGTGGTGAGAGTGGACATCCTTGTCTCTTTCCTGATCTTAGAGGAAATGCTTTCAGTTTTTCACCATTGAGAATGATGTTTGCTGTGGATTTGTCATATATGGCCTTTATTATGTTGAGGTAGGTTCCCTCTATGCCCACATTCTGGAGAGTTTTTATCATAAATGGGTGTTGAATTTTGTCAAAAGCTTTTTCTGCATCTATTGAGATGATCATATGGTTTTTATTCTTCAATTTGTTAATATGGTGTATCACATTGATTGATTTGCATATACCGAAGAATCCTTGTATCCCTGGGATAAATCCCACTTGATCATGGTGGATGATCCTTTTTTTTTTTTTTTTCGGTACTCGGGCTTCTCACTGTTGTGGCCTCTCCCATTGCGGAGCACAGGCTCTGGACGCGCAGGCTCAGCAGCCATGGCTCACAGGCCCAGCCGCTCCGCAGCATGTGGGATCTTCCCGGACCGGGGCACGAACCCGTGTCCCCTGCATCGGCAGGTGGACTCTCAACCACTGCGCCACCAGGGAAGCCCAATGATCCTTTTAATGCGTTGTTGGATTCTGTTTGCTAGTATTTTGTTGAGGATATTTGCATCTATATTCATCAGTGATATTGGTCTGTTATTTTATTTCTTTGTTGTATCTTTGTCTGGTTTTGGTATCAGGGTGATGGTGGCCTATAGAATGAGTTTGGGAATGTCCTTCCTCTGCAATTTTTTGGAAGAGTTTGGGAAGGATGGGTGTTAGTTCTTCTCTAAATGTTTCATAGAATTCACCTGTGAAGTCATCTGTCCTGGACTTTTGTTTGTTGGAAGATTTTTAATCACAGTTTCAATTTCATTAATTGTGATTGGTCTGTTCATATTTTCTATTCCTGGTTCAGTCTTGGAAGGTTATACCTTTCTAAGAATTTGTCCATTTCTTCCAGGTTGTCCATTTTATTGGCATAGACTTTCTTGTAGTAGTCTCTTAGAATGCTTTGTATTTTTGCTGTGTCTGTTTTAACTTCTTTTTCATTTCTAATTTTATTGATTTGAGTTCTCTCCCTCTTTTTCTTGATAAGTCTGCCTAATGGTTTATCGATTTTGATTATCTTCTCAAAGAACCAGCTTTTAGTTTTATTGATCTTTGCTATTGTTTTCTTTGTTTCTATTTCATTTATTTCCTCTCTGATCTTTATGATTTCTTTCCTTCTACTACCTTTGGGTTTTGTTTGTTCTTCTTTCTCTAGTTCCTTTAGGTGTAAGGTTAGATTGTTTGAGATTTTTCTTGTTTCTTGAGGTAGGCTTGTATTGCCATAAACTTTCCTCTTAGAACTGCTTTTGTTGCACCACATAGGTTTTGGATCATCGTGTTTTCATTGTCATTTGTCTCTAGGTATTTTTTGATTTCCTCTTTGATTTGTTCAGTGATCTCTTGGTTATTTAGTAAAGTACTGTTTAGCCTCTGTGTGTTTGTGTTTTTTACGTTTTTTCCCTGTA